>NC_080021.1:7500-646666 GCF_030020395.1 Manis pentadactyla
AACCCTAACCCTAACCCTAACCCTAACCCTAACCCTAACCCTAACCCTAACCCTAACCCTAACCCTAACCCTAACCCTAACCCTAACCCTAACCCTAACCCTAACCCTAACCCTAACCCTAACCCTAACCCTAACCCTAACCCTAACCCTAACCCTAACCCTAACCCTAACCCTAACCCTAACCCTAACCCTAACCCTAACCCTAACCCTAACCCTAACCCTAACCCTAACCCTAACCCTAACCCTAACCCTAACCCTAACCCTAACCCTAACCCTAACCCTAACCCTAACCCTAACCCTAACCCTAACCCTAACCCTAACCCTAACCCTAACCCTAACCCTAACCCTAACCCTAACCCTAACCCTAACCCTAACCCTAACCCTAACCCTAACCCTAACCCTAACCCTAACCCTAACCCTAACCCTAACCCTAACCCTAACCCTAACCCTAACCCTAACCCTAACCCTAACCCTAACCCTAACCCTAACCCTAACCCTAACCCTAACCCTAACCCTAACCCTAACCCTAACCCTAACCCTAACCCTAACCCTAACCCTAACCCTAACCCTAACCCTAACCCTAACCCTAACCCTAACCCTAACCCTAACCCTAACCCTAACCCTAACCCTAACCCTAACCCTAACCCTAACCCTAACCCTAACCCTAACCCTAACCCTAACCCTAACCCTAACCCTAACCCTAACCCTAACCCTAACCCTAACCCTAACCCTAACCCTAACCCTAACCCTAACCCTAACCCTAACCCTAACCCTAACCCTAACCCTAACCCTAACCCTAACCCTAACCCTAACCCTAACCCTAACCCTAACCCTAACCCTAACCCTAACCCTAACCCTAACCCTAACCCTAACCCTAACCCTAACCCTAACCCTAACCCTAACCCTAACCCTAACCCTAACCCTAACCCTAACCCTAACCCTAACCCTAACCCTAACCCTAACCCTAACCCTAACCCTAACCCTAACCCTAACCCTAACCCTAACCCTAACCCTAACCCTAACCCTAACCCTAACCCTAACCCTAACCCTAACCCTAACCCTAACCCTAACCCTAACCCTAACCCTAACCCTAACCCTAACCCTAACCCTAACCCTAACCCTAACCCTAACCCTAACCCTAACCCTAACCCTAACCCTAACCCTAACCCTAACCCTAACCCTAACCCTAACCCTAACCCTAACCCTAACCCTAACCCTAACCCTAACCCTAACCCTAACCCTAACCCTAACCCTAACCCTAACCCTAACCCTAACCCTAACCCTAACCCTAACCCTAACCCTAACCCTAACCCTAACCCTAACCCTAACCCTAACCCTAACCCTAACCCTAACCCTAACCCTAACCCTAACCCTAACCCTAACCCTAACCCTAACCCTAACCCTAACCCTAACCCTAACCCTAACCCTAACCCTAACCCTAACCCTAACCCTAACCCTAACCCTAACCCTAACCCTAACCCTAACCCTAACCCTAACCCTAACCCTAACCCTAACCCTAACCCTAACCCTAACCCTAACCCTAACCCTAACCCTAACCCTAACCCTAACCCTAACCCTAACCCTAACCCTAACCCTAACCCTAACCCTAACCCTAACCCTAACCCTAACCCTAACCCTAACCCTAACCCTAACCCTAACCCTAACCCTAACCCTAACCCTAACCCTAACCCTAACCCTAACCCTAACCCTAACCCTAACCCTAACCCTAACCCTAACCCTAACCCTAACCCTAACCCTAACCCTAACCCTAACCCTAACCCTAACCCTAACCCTAACCCTAACCCTAACCCTAACCCTAACCCTAACCCTAACCCTAACCCTAACCCTAACCCTAACCCTAACCCTAACCCTAACCCTAACCCTAACCCTAACCCTAACCCTAACCCTAACCCTAACCCTAACCCTAACCCTAACCCTAACCCTAACCCTAACCCTAACCCTAACCCTAACCCTAACCCTAACCCTAACCCTAACCCTAACCCTAACCCTAACCCTAACCCTAACCCTAACCCTAACCCTAACCCTAACCCTAACCCTAACCCTAACCCTAACCCTAACCCTAACCCTAACCCTAACCCTAACCCTAACCCTAACCCTAACCCTAACCCTAACCCTAACCCTAACCCTAACCCTAACCCTAACCCTAACCCTAACCCTAACCCTAACCCTAACCCTAACCCTAACCCTAACCCTAACCCTAACCCTAACCCTAACCCTAACCCTAACCCTAACCCTAACCCTAACCCTAACCCTAACCCTAACCCTAACCCTAACCCTAACCCTAACCCTAACCCTAACCCTAACCCTAACCCTAACCCTAACCCTAACCCTAACCCTAACCCTAACCCTAACCCTAACCCTAACCCTAACCCTAACCCTAACCCTAACCCTAACCCTAACCCTAACCCTAACCCTAACCCTAACCCTAACCCTAACCCTAACCCTAACCCTAACCCTAACCCTAACCCTAACCCTAACCCTAACCCTAACCCTAACCCTAACCCTAACCCTAACCCTAACCCTAACCCTAACCCTAACCCTAACCCTAACCCTAACCCTAACCCTAACCCTAACCCTAACCCTAACCCTAACCCTAACCCTAACCCTAACCCTAACCCTAACCCTAACCCTAACCCTAACCCTAACCCTAACCCTAACCCTAACCCTAACCCTAACCCTAACCCTAACCCTAACCCTAACCCTAACCCTAACCCTAACCCTAACCCTAACCCTAACCCTAACCCTAACCCTAACCCTAACCCTAACCCTAACCCTAACCCTAACCCTAACCCTAACCCTAACCCTAACCCTAACCCTAACCCTAACCCTAACCCTAACCCTAACCCTAACCCTAACCCTAACCCTAACCCTAACCCTAACCCTAACCCTAACCCTAACCCTAACCCTAACCCTAACCCTAACCCTAACCCTAACCCTAACCCTAACCCTAACCCTAACCCTAACCCTAACCCTAACCCTAACCCTAACCCTAACCCTAACCCTAACCCTAACCCTAACCCTAACCCTAACCCTAACCCTAACCCTAACCCTAACCCTAACCCTAACCCTAACCCTAACCCTAACCCTAACCCTAACCCTAACCCTAACCCTAACCCTAACCCTAACCCTAACCCTAACCCTAACCCTAACCCTAACCCTAACCCTAACCCTAACCCTAACCCTAACCCTAACCCTAACCCTAACCCTAACCCTAACCCTAACCCTAACCCTAACCCTAACCCTAACCCTAACCCTAACCCTAACCCTAACCCTAACCCTAACCCTAACCCTAACCCTAACCCTAACCCTAACCCTAACCCTAACCCTAACCCTAACCCTAACCCTAACCCTAACCCTAACCCTAACCCTAACCCTAACCCTAACCCTAACCCTAACCCTAACCCTAACCCTAACCCTAACCCTAACCCTAACCCTAACCCTAACCCTAACCCTAACCCTAACCCTAACCCTAACCCTAACCCTAACCCTAACCCTAACCCTAACCCTAACCCTAACCCTAACCCTAACCCTAACCCTAACCCTAACCCTAACCCTAACCCTAACCCTAACCCTAACCCTAACCCTAACCCTAACCCTAACCCTAACCCTAACCCTAACCCTAACCCTAACCCTAACCCTAACCCTAACCCTAACCCTAACCCTAACCCTAACCCTAACCCTAACCCTAACCCGTTCCCTAACCCTAACCCGTTCCCTAACCCTAACCCTAACCCTAACCCTAACCCTAACCCTAACCCTAACCCTAACCCGTTCCCTAACCCTAACCCTAACCCGTTCCCTAACCCTAACCCGTTCCCTAACCCTAACCCGTTCCCTAACCCTAACCCTAACCCGTTCCCTAACCCTAACCCGTTCCCTAACCCGTTCCCTAACCCGTTCCCTAACCCTAACCCGTTCCCTAACCCTAACCCGTTCCCTAACCCGTTCCCTAACCCTAACCCTAACCCGTTCCCTAACCCTAACCCGTTCCCTAACCCTAACCCGTTCCCTAACCCTAACCCGTTCCCTAACCCTAACCCTAACCCTAACCCGTTCCCTAACCCTAACCCGTTCCCTAACCCTAACCCGTTCCCTAACCCTAACCCTAACCCGTTCCCTAACCCTAACCCTAACCCTAACCCGTTCCCTAACCCTAACCCGTTCCCTAACCCGTTCCCTAACCCGTTCCCTAACCCTAACCCGTTCCCTAACCCTAACCCTAACCCGTTCCCTAACCCTAACCCGTTCCCTAACCCTAACCCGTTCCCTAACCCTAACCCGTTCCCTAACCCTAACCCGTTCCCTAACCCTAACCCTAACCCGTTCCCTAACCCTAACCCGTTCCCTAACCCTAACCCGTTCCCTAACCCGTTCCCTAACCCTAACCCGTTCCCTAACCCTAACCCTAACCCGTTCCCTAACCCTAACCCGTTCCCTAACCCTAACCCTAACCCTAACCCTAACCCTAACCCTAACCCTAACCCTAACCCTAACCCTAACCCTAACCCTAACCCGTTCCCTAACCCGTTCCCTAACCCGTTCCCTAACCCGTTCCCTAACCCTAACCCGTTCCCTAACCCTAACCCGTTCCCTAACCCTAACCCTAACCCGTTCCCTAACCCTAACCCGTTCCCTAACCCTAACCCGTTCCCTAACCCTAACCCGTTCCCTAACCCTAACCCGTTCCCTAACCCGTTCCCTAACCCGTTCCCTAACCCGTTCCCTAACCCTAACCCGTTCCCTAACCCGTTCCCTAACCCGTTCCCTAACCCGTTCCCTAACCCTAACCCGTTCCCTAACCCTAACCCGTTCCCTAACCCTAACCCGTTCCCTAACCCTAACCCGTTCCCTAACCCTAACCCGTTCCCTAACCCTAACCCGTTCCCTAACCCGTTCCCTAACCCGTTCCCTAACCCTAACCCGTTCCCTAACCCGTTCCCTAACCCGTTCCCTAACCCTAACCCTAACCCTAACCCTAACCCTAACCCTAACCCTAACCCTAACCCTAACCCTAACCCTAACCCTAACCCTAACCCGTTCCCTAACCCTAACCCGTTCCCTAACCCTAACCCTAACCCGTTCCCTAACCCTAACCCGTTCCCTAACCCTAACCCGTTCCCTAACCCTAACCCGTTCCCTAACCCTAACCCGTTCCCTAACCCTAACCCGTTCCCTAACCCTAACCCGTTCCCTAACCCTAACCCGTTCCCTAACCCGTTCCCTAACCCGTTCCCTAACCCGTTCCCTAACCCGTTCCCTAACCCTAACCCGTTCCCTAACCCGTTCCCTAACCATAACCCGTTCCCTAACCCTAACCCGTTCCCTAACCCGTTCCCTAACCCGTTCCCTAACCCTAACCCGTTCCCTAACCCTAACCCGTTCCCTAACCCTAACCCGTTCCCTAACCCGTTCCCTAACCCGTTCCCTAACCCGTTCCCTAACCCTAACCCGTTCCCTAACCCGTTCCCTAACCCGTTCCCTAACCCGTTCCCTAACCCGTTCCCTAACCCTAACCCGTTCCCTAACCCTAACCCGTTCCCTAACCCGTTCCCTAACCCGTTCCCTAACCCTAACCCGTTCCCTAACCCGTTCCCTAACCCGTTCCCTAACCCGTTCCCTAACCCGTTCCCTAACCCTAACCCTAACCCGTTTCCTAACCCGTTCCCTAACCCGTTCCCTAACCCGTTCCCTAACCCTAACCCGTTCCCTAACCCTAACCCGTTCCCTAACCCGTTCCCTAACCCGTTCCCTAACCCTAACCCGTTCCCTAACCCTAACCCGTTCCCTAACCCGTTCCCTAACCCGTTCCCTAACCCTAACCCGTTCCCTAACCCTAACCCGTTCCCTAACCCGTTCCCTAACCCGTTCCCTAACCCTAACCCGTTCCCTAACCCGTTCCCTAAACCGTTCCCTAACCCTAACCCGTTCCCTAACCCGTTCCCTAACCCTAACCCGTTCCCTAACCCTAACCCGTTCCCTAACCCTAACCCTAACCCTAACCCTAACCCGTTCCCTAACCCTAACCCGTTCCCTAACCCTAACCCTAACCCGTTACCTAACCCTAACCCGTTCCCTAACCCTAACCCGTTCCCTAACCCTAACCCGTTCCCTAACCCTAACCCGTTCCCTAACCCTAACCCGTTCCCTAACCCTAACCCTAACCCGTTCCCTAACCCTAACCCGTTCCCTAACCCTAACCCGTTCCCTAACCCTAACCCGTTCCCTAACCCTAACCCGTTCCCTAACCCTAACCCGTTCCCTAACCCGTTCCCTAACCCGTTCCCTAACCCGTTCCCTAACCCGTTCCCTAACCCTAACCCGTTCCCTAACCCTAACCCGTTCCCTAACCCTAACCCGTTCCCTAACCCGTTCCCTAACCCGTTCCCTAACCCGTTCCCTAACCCGTTCCCTAACCCGTTCCCTAACCCGTTCCCTAACCCTAACCCTAACCCTAACCCTAACCCTAACCCTAACCCTAACCCGTTCCCTAACCCGTTCCCTAACCCTAACCCTAACCCTAACCCTAACCCTAACCCTAACCCGTTCCCTAACCCTAACCCGTTCCCTAACCCGTTCCCTAACCCGTTCCCTAACCCGTTCCCTAACCCGTTCCCTAACCCTAACCCGTTCCCTAACCCGTTCCCTAACCCGTTCCCTAACCCGTTCCCTAACCCGTTCCCTAACCCTAACCCTAACCCTAACCCTAACCCTAACCCTAACCCTAACCCTAACCCGTTCCCTAACCCTAACCCGTTCCCTAACCCTAATCGGTTCCCTTCCCTATCCATAGTTCTAAACCCTACTCTTCCTCTTGTCTGGTTTCAATCAAAACCCCTCTGATTGAACCTACTCTTCACTGTGTTCTAATCAGCCATCTCTTAAATATTAGGCCTAAATATGTACATTATAAAATCCCAACGCTCTGAACACTTATATTCCAAATGTAAGCTTCTAAATTAGCTAAGCGACATTACACCAAACAAAAACATTACGCAAACATTTTTCTTGGCACACTTTAGCAATGAACACTCACAAAGGGAATTTTTTAATTATCTACTAAATAATATCAACATTAATAAAATCTTGGGAACAGACTTAAAGTGCAAGTATTATACACTGAAAATTATAAAACAGTGATAATAGGAAAAATAAAGAAGAGCTAAGTAAATGTAAGGTCCTGCCATGGTGATGCCAGACTTAGTATCTCTAAGATGGCAATGGCACAAATGCAACCTACAGACTCAATGTGGTTTCCTCTCAAAATTCCCAAAGCCTATCTGGAAGAAATGCGCCAACTGATACTGTCACATATGCAATTGCAAGAGACCCCAATAAGCACTTGTAAGGAATCTTGAAAAAGAAAATCAAAGCTGGAGGCACGGGCTTCCCAAAATCAAATCTTAGTACAAAGTTAACTGTAAATGAAACACTGTGACACTTTCATAAAGATACACAGTGGACCCTTGGTAGTAGGTGTGTGAACGCCACAGGTCCACTTAAACAGATTTTTCACCTACAAATATATTGGTAAAATGTTAAGTCAACAATTTGAAACATTTCCTTTTCTCTAGCTTACTTTTCTGTAAAAATACAGCACATAATATGTATAATGTATAAAATATTGTTAATCGAGTGTTTATATTATTGGTAAGTCTTCCAGTCAAAATAGGCAATCAGTTTTAGGATAACAGTTTTGGCAGAGTCAAATGTTTTATGTATATTGGGACTCTGCGGGGTGTCAACCCCACTAGCCCCCATGTTGTTCAAGGGTCGACTGTATATACAGATCAAAGTACCTGAATGGAAAGCCCAGAAATGGCCCTAACCACCAATGGCCAGTTGATAACTGACAACAGTGGACAACATTAAATTCCAGAGAAAAAGTGTCTTTCCAGTAAATGGTGCTTGGCAACCAGCTGTCCACATGCAGAAGAATGAAAATGAACCTTAACTCATATCACATACAAAAATTAACTCAAATACATAAGGGCACACATGTAATATGTAAAACATGGGGATAAATGTTCACGACCTTGGATTTAGCTATGGTTTCTCAGATATGAAAGCAAAGTACAAGCAACAAGAGAAATAATAAATTAATTTCCCCCAAATTAAAATCTTTTCTGAATCAAAAGATACCAAGAAGTGAAAAGTCAGTCACAGAATAGAAGAAAATATCTGCACATTGTACATCTGACAAGAGCATTTATCCAGAATACACCACGAACTTGTACAGTGCAACAAGACATCTCAATTTTTTAAATGGATGAGAGACTCCAAGACATACAAATGCTCAACAAGCACATGGAAAGGTGTCACAAAGAATTCCCTGCGCACACATGGGAATGGCTATAATCATAAAAACTGAAAATCACATGTTTCCAAGGATGCAGAGGAATTGGAGCCCCTAACCTTTGCTTGTGGAAATGTAAAACGTGAAGCCTGTTTATAACCACTTGGCATTTCCTCATAAAGATAAAATACAATTACCTAATTGTTGTTATACACCCACTCCTAGATAATACCCCAAAGACACGACAATGATGTAAAAACAGAAACTGGCCCACGAGTTCTTGGCAGCATTGTTCACCACAGCAAAAAGTCAGGAACAACTCAAACGCCCATCAAGGGATGAATGGATGGATAAAACCGGGTGGATCCATAAACTGCATTTTTCTGCCATATAAAGAAACAAAGGAAAATGGTCCACAGCCTTCTTGAAAACAGTGTGGGGAGTGGGGAGGGCGTCCCCAGAAACTTGAACATACAGTTAATGTATGAGCAACAATTCCATTTCAGGGCATCTTCCCAAACCACATGAAAGCAGAGACTTGGCTATTTGGACACCCATGTTCACAACTGCATGACTCACAATGGTTAAACGGTGGAGAAGACCCACGTGTCCACAGACAAATGGATGAACAAAGTGTGGTCTCCACACAGTGGAGTGAACAAGGGAGTCCTGGCACCTGCTACATGGATGGACCCTAAAGCCATTTTGCTCAGTGAAATGCACCAGTCACAGAAGGATGAATACTATGTGATCCCACTTATATGATATCTGGCAGAGCCCATCTGAGCTAAAGTCTCTGGAACAGTTCCAGAAAAAGGAAATGGGATCAGAATGGAAAGACATTTGCACACAGCTGGGGTAGGTGGAAACAGCTGTGTGGGGTCTCTGCACTGGATTATCATGTGGATGCCCTAATACCTCCCTCATTTAGGGTGAGGTGGTGGCTCCCTATTTGGGGGAGAGGCCAAGAGCATTTTGTGTGAAGTGGTGGGTGTGGTAAAGTGGGACCATGGGACATTTATTGTGGAGTGTTTGTACTGACACTGCAAGTTTTCTGTGTACTTGAAATTGCTGGAAAGTAAATTACTTTGCAGAACAACCATATCAGTCCTGCACCAGAAAAGCAGGGCAGACATCACACCCAGTCACAGAGGCCAAGCCCTCCCCATTCAGTTCACCCAAAGTGGAGCACTACTCAGCCTGCGGGAGTCACTACAAGGCACATGGTAAAATTCCCTTGCAGACACTGGGCTTGGTTTTTGGGACGACCTGGAGTGGAACAGTGGGATTCTTTAATTCCAGTATCCACACCACTCCATCAAAATCCTGTTACAGCTAAAAATAAAATCTATAATCTTACAGGATACAAAATCAATATACAGAAGTTGTTTGCTTCTGTTCACCAATAACCAACCATCAGAAAGAGAGATGAAGAAAACAATACCCTTTACAACTGCATCATAAAGAATAAAGTACCTAAGGAAAAGCCTAACCAATGAGGCGGGAGGCTTGAGGCTTGAGACCTGAACATTGTGGACACTGCAGACCTGGACAGGAGGAGTTAGGTTATTACAAGTCCCATCCACCAACAGCAACCTGCAGACTCTGTGGGACCCCCCACCAAAATTCCACCACACTTCACACAGAAGCAAACACCCAACAGGCTGAATGGAACTGCACAGGACCCCATCCCCACAGCCGTCCTGAGAAAGCATAGCACGGTCATCGTGCCCTGACCTCACACTACACTGTGGACCTGTAGCAACCGAGACCCCGTGTGGCGCCCAAGGAGAAGCAGTTGTGGAAACAGGACACCAGGCACCCTTCATCCCCCAACCTGCTCGGCATGAAGAACTGGCTCAACGAGGCCCCCAGCGCAGCCCGTGGGTAAGGGCTGCCCTCAGGGAGCTGGGCTGGGTCAGCGCCATGCTGTGTCCAGGGGGCCTCACAGGCAGATCCCACCTCAGGGACCCTTCCCAGGAAACTGCCCCATGTGCTGGGTGCACAGCAAGGGTTGCAGCCCAGGTAAGTGGGCCGCTTAAGCAGCCAAGTCCCTTCCGACCCCATTCCTAACTCAGAGCCTCATTAGGAAGGATGCATGCAGCCCAGAGGGCATCCCACAGGTGCGGCCAATCCACCCACTGCACGGGTCCCGAGGGGTGCAGTGTTGAGACACAGACTCCCAGGTAAACGCTGGATGCCACACACCTGCCCCGGCCCATTCTCAGCCTGGGCCCAAATGCCCTGAGTGCTGCCCACCACACCCTGAACTCAGCCGCACCCATCTAGGCCCAGAGTCTGCAAAGACCCCATTCCCCATCACAGGCCTTCCTCCCCCGGCCCCTGAAGAGGAGCGCTCAGCAGGTGATGCACGAAAAGCTTCTCCTGACCTTTCCCCATTGCAGCTCCTCAGGAAACTGAGCTGTCACTGTGGACATGGCCTGCGGTGTCATGGAGCCACAGGGGAGCCGGAGCAATTCCGGCACCAGTCAGAGCTGAGAGAAAAGGCCTGTGTCCTGACTGCACATGCACCCCACTGGTCCACAAAGAGGGCAGAGGCGCCACTTGCGGGTCACGGTGAGTGGGGCAGGACCATGCTCACAGCTCAGAGAAGGTGGAGCCCCTTTGTGGCTAAACTGATGAAGCACAAATCTTTGGAAATTCAAGCTGCAATGGGTACAAATTTCCTGTGTCTTCTCCACTTTGAGAGTGAAAGGAATGAAATGAAGTAGACATAGGCTTTACAACTTACACCAAAATTAACTCAAAATTCCCCATAAGCATGTTCCTTAGAAAACTAAAAATAGAAATACCAATTGACCTGGAAATTTCTCTTAGGAATTTACCCAAAGAATATAATTTCTCAGATTCAAAAAGACATATGCACCCCTATATTTGTTGCAGCACTATTTATAATAGCCAAGATATGGAAGCAACCTAAGTGTCCATCAGTAGATGAATAGATAAAGAAGGTGTGGTACATATACACAATGTGCCAGAGTCCACCTCCAGCAGGGGTGGGGGGGTGGGGGGTGAAGCTCAAAAGGATGAGATGGAGTTGTTGCACAGAGAGACAAGACACAGAGTCAGATGGAGGTGGTCTCTCGACAAAGTGCTGATGACAGCTTTATTTATACCATTTTGCACAAGGATATGATTATTTTTTATTGTTCTGTTGATTAATTGGTATAGGCAGTTGATTAATAGGTATAGGCAAGCTTTTTTCTTTCTTATTCTTTCTAATCTATTCGTGGTTGGTCAAGTGTTAGGTGATCGTTTTCTGTTCCTTGACCAAAACGTTTCCTGGCAACATGTACTCTATTGTGTTTTATGTTTCTATGCTACACAGTTTCTAGGTAGTGCATGTGACCGCAGGAGCATGCAGTATCTAGCAGTTACTATGGAGTCTATCAGCTCACGGTGAAATACAGGTCACTCACTACCACAGTTACCTAGGCAGGTATCATCATGTATATATTTAATGCAATGGGTCACTTTATCTTCTCATAATATGTATTCTATCATAGGTAGATGCAAGGTAAAGATAGAAAGCATGATTTAGAACTGTAAGAAAGCAAGTGAAGATGCTCAGGTTTGTGCCTATAGACTAGGTATTAATCCAAGCCAGACAAGGGCAACAAAACATCCACGGGTGTAGACAATTTCTCTCAAAACTGGGGAGTGAGGTTCAAGCCTCACCTCTGTTGGAACCCATTTTCTCACCTGATGGCCCCCCTGTGACTGTGCCTGTCTTAGGTTGTTCTTCCCTTGAGGAATCTTACCTGTCTCTGGCTAACCAGCCATCTTATGGGGCCATACAGGGAGATGTAAATCTGGTAAGTGAGAGAGAAGTAATGTTCTTTGAAAATGTTAGCTTTTCACTTCTTTGCAGATTTATGCCCCATGGCTTCTATGCCCAGCACTTGTCTTGAGGTATTTTTATCACTTCGAAGAATTATGGTACTTGGTAATTTCACATATGAGGCACAAATTCTAGTAAAGGGCTGTAATTAGGAAGGAAGAAGAAAAACTATAGAAGTAGCAGAAGGAAGAGGGCAGAGCCAAGATGGCGGCATGAGTAGGACAGTGGGAATCTCCTCCCAAAAAAAAAAATATTTTTGAAAAAACAACAAATAAAACTAATCCTAAAAGAGAGACCAGAAGACACAGGACAACAGCCAGACTACATCCACACCTGTGAGAGCCCAGTGCCTGGTGAAAGGGGTAAGATACAAGCCCCGGCCCAGCGAGACCCAAGCGCCCCTCACCCCAGCTCCTGGCGGGAGGAGAGGAGTCGGAGCAGGGAGGGAGAGGGAGCCCAGGACCGCTAAACACCCAGCCCTAGCCATCCACACCAGAGCGCAGACACAGTGCATACGTGAAGGGCTGGAAACTAGGGAAACAGGACAGCAGGACCTCTGAGCAGGTCCCGAAGCCAATGCCCCTGTGACAAAGAAAAGTGAGTGCTTTTTGGAAGTCTTAAAGGGACAGGGATGCCACAGCTGGACGGAAACATCCCAGGTCACAGTCCAGCAGCTGGAAATTCCAGGAAACTCCGGGTGCACTAACCCCCTGAGCAACAGATCTGAGACCCCTCATGGAGGTAAACAGCCAAACAGCCCCACGTCCATTACCCCTCCGGAGCCCCACCATAGCAAAGCAGCAGCCTGAGGCTGGCCACGCCCTCAGCAAGGGAGCTTCCTCCATACCAGCCGGGCAAGATACAAAGACCCAGTCTACACGCAATTACCCAACACAAACCACTAGGGGTCACAGTTGTCCCAGTAAAGAAGGCCAGGAGCCAAGTGGAAAGCTGATAGATGCGTCAATAGCACTCCACTGCACCTGTCAACATGAAAAGGCAAAAAAATTTGATCCAGACAAGACTAACCCAGACAGCTTCGGCATCTGCTACATCTTCCCCTGAGAAGGAACCTGGGGAGCTAGATTTAACCAGTCTTCCTGAAAAAGAATTCAAAACAAAAGTCATAACCATGCTGATGGACTTGCAGAGAAATATGCAAGAACTAAGGAAGGAGAATACAGAAATAAAACAAGCTCTGGAAGGACTTCAAAACAGAATGGACGAGATGCAAGAGACCATTAATGGACTAGAAAACAGAGAACAGGAACGCAGATAAGCTGATGCAGAGGGAGATAAAAGGATCTCCAGGAATGAAAGAATATTAAGAGAGCTAGTAACCAATCGAAACAGAACAATATCCACATTATAGGGATAGAAGAAGAAGAGAGAGAAAAAGGGATAGTAAGTCTCTTTGAAGAAATAATTGCTGAAAACTTCCCCAAACTAGGGGAGGAAATGGCCTCTCAGACCACAGATGTACACAGAACTCCCATGACAAGGGATCCAAGGAAGGCAACACCAAGACACATAATAATGAAAATGGCAAAGATCAAAGACAAGGACAAAGTATTAAAGGCAGCCAGAGAGGGAAAAAAAAGGTCACCTACAAAGGAAAACCCATCAGGCTATCATCAGACTTCTCAACAGAAACCCTACAGGCCAGAAGAGAATGGCATGATATACTTAATGCAATGAAACAGAAGGGCCTCGAACCAAGACTACTGTATCCAGCACGATTACCATTTAAATATGATGGAGGCATTAAACAATTCCCAGAAAAGCAAAGATTGAGGGAATTTGCCTCCCACAAACCACCTCTACAGGGAATCTTACAGGGACTGCTCTAGATGGGATAACTCCTAAAAAGAGCACAGAACAAAACACCCAACATATGAAGAAGGGAGGAGGACGAATAAGAAGGGAGAGAAATAAAGAATCATCAGACAGTGTTTATAATAGCTCAATAAGCGAGTAAAGTTAGACAGTAAGATAGTAAAGAAGCTAACCCTGAACCTTTGGTAACCACAAACTGAAAGCCTGCAATGGTAATAAGTACATACCTTCCAATAATCACCCTAAATGTAAATGGACTGAATGCACCAATCAAAAGACACAGAGTAACAGAATGGATGAAAAAGCAAGATCCATCCATATGCTGCTTCCAAGAGACTCACCTCAAACCCAAAGACATGCACAGACTTAAAGTCAAGGGATGGAAAAAGATATTTCATGCAAACAACAGAGAGAAAAAAGCAGGTGTTGCAATACTAGTATCAGACAAAACAGACTTAAAAATAAAGAAAGTAACAAAAGATAAAGAAGGACATAACACAATGATAAAGGGCTCAGTCCAACAAGAGGATATAACCATTATAAATATATATGCACCCAATACAGGAGCACCAACATACCTGAAACAAATACTAACAGAACTAAAGGAGGAAATAGAATGCAATGCATTCATTCTGGGAGACTTCAACACACCACTCACTCCAAAGGACAGATCCACCAGATAGAAAATAACTAAGGACACAGAGGCACTGAACAACACAGTAGAACAGATAAACCTAATAGACATCTACAGAACTCTACATCCATAAGCAACAGGATACACATTCTTCTCAAGTGCACATGGAACCTTCTCCAGAATAGACCACATACTAGGCCACAAAAAGAGCCTCAGTAAATTCCAAAAGATTGAAATCCTACCAACCAACTTTTCAGACCACAAAGGCATAAAACTAGAAATAAACTGTACAAAGAAAGCAAAAAGACTCACAAACACATGAAGGCTTAACAACACGCTCCTAAATAACCAAAGAATCAATGACCAAATCAAAATAGAGATCCACCAATATATGGAAACAAACGACGACAACAACACAAAGCCCCAACTACTGTGGGATACAGCAAAAGCAGTCTTAAAAGGAAAGTATATAGCAATCCAGGGATATTTAAAGAAGGAAGAACAATCCCAAATGAATGGTCTAATGTCACAATTATTGAAATTGGAAAAAGAAGAACAAATGAGGCCTAAGGTCAGCAGGAGGGACATAATAAAGATCAGAGAAGAAATAAATAAAATTGAGAAGAATAAAACAATAGCAAAAATCAATGAAACCAAGAGCTGGTTCTTCGACAAAATTAACAAAATGGATAAGCCTCTAGCCAGACATATTAAGAGGAAAAGAGAGTAAACATAAATCAACAGAATTAGAAATGAGAAAGGAAAAATCATGACGGACCCCACAGAAAGATAAAGAATTATTAAAGAGTACTATGAAAACCTATATGCTAACAATCTGGGAAACCTAGGAGAAATGGACAACTTCCTAGAAAAATACAACCTTCCAAGACTGCCCCAGAAAGAAACAGAAAATCTAAACAGACCAATTACCACCAACGAAACTGAAGCAGTAATCAAAAAAACTACCCAGGAACAAAACCCCCAGGCCAGACGGATTTAACTCGGAATTTTATCAGACATACAGAGAAGACATAATACCCATTCTCCTTAAAGTTTTCCAAAAATAGAAGAGGAGGGAATACTCCCAAACTCATACTATGAAGCCAACATCACCCTAATACCAAAACCAAGCAAAGACCCCACCAAAAAAGAAAACTACAGACCAATATCCCTGATGAACATAGATGCAAAAATACTCAACAAAATATTAGCAAACCGAATTCAAAAATACATCAAAAGGATCATACACCATGACCAAGTGGGATTCATCCCAGGGATGCAAGGATGGTACAACATTAGAAAATCCATCAACATCATCCACCACATCAACAAAAAGAAAGACAAAAAAAACATGATCATCTCCATAGATGCTGAAAAAGCATTCGATAACATTCAACATCCATTCATGATAAAAACTCTCAACAAAATGGGTATAGAGGGCAAGTACCTCAACATAATAAAGACCATATATGATAAACCCACAGCCAACATCATACTGAACAGCGAGAAGCTGAAAGCTTTTCCTCTGCGATCGGGAACAAGACAGGGATGCCCACTCTCCCCACTGTTATTCAACATAGTACTGGAGGTCCTAGCCACAGCAATTAGACAAAACAAAGAAATACAAAGAATCCAGATTGGTAAAGAAGGGGTCAAAGTGTCACTATTTGCAGATGACATGATATTGTATATAAAAAACCCTAAGGACTCCACTCCAAAACTACTAGAGCTAATATCGGAATTCAGCAAAGTTGCAGGATACAAAATTAACACACAGAAATCTGTGGCTTTCCTATACACTAACAATAAACTAATAGAAAGAGAAATCAGGAAGACAATTCCGTTCACAATAGCATCAAAAAGAATAAAATACCTAGGAATAAACCTAACCAAGGAAGTGAAAGACCTATACCCTGAAAACTATAAGACACTCGTAAGAGAAATTAAAGAGGTCGCTAACAAATGGAAACTCATCCCATGCTCTTGGCCAGGAAGAATTAATATCGTCAAAATGGCCATCCTGCCCAAAGCAATAGACAGATTCAATGCAATCCCTATCAAATTACCAACAGCTTTCTTCAATGAACTGCAACAAATAGTTCAAAAATTCATATGGAAACACCAAAGACCCCGAATAGCTAAAGCAATCCTGAGAAGGAAGAATAAAGTGTGGGGGGATCTTGCTCACCAACTTCAAGCTCTACTACAAAGCCATAATAATCAAGACAATTTGGTACTGGCACAAGAACAGAGCCACAGACCAATGGAACAGAATAGATACTCCAAATATTAACACAAACATATATGGTCAACTAATATTTGATAAAGGGGCCATGGACATACAATGGGGAAATGACAGTCTCTTCAACAGATGGTGCTAGCAAAACTGGGCAACTACATGTAAGAAAATGAAACTGGATCACTGTCTAACCCCATACACAAAAGTAAATTCAAAATGGATCAAAGACTTGAATGTAAGTCATGAAACCATAAAACTCTTAGAGAAAAACATAGGCAAAAATCTCTTAGACATAAACATGAGTGACCTCTTCTTGAACATATCTCCCTGGGCAAGGGAAACAATGCAAAAATGAACAAATGGGACTATATCAAGCTGAAAAGCTTCTGTAAAGCAAAGGACACCATCAATAGAACAAAAAGGTATCCTACAGTGTGGGAGAATATATTCGAAAATGACAGATCCGATAAAGGGTTGATATCCAAAATATATAAAGAGCTCACACACCTCAACAAACAAAAAGCAAATAATCCAATTAAAAAATGGGCAGAGGAGCTGAACAGACAGTTCTCTAAAGAAGAAATTCAGATGGCCAACAGACACATGAAAAGATGCTCCACATCGCTTGTCATCAGAGAAATGCAAATTAAAACCACAATGAGATATCACCTCACACCAGTAAGTATGGCTACCATCCAAAAGACAAACAACAACAAATGTTGGCGATCTTGTGCAGAAAGGGGAACCCTCCTACACTGCTGGTGGGAATGTAAATTAGTTCAACCATTGTGGAAAGCAGTATGGAGGTTCCTCAAAATGCTCAAAATAGAAATACCATTTCACCCAGGAATTCCACTTCTAGGAATTTACCCTAAGAATGCAGCACTCCAGTTTGAAAAAAACAGATGCACCCCTATGTTTATCGCTGCACTATTTACAATAGCCAAGATATGGAAGCGACCTAAATGTCCAACGGTAGACGAATGGATAAAGAAGATGTGGTATATATACCCAATGGAATATTACTCAGCCATAAGAAGAAAACAAATCCTGCCATTTGCAACAACATGGATGGAGATAGAGGGTATTATGCTCAGTGAAATAAGCCAGGCAGAGAAAGACAAGAACCAAATGATTTCACTCATATGTGGAGTATAAGAACAAAGGAAAACTGAAGGAACAAAACAGCAGCAGAATCACAGAACCCAAGAATGGACTAACAGTTACCAAAGGGAAAGGGACTGGGGAGGACAGGTGGGAAGGGAGGGATAAGGGTGAGAAGAAAAGAAAGGGGGAATTACAATTAACATGTATAGTGTTGGGGGGCCACACGGAGGGCTGTGCAACACAGAGAAGACAAGTAGTGATTCTACAGCATCTTATTATGTTGAAGGACAGTGACTGTGAACTTGGTGACGAGTAGTGATTTTACAGCATCTTACTATGTTGATGGACAGTGACTGTGAATGGGGATGTGGGGGGGACTTGGTGAAGGGGGGAGCCTAGTAAACATAATGTCCTTCATGTAATTGTAGATTAATGAAACCAAAATTTAAAAAAAGATGTAGCAGAAGGAAGAAAACATGAGAACATTTATTAAGTGTCAAATAGGGTTATTCCATTCAGTATTCCCCTATAACTCTATTTCTCTAATTTTCCTATAAAACTCACTAGCATTACAGAAAAGAGGGGCATTTCCACCTAGGTGGAGATGGGGTAGTCAATATTTGACTAGCTACCTGCAGGTTTTGGTATTCTATGCCAAGATTGCCATCTGGCCTCTGAGTGCTCTATTCTTCAGGACCACTGTCCTGAAAAGCTTCTGGGAAGTTTATGCTCTCCTCCATTCAATGCTGCTTAGCAAAGGTTAGCTTAGCCCTTGGCAACAATGCAAGCAAAGACAAAGCCAATAGTATAATGGAGAATAACAAAATCAAGGTGGGTAATAGAGGGAGCCAGCTGTGAAGGCCCTTGATTTGTGGGGGTCTTTCTCCAGCCTGAGCTTTGCTACACAGCTTGAGTAGCATGGCTCCTGGCAACAATGGAATACTACACAGCCATAAGAAAAAAACAAATCCTACCATTTGCAACAACATGGATGGAGCTGGAAGATATTATGCTCAGTGAAATAAGCCAGGTGGAGAAAGACAAATATCAAATGATTTCCCTCATTTGTGGAGAATAACAGCAAAGTAAAACTGAAGGACCAAAACAGAAGCAGACTCACAAAATCCAAGAAGGGACTAGCAGTTAACCAAAGGGTAGGGTGGGGGAGGGCAGGTGAGGAGGGAGGGAGAAGGGGATTGAGGGGTATTATGATTGGCACACATGGTGTGGGGGTCACAGGGAAGATAGTGTAGAACAGAGAAGACGAGTAGTGACTCTGTGGCATCTTACTACACTGATGGACAGTAACTGCAATGGGGTACAGAGAAGACTTTATAATGCAGGTGAATGTAGTAACCGCAGTGTTTTTTCATGTGAAACCTTCATAAGAGTGTATATCAATAATATCTTAATTTTAAAAACTATTTTTATGGTACACTCATAAAAAAATTTTCCATAGGCAAATTTTTATGCAAAATTATAAAATTTGTAGGTAAAAGCAAAATATATACAACCTTGCTGAAGACTTTCAACACCCAAAACCAAAGGATACATGGGCTTTATAAAATTATAATTTCTACTCTAAAAGACCTTGCTCAGAGAACCCAAACACAAGACACAAACTGAAAGAAAATATTTTCAAAATACATGTTTGACACAAGACAAATGCTGGGCATAGAAGCCACAGGGCAAAAATATGCAAAGAAATAAAAAGCTAACATTTTCAAACAATAAGGCTTCTCTCTCACTTACCAACTTTACATTTCCCTGTATGGCCCTGGAAGATGACTGGTTAGCCAGAGACGGGTAAGATTCCTCAAGGGAGGAACAACCTAAGACAGGCACAGTCTCAGGGGGGCAATCAGGTGAGAAATTGGGGATCAACAGAGGTGAGGCTTAGAACCTCACCCCCCCTGTTCTGAGAGAAATCTTCTGCATCCGTGGATGTTTTATTGCCCTTGTCTAGCTTGGATTAACACATAGTCTACAGGCACACACCTGATCATCTACATTTGCTCTCTTACAACACTAAACTATGTTTTCTACCTTTATCTTATATCTACCTACCACTTCAGCATTTTATTAAAAATAATAATAATAAAGAGAGAAATGTGGTATCCACATATAAATCAAGTATAAAAATCAAATGAGTATTCATATTTGAACTGTTTATAGCTCATAATGCATGAGCAAAACCAAAAGTTTCTGTGATGACTGCCCTTGTACTGTTCACCATGTAACTTATTCACTATGTAAGAATTTGTTCTCCATGTAAGAACTTGTTCGTCATGCTTCAGAAGATTGGAGACTGATGAAAATTAGGCTTGGGGTGGATTAATGATTGTGCATTGAGCATTGACTCCCCTATACAGAATTTTATTGTTGTTAACAACCATTTGATCAATAAATATGAGAGATGCCCTCACAAAGAAAAAAAAAGTACACACTTCCAATTGTAAAACAAATAAGTAACCGGGATGTAATGTATAGCATAAGGAATATAATCAAAATATTGTAACAACTTGGTATGGTGATAGCTGGTACCTAGAATTATCATGTATATAAATGTTGAATCACTGTGTTGTACACCTGAAACTAATGTAATGTAATACTGTGTGTCAACTACCCTTCAATAAAAAATAATTATCTACAAAAAAAAAACATATTTGATAAAGGATTTGAACTCAAGATATACAAAAATCCATAAAACAAAAATGAGCCATTAAAAATATTTTACAATTTAAAAAAATGTCTCACCTTAACATCCAAGAATTACATCACCAGTATTTAGACAACTGCTTTGAAAAACTATGCCCCAGGTGAGGCTTAGAACCTCACCACCCTGTTTTGAGAGAAATCTTCTGCATCTGTGGATGTTTTGTTGCCCTTGTCTAGCTTAGATTAATACTTAGTCTATAGGCACAGACCTGATCATCCACACTTGCCCTCTTACAGCACTAAATTATGCTTTCCATCTTTATCTTGCATCTACCTACCACTTCAGCATTTTATCTTTTTAAAAAATAAGGGAGAAATGTGGGATTCACATATAAATCAAGTATAAAAATCAAATGAATAATCATATCTGACTTGATTGTTTATAGTTCATGATGCATGATCAAAACTGAAAGTTTCTGTGATATGACTGCCCTTGCACTGTTCACCATGCAAGAACTTATTCACCATGTAAGAACTTGTTCACCATGTAAGAACTTGTTTGTTATGCTTCAGAAGATTGGAGACTGTTGAGAGTTAGACTTGAGGTTGATTAATGATTGTGCATTGAATCCCCTATACAGAAATTTCTTGTTGTTAACAACCATTTGATCAATAAATATGAGAGATGCCCTCTTAAAAAAAAAAACTATGCCCCAACAAAAGCCACCATGCAATTTTACACAATAGCTCTATTCATAAAGGCTAAAAACTTAAAGAAATCAGGATGTGTTTCAGTAGATGAATGCTTTGGCAAATTGGGGTACATGCATTACATTTCAGTACAACTTGTACAGTGAAATGTACAGTGATTTTCCCAGTGAAGCTGGTGCCTTCATCACTGGAGGTTACAGGTCTACCCCACATGAGAAATTGTTTCTAACAGCTTCTTTGAGATTATGAAAGCATCGGCCTTGGGCCAGCAGAAGGCTTCATTCTTACCTGTGGGGTTAGAATGCATCACCCTCCCAGTACACGACATGGATGTGTTCGCCAACCCGGAAGCTCTCCAAAATCCATATTTTGAGACACTGGTATGACGTATTATTAACTCCATTTTTATCCCCTCCCCTTTCTCTGGAGAATGGAGGGGTGAGGCTGAAAATATCAAGCTTCTAATCATGGCTTGGGCTTCCTGCCTGTCAGACACCCAGCAGAACCCACCCAGAACCACCTACTATGAACAAAAGATGCCGCTATTACTCAGGAAATCCCCAGAGATTTAGGAGCGCAGTGTCAGGATTGAGACACAGACCAACATACATGTTTTCTACCATACTTCCATGTTCACAGTGGTGCATCCCAGGGAGAGGGTTGGGAAGTTGTGTTTCCACTATCCCAGGAGAATGAGGATTTAAAACAGAAACTAAGTTGAGTTATACAAAAAACATAATGTATAAGGTGTGACCCCAAGATGTGCAGACTGAGATTCCAACTAAAAGGCCGATTTAGCTATAGTGACAAGTATCAACTTCCACAGCTATTTGAGGGTCTGACAGGCTGTGTCTCTAACTGTCCGTTTGCAGCTGTGGGTGGGGAGTGAAGGCCCCTCCCCCAGGGTGATGGAAAGAGACTTGTGCCTGTCTTTTTTTAAATTCCACATTAAATAATGTGAACATTAATAAAATACTAAGAATAGATTTAGGTGCAAATCTTGTGCATTGAAAATTATAAAACACTGATAATTTTAAAACTAAGAAAGATTTAATACATGTAAAGTCTACTCATGTTGATGGAAAGACTTAAATACTGTTAAGGTGGCAAAGACACAAATGCAACCTACATAGTCAACGTGATTTCTTTGAAAATTCACAGGCTTCAATGTACCAGCTGATCCTGACACATGGAATTTCAAGGGAACCCAAAGAGCCCTTGAAAACAATCTTGAAAAAGAAAATAAAAGCTGAAGGCTCATGGCCCCCAAGATCTAATCTTAGTACAAAGTAACAGTAAATAAAACACTGTGACACTGGCATAAACATACACAGTTGGCCCATGGATAGCAGAGGTGTGAACTGCCCAGGTCCACTTGAGGGGATTTTTTTCCACAAATATATAGAAAAAACGTTTAAAGGCTTAAGACGATTTGAAACATTTGCTTTTTCTAGCTTACCTTACTGTTAGAATACAGCACAAAACATGTATCATGTACAAAATATGTGTTAATTGACTGTTTATATTATTGGTAAGTCTTTCAGTCAAAATAGGCAATCAGATTTAGGATAATACATAAGTTTGGGGGAGTGAGATATTTTATGTAGATTCTGACTCTGTGGGATGTCAGCTACACAAACCCCCGTGTTGTTCAAAGGTCAACTGTATGTATAGATCAACAAAACTGAGTGGAAAGCCCAGAAGTGACCCCAACCATCTACAGTCAATTGCTTTCTAACAAGAGTGGACAACATTAAATTAGGGAAAGAATGGTCTTTTCAGCAAATGGTGCTGGGCAAATGACTGTCCATGTACAGAGGAATGAAACTGAACCCTTAAGTCATATCACATACAAAAATCAACTCAAAACAGACAAAGGGCTTACATAATAGGTAAAATTATAGACTCTATAAGAAAACATGAGGAGAAACATTCATGACCTTGGATTTAGCCATGGTTTCTCAGATTTGACACCAAAGGACAAGCAACGGAAGAAAGCATAAATCAGAATTCCCCCAAATTAAAAACTTTTCTGCATCAAAAGTCACCAACCAGGAAGTGAAAAACAGCCACAGAATGGAAGAAAATATCTCCACATTGTACATCTGACAAGAGCCTGTAACCCAGAAAACACCACAAACTTGTACAAGGCAACAAGACAACACCCAAATGTTTAAAGTGGATGAAAGATTCCAAGGAAGACATACAAACATTCAACAAGCACATGAACACAGCATTACTTGCTATGGAAATGCAAATTAAACCACAGTGACCACCCCCTGCAAGCACACAGCAATGGCCTTCTTCAGGAAAATTCAAAATCACGTGTGGCCAAGGATGTAGAGTAATTGGAGCCCCTAATTTTTGCTTGTGGAAATATAAAATATGCAGCTTTTGTGCAACAGCTTGGCATTTCCTCGTAATATATAATACAATTACCTAATTGTGGGTAAACACCCACTCCTAGATACATATACCAAAGAAATGAAAAAGCTGTTCAAACAGAAACTGGCCCATGAGTTCTTGGCAGCACTGCTCACCACAGCAAAAATGTAGAAACAACTCAAATGCCCTTAACGGGGTGAACGGATGAACAAAACAGGGTAGACCCATGAACTGCATTATTCTGCCAAATACAGAAATAAAGAAAAATGGTCCAAAGCTGCTTTGAAAACTGTGTGTATCGAGGGTGTCCCCAGAAACTCGAGCACAGAATTAACATATGATTAGCAATTCCATTTCAGGGCATTTACCCAAATGACATGAAAGCAGAGACTTAGACATTGCACACCCATGTTCACAGCTGCATGATTCACAACAGCCAAAAGGTGGAGATGACCCGGGTGTCCACAGATGAAAAAAATGTGGTCTCTACACAGTGGAGTAAACAAGGAGTTCTAGAACCTGCTACACACATGGACACCAAAGCCATTATGCTCAGTGAAATGTGCCCCTCAAAGAAGGACAAATATTATGTGATCACACTTATGTGAGGTCCTGGAGAGCCCAACTGAGGTAAAGTCTCGGGAACAGTTCCAGGAAAAGGAAACTGCATCAGGACAGAAAGATGTGTGCACACAGCTGGGGAGAGTGGTGACAGCTGCGGTGGGTCTGTGCATTGGATTATCATGTGGAGACCCTAATACTTCCCTAAATTTGGAGTCAGGTGGTGGTTTCCTGGAAGCATGTCCCCATTTGGGGTAAACTCTCCAGCATTTTGTGTTTAGTGGCAACTGTGGTGAAGTGAGACGCTAGGAAATTCAGTATAAAGAGAATATGTACTGATACTGCAAGATTTCTGTATGTTTGAAATTGCTAGAAAGTAAATTACTTTGCAAAACAACCATAAGAAAAGCAGAGGAGACATAATACCCTGTCAAGAGAGGCCAAGCCCTCCCCATCCAGTTCACACGAAGGGGGCGCTACTCACCTTGCAGGGGTCCAGGGATCTTTAGAAGGCATGTGGGACGATTCCCTGTAGCCACTGGGCCTTGGGCGTTGGGACGACCTGGGGTACAAACAGTGGGATTTTAGAATTCCAGTTTCCCACCCTACTCCACCAAAGACCAGTTAGAACTAAAAATGAATTCAATGAACTTGTAAGATACCAAACCAACATACAAAAGTCAGTTGCTTGTATTCACTAAAAACTAACATCAGAGAGATTAAGGAAACAATGCCCTTTACAAGTGCATCATAAAAAATAAAGTGCTGTGGGTAAAATTAAAGTATTTCCAGAATCTCTCACCTGGCCTTAGTAAATCTCCACATCAGTAGGTGTTTCCAAGGGGTGGAGAGAAGTAGTCCATCTCTATATCAACAGGTAATTATAAGGACTAGCGAGGGCATATCTGGCCTGGATAAGTTCAGCAGGACCCCTTCTTCTGCAGCCAGGTTTTGAGAGACACTGGCGAGCAGAAGTGGACTGATCTCGGTTCAAAAGTATTTTGCCCCGGAAATTTCACCAGAAGTTACAGGTACCTAAGAACAAACTTAACCAAGGAGGTGGGAGGCCTGAGCTCTGAAAACTGTGGACACTGCAGACATGGACGGTAAGAGTTAGGTTATTACAAGTCCCCTCGGCCCACAGCAACGTGCAGACTCCGGGCGACCCCCACCGAAACTCCATCGCACCCCTCACAGAAGCAGAGCAATCACCCTACAGTCTGGATCTAATCCCCACACAGCCATCCTGAGAAAGCAGAGCCGGGGCGCCGCACCCTGACCTCCCACTACACTGCGGAGCTGCAGCAACTGAGATGCCGCGTGGCGCCAGAGCAGACGCGGGTGCCCACGCCCTCTGCCCCCCAAACCCGCTCTGCCCAAGGAGCCGGCTCACGAGACCCCGGACCCAGGCCGCGGGTGGGGGCCGCCCTCTGTCGTCAGGCTGGGTCAGTGCCGCGCTGCATCCCGGGGGCCTCCCAGGCGGCCGCCACCCCGGGAAGCCTTCCCAAGAAACCTCCCCGTGTGCTCGACTCACAGCAAGGGCTGCGCCCCGGTAAGCGGGCCTCCTCAGCAGCCAAGTTGCTTGACCACACTCCTGTCTCAGAGCCTCGTTTGGAAGGAGGCCTGGAGCCTGCCGGGCGTCCTGCAGGTGCGGCCAATCCACCCGCTGCATGGGGCACGGGGTCCTGGGACACGCTGGACGCCGCGCACCCGCCCAGGCCCCACCGCGCCGCCTGCCGCACCCGCAGCCCGAACTCACCCGCGCCCGCCTCGCCCCAAAACTCCGAGAAGACCCCGTTCACCGCCGCAAGCCCTCCTCCCCCAGCCCCTGGAGGGGAAGCGCTCGGCACGCGGCGCACGGGGAGCCTCTCCTCTCCTTTCCTTCCCGTGGGTCCCGAGGAAACCGAGCCGTCACTGCGGACGCGGCCCGCGGGGTCCTGGGGACGCCGCAGAGCCTGACAAATCCCAGCTCCCCTCAGCGCAAGAAGCAAAGTCCCGCGGCCTGAACGCACGTGCGCTGCGCGGGTCCACAATGAGAGCCCAGGCTCTGCCTGCGGGCCACGGGGGGCGGTACGGGAGGAGCGGCCACAGCTCAGAGGAGGTGGCGCCGCCTCGTGGCTAAAATGATGAACCACAACACTGGGAATTCAAACCGCAGTGGGCACGAATTTCCTACGTCTTCTCCAATTTGTTGGAGACCATACACAATGAAATTGAAGGTAGACACAGCTTTACAACTTACACCAAAATTCACTCACAATTCTCCATAGGCAAATATTAAATGCAAAATTATAAAATTCTAGGTAAAAGCAAGAAAATCTACACAACCTTGCTGATGACTTTTAACACCCAACACCAAAAGCCTATCCACAAAAGAAAAATAATAAATTTCTTGGTCTTTATAGAATTAAATTTTCTACTCTAAAAGATCTTGTTCAGAGAACCCAAACACAAGACACACAATGGTAAAAAAATATTTGCAAAATACAGAATTTGATAAAAGCTTTGTACTCAAGATACACAAAAATCCATAAAACAGAAAAGAACCATTAAAAAATATTTTACCATTGAAAAGGTAAGTCTCACCTTAGGATCCAAGAATTTTGTCACCAGTATTTAGACAACTGCTCTGAAAAACTGTCCCCAAAAAAATTCCACCATGCAATTTTTCACAGTAACTCTATTCATAAAGACTAAAAACTTGTGCTTTCCAAAATCCGTATTTGGAGACACTGGTATGACCTATTATTAACTCCGTTTTTATCACTTCCCCTTTCTCTGGAGAATGGAGGGGTGAGGCTGAAAATTCCAAGGTTCTAATCATGGCGTGGGCTTTCTGCCTGTCAGACACCCGAGCAGAACCCTCCCAGAACCACCTACTTAGTATAAAAGACCCTCTTACCCAGGAAATTCCCAGGGCTTTAGGAGCCCAGGGTCAGGAATGAGGCCTAGACCAATATATGTTTTCTATTGCATTTCTGTGTTCATGGTGGCACATCACAGGAATAGGGTCAGGAAGTTCTGCTTCCACTATCCTAGGATAAGGAGGATTTAGAACAAAAACTAAGTTGACTTATTAAGAATGTTATAATGTTTGACCCAAGGTGTATGGATTAGATTCCAACTAAAAGGCTGATATGGCTCTAGTGACAAGTATTAGCTTCCACAGCTATCTGAGTGTCTGACCGAGGCTGTTTCTATAACTGTCCATTCACAGCTCTGGGTGGGGAGTGTGGGCACCCCCACCCCAGGGTGGTGGAAAGAGCCCTGGGCTCAGAGAAGAAGCCCGTCTTACACCAGAACTGGGACTTTGGTCTAAAGTTGCCAGACAAACACAAGTTAAATTTGAATTTCAGAGAACAAATAATTTTTTGGACATACCTATATAAATATTTTTTGCTATCATCTGAACTATATCCTGTGTTTTTACCCCAAGTCTGGCAGCCCTACCTTAGGCCAGTCATGTAAATGCTTGGAGCTTCAATTTCCTCATCTGAATGATAGAATGATGCCCACTGTAGAGTGCTGTACTTAGTATCAACTGGGACCACTGCAGGGGGTGGGGGAGTTCTTGACCCTCTTAGGGTTGCTGGATTTTAAAACTAAACTGACAAAGACAGATTAACCAGAGAAAAGTGCACCCATTTATTCATAACTTTTATGTGATAGAGGAGACTTCAAAAGGAAGTGAAGACCCAGAGAAGCATTTGGCCCTGAGCATTTTTGTGCAGGGTTTGATAAGAAGTGGGCAGTTGTGGAGAAATAGGACAGGTTAAGGAGTATGAGGTAGTGTAGTAAATAGGGGGAACTTATCAAGACCTGTTCGTTAGGATTCTTCTTTGTGTCCCTTTGTCTTCAAAGAAAAGGATTCTCCTCTCTTCTGGGTATAGGGAGGGTGCCTCTCACATAAGGGGTGTATGATCTGTTTCAAGGGTAAAGGATGTGGAGAAGGTCAGAGTGAGCTTGCTTCTTTGATTTTTACCAAACTCCTTCAGCTTTAAATATTCAGTATTCCAAGTTACCATAGTTTGGGGTAGCATATTCTGGACCCCATCCTTACAGTGGTTGAAATGACCTAGAATCTGTAGTCTTGGGCACTCCTAGAATAGTTCTGCAATAGTTATAAGTCTGTGTGGAGTAACACAAATTTATGTTTTAATTTTTCTACTTAATAGATATTGTTCTTGGATATCCATAAAGTGAGGTGATAATAGTATCTACCTCAAATTATATTTATGAGACTTAAATGAGTCAATAAATGTAAAATGTTTAGTCCTGAGCATGGTACATTATAAATGCTTAATAAATAATACCTAGTTACCCCTGCAGTTGTGCAAATATGATGTAATATCATCCAAATGAACTGAGGAGACTTTGAAATGAATCATTCAACTGAGGATGATTTACTGAGTCATATTTCAGCACTAAGTGCTGATGGGCAATACTTGTCCTTCCCATTGGTTATCAGAGAGATACAGAAATGGCCAAGTTTAGATGGGGAAGACATTTACAAATCTTCCTGAGTATGTAACAGACAAAGATAACACCTTTGTGATACTTTTTGAAGGATATAAAAAATTTTCCTGAATCTTAGCCCATTCTTTAAACTCAGAAGGCATTGACAGCAGATGCCTGCATTTTACCAGAGGCAAAAACATGCCTCATCAGCAAACGGTGGGTTTACTGCAGTCTAAGGTGTACTACCAGCAGAAGCTAAGACTCTTCCTGCTTATCAAATGAAGCTGACCCAGTCTTGGTCACAGCATCGTCGAATGGAAATCTGGCCTTGCAGGATTTCCCTAAATCCCTGATGGCAGAGAAGAATGAATTAACCAAACAGCCCATCAGGGGATTTCAGGAAAGGCTCTTAATAGAGGAAAGCATTAACATGTAACCAGACAGAAAGGCAGAAACACAGCTAGATATTAGTGGCAGCAGTTTCAGGTTTTAACATTTCTTGAGCTTGTTTAAAAAACATGGATATTTGTTCAGCTGCATCTCCTGTACCGTCAGTGCTGACGTGTCAGGGACCTGAGATCTAATGGAAAAGTGAGCTGATATGCAAATGACAGCATAAGACCCAGCAGCTATCAGACAAATGGAAAACCAAGCTTTCCTCCCCAACCCTGAGCCCATCTTGATTTGGGTTGCAGATTTTTTTACGCTCTTTTCTCTCTTTCTCTCTGCTGTTTCCTTTATCAACTTTCTCCATCCTAAAACTTTCACAACCCAATCTCCATGTTGCTGCCTCCTAACTCATTTCTAACATTTGATAGGTGTACTTGTAGAAATAATTGTGCCTTTCCTTGAACTGATGTGCAGGGTGTGGAGTGGAGAAGTATCTGTTTATAGCACTTCAAGGGCAATAGGCAGACTCACATCAATCAAGTGACTCAGTATGAACTGACATGTAAGATACCCCTTGGGAGTGATTTTTTTATTTTATTTTCAGTTGAAGTGCTTGTCATTTCTTTAAATTTCATATTTCTTCAGATGCAACAGAGGCATTGTAGTGAATGTAAAATGCACAACTAAAACATTTATTTAAAAAGCAAAAGCCTTGAAACAGTATAGCATTCACAAGTCAGATACAGTTTCTTATTCCATGGTAAGCATTTGCTAATGTGAAGCTTTATTGTGTAAACACACCTGCATATGCAATGGTACACAATTCCCTGACAACATTGGTTGAGTCATGAAATAGTCTTAAAGCTGAAAAATAAGTTACATTTTCTGGTAAAACCTAGGGTCTTCTGTGAGGCCTCAGGGGTTTGATTTCCCATGAACCTCTTTAGATTACCTTGTGGTTCGCAAGCCTCTGTTTTGGTTCTTTTTTCCTCATTTTCTCTTTCTTTTTCCCAGAAAAATTCAGAAAGTCATCATTACTGAACATGTATTCACTGTTTCCCACCATACTCTCCATGTGGCTTTGCATCCCAGAAGGGGGCAGCTAGGCAGTGGGAGTGGCAGCCTGGGGGGCTGACCAGCTGAGCAGGCTGATAGAACCAGTCTGTCACCCACATCTCCCCTTCTCCTCACTTCCACCCTCTGCCTTCCCACCTCCTCCCACTGTTCCCAGCACTTTAGACAAAGGCAATAGAACATGAGCTTTGGGGTCAGGCACACCTGTCTTTGAATGCTCCCACCTCCCAAGCTGTGTGACCTGATAAGCTGCCTGCTCCACCACGTCAGTGTTTCTTCACTTGACATGTGGCCAGGGTCACCATTTGCCCTGCTTTTTCTGGGCCAGTCTAGGTGTATGCTTTGTGTCCTGACATACTCATTAATATTGCCTCTGTTCAATGTCTCAAGTACCCTGAATAGACTGTAAAAATGAGGCATTTTAGATGTCTACTATAGTGCCTAGTACATAGTTCCTTGAGATGGTAACTTCTGCTGTTATTCATAATGATTTGACGTGATCCTCCCACCAGATCTCAGTGGGTTACTTGATGTGGTGAGCCAGATGTGAGCTTAGAACTGAAAAGTCCATTTTGTTTTTGGACTTTGTTTTAGAAACAATTAACACCCGCCTAATTTTTTTATTATCTCAACTGAATGTAGGGCTCCCCAGAATAAAGTAACCAAAGCAAGAAGCAGTAATGACCAGTTTTGGCTGGAAAGGCAAAGAGAAATTGGGCACAATTTCATTGTGAACAGGAAAAAAAGTGACATTTAAAGCAAAAACAAAACAAATAAAGCATTTCAGAGCAGGGTAGAATAAATATCAGGCATAGATGGCTTTTCCAAAAGTAGTTCTCCTCAGTGAGCTCTGTGGGTAGAGCCTGACCTGAGCAGCCTGCCAGCACAGGGCCTTGGGAAGATGGGTGAGGCGTCTCAGCAGAGAGAAGTGGGCCCCAGTGATGCTCAAGGTAAAACATCATCTATAGTGGAAATAGCAGACGAATCCACAGGAAAACCTCTGTTAGGGAGAAAACCAAGAATTGGTCTTGTCTTAGTTTTTCTGAGTCATAAACCCACTGCTGGACTGATTAATTGCTCAAAGTTATGTGCCAGACCCTGAACTACACCCTGGTCATGTGGGATGTGACACACAGTCCCTGCCCCAAGTAGCTCAGACTACAGACAAGGAGAGACACATGGCAATGACAGCACTCTGTACTGTGGAAAGGCATACTGTGTAAGTTGGGAGGTAACCTCAGTAACAAAGGGCCCCAAGCCCTGTCGCTAGCCACAATAGATGGCATTTCCCACTGGTATTGCAGAATAGTGCAGGACTTTGCAAGATAGTCCTCATGTGGCTCTAACTATTCCCATGGCCTTAGAGTTCTCTTTTGGATACTTCACATCCAGTCAACAGGTAGAAGAAAGAGGAAACTAGAGGGTGTCACAGGAATATTTTGGGGGCTAGGTTTGGAAGTGGTGCCCACAAGCCATTTGTCAGAGTTAGTCACATTGGCCCAACATAATGCAGTACCTGGGCAGCCACTTCCTGTTAACAATTCTACAGAATGAAGGGGGAGAATTAGTATTTTCTGAACAGCCAGTTGTTCATGGGACTTATACATGGAGGAGTATGTGAGGGAAGCTCAGAAGAGAGAGAGAACCCAAACGTGCATGTGTGTGTGTGTGTGTGTGTGTGTGTATTTCTGGAGTGAGGGATAGATCCTAGCAATGGCTCCATGGAATAATTGATATTTTAACCAAGTTTTACAAGAGAAATAGTATTTAACTCATAAAGGGAATTAAGAGAAGACAGTTTAAATAGAAGGAACAGCATATGTAAAGGTACTGGAGAATTCATTCCATCATTTATACAACAAATCCTAAAAAAGTGTCTTTGAAGTGCCAGAAATCATTAAAAATGCTGGGAATGCTGCTGTACACAGAACAGACAAGGGCTCCACTCTCCTAACCCAATATTCTAGTGGAAGGAGACAAACCACACAGAAACAACTAAGTACACAACTCCAAACATCAAGTAGCATGTTGGGTGGAAAAACCACATAGCTGTAAGCAGGGCTGGAGCAAAGGGTGAATGTTGAAAGTGTGGAAAAAGGAATTGAGAAATGATGAGACTGGAGAAGATGGAAAAGGCCAGCCTGGAAGTAGCCTTCGTGCATTAACAGGTACCAGCAAGAGGAATGGGCAGAGCTGTGAATTATGGAAGGTCCCTGGCTTGTGACGGAAAGACTCCAGGTGTGGCTGCAGGGAGACTGATTATAAGGCTGTGTGAATAGCCTTGGTGTAAAGTAGGAGCCATGGTTGGAGGGGTGGAAATGTGAGTGGGTGCAGTGCACACAGGGGGCTTGCCCCTCCTTCTAGGTTTCAGGCAGAAAATGGGAAGAATGTGTTTCCCTAACCCAGTCCAGTCCTTCTGGTTTGTGTAAATTTTTACTTTTAAAATTTTGTATATACACCCTCACAGAAAAATCTAAAACTTAAAATGTTACCCTGTGTTATTAGACAGTGCTGGGTACAGAGGAATACATGTACATGTCTGTGTGTACACAGACACATATATATTTATGTCTATGTGCATAGATATATTTTGTAAACTCTGCTCCACCTGTGTGTACACAAGCTCCCCCACTGTCTCTGCCCCTTTCCCAACTGCAGATGCTCTCCTCTCCCCACCTGTACTCCGATACTTGCATCAGGTGGAATCACTGTGTGGAAGCCCGCATCTTGCTGGGGCTCCAAGGTAGCCCCCTCTTGGAATTCCCTCCACATGCTGCTCAGGCTCTGACTACCCATCCCATGCCATGCTACCACCTCCTGAGGCTGCCCTCTTTACCCTGCCTGGGCTCTGGGCCATGCCTCAGTCACCACAGCATTCCTGCACTCTGCCACAGCCACCTTCCTCACTCAGACCTCTTGAGGAGCTCTACAACAACAACATTCCAGATGAGAAGGGGGGAAAGAACAAGGGAAAGACAAAAAGTTGAACCACACAAATTTTTTTTGAATCAGAAAATGGAGTTGACAGAGATGAAAGCAAAACTTGTGTGTTTTTATTTAATGTTGATTTTTTTTACCAAGTAAATCCTTAAATATTTAAAACAAGAGTTCCTAAAATTGAAAGTAAGTATACTTACATCCCTAATTGGTAAAAAATACATCAAGAAAATGATTGTTGCAATGCTTTAAGGCAAATATTTTAACATGCTTAGAGGGATGTGTTCTCAGGATGAAACAGATCTAAGGTTTAACTCAGGAGTTAAAAGCAATAATACTGATATTGTTATTTTAGAATATATGTATTAAAAGACATAGAAATAAATATGTTAATATTAGCAACTGTTTTCAATGTAAGAGAAAAGCAATGTAAGTATAAAATTTTTTAAGTTAAAGTAAAACTTCAGTATTGTTAAATTTGAATCGAAAATTTCCATATGAACAAAGAATTTAAAAATACATACATGCATGTTTTCCCCTACTTTTGCCCACTGAAGGACCTAGAAGCATTGATGACCCAGTGGCAGTGAGCACCCTCAACAGCCAGACTTCTGTCTCTAACTAGTTTACCCATGAAAGGAACCAGGGCTCTTTAGAGAAGTGGCTGGTTTTTGGTCTGGAAGAGGGAGTGCACTTGGTGAGTCGGGGACACCTTTCTGTGCCAGGAAAAGAGGCAGTTTGAAGGGGCTCTTACTGGCAAAAGATGGGAAATTGCAGCTTCAAAATGAATGAAATACACTGACTATATGCAAACCTGTAAATCAATAAAATGATATTCAGGAAAGAGAAAAACAAAGATAAACCAGGCAAAACACATTTGAGGTCTACTCCTTACTATTAAAGGGACAATTCAAATACATATATACCTTGCCTTTCCAGAAGAAGCAGTTGATGAGATAAATCTCTCCCTCGCTCTTTCTCTCCAACAAAGACTGCCAACTAATAAACATAAAAGAAATGATAAAAATAGAGAAATCAACATTTTGCAACCCCTGGTGAAGTCACTGCTGGAGGCAAGAATCATCAATGGATGATTAAGCCATTAGGTGATACACTGACAGAGAGCTGGATCCCCCAGTACTGCTCAAGTCTGACTCCACAGATTATCTGATGGTTTAAAAAGAGAAATAGAACTTTATGAGGGAGAGATGAGGCTGTTTGCTACTGATAAAGAGTCAGTTAGATGTACCTCATGAGGTAATGTAATATCATACAGCATCAATGATGATGTCTTGCCTGAAATGTTTAACCTGAATGTAATCCAGCCTCTGTATCCACTCCAGGTTACAAAGAATTCATGGGTAAGTGAAATAATGTAAATGCCACCAAAAATTCAGAAGCTGGACAAATTCAGAAACTAGGCCATTCTGTGGGACTGCTGGCCTAGTCGCTTCACCAAGTTAATGTCATTCCAGAGAAAGGGGCAGGGGAGCACCATTATAGATCATAAGTGACTTAAGACATGTAACAACCAAACACAGAGAGGAGTGGATCCTGGTATGACTAAAATAGGAGTAACATACATTTTTTGGAGCAATTGGCAAATTTTGAATATGGATCAGGTATTAGATGATGATAATAGAAAATTATCATTAATTATGTTAGCTATACAATGGTATTGATTTTAAGAAGAAAAATGTTCTGATTTTCATGGTGTTCATTTAATTTAAAATATTTTGGCTAAAAAATTGATGATGTAAACATGGCAAAACTGTTGATAACTATTCATCTAGGTAACGAATATACAGGCAATCACTATACTCTATTTTCCTGTGTGTTTGAAAATATTTATGATAAAAAGTTAAAAGTAATTTTGATTCCTAGGCCCCAAACCAGACCTACCGAATGAACCTAAAGCCTTGCTGGCATCTGTATTTTATCAAATATCCCATCTTGATGAAGGAATGAGTGAATGAATGACTTTTTCATCCATTGTAACCTTTTTCAACAAATATTTATCAGGCCCCTACTACAGGCCAGGAACTTTTCTAGGTGCTGAAGATTCAACTCTGAACAAAACATACACAAAGGATCGTAAACCTGTGGAGCTTGGCACCCAGTCTTGTCCACAGTAGGCCTCTTTTTAAGATAAAGTAAAACTTCAGTATTGTTAAATTTGAATAGAAAATTTCAATATGAACTCACCCTCACCTGGTCAGGAGGCACCTCTTTAAAGCAAACCAACTTTTTTAAACTGTTAAATATAACACAAACCCAGAAAACTGCCTAAAACAGATGGACAGATTAATGAATTGTTAGGCAGTAACACCCCCACCTCCCACAGAACCCAGAACCCTGTCAATCAGTGGGGAGTCTCTCAGGCCCATGCTCACCAGTTCACCCTCCCCAAGAGCAGGGCCTCAGAATGCCACTATGAGGAGCAGAGGCAGAGTTCAGAACCCGGTCGCCAACATTCTTCTGAGCATTACCTTGCCCCACAAAAGGAAGATCCTACATTTTCTTTCCCTTTGGTTCAAAAGGACCTATTTGCAAACTTTTACAGAACAGCACAACTCAGACATGTGTATTACACACGTGACTTTCACTTTATAATATCAAGTAAATGCAGCAGCTCCAGGCAAGCATATACCTGATTCACAGCTAATTTCAAGAACATGAAGTCATAAAAGGTACAGATGCATAATTCTATCATGGTGGGGTGAAGAAACAAAAGTATTATTTAGAATAACCTCAGTGTCAGCCTCAAATGGTAACAGCGGGGAGGCTGTCTGCAGTCATGTGGAGTGATGTTAAGAGGTGACCTGAGGTGTTGCTTGTTACCTAGGCTAGTTGAATCAAATGAGAAATAAGCTTTTCTCCATTTTTTCTTTTTTTAAAAAAAAGAGAACTTTAATCTTCTCTGCATTTTATATGACTTTTTTTCCTCCTCTAATCTAGGTCTTTCAGACCCAGAACTGAAATACTGTGAAAATGGACAATGTGTCCCCTGCCTGACTGTTCTCAAAATGCCCAAACCTTGGAAACGATGCAAGGATGGAAAAGTAAAGAGACTGCATTTCATGCAGCAGTCTCAAAGCTCTGACACTAGGTGACTGTAAATGCACAGTGACACACCACGTAGGCAGGCTGCCATGAGCATTAAGTAAATAATAGGCACACAGTGCAGTTTGGGGCATATCCCAGGAGAGGGAGAGTTCAGAGGCAGCTGATGAGAGTGGGCAGGTCTCCCCTTCCAGCAACTCCATTTCCTGCCGATGCGGCCTAAGGCCCATGCAGAGCAGAAGCCTCAGCCCCTTGTGAGCGAATGGGGAAGATGCCGATGCCTCCCAGGGATGCCATGAGGACTGATGGCAACTCCCATCCACCTGGTGCCCCCAGGGCCACTCTGCCTCCATCCACTACCTTGCACCTCCTCGAGGTTTCTACCCCCTTGCTACTCAGGAGCAACTAGAATATGTAGGAAATGCATGTCTTTTTAAAGGGGGCGCTTTTGCCATTTCCACCGTCACCCGGACAGGAGGCACCGTGATTGCGTCCTGAGACATCTTTTAATGGTTGTAATCACTTTCAAGCTACATAATCTCTCTAAATCTCAATGTCCTCACGTACAAAATGGGGATGGAGAGGTCCTTACAAGGGGTCTGAGTGAAGAGTAAATGAGATAGGGAATTTTTGTTTCTGTTAGTGGTGAGTCTGCGATGTTTCCCCAGGTCCCCTGCGCAGACAGGACCCACATCATCCCTCCTGGCATGAACGTGGCCGAGACAGCGGGCCTTGAGACACAGCAGCGGGGGCTGCAGGGTGACAGACGTGGTCTCCGGGACATGATGCGAACTCCTGCCGCAGTCCAGGATCCCCACAGCCAGACCTGGAAAATGTCAGAGAGAGAGACGGTCAGGGGCGGTCGCTCTCCGCTTCTCTCCGCCTCTCTCTGCCTTTCCTGGGCAGTGAGTCTTCCGCTATGGCCTCAGCATCTTCCTTGGGGTTTAGACCTTGGCACTCTAAGTTTTAACGAAGAATAGCCACATTTGGCTCTTTTTTACTCTTGTTCAAAGCCTTATATTTGCTCTCCGGATGAAAAATAGAAAGGTGTTATGTCAGTCTTGGGCTGAACATTAAATGAAAACTCAGACAGAATGGAGTGTCAGCAGCGGAGCAATGGGATTTATCCTTGGCTCTGGGTTTCAGGGTATAAGCTTCCAGGCCCCTGAGCCACTGGGGGGTGGGGTCCCTCCTGGCCCCTGAGTCACTGAGGGGTGGGGTCCCACAAGGAGCCAAAGGCACAGGCCATTTCTTTCTGGAAGCTTCTTAAAGGGCCTGTTTTATCACAAGGCTGCTGGGCTGTGTTCTCAAGCAGCCCTATGTTTTCTCTCCTCATGTGCTCATGGGAACACAGGGTGCAGGCCAGGACCAGAGGGAGTCAGGCTGCTCCTGGAGCACCAGAAGACCCTTGCATGCCTGAAGACCTTCTTTGCCCCTGGCCTGAAGCTCTGTCCCTAGCCATTGCCTCCAATAGGCCACTGCTGAAATGCCACCGTCAAGAAGCTCTCACAGGCCATGAGGCCTGAGGCCGGGGCCCCCTGCTGCAGGGCTTCTCCACAGGCAGCACAGAGGTGAGAGGTGGGCGTGTGCCGGCAGGCCAGCTCCACCGGTCAGCTTGTGCCACACGTGGGCAACACATCCTGCTTTACTGCCCTGCCAGGAAATACAGAACCAAACAAGACTCGAGTGTAGCCATAGCCTCATCCTTCTGGCTTGTCCCTTACATAAGTCCCTAAACCTGGGTGTTCATCTCCTATCAGGTTTTTTGTCCTAGCCCTGATTCTTTGTTCTTACTACAGTATGTTGACATTTTTGTGTATGCTTTCTTGTAGTAAGCTGTGTGGAACACGGCACAGAATGTAAATACCTCAAATATCTCAAGTGACACTCCCTGCTCCCCGTGTCAGTACTGGCTTCCTCTCTAAGGAGGGTATGAGTCTGCATCTTATGAAGGGCAGCACCAAGACAGGGCTCGGCGGCAGTCCTCTTATTACACCGTCTATCTGCTTCAGGACATTTCATGAGCTGTTGTATGTTTTCTACACAGAGACCACCTCATCTATTACTCAAGACACCCCATGAAAAGGGCAGGTGAGAGAGTGTGGTGGGTGAGCCAGAGGGGTGCTCCAGCCTGGTCTCGAGAGACTGTGTCCTCTCTACCTGTCTCCCTCTCAGCCTCCCTCCTTTTTCTTCCCCCTCACTCATAGACTATTTTATAAACCAAATTGAACTAGCTCTATTTGGTTTTCCACCTTAATACATAGCCTTAAAATGAAACACCACATTGTCATCTAGAGGTCATGAGACACCCAGAGCAATTTCCTGATGCTATTTAACTCTGGGATGTCCTTAGGGAATGCTCTGAGGGGGGTCTCCCTCCCACCCCCTCGGCTGGATGCTTCACTTCTGACTGTTGTGGTTTAAAATGCCACCCTACAGCTTGATTTCTTAGACCATGCTTTTTCGCATGCTCTGTAAAATCTTGTAACAACATAGAAAGAAAGGTCACTTAACAATGAGACAATTAACATATCTCCTCCCCAAGAATGAATTTTGGTGTAAAAAGAAGGAAAAATAGTGCCAGAAACAAATCACTGGCTTATAAACATGTTTATTAAATGCATCATACTTGGAGAAGCAGATGTGAGAATGACAAAGGATAAATGCCAACAGCAGGCTGCTAAGTAGATTCCTTGGCTTGCTGCTGAAAATGAGAGGCTGCACTTGGTAGGAGCTGCCATGGAATTACAGGTTCCTGCTGTGCTGCTCCTCAGGGAGCCATGATCAGCTCCAGGAATTGTTTGGAGAAGTTCTCCTTTGGTGTTAATAGAACAGATAACTCTCTTTAACAGAAAACTTTTATAAGTTCCAATATTTTTGAAAATTCACAATTTCCTTATGTCTTCAATTCCAGTTGTTTGTTACACTTCAATAAATAAGTAAAATTGATTAATAAATCTATCAAACGTAATTCAGGATTACCCCAATTCCTGTCTGTCCTCAATCCTTGCAAATAAAGGACTGTTGGTTCGAGATGGTTTAGAATAAGCAGAAATGACACAATAAAAAGATGATAACCGGTTTTTGGCATTTTTAAGTTATATTTCTGCTACAGAAATTGGCATATCTTGCAATAAAGCTGTTGATGTGATTAGGAGAACTAAAAATTCCACACTATAGAGACAAAGACTCCTCCTCATGTACAATTTCCTATTCACAGATCTGGCGTTCTTCTCATTTCCTGTTTAGAACAGTATTCTCTGGCCCTGTTGACAAGAATAAGTCATTGGAAGCTCTGGCAAACAATGCTGTGTGGGGTGTCCACTGGAGTCAGCAGCTCCCCTTTGAAAACTGCCATTGCTGTTGGAAGCTCCCAATTTTGCAGTCAGGAGGTCATATAGAATCAATTAAGTCAGAAGATCTCTGGGGAATCTCCTCTGAGGGCTGTTGCCCAACTGTGATTATTTGCCAACATGGCAGCTGACTCCCCAACTCCTGTGAAACTCAGGCTGAGAGTCGGCCTCCACCTTCTGGCAGCCTCCACCTCCCAGCAGCCTTCACTTCACCTCCTGGCAGCTCAGCTTTTTCCCTTGGCCGCCCGTGCTAGTCCAGCTCTAGCTGTGTCTCCCCGAGTCTGACCCCAGCTCCATTCTGAGATGCCAGGACAATGCCCTGCTGTGTGAAGAGGTTGTGGCTCTCAGTTCCTCCTCACCAGCAGGAAGGAAGATGGAGGAAGTACCACAAATTGCTGCTGCTGCTATGGCAACGAGCTGCTGCTCAGAAGAAAGTGGAGGAAAGTGCCTTTCATCTTCTGATTACCTTTCTGCACCTTCCCCTTCCTTTACCCATTTTTAGGCCCCTAAGCAATCATCTCTCCTAGAATCCATACATCTCCCCTAAGGCTTAAACATCTGAAGAGCCTTCAACCATTAATAAGCACCAATTCTTGAACCAAAAGAAAAAAATATCATATTATAATATCTATTATAATTGTATGCACCATTCAGCTGGGTGGAGAAAGTATTTTTATGTACAGGGCAGGAAATCATTCATTCATTCAGGCAATTAATAAATACTCACCAGTAACTACGATGCAAAATGCTAAGCCCTGGGGATTCAGAGATGATAAAACACGGTTTCTACCTTACCATCTAGTGGGGATGCAGATATGACAATAAATGCCCATGATAAGGCATTTCTGGTGTCTGATAAAAGTCCACCTGGGCCTGTGGGGCTGTGAGCTGCTTGGGGCTCTGAGGGGCTGGGAAACACTCACCAAGGAGGTGAGCTGTGAGGCAGACGCAGGCAGGCATGAGCACACATCACCCTGGAGGCCTCTTCAAGGCTCCCCCCGAGCTCATTGCTTGGTCTAACTTATTGGGTGGTGGGTCAATACCCAGGAAGCTCCAAGAGCCTTTATGAGATACAGTGTAAATGATTCAGAAGAAGCCAGTGGTGTTTCATGTGAGTTTTGGAAGGTGGGGATCAGTGTGATGGAAAAGGGGGAGGTGGAGGCTGCAGATGGGGAGAAAACTAGAGACCAGAGTGTTACCAGAGATGGGTCCTTGGCCTCCTGTGAGGAAGAACTCAAGAACAGACACAAAAGGCAGCTGAGCACTAGGAGTTTAGAGAAAGGAGAACATACAGACCTGGGAGGTGGTGAGGGCATATCAGAGGAAGTAGCACTGAGGAAACAATAAGGGCCTTTGTTATGTAAAGGAAGATGAACATTCACTAAGTGGGCTCAGGTTTCAGAGGGAACAGGTGAGTTCTTTTTGGGGTTTGAACTTGCTCTACCCTCACATCCAGAGGAGTTTTGGTTATATTTGGTTCATACTGGGACTGTCATGGTACAGGTAGGTGCAATTTTTACCGTTAATGAGGGCATGATTTTTGGGTGAGGTTTAGGTCAACTTCTCCATGTTGGAACCAGCCATTTTCAGCTGGTCTGTTATCTATACCCTCACTGCCCTCATCCCACAAGAACAGCTCACAAGGAAATGTGCAGAATGTAAGCACTGGACAGACATCCCCTCCCCCTGCCTGCTTACGTGTGCTGTCTACCTACTCTAACGGGAGGAGTAGTGGGTGTAAGGTAATAAACCCCCTGGGAGTGTGGAAGCCCGAAATTGGGTGGGACAATGACAGGAAAAGACCCATCTGACTGTGATTATGGGCAACACATCTGATTAGTCTAGACTCTGCCACCACTATCTGGAGGTGGAGGATGAGTCGTAATCTTTTGAGGCCTATTTTCTCAGCTGTAAAATGGGAAATATAGATCTTCCATTGGTTGACTTCCATGGTCCTCTCTTAAAATTCCCATGTTGAAGTCCTAACCCTCAAATCCATAGAGTTAGGATCTCCAGAATGTGACCATATTTGGAGATAGGATCTCTAAAGAGATGATTAACTTTATGTAACTCATTAGGATGGGCCTTAGGTAATGGGACTGGTGTCTTATAAGAGGGAAATGTGGACACAGGCATGGACAGAGGAAGCTGGTACAAACACACAGGGGGAAGACGGCATCTACAAGCCAAGGAAAGGGGCCTGGGGTGGCGCCTCCCTCACAGCCCTCAGGAAGAGCCAACCATTACTGTCAACACCTTGTTCTGGGCATTCCACCCCAGAACTGTGAAAGAACAAGCCTGCTGCTCAAGCTGCCCAGTCTGTGGTACTTGGTTATGGCAGCCCTAGGGAACTAGCCCACAGTGTCATTGTAAGGACTGAATAGTTTACACAATGACCAAAGCATGTGATAATATTCAATGTGTGGTGGCTCATATTGTCAGTAACAATACAATTGGCTTCACTTTAAATAAAAACAAACCCCAACTTATTTGCATAATTGGATTTTAAGGCTATCAAAACAGATTTCTCTAGTTAACTAAATGCCAGAGGACCTTTTGTTTCCATTCTGATGCTGAAATCTTTTAAACATGACTCATCCATCCTTATAATATTAAAACTGAACATTTTTTTGATTTACAGGCCCAAGTGCCTCTTTAATTCTAAGAGATTAAAACTGAATGTGTACTGCTTCAAAAAAGAAGTTTTGTTTGGGTTTTAATAAGTCAGTTGTCAATGTTTTCTAATGATTTCCTTTTTTTTCTGCAATGAAGTGTTGACAACTCCAACTAACTTCAGGGTTCTAGACAATTGAACAAATCCAATATGTCAACATTCTTTACTTTCCATGAACACATTAAGCAAAATAGAGTGTTACATAACTGCCCTATATTGTAAGGACTCAAACTTGTTACTGTAACTTTAATTATAATAAAAAAAATACAAATTACTATCATTTTCTCCATTTATTTTGGACCAGCTGACTCTGAACAATTAACAAACAGATCATGTAAATGTAATTAGTTACAAGAAATACCAGGCTCCAAACAGAAAACAGAATAAATTGAATTCTGCTTAAAATCATCCAGACTATGCTTCCCAATTGTAGTTATGAGAGCTGGCACCAAACAGTAAACTGTGCTTTACCATTGCCCTGATCTGACATTTCTAAATAATTTCAAAGAGTGAAATTTATTTAGCTTCTTTCTCTCCCTTGGGAAGAAGGTTATAAAACACAGAACAAATTATCTATCTCCATTGGTAGAGGACCCTTACTGGTGTGTGGATTAAAATGCCATTCCTCCCGAAATAATCGAACAGCTCATGGAAATACACAGAACTCCCAACAGAAAGGACCCAAGGAGGACAACACCAAGACACATAATAATTAAAATGGCAAAGATCAAGGACAAGGAAAGAGTTTTAAAGGCAGCTAGAGAGAAAAAGGTCACCTATAAAGGAAAACCCATCAGGCTATCATCAGACTTCTCGACAGAAACCTTACAGGCCAGAAGAGAATGGCATGATATATTTAATGCAATGAAACAGAAGGGCCTTGAACCAAGGATACTGTATCCAGCACGATTATCATTTAAATATGATGGAGGGATTAAACAACTCCCAGACAAGCAAAACTTGAGGGAATTTGCCTCCCACAAACCACCGCTACAGGGCATCTTACAGGGACTGCTCTAGATAGGAGCACTCCTAAAAAGAGCACAGAACAAAACACCCAACATATGAAGAATGGAGGAGGAGGAATAAGAAGGGAGAGAAGAAAAGAATCTCCAGACAGTGTATATAACAGCTCAATAAGGGAGATAAGTTAGGCAGTAAGAAACTAAAGAGGCTAACCTTGAACCTTTGGTGACCACGAATCTAAAGCCTGCAATGGCAATAAGTACACATCTTTCAATAGTCACCCTAAGTGTAAATGGACTGAATGCAACAATCAAAAGACACAGAGTAATAGAATGGATAAAAAAGGAAGACCCATCTATATGCTGCTTACAAGAAACTCACCTCAAATCCAAAGACATGTACAGACTAAAAGTGAAGGGATGGAAAAACATATTTCAGGCAAACAACAGCGAGAAGAAAGCAGGGGTTGCAGTACTAATATCAGACAAAATAGACTTCAAAACAAAGAAAGTAACAAGAGATAAAGAAGGACACTACATAATGATAAAGGTCTCAGTCCAACAAGAGGATATAACCATTCTAAATATATATGCACCCAACACAGGAGCACCAGCATATGTGAAACAAATACTAACAGAACTAAAGGGGGAAATAGACTGCAATGCATTCATTTTAGGAGACTTCAACATGCCACTCACCCCAAAGGATAGATCCACAGGGCAGAAAATAAGTAAGGACACGGAGGCACTGAACAACACAATAGAACAGATACACCTAATAGACATCTATAGAACTCTACATCCAAAAGCAACAGGATATACATTCTTCTCAAGTGCACATGGAACATTCTCCAGAATAGACCACATACTAGCCCACAAAAAGAGCCTCAGTAAATTCCAAAAGACTGAAATTCTACCAACCTACTTTTCAGACCACAAAGGTATAAAACTAGAAATAAATTCTACAAAGAAAACAAAAGGGCTCACAAACACACGGAGGCTTAACAACATGCTCCTAAATAATCAATGGATCAACAAACAAATTAAAATAGAGATCAACGAATATATGGAACAAATGACAACAACAACACAAAGCCCTAACTTCTGTGGGACGCAGCAAAAGCTGTCTTAAGAGGAAAGTATATAGCGATCCAGGCACACTTGAAGAAGGAAGAACAATCCCAAATGAATAGTCTAACATCACAATTATCAAAACTGGAAAAAGAAGAACAAATGAGACCTAAAGTCAGCAGAAGGAGGGACATTATAAAGATCAGAGAAGAAATAAACAAAATTGAGAAGAATAAAACAATAGCAAAAATCAACGAAGCCAAGAGCTGGTTCTTTGAGAAAATAAACAAAATAGATAAGCCTCTAGCCAAACTTATGAAGAGAAAAAGAGAATCAACACAAATCAACAGAATCAGAAATGAGAACAGAAAAATCATGACAGACTCCACAGAAATACAAAGAATTATTAAAGACTACTATGAAAACCTATATGCCAACAAGCTGGAAAACCTAGAAGAAATGGACAACTTCCTAGAAAAATACAACCTTCCAAGAATGACCAAGGAAGAAACACAAAAGTTAAACAAACCAATTACGAGCAAAGAAATTGAAACGGTAATCAAAAAACTACCCAAGAAGAAAATCCCTGGGCCGGACAGATTTACCTCAGAATTTCATCAGACACACAGAGAAGACATAATACCCATTCTCCTTAAAGTTTTCCAAAAAATAGAAAAGGAGGGAATACTCCCAAACTAATTCTATGAAGCCAACATCACCCTAATACCAAAACCAGGCAAAGACCCCACCAAAAAAGAAAATTACAGACCAACATCCCTCATGAATGTAGATGCAAAAATACTCAATAAAATATTAGCAAACCGAATTCAAAAATATATCAAAAGGATCATACACCATGACCAAGTGGGATTCATCCCAGGGATGCAAGGATGGTACAACATTCAAAAATCCATCAACATCATCCACCACATCAACAAAAAGAAAGACAAAAACCACATGATCATCTCCATAGATGCTGAAAAAGCATTTGACAAAGTTCAACATCCATTCATGATAAAAACTCTCAACAATGTGGGTATAGAGGGCAAGTACCTCAACATAATAAAGGCCATATATGATAAACCCACAGGCAACATCATACTGAACAAAAAGAAGCTGAAAGCTTTTCCTCTGAGATCGGGAACAAGACAGGTATGCCCACTCTCCCCTCTGTTATTTAACATAGTACTGGAGGTCCTAGCCACGGCAATCACACAAAACAAAGGAATACAGGGAATCCAGACTGGTAAAGAAGAAGTTAAACTGTCGCTATTAGCAGATGACATGATATTGTACATAAAAAACTCTAAAGACTCCACTCCAAAACTACTAGAACTGATACTGGAATACAGAAAAGTTGCAGGATACAAAATTAACACACAGAAATCTGTGACTTTCCTATACACTAACAAAGAACTAAAAGAAAGAGAAATAAGGAAAACAACTCCATTCACAATTGCATCAAAAAGAATAAAATACCTAGGAATAAACCTAACCAAAGAAGTGAAAGACCTATACCCAGAAAACTACAAGTCACTCAAGAGAAATTAAAGAAGACACTAACAAATGGAAACTCATCGCATGCTTGTGGCTAGGAAGAATTAATATCGTCAAAATGGCCATCCTGCCCAAAGCAATATACAGATTTGATGCAATCCCTATCAAATTACCAGCAACATTCTTCAACGAACTGGAACAAATAGTTCAAAAATTAATATGGAAACACCAAAGACCCCGAATAGCCAAAGCAATCCTGAGAAAGAAGAAGAAAGTAGGGGGGATCTCACTCCCCAACTTCAAGCTCTACTATAAAGCCATAGTAATCAAGACAATTTGGTACTGGCACAAGAACAGAGCCAACAGACCAGTGGAACAGACTAGAGAATCCAGACATTAACCCAAACATATATGGTCAATTAATATTTGATAAAGGAGCCATGGACATACAATGGGGAAATGACAGTCTCTTCAACAGATGGTGCTGGCAAAACTGGACAGCTACATGTAGGAGAATGAAACTGAACCATTTTCTAACCCCATATACAAAAGTAAATTCGAAATGGATCAAAGACCTGAATGTAAGTCATGAAACCATAAAACTCTTAGAAAAAAACGTAGGCAAAAACCTCTTAGACATAAACATGAGTGACCTCTTCTTGAACATATCTCCCCGGGCAAGGAAAAAAACAGAAAAAAATGAACAAGTGGAACTATATAAAGCTGAAAAGCTTCTGTACAGCAAAAGACACCATCAATGGAACAAAAAGGTACCCTACAGTATGGGAGAATATATTTGTAAATGACAGGTCCGATAAAGGCTTGACATCCAAATATAAAGAGCTCACCCACCTCAACAAACAAAAAACAAATAATCCAATTAAAAAATGGGCAGAGGAACTGAACAGTTCTCCAAAAAAGAAATACAGATGGCCAACAGACACATGAAAAGATGCTCCACATCACTAATTATCAGAGAAATGTAAATTAAAACCACAATGAGGTATCACCTCACACCAGTAAGGATGGCTACCATCCAAAAGACAAACAACAACAAATGTTGGCGAGGCTGTGGAGAAAGGGGAACCCTCCTACACTGCTGGTGGGAATGTAAATTAGTTCAACCATTGTGGAAAGCAGTATGGAGGTTCCTCAAAACGCTCAAAATAGACTTACCATTCGACCCAGGAATTGCACTCCTAGGAATTTACCCTAAGAATGCAGCACTCAAGTTTGAAAAAGACAGATGCACCCCTACGTTTATCGCAGCACTATTTACAATAGCCAAGAATTGGAAGCAACTTAAGTGTCCATCAGTAGATGAATGGATAAAGAAGATGTGGTACATATACACAATGGAATACTACTCAGCCATAAGAAAAGGGCAAATCCAACCATTTGCACCAACATGGATGGAGCTGGGGGGTATTATGCTCAGTGAAACAAGCCAAGCGGAGAAAGAGAAATACCAAATGATTTCACTCATCTGTGGAGTATAAGAACAAAGGAAAAAAACAGCAGCAGAATCACAGAACCCAAGAATGGACTAACAGGTACCAAAGGGAAAGTGACTGGGGAGGATGGGTGGGTAGGGAGGGATAAGGGGGGGAAGAAGAAAGGGGATATTATGATTAGCATGCATAATGGGGGGGTGGGAGAAAGGGGAGGGCTGTACAACACAGAGAAGACAAGTAGTGATTATACAACATTTTGCTATGCTGATGGACAGTGACTGTAAGGGGGTTTGTGGGGGGAACCTGGTATAGGGGAGAGCCTAGTAAACATAATGTTCTTCATGTAATTGTAGATTAATGATAAAAAAAGAAAGAAAAGGGGATTACTCCCTGATAGGATACAACTAACTGCAAATCACCAATTAATGCATGCTTTAAATATCCTTAATTTTGATCATTTAAAGGGTGTCAGATGATCAGCTATGGAAATACATTTTTATGATAATATTCCTTTTTCTTAAAAAAAAGAAAAAAGGCAGTTCCTGTGTGGTGATCTCCAATAGGTTCTTCACAATGGTATAAAGGGCATACATATCAAAGTGTGGGCAGGGGGTTTGTTTGTGTTTATACAGAGGATCAAAGCCTAACTTGGCTACCCAGAAAATGAATTAAGATAAGACATGAAGAAGAACTTCCAATATCAACATTCTCTGGAAGAGTCAGTCCAGAAGATGATCATCAAAAAACTTCAACAAAGATCCCGGCCCTGTTGCAGTTGTAGCTGCATTCATCCCACCGGTTTCTGGACTTGCCATTGGAATGAAAAAGGAGATATCTAAGCTGGCCTGTGCAGTAAAACAACAAATTTGACTTGATCTACACTGTTGGAACTCAACCAAGAATTAGGAGAAGTGCAAGTTGCAGCATTCCAAAATCGTGCGACTATAGACTATCTACTGTTAAAAGAACATATGAGAGAGGGGTGGAAGATGGCGGCGTGAGTAGAGCAGTGGAAATCTCCTCCCAAAACCACATATATCTATGAAAATATAACAAAGACAACCCTTCCTAGAATAAAGACCAGAGGACACAGGACAATATCCAGACCACATCTGCACCTGAGAGAACCCAGTGGCTCGCGAAGGGGGTAAGATACAAGCCCCGGCCCAGCGGGAGCCAAGCACCCATCCCCCCAGCTCCCGGAGGGAGAAGAATAGGCAGAGCGGGAGGGAGACGGAGCACAGGACTGCCGAACACCCAGTCCCCACCATCCGGGTCAGAGCGCAGACACAGTACGTGCCCAAGGGGCCCTGGATGCTAGTGAAACAGGGCAGCAAGAACAGTGAGCGGGCACCGGAGGCCGGGTACCAGAGGACATAAGAAAAGCAGGCGACCATTTTTTTTTTTTTGCTGTTTTGTTCTGGCAAGCGCTTTTTGAAAGTCTTAAAGGGATAGGGCCCCCAATACTAGGGAAACAGGGCAGCAAGAACAGTGAGTGGGCACCAGTGGCCTGGCGCTGGAGGACACCAGTAAAGCGCGCGACCATTTTTTTTTTTTTTTATATATATATATATATATTTTTTTTTTTTTTTGCTGTTTTGTTTTGGCAAGCGTTTTTCAGAAGTCTTAAAGGGCTAGGGCCCCCAATACTAGGGAAACAGGGCAGCAAGACCAGTGAGCAGATGCCTGAGGCTGGCGCCGGAGAATAAAGAAAAACGAGCGGCCAGTTTTTTTTTGTTTTGTTTTGTTTTTTTGTGGTCATTGTTTTGTTTTGGCGGGTGCTTTTTGGAAGTCTTAAAGGGGCAGGGTGGGACACTTAATCCAGAGGTAGGGAATCCGGGGATCTCTGGGCACCCTAACCCCTGGGCTGCAGGGAGCAGGGAGGCCCCTTACGGAGATAAATAGCCTCCAGGCGCTCCCCCTCCAACGCGACTCCACCACTTTGGAGCAGAGGCCCGAACCAGGCCACACCCACAGCAACAGCGGAGATAAACTCCATAGCAGCCTGGCAGGAAGCAGAAACCCTGTCTGCATGCAGCTGCACAGCAAAAGCCACTAGAGGTCGCTGTTCTCCCAGGAGAGGAGGGCCACAAACCAACAAGAAGGGAAGTTCCTCCAGCCATCACTCGTCCCAGCTCTGCAAACTATTCCTATCACCATGAAAAGGCAAAGCTACAGGCAGACAAAGATCACAGAGACAACACCAGAGAAGGAGACAGACCTAACCAGTCTTCCTGAAAAAGAATTCAAAATAAGAATCATAAACATGCTGACAGAGATGCAGAGAAATACGCAGGAGAAATGGGATGAAGTCCGGAGGGAGATCACAGATGCCAGAAAGGAGATCGCAGAAATGAAACAAACTCTGGAAGGGTTTATAAGCAGAATGGATAGGATGCAAGAGGCCATTGATGGAATTGAAACCAGAGAACAGGAATGCATAGAAGCTGACAGAGAGAGAGAGATAAAAGGATCTCCAGGAATGAAACAATGTTAAGAGAACTGTGTGACCAATCCAAAAAGAACAATATCCGTATTATAGGGATTCTAGAAGAAGAAGAGAGAGGAAAAGGGATGGAAAGTATCTTAGAAGAAATAATTGCTGAAAACTTCCCCAAACTGGGGGAGGAAATAATCGAACAGACCACGGAAATACACAGAACCCCCAATAGAAAGGATCCAAGGAGGACAACACCAAGACACATAATAATTAAAATGGCAAAGATCAAGGACAAGGAAAGAGTTTTAAAGGGAGCTAGAGAGAATAAGTTCACCTATAAAGGAAAACCCATCAGGCTAACATCAGACTTCTAGACAGAAACCCTACAGGCCAGAAGAGAATGGCATGATATATTAAATGCAATGAAACAGAAGAGCCTTGAACCAAGGATACTGTATCCAGCACGACTATCATTCAAATCTGATGGTGGGATTAAACAATTCCCAGACAAACAAAAGCTGAGGGAATTTGCTTCCCACAAACCACCTCTACAGAACATCTTACAGGGACTGCTCTAGATGGGAGCACTCCTAGAAAGAGCACAGCACAAAACACCCAACATATGAAGAATCGAGGAGGATGAATAAGAAGGGAGAGAAGAAAAGAATCTCCAGACAGTGTATATAACAGCTCAATAAGGGAGATAAGTTAGGCAGTAAGATACTAAAGAGGCTAACCTTGAACCTTTGGTAACCACAAATTTAAAGCCTGCAATGGCAATAAGTACATATCTTTCAATACTCACCCTAAATGTGAATGGGCTGAATGCACCAATGAAAAGACATAGAGTAATAGAATGGATAAAAAAGCAAGATCCATCTTTATGCTGCTTACAAGAAACTCACCTCAAACACAAAGACATGTACAGACTAAAAGTCAAGGGATGGAAAAACATATTTCAAACAAACAACAGCGAGAAGAAAGCAGGGGTTGCAGTACTAATATCAGACAAAATAGACTTCAAAACAAAGAAAGTAGCAAGAGATGAAGAAGGACACTACATAATGACAAAGGTCTCAGTCCAACAAGAGGATATAACCATTCTAAATATATATGCACCCAACACAGGAGCAACAGCATATGTGAAACAAATACTAACAGAACTAAAGGGGAAAATAGACTGCAATGCATTCATTCTAGGAGACTTCAACACAACACTCACCACAAAGGATAGATCCACCGGGCAGAAAATAAGTAAGGACATGGAAGCACTGAACAACACAGTAGAGCAGATGGACCTAATAGACATCTATAGAACTCTACATCCAAAAGCAACAGGATACACATTCTTCTCAAGTGCACATGGAACATTCTCCAGAATAGACCACATACTAAGCCACAAAAAGAGCCTCAGAAAATTCCAAAAGATTGAAATCCTAGCAACCAACTTTTCAGACCACAAAGGCATAAAACTAGAAATGAACTGTACAAAGAAAGCAAAGAGGCTCACAAACACATGGAGGCTTAACAACACGCTCCTAAATAATCAATGGATCAATGACCAAATCAAAATGGAGATCCAGCAATATACCGGAAACAAATGACAACAACAACACTAAGCCCCAACTTCTGTGGGACGCAGCAAAAAAGTCTTAAGAGGAAAGTATATAGCAAACCAAGCAATTTAAAAAAGGAAGAACAATCCCAAATGAATGATCTAATGTCACAATTATCGAAATTGGAAAAAGAAGAACAAATGAGGCCTAAGGTCAGCAGAAGGAGGGACATAATAAAGATCAGAGGAGAAATAAATAAAATTGAGAAGAATAAAACAATAGGAAAAATCAATGAAACCAAGAGCTGGTTCTTTGAGAAAATAAACAAAATAGATAAGCCTCTAGCCAGACTTATTAAGAAGAAAAGAGAGTCAACACAAATCAACAGTATCAGAAACGAGAAAGGAAAAATCATGACGGACCCCACAGAAATACAAACAATTATTAGAGAATACTATGAAAACCTATATGCTAACAAGCTGGGAAACCTAGGAGAAATGGACAACTTCCTAGAAAAATACAACCTTCCACGATTGACCCAGAAAGAAACAGAAAATCTAAACAGACCAATTACCACCAACGAAATTGAAGCGGTAATCAAAAAACTACCAAAGAACAAAACCCTCAGGCCAGATGGACTTACCTCGGAATTTTATCAGACATACAGGGAAGACATAATACCCATTCTCCTTAGAGCTTTCCAAAAAATAGAGGAGGAGGGGATACTCCCAAACATTCTATGAAGCTAACATCACCCTAATACCAAAACCAGGCAAAGACAACACCAAAAAAGAAAACTACAGACCAATATCACTGATGAATGTAGATGCAAAAATACTCAACAAAATATTAGCAAACCGAATTCAAAAATACATCAAAAGGATCATACACTATGACCAAGTGGGATTCATTCCAGGGATGCAAGGATGGTACAACATTCGAAAGTCCATCAACATCATCCACCACATCAACAAAAAGAAAAGCAAAAACCACATGATCATCTCCATAGATGCTGAAAAAGCATTTGACAAAGTTCAACATCCATTCATGTTAAAAACTCTCAGCAAAATGGGAATAGAGGGCAAGTACCTCAACATAATAAAGGCCATCTATGATAAACCCACAGCCAACATTATATTGAACAGTGAGAAGCTGAAAGCATTTCCTCTGAGATCGGGAACTAGACAGGGATGCCCACTCTCTCCACTGTTATTTAACATAGTACTGGAGGTCCTAGCCACGGCAATCAGACAAAACAAAGAAATACAAGGAATCCAGATTGGTAAAGAAGAAGTTAAACTGTCACTATTTGCAGATGACATGATACTGTACATAAAAAACCCTAAAGACTCCACCCCAAAACTACTAGAACTGATATCGGAATACAGCAAAGTTGCAGGATACAAAATCAACACACAGAAATCTGTGGCTTTCCTATATACTAACAATGAACCAACAGAAAGAGAAATCAGGAAAACAACTCCATTCACAATTGCATCAAAAAAAATAAAATACCTAGGAATAAACCTAACCAAAGAAGTGAAAGACTTATACTCTGAAAACTACAAGTCACTCTTAAGAGAAATTAAAGGGGACACTAACAGATGGAAACTCATCCCATGCTCGTGGCTAGGAAGAATTAATATCGTCAAAATGGCCATCCTGCCCAAAGCAATATACAGATTTGATGCAATCCCTATGAAACTACCAGCAACATTCTTCAATTAACTGGAACAAATAATTCAAAAATTAATATGGAAGCACCAAAGACCCCGAATAGCCAAAGCAATCCTGAGAAAGAAGAAGAAAGTAGGGGGGATCTCACTCCCCAACTTCAAGCTCTACTATAAAGCCATAGTAATCAAGACAATTTGGTACTGGTACAAGAGCAGAGCCACAGACCAATGGAACAGACTAGAGAATCCAGACATTAAACCAGACATATATGGTCAATTAATATTTGATAAAGGAGCCATGGACATACAATGGGGAAATGACAGTCTCTTCAACAGATGGTGCTGGCAAAACTGGACAGCTACATGTAGGAGAATGAAACTGGACCATTGTCTAACCCCATATACAAAAGTAAACTCAAAATGGATCAAAGACCTGAATGTAAGTCATGAAACCATTAAACTCTTGGAAGAAAACATAGGCAAAAACCTCTTAGACATAAACATGAGTGACCTCTTCTTGAACATATCTCCCCGGGCAAGGAAAACAACAGCAAAAATGAGTAAGTGGGACTATATGAAGCTGAAAAGCTTCTGTACAGCAAAAGACACCATCAATAGAACAAGAAGGATCCCTACAGTATGGGAGAATATATTTGAAAATGACACATCCGATAAAGGCTTGACGTCCAGAATATATAAAGAGCTCACACGCCTCAACAAACAAAAACAAATAACCCAATTAAAAAATGGGCAGAGGAACTGAACAGACAGTTCTCCAAAAAAGAAATACAGATGGCCAACAGACACATGAAAAGATGCTCCACATCGCTAATTATCAGAGAAATGCAAATTAAAACTACAATGAGGTATCACCTCACACCAGTAAGGATGGCTGCCATCCAAAAGACAAACAACAACAAATGTTGGTGAAGCTGTGGAGAAACGGGAACCCTCCTACACTGCTGGTGGGAATGTAAGTTAGTTCAACCATTGTGGAAAGCAGTATGGAGGTACATCAAAATGCTCAAAACAGACCTACCATTTGACCCAGGAATTGCACTCCTAGGAATTTACCCTAAGAATGCAGCAATCAAGTATGAGAAAGATCAGTGCACCCCCATGTTTATCGCAGCACTATTTACAATAGCCAAGAATTGGAAGCAACCTAAATGTCCATCGATAGATGAATGGATAAAGAAGATGTGGTACATATACACAATTGAATACTACTCAGCCATAAGAAAAGGGCAAATCCAACCATTTGCAGCAACATGGATGGAGCTGGAGGGTATTATGCGGAGAAAGAGAAATACCAAATGATTTCACTTATCTGTGGAATATAAGAACAAAGGAAAAACTGAAGGAACAAAACAGCAGCAGAATCACAGAACTCAAGAATGGACTAACAGGTACCAAAGGGAAAGGGACTGGGGAGGATGGGTGGGTAGGGAGGGATGGGGGGGAGAAGTAGGGGGTATTAAGATTAGCATGCATGGGGGGGTAGGAGAAAAGGGAGGGCTGTACAACACAGAGAAGGCAAGTAGGGATTCTACAACATTTTGCTATGCTGATGGACAGTGACTGTAAAGGGGTCTATAGGGGGGACCTGGTATAGGGGAGAGCCTAGCAAACATAATATTCATCATGTAAGTGTAGATTAGTGATACCAAAAAAAAAAAAAGGGCAGTTCCTGTGTGGTAACCTCCAATGAGTTCTACACAAGAGTATAAAGGGCATATAAAAGTGTAGGCAAAGGGTCTGTTTGTGTTTATATAGAGGATCAAAGTCTAATTGGGCTACCCCGAAAATGAACTAAGATACGATATGAAAAAGAACTTCCAACATCAGCACTCTCGGGAAGACTCATGCCAGGAGATGATCATCAGAAAACCCCAACAAAGATCCACGCACTGCTACAGCTGTAGATGCACTCATCCCACCAGTTCCTGGACTTACCATGGGAATGAGGAAGGAGATATCTAAGCTGGCCTGTGCATACAGTAAAACAACAAATTTGACTGGATCTATACTGTTGGAACTCAATCAAGAATTAGGAGAAGTGCAAATTGTAGCGCTCCAAAATCTTACAACTACAGACTATTTACTGTTAAAAGAACATAAGGGATGTGAACATTCCCCAGGAATGGGTTGTTTTAATTTGTCTGATTTTTCTCAAACTATTCAAATTCAGTTAGACAATATCCATCATATAATTGATAAGTCTTCACAAATGCCTAGGGTGCCTAACTGGGTTTTTTTGTTTCACTGGATATGGCTGGTAATTGTAGGTCTGCTTTTGTTATGTAGCTGTATTCCTATTATGTTTATGTGTGTACACAATTTAATTAGTAATTTAAAACCTATACATGCTTGTGTTACTCTACAAGAAGATATGACAAAGAAATAATCAATCTTCCCATGTTTCCTTCCGTCTGTTACTTCTATAGCTTTTCTTCTTCCTTCCTAATTACAACCCTTTAGTAGAATTCATGCCTCATATCGAAATTACCGAGTATCATAATTCTTCCAAGTGGAAAAGATACCTCTAGACAAATGATGGGCATAGAAGCCACAGGGCATAAATCTGCAAAGAAGTAAAAAGCTAACCTTTTCAAACAGTATTGCTTCTCTCTCACTTACCAACTTTACATTTCCCTGTACGGCCCTGGAAGATGACTGGTTAGCCAGAGACGGGTAAGATTCCTCAAGGGAGGAACAACCTAAGACAGGCACAGTCTCAGGGGTGTCATCAGGTGAGAAATTGGGGATTAACAGAGGTGAGGCTTAGAACCTCACCCCCCCCCCCCGTTTTGAGAGAAATCTTCTGCATCCATGGATGTTTTGTTGCCCTTGTCTAGCTTGGATTAATACTTAGTCTATAGGCACACACCTGATCATCTACATTTGCCCTCCTACAGCACTAAATTATGTTTTCTACCATTATCTTGCATCTACCTACCACTTCAGCATTTTAATAATAATAATAATAATAATAATAAGGGAGAAATGTGGGATTCACATTTAAATCAACTATAAAAAATCAAACGAATAATCATATTTGACCTGATTGTTTATAGTTCATGATGTGTGATCAAAACCAAAAGTTTCTGTGATATGACTGTCCTTGCACTGTTCACCATGAAAGAACTTATTCACTATGTAAGAACTTGTTCACCATGTAAGAACTTGTTCGTTATGCTTCAGAAGATTGGAGACTGTTGAGCGTTAGGCTTAGGGTTGATTAATGATTGTACATTGAGTCCCCTATACAGAATTTTATTGTTGTTAACAACCATTTGATCAATAAATATGAGAGATGCCCTCTCAAAAATAATAATAAATAATAAATAAATAAAATAAAATAAAATAAATATTTTACAATTTTAAAAAAAGTCTCACCTTACCATCCAAGAATTACATCACCAGTATTTAGACAACTGCTTTGAAAAACTATGCCCCAAAAATGCCACCATGCAATTTTACACAATAGCTCTATTCATAAAGGCTAAAAACTTAAAGAAATCAGGATGTGTTTCAGCAGATGAATGCTTTGGCAAATTGGGGTACATCCATTACATTTCACTACAACTTGTACAGTGAACTGTACAGTGATTTGCCCAGTGAAGCTGGTGCCTTCATCACTGGAGGTTACAGGTCTACCCCACGTGAGAAATGGTTTCCAACAGCTTCGTTGGGATTATGAAGGCATCGGCCTTGGGACAGCAGAAGGCTTCATTCTTCCCTGTGGGGTTGGAACGCATCGCCCTCCCAGTACACAACATGGATGGGTTCTCCAGCCTGGAAACTCTCCAAAATCCATATTTTGAGACACTGGTATGACGTATTATTAACTCCATTTTTATCCCCTCCCCTTTCTCTGGAGAATGGAGGGGTGAGACTGAAAATCTCAAGCTTCTAATCATGGCTTGGGCTTTCTGCCTGTCAGACACCCAGAAGAACCCACCCAGAACCACCTACTTAGAACAAAAGATGCCTCTATTACTCAGGAAATCCCTAGAGCTTTAGGAGCCCAGTGTCAGGATTGAGGCACAGACCAACATACATTTTTTCTACTGTACTTCCATGTTCACGGTAGCACATCCCAGGGAGACGGTTGGCAAGTTGTGTTTCCACTATCCCAGGAGAAGGAGGATTTAAAACAGAAACTAAATTGAGTTATACAAAAAATATAACGTATAATGTGTGACCACAAGATGTACAGACTGAGATTCCCACTAAAAGGCCGATTTAGCTATAATGACAAGTATCAGCTTCCATGGCTATTTGAGGGTCTGACAGGCTGTGTCTCTAACTGTCCGTTTGCAGCTCTGGGTGGGGAGTGAAGGCCTCTCCCCCAGGGTGATGGAAAGAGCCTTGTGCTCAGAGGAGAAGCCTGTCTTTTTTTAAATTCCACATTAAATAATGTGAACATTAATAAAATAGTAAGAATAGACTTAAGGTGCAAATGTTGTATATTGAAAATTATAAAACATTGATAATTTAAAAACTAAGAAAGATTTAATACATGTAAAGTTTACTCATGTTGATGGAAAGACTTAAATACTGTTAAGATGGCAATGACACAAATGCAACCTACAGAGTCAACGTGATTTCTTTGAAAATTCACAGGCCTTAATGTACCAGCTGATCCTGACACGTGGAATTTCAAGGGAACCCAAAGAGCCCTTGAAAACAATCTTGACAAAGAAAATCAAAGCTGAAGGCTCATGGCCCCCAATATCTAATCTTAGTACAAAGTAACAGTAAATAAAACACTGTGACACTGGCATAAACATACACAGCTGGCCCATGGACAGCAGGGGTGTGAACTGCCCAGGTCCACTTGAGGGGATTTTTTTCCACAAATATATAGAAAAAATGTTTAAAGGCTTAAGACAATTTGAAACATTTGCTCTTTTCTAGCTTACCTTACTGTTAGAATACAGCACAAAACATGTATCATGTACAAAATATGTGTTAATTGACTTTATATTATTGATAACTCTTTCAGTCAAAACAGGCAATCAGATTTAGGATAATACTTAAGTTTGGGGGACTGAGATATTTTATGTGGATTGTGACTCTGTGGGATGTCAGCTACACAAAACCCCATGTTGTCAAAGGTCAACTGTATGTATAGATCAACAAAACTGAGTGGAAAGCCCAGAAGTGACCCCAACCATCTACAGTCAATTGCTTTCTAACAAGGGTGGACAACATTAAATTAGGGAAAGAATGGTCTTTTCAGCAAACGGTGCTGGGCAAATGACTGTGCATGTACGGAGGGATGAAACTGAACCCTTTAACTCATGTCCCATACAAAAATTAACTCAAAACAAAGGGCTTACATAATAGGTAAAAGTATAGACTCTAGAAGAAAACATGAGGATAAACGTTCATGACCTTGGATTTAGCCATGGTTTCTCAGATCTGACACCAAAGGACAAGCAATGGAAGAAAGCATAAATTAGAGTTCCCCCAAATTAAAAACTTTTCTGCATCAAAAGTCACCAACCAGGAAGTGAAAAACAGCCACAGAATGGAAGAAAATATCTCCACATTGTACATCTGACAAGAGCCTGTAACCCAGAAAACACCACAAACTTGTACAAGGCAACAAGACAACACCCAAATGTTTAAAGTGGATGAAAGATTCCAAGGAAGACATACAAACATTCAACAAGCACATGAACACAGCATTACTTGCAATGGAAATGCAAATTAAACCACAGTGACCACCCCCTGCAAGCACACAGCAATGGCCTTCTTCAGGAAAATTCAAAATCACATGTTGCCAAGAATGTAGAAGAATTGGAGCCCGTAACCCTTACTTGTGGAAATATAAAACATGCAGCTTGTGTACAACAGCTTGGAATTTCCTCATAATATATAATACAATTACCTAATTGTGGGTAAACAATTCCCCCAAATTAAAAACTTTTCTGCATCAAAAGTCACCAACCAGGAAGTGAAAAACAGCCACAGAATGGAAGAAAATATCTCCACATTGTACATCTGACAAGAGCCTATATTCCTCATAATATATAATACAATTACCTAATTGTGGGTAAATAATTCCCCCAAATTAAAAACTTTTCTGCATCAAAAGTCACCAACCAGGAAGTGAAAAACAGCCACAGAATGGAAGAAAATATCTCCACATTGTACATCTGACAAGAGCCTGTAACCCAGAAAACACCACAAACTTGTACAAGGCAACAAGACAACACCCAAATGTTTAAAGTGGATGAAAGATTCCAAGGAAGACATACAAACATTCAACAAGCACATGAACACAGCATTACTTGCAATGGAAATGCAAATTAAACCACAGTGACCACCCCCTGCAAGCACACAGCAATGGCCTTCTTCAGGAAAATTCAAAATCACATGTTGCCAAGAATGTAGAAGAATTGGAGCCCGTAACCCTTACTTGTGGAAATATAAAACATGCAGCTTGTGTACAACAGCTTGGAATTTCCTCATAATATATAATACAATTACCTAATTGTGGGTAAACACCCACTCCTAGATAAATACCCCAAAGAAATGAAAAAACTGTTCAAACAGAAACTGGCCCATGAGTTCTTGGCAGCACTGCTCACCACAGCAAAAAGGTAGAAACAACTCAAATGCCCTTCAAGGGGTGAATGGATGAACAAAACAGGGTTGATCCATAAACTGCATTATTCTGCCAAATACAGAAATAAAGAAAAATGGTCCAAGGCTGCTTTGAAAATGGTGTGTGGGTACCATTTGCAACAACATGGATGCAGCTGGAGGACATTATGCTCAGTGAAATAAGTCAGTCGGAGAAAGACAAATGCCAAATGATTTCCCTCATTTATGGAGTATAACAATGAAGCAAAACTGAAGGGACAAAATAGCAGCAGACTCAGAACTCCAAGAATGAACTAGTGGTTACCAAAGGGGAGGGGTGTGGGAGGGTGGGTGGGGAGGGAGGGAGAATGGGATTGAGGAGTATTATGTTTAGTACACATGGTGTGGGGGTCATGGGGAGAACAATGTAGCACAGAGAAGGCACATAGTGGATCTGTGGTGTCTTACTGCACTGATGGACAGTGACTGCATTGGGGTATGGGTGGGGACTTGATAATATGGGTAAATGTAGTAACCACATTGGTTTTTCATGCCTTCATAAGAGTATATATCAACCATGCCTTAATAAAAATTAATTAAGTAATTAAAACAGTGTGTCGGGGGCATCCCCAGAAACTCGAGCACAGAATTAACATATGATTAACAATTCCATTTCTGGGCATTTGCTCAAATGACATGAAAGCAGGGACTTAGATATTTGCACACCCATGTTCACAGCTGCATGACTCACAACAGCCAAAAGGTGGAGACGACCTGGGTGTCCAGAGACACATGAAAAAAATATGGTCTCTACACAGCAAAGTAAACAAGGAGTCCTAGAACATGCTACACAGATGGACCCTAAAACCATTATGCTCAGTGAAATGCACCCCTCAAAGAAGAACAAATATTATGTGATCCCACTTATGTGAGGTCCTGGAAAGCCCAACTGAGGTAAAGTCTCGGGAACAGTTCCAGAAAAAGGAAACTGCCTCAGGATAGAAAGACGTGTGCACACAGCTGGGGTGCATGGTGACAGCTGCGGTGGGTCTGTGCATTGGATTATCATGTGGAGACCCTAAGACTTCCCTCATTTGGGGTCAGGTGGTGGTTCCCTGGGAATGTGTCCCTGTTTGGAGTAGGCGCTCCAGCATTTTGTGTGAAGTGGCAACTGTGGTAAAGTGAGGCGCTGGTGAATTCAGTATAAAGAGAATTTGTACTGACACTGCAAGTTTTCTGTATGCTTGAAATTGCTGGAAATTAATTTACTTTGCAAAACAACCATGAGAAAAGCATCACACCGCGTCAACAGGGGCCAAGCCCTCCCCATCCAGTTCACCCGAAGGGGACGCTACTCAGCTTACAGGGGTCCAGGAGTCATTAGAGGATCCCCTGTAGCCACTGGGCCTTAGGCATTGGGATGACCTGCTGTACAAACAGTGGGATTTTAGAATTCCAGTTTCCCCACACCACTCCACCAAAGACCTTATTAGAACTAAAAATAAATTCAATAAACTTCTAAGATACAAAACCAACATAAAAAAATCGGTTGCTTCTATTCACTAATAACCAACCATCAGAGAGATTAAGAAAGCAATGCCCTTTAAAACTGCATCATAAAGTATAAAGTGTTGTGGGTAAAATTGCAGTATTTCCAGAGTCTCTTGCCTGGCCTCAGTGCATCTCATCAGTAGGTGGTTTCCAAGGGGTGGAGAGAAGTAGTCCATCTGTATATCAACAGGTAATTACAAGGGTGAGGGAGGGCATATCTGGACTGGAGAAGTTGGGCGGGGCCCCTTCTTCTGCAGCCAGGTTGTGAGAGACACTGGCGAGCAGTAGTGTATGGCTGCTAGTAAGTAATAAACTGGTTTCTCCCCCTTTATTTCTCCCTTTGACTGATTTTGGTTCAAAGGTACTTTGCCCCAGAAATTTCCCCTGGAGTTACAAGTACCTAAGAAGAAACTTAACCAAGGACGCGGGAGGCCTGAACTCTGAAAACTGTGGACGCTGTGGACGTGGACGGGAAGAGTTAGATTATGACAAGTCTCCTCTGCCCACAGCAACGTGCAGAATCCGTGCCACCCTCACCGAAATTCCATGGCACTTCTCACAGAAGCAGACACCTTACAGGCTGGATGGAACCCCACAGGACCCCATCCCCACAACCATCCTTGGAAAGCAGAGTTGGAGCGTCGTGCCCAGACTTCCCACTACACTGCGGTGCTGCAGCAACTGAGACCCCGCGTGGCGCCGAGACAGACGCGGGTGTGGAAACAGGCACCGGACACCCTCAGCCCCCCAAAACCCGCTCTGCCTGAGGAGCTGACCACGAAGCCCTGGTCCCAGGCCGTGGGTAGGGGCCGCCCTTGGGGAGCCAGGCTGGGTCAGCGCCTCAATGCGCCTCGGGGGTCTCCAAGGCGGCCCCTTCCCCGCGGGCCCTTCCCTGGAAACAGCCTGGTGTGCTCAGCGCACAGCAAGAGCTGCGGCCCTGGTAAACAGGACGCCTCAGCAGCCAAGTTCCCTGACCCCACTCCCATCTCAGAGCCTCGTTAGGAAGGACGCCTGGAGCCGGAGGGTGTCCCGCAGGTGCGGCCAATCCACCCACCGCACGGGGCCCAGGGCGCGTGGCGCGGAGACACAGGCTCTTGGGGACGCGCTGGGCGCCGCGCACCCGCCTCGGCCCCGCCGTGCCCCGGCCCGAATTCACCCGCGCCCCGAACTCACCCCGAGCACCGCCCACGACGCCTGCAGCCCGAAATCACCGGCGCCCGCCGTGCCCCCAAACTCCACGAAGAACCCGTTCCCCGCTGCAGGCCTTTCCTTCCCCGGCCCCTGTAGGGGAGCGCTTGGCAGGCAGTGCACGAGAAGCCTCTCCTCACCTTTCTGTCCCGCAGCTCCGGAGGAAACCAAGCTGTCACTTAGGACGCGGCCGGCGGGGTCCCGGGGCCGCAGCGGAGCCCAAGGAATCCCGGCTCCCATTAGGAGAGCGGCAGTCCCGGGGCCTGATAGGAGCAGAGGCGCCACCTCGTGGTTAAACGGATGAACCACAAATCTTTGTTAATTCAAACTCCCAATGGGCAGGACTGTTCCGTGTCTTCTCCAATTCGTTGGAGACCGTACGGACTGAAATGAAGGTAGACACAGGCTTTACAGCTTACACCAAAACTCACTCAGAATTGTCCACAGACAAATTTTGGATGTAAAATTATAAAAATTTTAGTTAAAAGCTAGAAAACCTACACAATCTTGCTGATGACTTTTAACAGTCAACACCAAAAGTCTATCCACAAAAGAAAAATAATCATGTGGGCTTTATATAATTAAAATTGTCTACTCTAAAAGACCTTGTTCGGAGAACCCAAAGACAAGACGGAAACTGGGAGAAAATATATACAAAATATGTATTTGATAAAGGATTTGTACTCAAGGTATACAGAAATCCATAAAACAAAAAAGAACCATTAAAAAGCATTTTACCATTAGAAAAAGATTCTCACCTTAGGATCCCAGAGGTGCACCTCCCATATTTAAACAACTGCTTTGCAACACTATCCCAGCCATAACCATCATGCAATTTTATGCAGCAGCACAATGGCTAAAAACTTAGAGATGTCAGAATGTTCTCCGGTAGATGAATGGATACACAAATTGTGGTACACCCACGGGAAGGGGAGCAGACTATGCCTCTTTGGAACAGGATTATGTTCAGCTGATTAACTATTTTTAAAAGCAGAGGATAATTCTCTGGAAATTGAAAAGCTGCCCTGTTATGAGGGGCATTTGCTTTTATGCAGGAAATCCACGTGTAAGGGTGCCTCCCTCTGTACTAGGAATGGAAGGATAACCAAATCTCTAGAAACTTTTATCAGTGGAATTTGGCCTTGGTTCAAATTTGCATGACAACCATGCACTTGTGTTTATCCTATTTTGCCTGATAACCTCCCAGTAACCTAGCTTCCCTCCTTCCCTAACACCTTTCTGGTTATTAGCTGAAGATAGCTTTTAAGGTGGTAACTTGGGTCATTTTGGGGAGCTACTCAGTGTTCCTGGGTATCTCCCATGCACACGGGAAGTATACATGTCATTACAGTTCTGTCTGCTTTTCTCCTGTTGAGCATTCTTTATTGTGGGCAGGAGGAGCAGCTGTCTCAGGCAGGAACCGAGAAGGGCAGGGGGGATATTCTGCCTCCCTTACACAAGGAATGGAAACTATTCAGCAACAAAAAGGAAGGAACTGCCAACCCGTGCAGAGACGTGGGTGAATCTGTGTGCATAATGCTAAGTGACAGGAGCCAACCTGAAGAGGCCACACACTGTGGGACCCCGTGTACATGACGCTCTGGACAAGGCACAGCTACGGAGGCGGTAAATGGGTCATGGTGGGGAGTCTGGAGTGTCCCATGGGACCCTCCAGTGAGGGACACTGGCCACTATGTGTTTGTCTAAACCCATAGATCCTTAGGGCCCAACAATTAAATCATAGTCTATTCAAATTAAGTCAGTTAGGATGTGAGAGTGTCCAAGGGTGGAATACAAAATTTAACAAAGAATCTAACTGTATTAGAAATGTCTGGGGGAAAGCTCACTGTTGGTGGTGAGACCTAAGGAAACTGGGAAATGAACAGAATCTGTTGACTAAAGGGAAAATGTACTGTACACAGATAGGAGACTGTGTTTTATCAGCTATTTCGATGCAGGTCCTTGCTGACAACCCTGAAAACACTACATCTGTAATCTGGGATGAGCAGTGGATTATGTAAGTGACACATAGTTGGAGCCAGGTTTCTCCCTGTTGGAGGCAGAAGTTACAGGTAAGCAAGGGGAGAAGGTTACAAGATCTATGCGATCATGAGGGACTGTAGAATCGCAGAAGATAAAGTCAAGAGTTGATTTAAACACTGGTAAAGTCTTCCTGTGTAAGTCTGTCCTGGCCATGTGCTACCCACCTAAACATCTGAGTATTTTCATTAAAAAAGCAGAAGAACTAGTTCCTATCTAGACACCAGCTTCTGCTGTTTGGTTCACAATAGAACCAATATTTTAACAGTCTTAAATGTTTTCTGAATTTTAATTTTTTAAAAGGTAAATAGAATCTTTTGAAAGACTGGCATTTCAGCCTACAAGCAAATAAATCAGTCATTTGGCCACTTTCTTAAATCCTTTGATACATATGGGAAGAATGTTGGTCATCAATGAGTTAAGTTCTACTCAACACTTCTAAATTGAATATAAAGTATAGAACATGGTCATTTTCTCCCAAGGAATATCCAGGAGGGATCAAATAATACACTGTTAAATAATGCTTTTAAAAAACACAGTAAGAATGTAATAAAAATATATTTTATGGTTATTTTTCATGTAAAGTTCCTTTTTTCTCCAGAATTACTGGTGAATTTGCCTGCAGTTATGGGCACAAGCTACATTAACCAAAAGCAGTATATAGGAAATAAAGGGAGCGGGGAGAATGGAGTAGAGGGCCCATGCTGCTCCACGGCTCCTGGCCATTCTCACATGAAATGCTTTATGTGGGTTTGTTCTGTAAACAAACAGCCTCATTCCTTCCTGTGATACCACAAGAGTCCAGTATCCAGAACCAACTAAAGCCCACTGACAGTGGTCACTCCCTGGCAGGAGTCTGAAGTGGTTTTAACAAAAATCATTAATTGCGACCAGGAAGCCACTTTACCCCTTGGATAGGATCACAAAGACATAGGGGCAGAGACAGGGGCAAATAATAGTTTTCTTCTACTTTTAACAAATGCCTTTATTGTAACCTACGATTCATTGTAAGGCTTTCATTATTTAAAATTTCCAACGATCCATCTTATAATAATCTGAAAATATTATGAGATCGATTTTTGTGAAATGCACATGAAACGGTATTGATATCCCAATGATGCACAATATAAGCTCCAGCTTACATGTCATTTAGTCACTTTGGGAGGCTTCCCTGATACTTTTCCTTAACTCCCAGGCTAGGTTTGGTGGCCTTCCAATGTCAAAACAGCTTTATTACACTATTTCTAATTACTGATATAATTTTAATTGACTTGTCTTCTGTATCATACTACCTTAACCACACATATATATCCTGTCTCTAAAGTCAGGGCTTGTAATTAATGTATTCTTGGCTCACTATAAGAGTACTGAGCACCTAACAAACATTCAATAAACACTGAACAGAAATGATGTACTTACTGTCCACTAATTAATTTCTCTCTAATTGTGGAAAAATCCATAGGCTTCTTAATAACTTTGGTATAACCAGGAACAAAGTTCAAAATTACAGGAAGATGAAAAGGCCATGCATCCTCATGATTTTCTATTTCGGTAAGGATCATACTAGAGAAAATAATGTTTGACATCAATATCAATGCTTTAGAGTTATCTATCTTTAGTAAAAGTTTAGCTTTCATTCTCTTTCAAGTAAACACAATGCAAATTTAATTCAAAAAAAGACAAAAGAATACATTTACTTATAGTACAGAGTTTACATTACATAGGAAAATTCTTATTTACACAAACTGTCAAAAAGTCACCTGTAATACAGTGAAAGGTTTCTAAACAAATACAGTGGGATGTTATGAACATATAGGACAGGGGAACAGAAATAATACCGGCAATTAGTCAGTACAGAGACTCCTCTTGTTTCGGTTTCTTGATAGAGGTACAACTGGATTGTTCTGACAAGTGACCCGAATCATTTTCCTGCGTTGTTCCTTTTCTCTGCTCTTTGCTTAGATGAGTTTCCATTTCACTAAGGTTTGTACTAGAGAAAATAATGTTTGAAATCAATATCCATGCTTTAGAATTATCTATCTTTAGTAAAAGTTTAGCTTTCATTCTCTTCCAAGTAAAGACAATGCGAATTAATTCATAAAAACACATGAAAGAATACATTTACTTATAGTACAGAGTTGACATTACATAGGAAAATTCCTATTTACGCAAATGGTCAAAAAGTCACCGTTAGTATGGTGCAAGGTTTCTAAACAAATACAAGGGGATGTTATGAACATACAGGACAGGGACACAGAAATAATACCCACAAAGAGTCAGGTCCTTAGAGTGTTCTCGTTTTGGTGTCTTAACGGAACCAAAAGTTGGTAGTTTGGACAAGTCACATGTGTTTTTCTCCGTTTTCCCTTTTCTCAACTCCTCGCTGAGACGAGTTACCATGTCGGCAAGGATCATCCTAGAGAAAATAATGTTTCAAATCAACATCCATGCTTCAGAGTTATCCATATTTAGTAAAAGTTTAGCTTTCATTCTCTTTCAAGTAAAGACAATGCAAATCAATTCATAAAAAAGATGAAAGAATACATGTACTTATAGTACAGAGTTGACATTACATAGGAAAATTCCTATTTACACAAATGGTCAAAAAGTCACGTGTAGTACAGTGGAACCTGTCTAAACAAATACAATGGGATGTTATGAACATATAGGACAGGGGAACAGAAATAATACCGGAAAAAAGTCAGGTACTCAGCCTCCTCTCATTTCGGTTCCTTAACAGAGGTACAACTGGGTTGTTTTGACAAGTGACCCGAATCGTTTTCCTCCGTTGTTCCTTTTCTCTGCTCTTTGCTTAGATATGGTTCATATACCAATACCAATGAAACGGGATACTCCTATTTACTGATGTCTGCCACTTGATGCACTACTTAAAGCCATAAAAGCTGCACCATTGGCCATAAGGGCATCTAAAAGGCACAGTATGAAAATAAGATAAGCACTACCAGTAGCTTAGTTTGATCATCTGATTTCATTTCAAAATTCAAAAATCAAAGTTGTAACATCTAATCAATTATTTTTAGTACCGACAAAGGGATATTTCTAATATCACTTTTAAAATTTAGCTATAAAACACGAATCTATTTCATATTCTCTCATCAACCTAACTGAAAATTCCTATTTTATTCAATGGCAGTTTTGCATCAGGAAAGATGGGAGAATATGGGTCATAACTGTACCTGATTGTACAGTTATCCAACTTTCATTTTGACATCAGTAACACAAATTTTCAGACAGCGGCCCTCAATAAGGCTTACACAATTCAATTAAAAATCTTGGGGACAGATAATACTTATAGACAGACAAGCAGATGTATGCAATGCATTGTGCTGTAAAGCCATGCAGCAGTATGTAATATGACAGCAGCCAGTGCTACACTTTATGCATTGCTATGACAACCACATCACAACCAAATCACAATGCGGTGTTAGATGTACAAAAATAAACATACCCACACCATATCTAGTCTATGCCTCTCCACCTCCTGGTAGAAAGAGTTGGCACAACATTATGAAACAGAAATCACATACTCATGAAACCAATTTTTAATCCCCCAAAAGACACCAATACCAAAGCAAGGCAATAACTGTAAGATGAAGGGAGAACTTAAGGGGGAATTATAATGGAAATTTTTTTATTATAATGTATTTTTTATTACTGTTACAAATACTCAAATTACACATGACTTATGAAGTCTTTAGCACGACACACCTGACATCTACCAGTTTGATATCAAAGGCATTGGAAGCTATCATCCTATTTGCAAAAATCAGTCTCCAAATCTGAGATACTCAAGATAACAAGATGAGTATTTTATTGTATTGTACTTCCATGTGACGATGAAAAATGCTCCTATGTATCTTCTAATTTTAAAACCTCCTCCATGAAGTTTTCCTTTCCAAATTTTGATGTTTCTCATCTTGGGTGAAAAAAAAAATTTGTACATCTAAGAATTCAAACTGATATTGAATTTCAAGGTTTAAATGTGTGAATGTCTGCTGCTAGTTTTATCTTTTCAAGGCATGTCACAATATGTTTTCTCTTTTTTTTTTGTAAATAATTATTTTTTATTGAAAGGTAGTTGACACACAGTATTACATATAATGGAAATTTTTAAGAAAATATTTTCAAGATTCTCCCCAAATTAATATTTAAGAAAAATCATAAAATGTACATTTCAACAATTGTTTAACTTTATGTCTACAGACCTGATATCTAAGATTTGCTTCAACAAATTACGGAAGAGGAGTAGTAGATGGGAATATATGTAAAACAATATTGTTCATATGATAATTTCTAAACCTGATAAGTACATGATGTACATTATTTTGCCTACTCTTTTGATATTTCAGGTTTCCCACTATAAGTCTCCTCGTGGAAACACATACGCTAGTGTACTACAGGAATAAGCCTGCTTAGTGCATGAGCTGGTTGTCCTCCATAAGGAAATCAAAACAAATACACTGTTATGTGACCTTATTTAGCGTCCCAAGTAGTATGTCCAGACATAGGAAAAGCATTCTTTCAAAATAACCTTTCTAAAACAATTTTTAAATTACCTTATGCTTCTTTTTTGAGAGAGAATTCTTTTGCTGTGAAAGTTAAAAAAAATTTTTTAGTGTTCCTTTTTGCTTAAAAGAACCTTAAAGCAGGATTCAGCCTGAACCACGCTGGGCACTTCTGCAGCCAGAGCCAGCAGTCCTGACCGCCCTTTATGCTGTGGCACCAGACTCAGAATCATGGCATATGATGACCTCACACAATGGGTGTGATGGACACAAGCACTGCTCTTGCTCCCATCACGGATGACAGTTACACCCTACAGTCCAAGCACCATGCTCTGAGGCATTTTGAATGTATTGTTTACTTTAATCTTCATAATCATTTGACCTAGTAAGGTGGGTTTCACTGTCCCTATATTACCATTGAGGGAACCACAGGCCCACTGAGCTTAAATCACTTCCTGAGGTGTACTGGCAATAAGGAACAGCAATGTGTGATTTGAACCCAGGACTGTCTCTCTCTAAAACCTGGGGTCTTAGCCACTACATGTACTTCATTGCTATTACAAAGACATTTTTATACTTGATACTGATCACGATATTCAGGATGAAAGCATATTCAAGATGATGTTATGGCAGGGTTATGGAAAAAACCAATGCACGTACTCAGTGTCTACATGTCAAAAAAAATCTATACTAAATCTTTTCAGTAATTCCCATTTTAAATATTAATTCTGAGGAGAGAATTTTGGCTGAGATTTCAAATGAAGTCAGTAGGAACAGCAGTTGTACAACTGCATTTTTACACCCTAAAACACTAAGAAGGAATCCGACAAAACAGTTTTATGTTCACCAGCATGGGGAGATTTTCATTGAATTTCAAGGGTTCAATCAATTAAGCTTTTTTAATCCAGTTATAATTTTTATATAGTTATATTTTATTCAGCTAGGAAAATATACCTGTGTCAAAAAAGGAACAGATTATGTTGGTGTCCAAAATTCACCTGACAAATGACATCATTTACATTTTTGCTTTAGGCATTTATAAATAAATACTTTCTAAGGGCGATTCATGTATCGGGCTATCTTCTGACTCCAGGATTTCATAAAATGAGAAATGGATTGTTAGGAAAAGCTGAAGCTTGTATTAAAAGTTTAATTCACTGAACAGTCAAAACAATTGTGGGTGAGGAAAAAAAGAAGTGTATTTCTCAATAAACTTTTCCTTAGAAAAAGCAAATATAATTTATATCATTTGATTCCTATGCTTTTTTGTCACTCAGAAATTATGCATAAAAAGGAATTTATTCTTTTTTCTTAATTTCCAAGACTAAGATAATAAATGGTTCCTGAAAATAATCTTTCTTAAGATTTAAAAGAAACAGATAGAGAAAAAAGATGACTAAGAAGATAGAGATGGTGACAGATCAAGCCTTTTATACCATTATAATTCTCCTTTCTACAACTACTAATTTAAATCTTTAGCAGTAACACATTCATTTCTATAAATACTATGGTGAGAGAGAAGAAATAAAAGGTTTATGGGAACACATACACCAGCATAAAGCTAGTGTATTACAGGCATAAGCCTGCTTAGTAAATAGGTAATAATCAAGAGTTGGTTGTCCTCCGTAAGGAAATCAAAACAAATACACTGTTACCTGTCCTTATTTAGAGTCCCAAGTAGTATGTCCAGACACAGGAAAAGCATCCTTTCAAAATAACCTTGCTAAAACTATTTTTAAATTACCTTATACTTCTGTTTTGAGAGAGAATTCCTTTGCTGTGAAGGTTAAGAAAAAAAATTTTTTTTGATTGAGTTAATGATTAAATTTATTTTTTAAATGTGGAATTGTCTTTTTAAATTTTAGATGATTTTGTGACGATTATGTGTGCTTGCTAGTGCAGTTTTTCTTTTAATCTGTTGATAGGTAGTTAAAATAGTCCCAAAGGAGAGAGATCCCATCATTTTAAATTTTCTTTTTCTTTGCAGTTTTGCCAGTTCAGTTAGATTACACAAAGATAACACAAAAAACTTACTGCCTAGACCTACCAACATGTAACTAATTCCTGTGTATTTTATGCTGTGTGTCTCTTAAAAATGTATGTGAAATTCTGTACCCTGCTGCTTGCTGAGGTTCCTGGTTACCATTAGTAGGAGTAGCCTTGGAGAACATTTAAGAATATATATCCGTACGTCTACATCCAACAGTTGTGTTTTAAAAAGAGAGAGAAGAAGAAATTACCTTTGGTTTAACACTATATTCTATAGCTAATGCGTTGGAATTAAGAGACCCTTTTAATCCTGACTTTTAACTACCCCTGTGTTGTTTTCAAAAGCTCTATGATTATTTTTAAGTCAATATGACTGAGAATGTTATTTTGTTAGTTTCATAGTGATTTGTAGGTTAAAGAAATAGGTATTAGTGGAGTAAAGATGAAAATAATGAAGGTATGAAATAATTTTATATACTTAACCAAGTCAGAGTTTTTTGAATGTCCATAAGTTTGAAAAGAAATTCTTATATTTTGAGGGACTAAAATTGATTTCTCTCTTTCAACTTTTGTGTTTGAAATTTTTCATAATACTATGTTGGAAAAATAATAATTTACTTTTCACAGTTCATTCAAGTATTAGAAAATAAATGATTATTTTATATTCTTAGAGTGGTGTTTTTTTGTTTGTTGGTTTTTTAGATAATTATTTTTTTATTAAAGGGTAGTTGACACACAGTATTACATTACATTAGTTTCAGGTGTACAACACAGTGATTCAACATTTATATACATGATAATTCTAGGTACCAGCTATCACCATACCAAGTTGTTACCATGTTTTGACTATATTCCTTATGCTATACATTACATCCCGGTTACTTACTTATTTTACAATTGGAAGTGTGTACTTTGTTGTTGTTGTTGTTCTGGTTGTGAGGGCATCTCTCATATTTATTGATCAAATGGTTGTTAACAACAAGAAAATTCTGTATAGGGGAGTCAATGCTCAATGCACAATCATTAATCCACCCCAAGCCTAATTTTCATCAGTCTCCAATCTTCTGAAGCATAATGAACAAGTTCTTACATGGAGAACAAATTCTTACATATTGAATAAGTCACATGGTGAGCAGTACAAGGGCAGTCATCACAGAAACTTTTGGTTTTGCTCATGCATTATGAACTATAAACAGTCAGTTCAAATATGAATACTCATTTGACTTTTATACTTGATTTATATGTGGATACCACATTTCTTGCTTTATTATTATTATTTTTAATAAAATGCTGAAGTGGTAGGTAGATACAAGATAAAGGTAGAAAATATAGTTTAGTGTTGTAAGAGAGCAAATGTAGATGATCAGGTGTGTGCCTGTAGACTATGTGTTAATCCAAGCTAGACAAGGGCAATAAAACATCCACGGATGCAGAAGATTTCTCTCAGAACAGGACAGGGGGGGTGAGGTTCTAAGCCTCACCTCTGTTGATCCCCAATTTCTCATCTGATGGCCCCCATGTGACTGTGCCTGTCTTAGGTTGTTCCTCCCTTGAGGAATCTTACCCGTCTCTGGCTAACCAGTCATCTTCTGGGGCCATACAGGGAAATGTAAAGTTGGTAAGTGAGAGCGAAGCCTTATTGTTTGAAAAGGTTAGCTTTTTACTTCTTTGCATATTTATGCCCTGTGGCTTCTATGCCCAGCATTTGTCTTGAGGTATCTTTACCACTTGGAAGAATTATGATACTCGGTAAATTTGATATGAGGCACGAATTCTATTTAAGGGTTGTAATTAGGAAGGAAAGAAAAAAATTTTAATGTCTTTTTCCTTAAAAGAACCTTAAAGCAGGATTCAGCCTTAACCACTCTGGGCACTTCTGCAGCCAGAGCCAGCAGTCCTGACCGCCCTTTATGCTGTGGAGCCAGGCTCAGAATCATATCACATGATGACCTCACACAATGGGTGCCATGGACAAAAGCACTGCTCTTGCTCCCATCACGGATGACAGTTACACCCCACAATCCAAGCACCATGCTTTGTCCGAGGCATTTTGAATGTGTTGTTTACTTTAATCTTCATAATCGTTTGACCTAGTGAGGTGGGTTTCACTGTCCCTATATTACCATTGAGGGAACTACATGCCCAGTGAGGTTAAATCATTTCCTGAGGTGCACTGGCAATAAGGAGCAAAAATGTGTGATTTGAACCCAGGACATATACAACAAGGGGTTAACATCCAAAATACATAACTCACACACTTCAACACCCAAAAAGCAAATAACCCTTTTAAGAAATAGGCGGAGAGGGGCAGAAGATGGCGGCGTGAGTAGAGCAGCAGAAATCTCCTCCCAAAACAACATATATCTATGAAAATATAACAAAGACAACCCTTCCTAGAATAAAGACCAGAGGACACAGGACAATATCCAGACCACATCCGGACCTGAGAGAACCCAGCGCCTCGCGAAGGGGGTAAGATACAAGCCCCGGCCCCGCGGGAGCCGAGTGCCCCTCCCCCCAGCTCCCGGCGGGAGAAGAATAGGCAGAGCGGGAGGGAGACGGAGCCCAGGACTGCCGAACACCCAGCCCCAGCCATCCGGGCCAGAGTGCAGGGCCCTCGATACTGGGAAAACAGGGCAGCAAGAACAGTGAGCAGGCACTGGAGGCTGGGCGACAGAGGACATAAGAAAAGCGCGCGACCATTTTTTTTTTTTTTTTTTTTGCTTTTTTGCTGCTTTGTTTTGGCAAGCGCTTTTTGGAAGTCTTAAAGGGACAGGGACCCCAATACTAGGGAAACAGGGCAGAAAGACCGGTGAGCAGAGGCCTGAGGCTGGCACCGGAGAATAAAGAAAAACGAACGACCACCTTTTTTTTTTAATTAAAAAAAATTTTTTTTCTTGTTTTTTTTTGTGGTCGTTGTTTTGTTTTGGCGGGTGCTTTTTGGAAGTCTTAAAGGGGCAGGGCGGGTCACTTAATCCAGAGGTAGGGAATCCGGGATCTCTGGGCACCCTAACCCCTGGGCTGCAGGGAGCAGGGAGGACCCTTACGGAGATAAATAGCCTCCCAGCAGCTCCTGCTCCAACGCGACTCCACCACTTTGGAGTAGCTGCCCGAGCCAGGCCACGCCCACAGCAACAGCGGAGATTAACTCCATAGCAGCCGGGCAGGAAGCAGAAACCCTGTCTGCGCGCAGCTGCGCAGCACAAGCCACTAGAGGCCGCTGTTCTCCCAGGAGAGGAGGGCCACAAACCAACAAGAAAGGAAGTCCTTCCAGCCGTCACTCGTCCCAGTTCTGCAGACTATTCCTATCACCATGAAAAGGCAAAGCTACAGGCAGACAAAGATCACAGAGACAACACCAGAGAAGGAGACAGACCTAACCAGTCTTCCTGACAAAGAATTCAAAATAAGAATCATAAACATGCTGACAGAGATGCAGAGAAATACGCAAGAAAAATGGGATGAAGTCCGGAAAGAGATCACAGATGCCAGAAAGGAGATCGCAGAAATGAAACAAACTCTGCAAGGGTTTATAAGCAGAATGGAGAGAATGCAAGAGGCCATTGATGGAATTGAAATCAGAGAACAGGAACGCATAGAAGCTGACATAGAGAGAGACAAAAGGATCTCCAGGAATGAAACAATATTAAGAGAACTGTGTGACCAATCTAGAAGGAACAATATCCGTATTATAGGGGTCCCAGAAGAAGAAGAGAGAGGCAAAGAGATGGAAAGTATCTTAGAAGAAATAATTGCTGAAAACTTCCCCACACTGGGGGAGGAAGTAATCAAACAAACCACGGAAATACACAGAACCCCCAACAGAAAGGATCCAAGAAGGGCAACACCAAGACACATAATAATTAAAATGGCAAAGATCAAGGACAAGGAAAGAGTGTTAAAGGCAGCTAGAGAGAAAAAGGTCACCTATAAAGGGAAACCCATCAGGCTAACGTCAGATTTCTCAACAGAAACCCTACAGGCCAGAAGAGAATGGCATGATATATTTAATACAATGAAACAGAAGGGCCTTGAACCAAGGATACTGTATCCAGCACGACTATCATTCAAATATGACGGTGGGATTAAACAATTCCCAGACAAACAAAAGCTGAGGGAATTTGCTTTCCACAAACCACCTCTACAGAACATCTTACAGGGACTGCTCTAGATGGGAGCACTCCTAGAAGGAGCACAGCACAAAACACCCAACATATGAAGAATCGAGGAGGAGGAACAAGAAGGGAGAGAAGAAAAGAATCTCCAGACAGTGTATATAACAGCTCAATAAGCGAACTAAGTTAGGCAGTAAGATACTAAAGAGGCTAACCTTGAACCTTTGGTAACCACGAATTTAAAGCCTGCAATGGCAATAAGTACATATCTTTCAATAGTCACCCTAAATGTTAATGGGTTGAATGCACCAATCAAAAGACGCAGAGTAACAGAATGGATAAAAAAGCAAGACCCATCTATATGCTGCTTACAAGAAACTCACCTCAAACCCAAAGACATGTACAGACTAAAAGTCAAGGGATGGAAAAACATATTTCAAGCAAACAACAGCGAGAAGAAAGCAGGGGTTGCAGTACTAATATCAGACAAAATAGACTTCAAAACAAAGAAAGTAACAAGAGATAAAGAAGGACACTACATAATGATAAAGGGCTCAGTCAAACAAGAGGATATAACCATTCTAAATATATATGCACCCAACACAGGAGCACCAGCATATGTGAAACAAATACTAACAGAACTAAAGGGGGATATAGACTGCAATGCATTCATTCTAGGAGACTTCAACACACCACTCACCCCAAAGGATAGATCCACTGAGCAGAAATTAAGTAAGGACACGGAAGCACTGAACAACACAGTAGAGCAGATGGACCTAATAGACATCTATAGAACTCTACATCCAAAAACAGCGGGATATACATTCTTCTCAAGTGCACATGGAACATTCTCCAGAATAGACCACATACTAGGCCACAAAAAGAGCCTCAGAAAATTCCAAAAGATTGAAATCCTACCAACCAACTTTTCAGACCACAAAGGCATAAAACTAGAAATAAACTGTACAAAGAAAGCAAAGAGGCTCACAAACACATGGAGGCTTAACAACACGCTCCTAAATAATCAATGGATCAATGACCAAATCAAAATGGAGATCCAGCAATATATGGAAACAAATGACAACAACAACACTAAGCCCCAACTTCTGTGGGACACAGCAAAAGCAGTCTTAAGAGGAAAGTATATAGCAATCCAAGCATATTTAAAAAAGGAAGAGCAATCCCAAATGAATGGTCTAATGTCACAATTATCGAAATTGGAAAAAGAAGAACAAATGAGGCCTAAGGTCAGCAGAAGGAGGGACATAATAAAGATCAGAGAAGAAATAAATAAAATTGAGAAGAATAAAACAATAGCAAAAATCAATGAAACCAAGAGCTGGTTCTTCGAGAAAATAAACAAAATAGATAAGCCTCTAGCCAGACTTATTAAGAAGAAAAGAGAGTCAACACAAATCAACAGTATCAGAAACGAGAAAGGAAAAATCACGACGGACCCCACGGAAATGCAAAGAATTATTTGAGAATACTATGAAAACCTATATGCTAACAAGCTGGGAAACCTAGGAGAAATGGACAACTTCCTAGAAAAATATAAACTTCCAAGATTGACCCAGGAAGAAACAGAAAATCTAAAAAGACCAATTACCAGCAACGAAATTGAAGAGGTAATCAAAAAACTACCAAAGAACAAAACCCCCGGGCCAGATGGATTTACCTCGGAATTTTATCAGACATACAGGGAAGACATAATACCCATTCTCTTTAAAGTTTTCCAAAAAATAGAGGAGGAGGGGATACTCCCAAACTCATTCTATGAAGCTAACATCACCCTAATACCAAAACCAGGCAAAGACACCACCAAAAAAGAAAACTACAGACCAATATCCCTGATGAACGTAGATGCAAAAATACTCAACAAAATATTAGCAAACCGAATTCAAAAATACATCAAAAGGATCATGCACTATGACCAAGTGGGATTCATTCCAGGGATGCAAGGATGGTACAACATTCGAAAGTCCATCAACATCATCCACCACATCAACAAAAAGAAAAGCAAAAACCACATGATCATCTCCATAGATGCTGAAAAAGCATTTAACAAAGTTCAACATCCATTCATGTTAAAAACTCTCAGCAAAATGGGAATAGAGGGCAAGTACCTCAACATAATAAAGGCCATCTATGATAAACCCACAGCCAACATTATATTGAACAGCGAGAAGCTGAAAGCATTTCCTCTGAGATCGGGAACTAGACAGGGATGCCCACTCTCTCCACTGTTATTTAACATAGTACTGGAGGTCCTAGCCACGGCAATCAGACAAAACAAAGAAATACAAGGAATCCAGGTTGGTAAAGAAGAAGTTAAACTGTCACTATTTGCAGATGACATGATACTGTACATAAAAAACCCTAAAGACTCCACCCCAAAACTACTAGAACTGATATCGGAATACAGCAAAGTTGCAGGATACAAAATCAACACACAGAAATCTGTGGCTTTCCTATATACTAACAATGAACCAACAGAAAGAGAAATCAGGAAAACAACTCCATTCACAATTGCATCAAAAAAAATAAAATACCTAGGAATAAACCTAACCAAAGAAGTGAAAGACTTATACTCTGAAAACTACAAGTCACTCTTAAGAGAAATTAAAGGGGACACTAACAGATGGAAACTCATCCCATGCTCGTGGCTAGGAAGAATTAATATCGTCAAAATGGCCATCCTGCCCAAAGCAATATACAGATTTGATGCAATCCCTATGAAACTACCAGCAACATTCTTCAATTAACTGGAACAAATAATTCAAAAATTAATATGGAAGCACCAAAGACCCCGAATAGCCAAAGCAATCCTGAGAAAGAAGAATAAAGTAGGGGGGATCTCACTCCCCAACTTCAAGCTCTACTATAAAGCCATAGTAATCAAGACAATTTGGTACTGGCACAAGAGCAGAGCCACAGACCAATGGAACAGACTAGAGAATCCAGACATTAACCCAGACATATATGGTCAATTAATACTTGATAAAGGAGCCATGGACATACAATGGGGAAATGACAGTCTCTTCAACAGGTGGTGCTGGCAAAACTGGACAGCTACATGTAGGAGAATGAAACTGGACCATTGTCTAACCCCATATACAAAAGTAAACTCAAAATGGATCAAAGACCTGAATGTAAGCCATGAAACCATTAAACTCTTGGAAGAAAACATAGGCACAAACCTCTTAGACATAAACATGAGTGACCTCTTCTTGAACATATCTCCCCGGGCAAGGAAAACAACAGCAAAAATGAGTAAGTGGGACTATATTAAGCTGAAAAGCTTCTGTACAGCAAAAGACACCATCAATAGAACAAGAAGGATCCCTACAGTATGGGAGAATATATTTGAAAATGACACATCCGATAAAGGCTTGACGTCCAGAATATATAAGGAGCTCTCACGCCTAAACAAACAAAAAACAAATAACCCAATTAAAAAATGGGCAGAGGAACTGAACAGACAGTTCTCCAAAAAAGAAATACAGATGGCCAACAGACACATGAAAAGATGCTCCACATCGCTAATTATCAGAGAAATGCAAATTAAAACTACAATGAGGTATCACCTCACACCAGTAAGGATGGCTGCCATCCAAAAGACAAACAACAACAAATGTTGGCGAGGCTGTGGAGAAAGGGGAACCCTCCTACACTGCTGGTGGGAATGTAAACTAGTTGAACCATTGTGGAAAGCAGTATGGAGGTACATCAAAATGCTCAAAACAGACTTACCATTTGACCCAGGAATTCCACTCCTAGGAATTTACCCTAAGAACGCAGCAATCAAGTTTGAGAAAGACAGATGCACCCCTATGTTTATTGCAGCACTATTTACAATAGCCAAGAATTGGAAGCAACCTAAATGTCCGTCGATAGATGAATGGATAAAGAAGATGTGGTACATATACACAATGGAATACTACTCAGCTATAAGAAAAGGGCAAATCCAATCATTTGCAGCAACATGGATGGAGCTGGAGGGTATTATGCTCAGTGAAACAAGCCAAGCGGAGAAAGAGAAATACCAAATGATTTCACTTATCTGTGGAATATAAGAACAAAGGAAAAACTGAAGGAACAAAACAGCAGCAGAATCACAGAACTCAAGAATGGACTAACAGGTTACAAAGGGAAAGGGACTGGGGAGGATGGGTGGGTAGGGAGGGATAAGGGGGGAGAAGTAGGGGGGTATTAAGATTAACATGCATGGGGGGGTAGGAGAAAAGGGAGGGCTGTACAACACAGAGAAGGCAAGTAGTGATTCTACAACATTTTGCTATGCTGATGGACAGTGACTGTAAAGGGGTTTATAGGGGAGACCTGGTATAGGGGAGAGCCTAGTAAACATAATATTCGTCATGTAAGTGTAGATTAGTGATAGCAAAAAAAAAAAAAAAAAAGGGCAGTTCCTGTGTGGTAACCTCCAACGAGTTCTACACAAGTGTATAAAGGGCATATAAAAGTGTAGGCAAAGGGTCTGTTTGTGTTTATACAGAGGATCAAAGCCTAATTGGGCTACCCCGAAAATGAACTAAGATATGATATGAAAAAGAACTTCCAACATCTGCACTCTCTGGAAGACTCATGCCAGAAGATGATCATCAAAAAACCCCAACAAAGATCCACGCACTGCTACAGCTGTAGATGCACTCATCCCACCAGTTCCTGGACTTGCCATGGGAATGAGGAAGGAGATATCTAAGCTGCCCTGTGCATACAGTAAAACAACAAAATTGGACTGGATCTATACTGTTGGAACTCAACCAAGAATTTGGAGAAGTGCAAATTGTAGTGCTCCAAAGTCTTACAACTACAAACTATTTACTGTTAAAAGAACATATGGCATGTGAACAGTCCCCAGGAATGGGTTGTTTTAATTTGTCTGATTTCTCTCAGACTGTTCAAGTTCAGTTGGACAATATCCACCATATCATAGATAAGTTTTCACAAATGCCTAAGGTGCCTAACTGGTTTTCTTGGTTTCACTGCAGATGGCTGGTAATTACAGATATGCTTTGGTTATGTAACTATACTCCTATTATGTTAATGTGTGTGCGCAATTTAAGTAGTAGCTTAAAACCTATACATGCTGAAGTTACTCTACAAGAAGATATATCAAAGAAATAATCAATCTTCCCATGTTTTCTTCCGCCTGCTACTTCTATAGCTTTTCTTCTTCCTTCCTAATTACAACCCTTAAATAGAATTCGTGCCTCATATCAAATTTACCGAGTATCATAATTCTTCCAAGTGGTAAAGATACCTCAAGACAAATGCTGGGCATAGAAGCCACAGGGCATAAATATGCAAAGAAGTAAAAAGCTAACTTTTTCAAACAATAAGGCTTCTCTCTCACTTACCAACTTCACATTTCCCTGTATGGCCCCGGAAGATGACTGGTTAGCCAGAGACGGGTAAGATTCCTCAAGGGAGGAACAACCTAAGACAGGCACAGTCGCAGGGGGGCCATCAGGTGAGAAATTGGGGATCAACAGAGGTGAGGCTTAGAACCTCACCCCCCCGTTCTGAGAGAAATCTTCTGCATACGTGGATGTTTTATTGCCCTGGTCTAGCTTGGATTAACACATAGTCTACAGGCACACACCTGATCATCTACATGTGCTCTCTTACAGCACTAAACTATGGTTTCTACCTTTATCTTGCATCTACCTACCACTTCAGCATTTTATTAAAAATAATAATAATAAAGAGAGAAATGTGGTATCCACATATAAATCCAGTATAAAAACCAAATGAGTATTCATATTTGAACTGACTGTTTATAGTTCATAATGCATGAGCAAAACCGAAAGTTTCTGTGATGACTGCCCTTGTACTGTTCACTATGTAACTTATTCACTATGTAAGAATTTGTTCTACATGTAAAAACTTGTTTGTTATGCCTCAGAAGATTGGAGACTGACAAAAATTAGGCTTGGGGTGGATTAATGATTGTGCATTGAGCATTGACTCCCCTATACAGAATTTTATTGTCGTTAACAACCATTTGATCAATAAATATGAGAGATGCCCTCACAAAAAAAAAAAAAAAAAAAAAAAAAGAAGGACAGACTTCCAATGGTAAAATAAATTAGTAACCGGGATGTAATGTATAGCATAAGGAATATAGTCAAGATATTGTAACAGCCTGGTAGGGTGATAGCTGGAACCTAGAATTATGTATATAAATGTTCTACCACTGTGTTGTACACTTGAAACTCATGTAATGTAATACTGTGTGTCAACTACCCTTCAATAAAAAATAATTATTAAAAGAAAAAAAAAAAAAAAAAAGAAATAGGCGGAGGATATGAACAGACACTTCTCCAAAGAAGAAATTCAGATGGCAACCAGGCACATGAAAAGATGTTCCACATTGCTAATTATCAGGGAAATACAAATTAAAACCACAATAAAGTATCACCTCATACCAGTTAGGGTGGCCAACATCAAAAGATTAGGAACAACAAATGCTGGTGAGGATGGGGAGAAAGAGGAACCGTCCTACACTACTGGTGGGAATGTAAATTAGTTCAACCATTGTGGAGAGTAGTATGGAGGTTCCTCAAAAAACTCAAAATAGAAATACCATGTAACCTGGGAACTCCACTCCTAGGAATTTACCCAAAGAAAACATATTCTCAGATACAAAAATACATATGCAACCCCCCCCACCCCGTGTTTATTGCAGCACTATTTACAATAGCCAAGAAATGGAAGCAACCTAAGTGTTCATCAGTAGATGAATGGATAAAGAAGAGGTGGTTCATATACACAATAGAATACTATTCAACCATAAGAAAGAAGCAAATCCTACCTTTGCAACAGCATGGATGGAGCTAGAGGGTATTATGCTCAGTGAAATAAGCCATGTGGAGAAAGACAAGTACCAAATTATTTCACTCATCTGTGCAGCATTAACCAAGCAAAAATTGAAGGAATATAACAGCAGCAGACTCACAGAACCCAAGACTGGCCTAACGGTTACCGAAGGGAAAGGGACTGGTGAGGTGGGTGGGAAGGTAGGGAGAAGGAGAATAAGGGGCATTAGGATTAGTACCCATAACATAGTCGGGGGAACGGAGAAGACAGTATAGCACAGAGAAGAGAAGTAGTGACTCTATAGCATCTTTACACTGATGGACAGTGACTGTAATGGGGTATGTGGTGGGGACATGATAATGGGGGGAATCTAGTAAGCACAATGTTGCTCATGTGATTGTATATTAATGATACCAAAATAAAAATAATAATAAGCATTTGATGAAAGAATAAATGAATGGAAAAAAAAGACAGAGAACACTTGCTATACAAGAGATTTTGGTAATCGGAAAGCTTCACTGGAGAATTCTACCAAACTCTTAAAGAATTAATGTCAATCTTTCTCAAAATCTTCCAAAAAATTGAAGAGTACAGAACACTTCCAAGCTAACTCTATGAGGCCACCATTACCCTGATATCAATCCATATTAGGATGCCATGAAAATGCACAACTGCAGACCAATATTCTTATTGAAAATAGATGCAAGATTCTTACTATACTGATGCACAGTACCTGTAATGGGTTATGTGTTGTGGACTTGATAATAAGGGGGAATGTAGTAACCACACTGCTCCTCATGTGAAACATTCATAAGATTATATATCAATACCTTAATTTAAAAAATAAATAATAAAATAGATGAGCATTTTCTAAAAATATTACTAAACCAAATTCAAGGTCACATTAAAGGGATTTCCCACATGACCAGCTAACACTTATCCCAAGGAGGCAAGGATGGTTCAATATGCAAATCATGAGATTAGAAGTACATGAAAAAAATCATATCATCTCAGTAGAGTCAGAATAAGTATGCTACGAAATACAATATACTTTTACCATAAAAACCCACAGGAAACAGAGCAGAGAAAGAACAACCTCAGCGTGATAATGTCCATATACAACAAACCTATAGTTAACACTATACTCAGCAGGGAAACATTGAAAGCTTCCCCTCTAAGGCCAAGAAGACAAGGACTCTTGAGCCAGCACATGATGTTGGAGAACTTTGGACTCTAACCCAACTGTGGTCATGAAAATCACCGAAAGTATATGGACCAGAATGCAGACATATTTTTCTCATAGTTGATGCACTTGCTGATATTTAAAGCTGGTCTGCAGGTAAGAATTATCAACAATTTTCATTTCATAATGTGGGTCATGTAGTATTTCTTTGTTAAATTGTGCCTCTAAGTGGAAAAAAATAAGTGGACAATTTTCTATGATGGAGCAACTGTAGTGGTGCACTGACCACTGGAAAATCTGAATGAAGGAATATCAGGGATATTGCAGGTTTTCTGTAGGTCTGAAATTATCTGAAAACACTCTTCTAAATGACTGTGTTCATACTATGCCATTAAGCCAATCTGACCGCAAAATATGTTACAGATGAAGAGCTTGATTTACCCCAGATGAACCAAGTTGTAAAGCTAAAGCTAGTCAACCTTGTAAGAAACTGAACATTTAGAAGGCAGTACATGAGTACTGTATTAATGTTACTGTACCTTCAGTGTGATGGATAATTTGTGGAGCCTGGGGAAACACTGAAAACATTAAACCCCTTTTTCTATCATGATGCCTTTCCTCACCTGGCTACTATGAAAACTCTCTAACCCTTGCCACATGGCACAGGACAGGGACAAGGGCATTTCCTCTTACCACCACTCCTCCCATTAAGGCCCATGGTGCCCCCGAACCACTGCACCCTGTCCTCTCCACGAGGCCGACGGAGGATGTAAGCTGGGGTCTCAGCTGTCATTCTGCTTCTTGCATGGTGCTGCTCTGAGTCTGTCCCTGAAGGTATAACCAGCAACATGAAGAGAGGGGCCTGGAGAGAGAGAATCATCACTCTGTCTCTGTTGAGGTGGGATTCTCTTAGGACAAAATACCGGGTAAGTGGCAGGAAGGAGCAACATGACCTTGCGGGGAATTTATGGTGCAGAGGTATGTGGGCTATGTGATGAAGAGACTATCCCCTTTGTGCTGCTGTAGGGGACTACACATAATCGGTGCACTTTGACACAGGTTAACATGACTCAAAAGTTAATATATGGAACATCAAAGGAGAATATACACTATGCTGAATTCAAATCTTGATACAAAATCATAAAATTATATGCAAATTAGCACTGTGGAATGATATTTTGAGTGACTGGAAATAAATTTTAGGTGTCTCCTGACAATTTTAAGACTCTCCTGAAAACTGACAATTTAACCAAGCATCATCATTATTAGTTCACTCGTTTATAAATAAACAAAGAGACTATATATATTTAGAAGTATGTTGTATGAATGTAAAACTTTAATAAGTCACATGGATATACTTAAAAATTAAAAACAGTAAATTGAAAATATTTCTGGCTTTATTACAAATATGTAAACTTGAAATATTACATTGTGAGATATAATACATACACTATTTAAATATTTAAGAGAATTTTAATTATTCCGATGTCATAGGAAATTCACCATTATGAGAATTAATACATGCATTGGTAAAAAGCATCTGATTTCCACAGTCACATACTGTCCACAATTCAAGCGGACAATCCCCTGAATGTACACCTATTTACCCTGTGTGTGAATCTGTGTCAGGCTTCCTCCATGAAAACAATTCAGAAGAAGTAAAACCTACAGCATGCTATAGGTTTTATAGATATAGACACCCTTGTAAAATAAAGATTCTACACAGTAGTTATGAGAGACTAAAACAAAATCCATGTTAATAACCCAGAAAATTTTAGATTCCTTTAGTAATTAAGAAAACTTCCTCAGGAGTTGTAACACATAAAATACACAGTGCTAAACTCAGAAGCACGCTGGCACAGAAAGACTCTCAAATTTAATGCAATTGATCATGATGAGATGATCATATGAATCATAAGCAAATGGTTAAAAAAACAGCTCTAGTGAAAAACCAGGACAATATGTAATTCCTCATGCTTATTAGAATGCCTGTCTCTAGGAGACTTCAACACACCACTCACCCCAAAGGATAGATCAACTGGGCAGAAAATAAGAAAGGACACGGAAGCATTGAACAACACAGTAGAGCAGATGGACCTAATAGACATCTATAGAACTCTACATCCAAAAGCAACAGGATATACATTCTTCTCAAGTGCACATGGAACACTCTCCAGAATAGACCACATACTAGGCCACAAAAAGAGCCTCAGAAAATTCCAAAAGATTGAAAACCTACCAACCAACTTTACAGACCACAAAGGCATAAAACTAGAAATAAACTGTACAAAGAAAGCAAAGAGGCTCACAAACACATGGAGGCTTAACAACACGCTCCTAAATAATCAATGGATCAATGACCAAATCAAAATGGAGATCCAGCAATATATGGAAACAAATGACAACAACAACACTAAGCCCCAACTTCTGTGGGACACAGCAAAAGCAGTCTTAAGAGGAAAGTATATAGCAATCCAAGCATATTTTAAAAAGGAAGAACAATCCCAAATGAATGATCTAATGTCACAATTATCGAAATTGGAAACAGAACAACAAATGAGGCCTAAGGTCAGCAGAAGGAGGGACATAATAAAGATCAGAGAAGAAATAAATAAAATTGAGAAGAATAAAACAATAGCAAAAATCAATGAAACCAAGAGCTGGTTCTTCGAGAAAATAAACAAAATAGATAAGCCTCTAGCCAGACTTATTAAGAAGAAAAGAGAGTCAACACAAATCAACAGCATCAGAAACGAGAAAGAAAAAATCACGACGGAGCCCACAGAAATACAAACAATTATCAGAAAATACAATGAAAACCTATATGTTAACAAGCTGGGAAACCTAGGAGAAATGGACAACGTCCTAGACAAATACAACCTTCCACGATTGACCCAGAAAGAAACAGAAAATCTAAACAGACCAATTACCACCAACGAAATTGAAGCGGTAATCAAAAAACTACCAAAGAACAAAACCCCTGGGCCAGATGGATTTACCTCGGAATTTTATCAGACATACAGGAAAGACATAATACCCATTCTCCATAGAGTTTTCCAAAAAATAGAGGAGGAGGGGATACTCCCAAACTCATTCTATGAAGCTAACATCACCCTAATACCAAAACCAGGCAAAGACACCACCAAAAAAGAAAACTACAGACCAATATCCCTGATGAACGTAGATGCAAAAATTCTCAACAAAATATTAGCAAACCGAATTCAAAAATACATCAAAAGGATCATACACCATGACCAAGTGGGATTCATCCCAGGGAAGCAAGGATGGTACAACATTTGAAAGTCCATCAACATCATCCACCATATCAACAAAAAGAAAGACAAAAACCACATGATCATCTACATAGATGCTGAAAAAGCATTTGACAAAGTTCAACATCCATTCATGATAAAAACTCTCAGCAAAATGGGAATAGAGGGCAAGTACCTCAACATAATAAAGGACATCTATGATAAACCCACAGCCAACATTATATTGAACAGCGAGAAGCTGAAAGCATTTCCTCTGAGATCGGGAACTAGACAGGGATGCCCACTCTCCCCACTGTTATTTAACATAGTACTGGAGGTCCTAGCCACGGCAATCAGACAAAACAAAAAAATACAAGGAATCCAGACTGGTAAAGAAGAAGTTAAACTGTCACTATTTGCAGATGACATGATACTGTACATAAAAAACCCTAAAGACTCCACCCCAAAACTACTAGAACTGATACCGGAATACAGCAAAGTTGCAGGATACAAAATCAACACACAGAAATCTGTGGCTTTCCTATACACTAACAATGAACCAACAGAAAGAGAAATCAGGAAAACAACTCCATTCACAATTGCATCAAAAAAAATAAAATACCTAGGAATAAACCTAACCAAGGAAGTGAAAGACCTATACCCTGAAAACTATAAGACACTCTTAAGAGAAATTAAAGAGGTCAGTAACAAATGGAAATTCATCCCATGCTCGTGGCTAGGAAGAATTAATATCGTCAAAATGGCCATCCTGCCCAAAGCAATATACAGATTTGATGCAATCCCTATGAAACTACCAGCAACATTCTTCAATTAACTGGAACAAATAATTCAAAAATTCATATGGAAACACCAAAGACCCCGAATAGCCAAAGCAATCCTGAAAAAGAAGAAGAAAGTAGGGGGGATCTCACTCCCCAACTTCAAGCTCTACTATAAAGCCATAGTAATCAAGACAATTTGGTACTGGCACAAGAGCAGAGCCACAGACCAATGGAACAGACTAGAGAATCCAGACATTAACCCAGACATATATGGTCAATTAATATTTGATAAAGGAGCCATGGACATACAATGGGGAAATGACAGTCTCTTCAACAGATGGTGCTGGCAAAACTGGACAGCTACATGTAGGAGAATGAAACTGGACCATTGTCTAACCCCATATACAAAAGTAAACTCAAAATGGATCAAAGACCTGAATGTAAGTCATGAAACCATTAAACTCTTGGAAGAAAACATATGCAAAAACCTCTTAAACATAAACATGAGTGACCTCTTCTTGAACATATCTCCCCGGGCAAGGAAAACAACAGCAAAAATGAATAAGTGGGACTATATTAAGCTGAAAAGCTTCTGTACAGCAAAAGACACCATCAATAGAACAAAAAGGAATCCTACAGTATGGGAGAATATATTTGAAAATGACACATCCGATAAAGGCTTGACGTCCAGAATATATAAAGAGCTCACACGCCTCAACAAACAAAAAACAAATAACCCAATTAAAAAATGGGCAGAGGAACTGAACAGACAGTTCTCCAAAAAAGAAATACAGATGGCCAACAGACACATGAAAAGATGCTCCACATCGCTAATTATCAGAGAAATGCAAATTAAAACTACAATGAGGTATCACCTCACACCAGTAAGGATGGCTGCCATCCAAAAGACAGAGAACAACAAATGTTGGCGAGGCTGTGGAGAAAGGGGAACCCTCCTACACTGCTGGTGGGAATGTAAGTTAGTTCAACCATTGTGGAAAGCAGTATGGAGGTACATCAAAATGCTCAAAACAGACCTACCATTTGACCCAGGAATTGCACTCCTAGGAATTTACCCTAAGAATGCAGCGATCAAGTATGAGAAAGATCAGTGCACCCCTATGTTTATCGCAGCACTATTTACAATAGCCAAGAATTGGAAGCAACCTAAATGTCCATCGATAGATGAATGGATAAAGAAGATGTGGTACATATACACAATGGAATACTACTCAGCCATAAGAAAAGGGCAAATCAAACCATTTGCAGCAACATGGATGGAGCTGGAGGGTATTATGCTCAGTGAAACAAGCCAAGCGGAGAAAGAGAAATACCAAATGATTTCACTTATCTGTGGAATATAAGAACAAAGGAAAAACTGAAGGAATAAAACAGCAGCAGAATCACAGAACTCAAGAATGGACTAACAGGTACCAAAGGGAAAGGGACTGGGGAGGATGGGTGGGTAGGGAGGGATAAGGGGGGGGAGAAGTAGGGGAGTATGAAGATTAGCATGCATGGTGGGTAGGAGAAAAGGGAGGGATGTAAAACACAGAGAAGGCTAGTAGTGATTCTACAACATTTTGCTATGCTGATGGACAGTGACTGTAAAGGGGTTTATAGGGGAGAGCCTAGTAAACATAATATTCATCATGTAAGTGTAGATTAGTGATACCAAAAAAAAAAGGCAGTTCCTGTGTGGTAACCTCCAATGAGTTCTACACAAGGGTATAAAGGGCATATAAAAGTGTAGGCAAAGGGTCTGTTTGTGTTTATACAGAGGATCAAAGCCTAATTGGGCTACCCCGAAAATGAACTAAGATACGATATGAAAAAGAACTTCCAACATCAGCACTCTCTGGAAGACTCATGCCAGAAGATGATCATCAAAAAACCCCAACTAAGATCCACGCACTGCTACAGCTGTAGATGCACTCATCCCATCAGTTCCTGGACTTGCCATGGGAATGAGGAAGGAGATATCTAAGCTGGCCTGTGCATACAGTAAAACAACAAATTTGACTGGATCTATACTGTTGGAACTCAATCAAGAATTAGGAGAAGTGCAAATTGTAGCGCTCCAAAATCTTACAACTACAGACTATTTACTGTTAAAAGAACATAAGTGATGTGAACATTCCCCAGGAATGGGTTGTTTTAATTTGTCTGATTTCTCTCAGACTGTTCAAGTTCACTTGGACAATATCCACCATATCATAGATAAGTTTTCACAAATGCCTAAGGTGCCTAACTGGTTTTCTTGGTTTCACTGGAGATGGCTGGTAATTACAGGTATGCTTTGGTTATGTAACTATACTCCTATTATGTTAATGTGTGTGCGCAATTTAAGTAGTAGCTTAAAACCTATACATGCTGAAGTTACTCTACAAGAAGATATATCAAAGAAATAATCAATCTTCCCATGTTTTCTTCCGCCTGCTACTTCTATAGCTTTTCTTCTTCCTTCCTAATTACAACCCTTAAATAGAATTCATGCCTCATATCAAATGTACCGAGTATCATAATTCTTCCAAGTGGTAAAGATACCTCAAGACAAATGCTGGGCATAGAAGCTACAGGGCATAAATATGCAAAGAAATAAAAAGCTAACCATTTCAAACAATAAGGCTTCTCTCTCACTTACCAACTTTACATTTCCCTGTATGACCCCAGAAGATGACTGGTTAGCCAGAGATGGGTAAGATTCCTCAAGGGAGGAACAACCTAAGACAGGCACAGTCGCAGGGGGGTCATCAGGTGAGAAATTGGGGATCAACAGAGGTGAGGCTTAGAACCTTATCCACCCTGCTCTGAGAGAAATCTTCTGCATCCGTGGATGTTTTATTGCCCTTGTCTAGCTTGGATTAACACATAGTCTACAGGCACACACCTGATCATCTACATTTGCTCTCTTACAACACTAAACTATGGTTTCTACCTTTATCTTGTATCTACCTACCACTTCAGCATTTTATTAAAAATAATAATAATAAAGCGAGAAATGTGGTATCCACATATAAATCAAGTATAAAAATCAAATGAGTATTCATATTTGAACTGACTGTTCAAATATGTTCATAATGCATGAGCAAAACCGAAGGTTTCTGTGATGGCTGCCCTTGTACTGTTCACCATGTAAGAACTTATTCACTATGTAAGAATTTGTTCTCCATGTAAGAACTTGTTTGTTATGCCTCAGAAGATTGGAGACTGATGAAAATTAGGCTTGGGGTGGATTAACGATTGTCCATTGAGCATTGACTCCCCTATACAGAATTTATTGTTGTTAACAACCATTTGTTCAATAAATATGAGAGATGCCCTCACAAAAAAAAAGAAAAAAAAAGTACACACTGTCAATGTTAAAATGATTAGTAACCGGGATGTAATGAGTATAGTGAAGATATTGTAACAGCTTGGTATGGTGATAGCTGGTACCTAGAATTGTCATGTATATAAATGTTGAATCGCTATGTTGTACACCTGAAACTAATGTAATGTAATACTGTGTGTCAACTACCCTTCAATAAAAAATAATTATCTACAAAAATAAAATAAAATTAAATAAATAAAAATAAAATAAAAGTCATAACCAGGCTGATGGAGTTGCAGAGAAATATGCAAGAGCTAAGGGATGAATTCTGGATGGAGACAACAGAAATGAAACAAACAATGAAAGGACTTAAGAGAAGACTGGATGAGGTGCAAGAGACTGTTGATGGAATAGAAAACAGGAATACAGAGAAGCTGAGGCAGAGAGAGATAAAAGGATCTATAGGTATGAAAAAATACTTCAGAGAATTGTGTGACCAATGCAAATGGAACAATATTCGCATTATAGGGGTACCAAAAGAAGAGAGAAAAAATGGGATAGAAAGCATATTTGAAGAAAAAATTGAAGAAAACTTCCCCAAGCTGGGGAAGGAAATAGTCTCTCAGACCATGGAAGCCCACAGATTTCCCAACACAAGGGACCCAAGGAGAACACCACCAAGACACATAATAATTAAAATGGCAAAGAACAAAGACAAGAACAGGGTAGTAAAAGCAGCCAGTCAGAGAAAAAAGATCACCTACAAAGGAAAACCCATCAGGCTACTGTCATACTTCTCAACAGAAACCTTACATGCCAGAAGAGAATGGCATGATATATTTAATGCAATTAAACAGAAGGGCCTTGAACTAAGAATACTGTATCCAGCAAGATTATCACTTAAATTTGAAGGAGGAATTAAACAATTTCCAGATAAGCAAAACTTGAGGGAATTTACCTTTCACAAACCCTCTACAGTGTATTTTAAAGGAACTTCTTTGATGGAAGTACTCCTAAGGTTAAATAGATGTCACTAGAGAAAATAAAATCACACCAAAGAAGGCACACCAAATACTAATGGCAAAAAATAAAATATCCACAAAAGGAGTTCAGGGAAACACAAGAGAGTACAGAATTAAACACCTAACACAAAGAGAGTGGAGAACGTAGAAAAAGAAGGGGGGGATATAAAGAATCATCACAGTGTGTTTATAACAGCATAATAAGTGAGTTAATGTTAGACGGTTATATAGCAAAGAAGCTACCCTTGAACCTATGGTAACCACAAATCCAAAGCCTGCAATGGAAATAGGTACATATCTATCGATAATCACACTAAATGTAAATGTAGGAAATGCACCAATCAAAACACACAGAGGGAGGAGGAGCGAAGATGGTGGCATGAGTATAGCATCAGAAATCTCCATCCAAAACCATATATATTTTTTTAAATACAACAAATACAACTATTCCTAAAAGAGAGACCAGAAGATACAGTACAACAGCCAGGCTACATCTACATCTGCGAGACACTAGCGCCTCACGAAGGGGGTAAGATACAAACCGCAGCCCAGTGGGACCCGAGCATGTCCCTCACCCCAGCTCCTCGGTGGGAGGAGAGGAGTCAGAGTGGAGGAAGAGGGAGCCCAGGACTGCTAAATACCCAGCCCCAGTCATCCACACTGAGAGCACAGACACACAGTGCGTGGTGTGTGGATCATAGAGAAACGGAACAGTAAAACCTGCAAGCGGGTCCCCGCAGCTGGTGCCTGTGGGACAAAGAAAAGCGAGCGCTTTTTGAAAGTCTTAAAGGTACAGGAGCCTCTCAGCACAGCAGCTGGGAATCCGGGGTAACTCTGGGCGCTGTAACCCCCCAGCCAGCAGCACATCTTGGAGGCCCCTTGTGGCAATGAACAGCCTCCCGCCCATTCCCCCTCCAGGGCATCTCTGCCATAGTGGAGCAGCAACATGAGGCCAGCCACACCGAGAGAAAGCCACTCAGGCCAAACTCAGAGGCTCCGTCTGTGCGCAGCATCCCAGCAAAAGCTGGTAGGGGTCGCCATTCTCACAGGAGAGGAAGGCCACAAATTAGCATGAAGGGATGTTCTCCCAGCTGAAACATGCACCAACTACCCACAACTACCTCTATCGCCATGAAAAGGCAAAAGTATTTGATCCAGACCAGACTAACAGACAGAACCACTGAGAACGATCTTGGGGAGATAGACCTAACCAATATTCCTGAAAAATAATTCAAAATAAAGGTCATAACCATGCTGATGGAGCTGCAGAGAAAAATGCAAGACCTAACAGACAAAGAAGGGAGACTACAGAAATAAAACAATCTGTGGAAGGACTTAAAAGCAGAATGGATGAGATGCAAGAGGCCACTGATGAAATAGAAACCAGAGAACAGGAATGCATAGAAGCTGATGCAGAGAGAGATAAAAAGATATCCAGGAATGAAACAATATTAAGATAAGTATGTGACCAATCCAAAAGGAACAATATCCACATTATACGGGTACCAGAAGAAGAAGAAAGAAGAGAAAAAGGGATAAAAAGTGTATTTGAAGAAATAATTGCTCAAAAATCCCCCAAACTGGGGGAGGAAATAATCAATCAGACCACAGAAGTACACAAAAATCCCAAAAGAAGAGACCCAAGGAGGACAACACCAAGACACATAATAAATAAAATGGCAAAGATCAAGGACAAGGAAACAGTTTTTTCAAAGACAGCTACAGAGAGGAAAAAGGTCACCTACAAAGGAAAACCCATCAGGCTATCATCAGACTTCTCAACAGAAACCTTACAGGCCAGAAGAGAATGGCATGATATATTTAATGCAATGAAACAGAAGGGCCTTGAACCAAGGATACTGTATCCAGCACGATTATCATTTAAAGATGAAGGAGTGATTAAACAATTCCCAGACAAGCAAACGTTGAGGGAATTTGTCTCCCACAAACCACATCTACAGGGTATTTCAGAGGGACTGCTCTAGATGGGAGCATTCCTAAGGCTAAACAGATATCACCAGAGAAAATAAAATCACTGCAAAGAAAGCAGACCAACCAAATACTAACTAAAGTCAAAAAATAAAATCAACTACCCACAAAAGCAGTTAAAGGAAACACAAAAGAGCACAGAATAAAACACCTAACATATAAAGAATGGAGGAGGAGGAATAAGAAGGGAGAGAAATAAAGAATCACCAGACAGTGTTTATAACAGCTCAATAAGTGAGTTAAGTTAGACAGTAAGGTAGTAAAGAAGCTAACCTTGAACCTGTGGTAACCATGAATCTAAAAGCCTGCAATGGCAATAAATACATATTTTTCAATAATCACCCTAAATGTAAATGGACTGAATGCACCAATCAAAAGACACAGAGTAATACGATGGATAAAAAAGCAAGAACCATCTATATGCGGCTTACAAGAGACTCACCTCAAATCCAAAGACATGCACAGATTAAAAGTCAAGGGATAGAAAAACATATTCCATGCAAACAGGGAGAAAAAAGCAGGTGTTGCAGTACTACTATCGGACAAAATAGATTTAAAAACAAAGAAAGTAACAAGAGACAAAGAAGGACATTACATAATGATAAGGGTCTCAGTCCAACAAGAGGATTTAACCATTATAAATATATATGCACCCAACACAGGAGCACCAGCATATGTGAAACAAATACTAACAGTACTAAAGGAGGAAATAGAATGCAATGCATTCATTCTATGGGATTTCAACACACCACTCACTCCAAAGGATAGATCCACCGGACAGAATAAGTAAGGACACAAAGGCACTGAACAACACACTAGAACAGATGGACCTAATAGACATCTATAGAATTCTACATCCAAAAGCAACAGGATACAAATTCTTCTCAAGTACAAGTGGAACATTCTCCAGAATAAACCACATATTAGGCCACAAAAAGAGCCTCAGAAAATTTAAAAACATTGAAATCCTACCAACCAACTTTTCAGACCACAAAGGTATAAAACTAGAAATAAATTGTACAAAGAAAGCAAAAAGGCTCACAAACACATGGAGGCATAACAACATGCTCTTAAATAATCAATGGATCAATGACCAAATTAAAATGGAGATCCATCAATATATGGAAACAAATGACAAAAACAACACAAAGCCCCAACTTCTGTGGGATGCAGCAAAAGCAGTCTTAAGAGGAAAGTATATAGCAATCCAGGCATATTTAAAGAAGGAAGATCAATCCCAAATGAATAGTCTAATGTCACAATTATCGAAATTGGAAAAAGAAGAACAAATGAGACCTAAGGTCAGCAGAAAGTGGGACATAATAAAGATCAGAGAAGAAATAAATAAAATTGAGAAGAATAAAACAATAGAAAAAAATCAATGAAACCAAAAGCTGGTTCTTCGAGAAAATAAACAAAATAGATAAGCCTCTAGCCAGACTTATTAAGAGAAAAAGAGAGTCAACACACATCAACAGAATCAGAAATGAGAAAGGCAAAATCATGACAGACCCCACAGAAATGCAAAGAATTATTAGAGAATACTATAAAAACCTATATGCTAACATGCTGGAAAACCTAGGAGAAATGGACAACTTCCTAGAAAAATACAACCTTCCAAGACTGACCCAGAAAGAAACAGAAAATCTAAACAGACCAATTACCAGCAATGAAATTGAAGCGGTAATCAAAAAACTACCCAAGAACAAAACCCCTGGGTCAGACGGATTTACCTCAGAATTTTATCAGACATACAGAGAAGACATAATACCCATTCTCCTTAAAGTTTTCCAAAAAATAGAAGAGGAGGGAATACTCCCAAACTCATTCTATGAAGCCAACATCACCCCAATACCAAAACCAGGCAAAGACCCCACCAAAAAAGAAAACTACAGACCAATATCCCTGATGAATGTAGATGCAAACATGCTCAACAAAATATTAGCAAACCAAATTCAAAAATACATCAAAAGGATCATACACCATGACCAAGTGGGATTCATCCCAGGGATGCAAGGATGGTGCAACATTCGAAAATCCATCAACATCATCCACCACATCAACAAAAAGGACAAAAAAACACATGATCATCTCCATAGATGCTGAAAAAGCATTTGACAAAATTCAACATCCATTCATGATAAAAACTCTCAATAAAATGGGCATAGAGGGCAAGTACCTCAACGTAATAAAGGCCATGTATGATAAACTCACAGCTAACATCATACTGAACAGGGAGAGGCTGAAAGCTTTTCCTCTGATATCAGGAACAAGACAGGGATGCCCACTCTCCCCACTGTTATTCAACATAGTACTGGAAGTCCTAGCCATGGCAACTAGACAATACAAAGAAATACAAGGAATCCAGATTGGTAAAGAATAAGTCAAACTGTCACTATTTGCAGATGGTATGATATTGTACATAAAAAACCCCAAAGACTCCACTCCAAAACTACTAGAACTAATATCAGAATTCAGCAAAGTTGCAGGATACAAAATTAACACACAGAAATCTGTGGCTTTCCTATACACTAACAATGAACTAATAGAAAGAGAAATCAGGAAAACAATTCCATTCACAATAGCATCAAAAAGAATAAAATACCTAGGAATAAACCTAATCAAGGAAGTGAAAGACCTATACCCTGAAAACTATAAGACACTCTTAAGAGAAATTAAAGAGGACACTAACAAATGGAAATTCATCCCATGCTCCTGGCTAGGAAGAATTGATATCATCAAAATGGCCATCCTGCCCAAAGCAATATACAGATTCAATGCAATCCCTATCAAATTACCAATAGCATTCTTCAATGAACTGGAACAAATAGTTCAAAAATTCATATGGAACCACCAAAGACTCTGAATAGCCAAAGCAATCCTGAGAAGGAAGAATAAAGTGGGGGGGATCTCGCTCCCCAACTTCAAGCTCTACTACAAAGTCACAGTAATCAAGACAATTTGGTACTGGCACAAGAACAAACCCACAGACCAGTGGAACAGAATAGAGAGTCCAGACATTAACCCAAACATATATGGTCAATTAATATATGATAAGGGAGTCATGGACATACAATGGGGAAATGACAGTCTCTTCAACAGATGGTGCTGGCAAAACTGGACAGCTACATGTAAGAGAATCAAACTGGATCACTGTCTAACCCCATACACAAAAGTAAATTCGAAATGGATCAAAGACCTCAATGTAAGTCATGAAACCATAAAACTCTTAGAAAAAACATAGGCATAAATCTCTTAGACATAAACATGAGTGACTTCTTCATGAACATATCTCCCCAGGCAAGGGAAACAAAAGCAAAAATGAACAAGTGGGACTATATCAAGCTAAAAAGCTTCTGTACAGCAAAGGACACCATCAATACAACAAAAAGGTATCCTACAGTATGGGAGAATATATTCATAAATGACAGATCCAATAAAGGGTTGACATCCAAAAAAAATAAAAAGAGCTCACACACTTCAACAAACGAAAAGCAAATAATCCAATTAAAAAGTGGGCAGAGGAGCTGAATAGACAGTTCTCTAAAGAAGAAATTCAGATGGCCAAGACACATGAAAAGATGCTCCACATCACTTGTCATCAAAGAAATGCAAATTAAAACCACAATGAGATATCATCTCACACCAGTAAGTATCGCCATCATCAAAAGACAAATAACAAGAAATGTTGGTGAGGTTGTGGAGAAAGGGGAACTCTCCTATACTGCTGGTGGTAATGTAAATTAGTTCAACCATTGTGGAAAGCAGTATGGAGGTTTCTCAAAAAGCTCAAAATAGAAATACCATTTGACCCAGGAATTCCACCTCTAGGAATTTGCCCTAAGAATACAGCAGCCCAGTTTGAAAAAGACAGATGCACCCCTATGTTTATTGCAGCACTGTTTACAATAGCCAAGAAATGGAAGCAACCTAAATGTCCACCAGTAGATGAATGGATAAAGAAGAGATGGCACATATACACAATGGAATATTACTCAGCCATAAGAAGAAAACAAATCCTACCATTTGCAACCACATGGATGGAGCTACAGGGTATTATGCTCAGTGAAATAAGCCAGGCAGAGAAAGACAAGTACCAAATGATTTCACTCATCTGTGGAGTATAAGAACAAAGAAAAAACTGAAGGAACAAAACAGCAGCAGACTCACAGAACCCAAGAATGGACTAACAGTTACCAAAGGGAAAGGGACTGGGGAGGATGGGTGGGAAGGGAGGGAAAAGGGCGGGGAAAAAGAAAGGGGGCATTGCAATTAGCATGTATAGTGTGGGGGGTGCACAGAGAGGGCTGTGCAACACAGAGAAGACACGTAGTGATTTTACAACATCTTACTATGCTGTTGGACAGTGACTGTGAAGGGGTATGTGGGGGGGACTTGGTGAAGGGGGGAGCCTAGTAAATATAATGTTCTTCATGTAATTGTAGATTAATGAGACCAAATAAAATTAAATTAAATTAAATAAAAAACCTACAGAACACTTCCTGGAACATAGAAAGCAATCAATAAATGTTAGCGATGACATGTATTACTTACACAAATACATTTCTTTTAGAGGACAGAACTGGAAATCTTTGAAATTCTCTGAAAAAGAAAAATTAAATCTGGCAAGTCAATAAATCATCCAGAAATAGAGCAAATAAGTATTAATCACTAGCTTTCTAATCCAACCCAAATCAGAAACAGTTGTCACAATAGAGGAAGTTCTATAACAAAAGTCTAAGAAAATGATGTTCTGACCAAAATCTGTGACAAATTCAGTTAAAAGATGGAAAACATCTAACCTGGGAGTTATGAACTGCTAAACTTGCCCTTCTCAAATGACTTGATCAATGGTGACTTTATACATGTAGGTGACTGGTCACATTGTATTTCCTTAACTAAATTGAGTAAATATAAATAAAAGTATCATTGATATACAATCTTATAAAGGTTTCACATGAACAACCTTATGGTTTTAACATTCATCCGTATTATCAAGTCCTCACCTCCCCCACTGCAGTCACTGTCCATCGGTGTAGTAAGATGCCACAGAGAGGTCTGACTCTTTTTTCAAGTTCAGATGACCCTGAATTGTCAGCATGGCCCCAGAGCTCTGTGGCGTTGGCCCAGTTTCTGCTAAAATCTGCACCGCCGGCTAGCTCTTCACTCTGCCCAGTCCTGTTTACTCACACCTTATAGCCATTGTTCCCCAGGCACCTCCAGTCAACTCTGCACAAGCCAAGCTCCAGACCAGCATCTGCTTCTGGGGAACCGTCCTGTGGCACTTGGGAGTGGCACTGTTTTCCAAGCGTCTGTGCTGGTTTGCCTGCACTCCAGCACCTCCTCTTTCCCCATACCAGTGCCAACACTTGGCATTGTTAAACTCCATTTTTGCCAAAATAAAAACTTGTGGCTTTTTATGTAATGGGAGGGCTTAAATGGCTTCCTTGACTATCAGCTGAGGAAGTTGGGTATTAGAAAAAAACTATAGGGCCACTGTGGCAACATTCCTTCTGGATGGCTAAGGAAGAAGTGCTTTCCATTTAGAAATTTCTTCCCAGCATTTCTTTGAAAATTTATGTTTTTCCAATCCTGAGGATAATTCTGAATTCTGAGGATAAAATCAGACAAGAAGTTCAGAAAATGGCACAAACAGTGATGATTCTTATTTGAGAATTAAAGCATAACTTTTTAAAAATTAAAGTATCATTTATATACAATCTTATGAAGATTTCACATGAGCAACATTGTGGTTTCAACATTTATCCATACTATCAATCCCCCCTACCCCCATTGCTGTCACTGTTCATCAGTGGAGTAAGATGCTGTAGAGTCACTACATCTCTTCTCCAGGCTATACTGCCTTCCCCATGACCTACCTGTATTGTGAGTGCTAATTACAATGCCCCTTAATCCCCTCCTCCCTCTCTACCCATCACCCTCCCTAACCCTTTCCCTTTGGTAACCACTAGTCTCTTTTTGAAGTCTGTGGGTCTGCTGATGTTTTGTTCCTTCAGTTTTGTAAAGTGTAACATTCATTAACGAGGAGACAAGACTGGTCATGAGTCCACTGACATCTTGAAAGCAAGAGCAGGAAGCAATACAAAGCTGAGCCAGTGGATCAGGTTGACATTCTGGAGACTACGACAGGAGCACTCAGGAGAGATGCAGCTACAGCCTACTCAGTCAGTCTCACACAAATAGCTGCTGTGTGTATATGTATGTTCATGGCCCATTTCCTGTTAACGGTGAATTATTTTTGCAGAAAAGGAAGTATTAGTAATTTCATTTGTGTAGTGCACTTTATACAGATGCTTTGAGTGGGTTACAAAAACAGTAAGTTTGGAAGCAAAATATACCCTTAGACAGCAATTTTGACATGTGAGTGCAGTGCTGTTAACTTTGCTGGGAGATCTGAATGTTACATTATACAAATACCATCCTATGGTATTTGTTCAGATTTTCCAGTGTTTGCATATTTGCTGTAGGCTACAGTTCTTTGTAAAACAGACAATATTTTCATTGGATAAAAAAGGAAATCAGCCTGTTTCCTTGTTTTTTATTGTAGCCACCATTTAAAAACATGTCAACAAATGTTACAAAAAATATAGAAGCTTATGATTTTAGGAATTTCTGAGAATTACTATTTCTCATTCCTGAATCCCAAATATTAATATCTGTTGAGAATTTTGGAACACTCAAGAAGCTTTGTCAGTTAAAGTGGGGACCCCTAAGATTTGGGAAATGCACCAGGAAAGAAGCAGATATGCTGGGCAGAGCCAGGAAATGGTAATGATGTCATGGGCGGCATGGTTAAAGTCATGGTAACGGAAGGCCCTGATGGTCTTCATACAGATTAGCCTGGGGGATCGTCAAAAGAAAACCAGATTTGTACTCGATGTTTGCCTACAGGTATTCAGGAGAAAACTGCCCCAGCACTGCTGGGGGAGCTGAGAGGCAGAGCTGGATTGAATGGCACTGTTTGGGTTACCCAGGGAAACACTTGGGTGACCTGGGGTCAGGCCTGCGCCTCCCTCCGCAGAGCCAGTAGGAGCTGGCATGAATGAGTAAGCGTCCCAGGGTTTGTGAGGTACACAAAGGGGCTGGATGAAGGGGCTTTCTCCTTCAGAGAGGAGCAGTGTCCTGAGAGGGCACGCTGGCTGTGAGGCTTGAAGGGGAGTGAGGTGGCTTGAAGTGCTGGGACGAACTCTGTCCATCTGGCAGTGTGAGTGGCAAGGCCTTGTGCTGACCTTCCAGGGTTCAAGAGGGAGAGCTGTACCTGGTGGTCCTGTTGTAGAGCTGTGACAGACCCTTCCAGGCTGGGATCAGAATTAAAGTGTTCAATGGAAGTAAGTGCTGCCCGTAAGTTATATTTGTATTTCCCACTTGTGTCAGATGCTAAGATCCTATTCTTGGTGAAATATGGCAGCCTTTTCAGAGGTATGGGAAATGCCTTTGGGGAAACCCCCTCACTCAAGCCTCTATGCCCTTCTCAGAGTCCTAGGAAAGAGGAAAGACAGAAAGGTGCGGCCTCATGGAAGACATGATGCTATTACCAACCAGGGTGCAGAGGAACGTGCTTCAGAGTAAGACAATGGCTGGTTCACACAGGCCCGGTGGAGTGAGCTTGTGCCTGGCTTTGGTCAGCAAGCCAAACTCTCAGGAAAACGCAGCTGCTCCCTCTGTCCCCAGACTGCAGGTGCTGTGACAGCCCGGGCTCTCAGAGAGAAGGCAGTGTGATGCAGAGCTGAGGGCCCAGCATTTGAAGCCAGACAGCACCAAGAGCAAGTCCCAGCTCTGCCCTCATGGCTTTATGTGGCCCCTACTTTAGTCACCTGGTGGGGTCCACTCCACAGGTGGCAGCAGACTGGACTGAGGTAGCACGTTCTGCTTCCTGGTCCACACTGAGTGCCTGGTAGCTTTTATACTTAAACAAAGGATGGGTTTCAAGGTTTTATCTCTTGCTTTGATTTGATCCACATCAGTGGGACACATTGCTGTGGTCACATCAGGGTAGAGCGAAGAACTGACTCTGGTTGGAGACAGGTTGCATGTTCTTACATATTAAAACAGTTGAGAAGCTGTGAAAAATAGGTGGGATTTCAATGGCTTCCAGTGATAGCTTATCTGTAAAGCTCAATAACCAGCTGTGATTGGAAATGCTTACTTCTAATACTTCTCCCAGGAGCTGCTGAGGCTCTCTGTCCCTGGTCAGTCCTCACTGGTCTACTAGCCCCACTTCCTTCTGCTGTCCTACATCCCCCAGGTGCCTCCTGGCCATCCAGCAATTGGTTCATTCTGTGCTCCATCTTCACATCCAGAGAGCCTCCATCATGATCTAGCTTCCATCCTGTTCTTCAAAACTTGGTTCCACACCCCTCCAGAAATCAGTTAGATAATCTGCTAAGCCAGGGTGGGCCTCAGACACAGCACACTGGCTTTCTGGAGTCAGTTCACCTGCCTTCTTGGGGCAACACAACAGCCCTGAGGAGGGAAGGGCCACTGGGAACCAGCTCTGCCAAGAGTCTGCCCTCAGCTGACCTATCTGCCATGTGCCACAAACTGGAAATTCATTTGTGTTTATCAATTTTCTTTTAAAATGGAACACCTCCAGGGATGATTGACCCTATATATATGCTGTTATTAGTTTAGTATCTATGATTATTACAATGTGGAGTCATTGGTCAGAAATGAAACTCCCAACTCCAATGTTACTGTTATGGGAAAGTTCCATCTACCTTACAATATTCTTCAAATGTGGTTCCCAGAAAAACATTGTTGGCAAAGGGGAAGGCTATTTTTTCTCTAAAATAATCTTCACTTCTCTTAATGACCTATAATGGATTCATCGTCCCTGAATTTCAATGCACATACCAATCCTATATATTTTTGTTTACCATGGTTATCATTAACATGTAGCACATTTTCTTATCTACATGCTGGTTTCCAAGTTGGTCATTGCTGTAACTGATGGTGTTCTGGGTTTAAGGGCATCTCTGATGGGGAGCAGAGGAAGCACACACATGGTCTGATTTGAGAGGCAGCTTCTCCTAAATCATGTTCCTCCACTGACCCTGTGCATATCCCTGAGAAGCCAGTGTTCAGCCGTTAGTCCAGGCCTTTCAGAGAGACCTCAGAGGTGCTTTAATTGTCATCTAGTTCCATGGCTTCAGTGATCTTCACAGAGGGGAAACCTGAGGTCCTCTGTGGCTGGCGTCTCAGCTGAGCTCACAGGGAGCAGTGCTGGGTCTCTACCACTCCAGTCTCCTCACTGGGGAACAGTGCATTTCCCACCTTGGATGGGTAAGGACTGGGAACTTCCAATGGCCACAGTCACAAGGCAAATGCCATCTGGAAGGAGTAATGCCTAAAACTGTTACTACCCTCTCTTTGGCAGTTGCTATTAATGTAGAAAAGGAAAAGGAAAATCAAAAGTAGGACCAGTCTGCTGGATCTGGAGCAGCCCTGGGCAAGAGAAGCGCAGTGCAAGCCACATGTGTGATTGTAAGTTTCCTAGTAACCACATTAGTAAGTAAAAGAATCTAAATATATTTTAATTCTAGTTATGTCTTACTTACCTAATTAATTCTAATAAATATCATTTATTTAACCTGACACACACAAAACATAATTTCAATATAATAATTATTAACAAGATATTTTACATTATTTTTGTACTAAGCTTTGAAGTCTGGAGGGCATGTTACACATTTGGCACACCTCAGGACTGGCCATATATCAAGTACTCAATAGCCACATGTGGACAGTGTATTGGAGAGCATGAGCCTCATGTACTCTCTGCTGGGTTTGTCTGTTTTCTGTTTGCTGCATTAGTGTGGGGGGCTTAGAGGTCAGGGCCATCACCCTGATTCTTCATACCCTATTAATAAGAGGATCATATACTTTATTAAGCAATCTAAGATACCAATGAGGGTAAAAGGAATGGGTGCTCTTAAAAATAGTGGTGGACAACAGACATGCATCAGTGAACAGCAGCCCAGGACATGTGGTCTCTCTGGTCACAAAGACACTCCCATCAAAATGGGAGTCCTCAGGGATCCATGGGTGGCCAGCGGGAAGCATGAGAGATGGCAGACACCTGAATTGAGGCATCACAGCTACAGGGCACTCTATGCTGAGTTGCCCTTTCTAGTCTCCCCTTCAGTATTCCCTGGAGCCCCAGGTAGGGCTCAGGTATGAGAAGGGGCATTGACCAACACCTGGACAAAGTACTTGCAATTTAATCCAGGATGAAAGAGCCCCTTATCAACTGAAGAAGTGCAGAAAAGAGGAAACGAGCTTAAACTGCACAATGTAAGATTTATGTCAGGCCCAGGAAGGGTTGCCTGGTGCTGAGAAGGCATTTCAGAGACTGGTGGTGCTAGATGCCTGCTGGGGACTTTAAAAAGCAGCATGAGTTCACTTCATCCCAGGCAAAGACCTGCCTGCCACAAGGAGGGAAGATAAATCAGCAGACGTCTGAGCCCCTTCCAACTCTAGACCCCAGGGAGAGATTAACCTCTTGATTGTTGGAAATATTCCAAAGATGGAAAAACAGTTCTAGCCAGATAAAAATTTGTTGCAAACATTTGTTAAAGGGTAAGCACAAACCTTGAAGAAAGGGGGAAAAAAACCAATTTACATATTGATACTGTAGAAAGAAATGGCTTTCATATCTTATTTACATAGGGTTTAGGAATTACCATGAGAAAGAATCTTTCCCAGAAGATTTTACTTACAAATGTTTTTAAAAAAAAAAACCAGTACTACGGTATGTCTTGAGCATGTATCTAAAGGAGATGGTGCTGTTTCATGTGTTAAAATAAACCAATTATTTTCAGCTATAAGTTAATTTCTATTATAAAATAATACTAAAGCAAGCATCTATATTATGTGCTATCATATTCAACAGACATTTATTTTCCTGGATTTTTGCTTTAAATTGGCTCAGGTTTTCATCTTTGCACAACAAAAAAAATGGCATTTTGAGTATTTGGCTGATATTCAAGCCAAAATGGGTAAAATAACTTCATCCAATTAGCAGTGGCTGGTGAGTGAAAGATGAAAATGACCTGACTGATAGGAGACTGGGATTCTGGTTCCAATTTTAGTCACACTACTAATGTGATACAGAGGAAATTGCTTAACCTCTTAGATTGGGCTTAGGTACCAGGATCCTTTCTGCTGCAAGTGACAGAAACAGGAATCAAGATGGTTTAAGCAATAAGGGCACCTGCCACCTCATATATGAGGAAAGCTGGAGGCACAAGGGCTTGAGGGGCAGCTGATTCAGAATCATCAAGGCCAGGTTCTCTCTGTCTCGCAGTTCTGCCATCCTGTGTCACTGTCACTCTCAGGCTGGCATGGGAATGAGAAGGCTGTGGCAGGTGGTCCATCCAGATGTGGACACAAACAGAGGAGCAAAAAAGATTCTTTCTTCCTTGGCTTCCTTGGGGTTTCTTCACATCTCATTGGCTAGGTTGGGCCACATGCTCATTCTTAATTGCTCACTAGCCTGAGGAATGGGATACTCTGATGAATTCAGATAAATCATTTGGAATGGAATAGATGATGTAGAGCCAACAACTGTGACCACTTGATGATGATCTTATGGTCTGGGAAGACCACCAGGGGATGGATACTTTGTAAATGGTAATGCAATCTTAAAGTGCATGGTGTCATTGTTATTTATAGGTTCCTACTGTAGTTATCATTCAACTAAAAATCCCATAATGGTTAAAGAGAATTGATTAGAATGTCTGGCATTTGTCCATCAGAAGAATATGTGGTTCTAGATTTTCATTCCCTGAAAAGCTTTCAGAGAAGGACCATGCTATGTAATAGTGAAATCAAAGGAACATTTAAATAGGACTCTATCACCCGTCACACACCAGGAGGGAACAGAGGGACATCACACCTTCTACTCATATCTTGCACATGAAGAGCTTCATATTTCTATTCAAAGTTCTACTCTCTTACAATAATCAGATCAGAAGCATGGAGCTAGTCAGACAGGCATAGTAAAAACCATGAGCTGCTTGGGTAGACAAACTGGAATATAAATCCCAGTTTCTCCATTTAGTAATCCCAGATCTCTGCACATATCAATTTACTTAATGTCTTTGAGCTTCATTTTCCCAATCTGTAAAATGAGGCTAATAATATCATTATCCCATAGATTTTGGGGATTTCATGAAATAAAACTGAAGGACATTAATCACAATGTCTATCATAAAATCAGATGTTCAATAAATGGTAGCCATACAGGAGGTGTTTTCAAATTACTATTTAATAATAATGAAAAATTTCCCAGAAAAAGGTCTCAACAAATTCAGTAAATTCAAGTCAATGGATATTTAACAAGTCTCTACTGTGTGAAAGGTAGCATGTACCTTGACAGCACATTCTTAATTTGTAATGGTGGTTGATACCTAATAATGCCCAGTAGGTTCTATGGCTCCCTCCATGCCATTCAATCTGGATTCACTAATACATGAATGCTGGGAAGAAATGATGAAAGTATCTCCAATTGAAAGGAGTAGGCTTGAGGGCCGCGGTGGTGGTGGGGCGGAGAAGGGAAGTGAAGACTGAGTCTAAGAGCCAATTAGTGGGACCAATAACAAAATATTAAATGAAGTTCTATGATTCTATGGAAAGAGAAGTGAGTGTAGGCATGGGTGTGTATGTGTGTGCACAGATGTATTTTCATGCCCAGAATAGATATTTTCAGCCTTTATTATTTTTTTATTTTTTTTATTTTGGTATCGTTAATGTACAATTACTTGAACAACGTTATGGTTACTAGACTCCCCCTATTATCAAGTCCCCCCCCCACATACCCCATTACAGTCACTGTCCATCAGCGTAGTAAGATGCTATGGAGTCACTACTTGGCTTCTCTGTATATACTGCCTTTCCCGTGTCCCATCTGGCTACATTATGTCTGCTAATCATAATGCCCATTTTTCCCCCTTATCCCTCACTTCCCACTCATCCTTCCCAGTCCCTTTCCCTTTGGTAATTGTTCGTCCATTCTTGGGTTCTGTGAGTCTGCTGCTGTTTTGTTCCTTCAGTTTTTGCTTTGTTCTTATACTCCACAGAGGAGTGAAATCATTTAGTACTTGTCTTTCTCCACCTGGCTTATTTCACTAAGCATAATACCCTCTAGCTCCATCCATGTTGTTGCAAATGGTAGGATTTGTTTTCTTCTTGTGGCTGAATAATATTCCATTGTGTATATGTACCACATCTTCCTTATCCATTTATCTACTACTGGACACTTAGGTTGCTTCCATTTCTTGGCAATTGTAAATAGTGCTGTGATAAATATAGGGGTACACATGTCTTCTTTTTTGGTATCATTAATCTACAATTACATGAGGAACATTATGTTTACTAGACACCTCCCTTCACCAAGTTCCCCCCACATACCCCATTAGTCACTGTCCATCAGCGTAGTGAGATCATATGTCTTTTTGAAACTGGGATCCTGCATTCTTAGGGTAAATTCCTAGGAGCAGAATTCCTGGGTCAAATGGTATTTCTATTTTGATTTTTTTGAGGAACCTTCATACTGCTTTCCACAATAGTTGAACTGATTGACATTCCCACCAGCAGTGTAGGAGGGTTCCCCTTTCTCTGTATCCTCACCAGCATTTACTGTTCCTAGTCTTTTCTATGTTGGCTATCCTAACTGATGTGAGGTGATATCTCATTGTGATTTTAATTTGCATTTCCCTGACAATTAGTGATGTGGAGCATCTTTTCATGTACCTGTTGGCCATCTGAATTTCTTCTTTGGAGAAGTGTCTGTTCATGTCCTCTGCCCATTTTTTAATAGGGTTATTTGCTTTTAGGGTGTTGAGGTATGTGAGTTTTTTATATATTTGGGATGTTAATCCCTTGTTAGATAGGTCATTTACAAATATATTCTCCCATACTGTAGGATCCCTTTTTGTTCTGCTGATGGTGTCCTTTGCTGTACAGGTTTTTAGCATGATGTAGTCCCATTTGTTCATTTTTTATTGTGTTTCCCTTGCCTAAGGAGATAAGTTCAGGAAAAAGTTGCTCATGTTTATATTCAAGAGATTTTTGCCTATGTTTTCTTCTAAGAGTTTTATGGTTTCATGACTTACATTCAGGTCTTTGAACCACTTTGAGTTTACTTTTGTGTATGGAGTTAGGCAGCAATCCAGTTTCATTCTCTTGCATGTAGTTGTCCAGTTTTGCCAACACCAGCTGTTGAAGATGCTGTCATTTCCCTATTTTATATCCATGTCATGGCTCCTTTATCATATATTAATTGACCATATATGGTTGGGTTTATATCTGGGCTCTCTAGTCTATTCCATTGGTCTATGGGTCTGTTCTTGTGCCAGTACCAAACTGTCTTAATTACTGTGGCTTTGTAGTAGAGCTTGAAGTTGGGGAGCATAATCCCCCCAGCTTTACTCTTCCTTTTCAGGATTGCTTTGGCTATTTGGGGTCTTTTGTTGGTCTGTATGAATTTTAGAACTATTGCTCTAGTTCATTGAAGAATGTTGTTGGTATTTTGATAGGGATTGCACTGAATCTGTAGATTGCTTTAGGCAGGATGGCCTTTTGACAGTATTAATTCTTCCTAGCCAAGACCATGGGATGAATTACCAAGAAGGTGCTTATTTTTAAATGAGTGTTAGTTTGGAAGCAGTTTAGCACTGTGAAGTTTGGGGAGTTTTTGCACAATTTCTATTTTATTTTCCTCTTATGGTGGAATTTTTAGTTATTTCTATTTTTTTAAACCTTGATCAGGTGAACAGTATTCACCCAGAATGCCAATTTCATCTAGAAATACAGGAGGAAGAAACAAGATGTGCAGAGCTTCTAGGGGCTCAAACAGAAAATTACAAAGGCAAAACTTGGTGAGTAATGCCATCCCAGAAATTGGTAATCAAGCATGCAAAAACTCACACCTCATGCTTAAAACTGGTGTTTTAAGGTCACTTCATCTTCAGGGGAAAAAGGTCCATTTCCAATGCTTCTCGATGACTGCTGGTGAAACTCATACAGCCCCTTGAGTATGGGGGTTGGAGGGGCTTTTACATAGACCTTTTAAAAAGAAAGACTTAATCCTTAACAGTTCCCATGGTTTGAGACAATAGCAACAGTTGCTAAAATACTTTCATGGGTGTTGTTATGCTTTGCAAAAGCAACTCCATTTTCTGTGGAATGTGTATTTATCTGATTTCTCACATTTTAAATTCTTAGTTACATTACAGATGATTCTGGTCCAGTTAGGAATGATAGAAACTTATGGGAAATCAAACAGAAAAATGAGACATTGATTTCCTGAAGACAAGCCTATTACAAATACAGTGAACTTTCTGATCCATTTTCTCCAGGCCAGAGAAGGAATGTTGGGGCAACACACACTCAGCCCAGACACATCCACACTTTTATAAATACAGGTCTGGGACTTCAAACACCCTGATTATAAACAGAAGCAAACCCTTTGTCCTTCAGTTTTCTTTTTCTCTGTTCTGTGCCATTATTTTATCTTCTTAGAGAAAAAAATTAAAATCAGAGTATGACCATGCGTTAAAACAGTCTAGCATTCTGCAGAGGACCTCAGAGGAAAAAAATGCAGACACGGGTTCTGTTTAGGTCAGCACTGCCCAGAGGACATAGAATGTGAGCCACAGGGGTGGTTTTGAGTTTTCTAGTAGCCACATTAAAATAAGTAAAAAGAAATATGAGACTAATTTTAACAATGCATTTTATTTATCCAAATATATCTGAATCATTCTCATTTCAACCTGTACTCAGTATAAATACTGATGAGAAATTTTGCATTTCTTCACACAATGCAGCATGCACTGTGCATGCCCAGACCACACTTCGCAGCTTGGACCAGCTGCCTCTCAGGCACTCACACTGGACAGTGGGGCTCCAGACCCAACCTAAAACAGGCATCGGGGCCCCTTCCATCCCCCTCTGGAGCCTCCACTCTTTGAACAGGGAGGTCTTGGGCTCCAGGATTCCTTCCAGACAAATCCAGATTTGTGGTTCTGTACTGCACATGCCACAGCTTCCCAACTGCCTGGTAGAACTCTGCCCAGAGAAAAGCAGATGAGTCCAGCTCCACAAGAAACATGGGCTGAGTGTCCTGTGCAAAGCCACATGCCAACCATTAGCCCATGACAAGGACAGATATAATGTGGTCCTGCCAACCAGGGCCTCATGATGAGATGATGGGCGTGTTCCCTCCCATGATAGTCAAGAGGTTAGATTCAGCTTCCCTTGCTGAAAGAGGACAGGCAAGAACTGTGAGGGTCATCTAGTTAGTGCCAGTGGCCCCAGGGCCTGTCTGCACATCCCTGCAGTCTGGCGTCTCACCCTCCTGCATGTGGAGGAGTTAGGGTGTCTGCTGTGTCCTTGGTAGGTGCCCCTAAGACTCTGTCTGAAGACTCTCAGGGATGGGATCTCTGGTCCTCACACCATATGGGACAGTCACATTGTTAGCAGGCTCTGAGGCTGTGCACAAATGTCCACCACTCACTGGTGCCAACTTGCCTCCTGGAGCATCAGAGAGCAGAGCTACTTCTTCCAATGTGTAAAGGGCATTCGTAGGCTCTGCCTTCCCCTCCCCGGTCCAGATACTCCCAATTCCTGCAGCTTTCCCCAAGACACACACCCAGGTCTTGTGCCAAGCTGTGGGCCTGCAGAGACACTCCAGAAATGGGCACGGGAGGAGAATTTTACTGTTGACATTGCTGGCATGTGGTCATAATGAAACCAGACCAAACTAGTCAGTTTCTTACTGTTGATAAGTCTCTGCAGACAATGCCCCTCTCCCTTGCACCCCTGAGCAACAGCTCCCAGCTCAACCCTCTCATAACCGGTGTTTTAGGGAAAAGCTCCTGCGATACTGTCTTACAGCTTCGTTCTTGCCATTCCTGATCTTCTCCTTTCATCAAGAACACTTTGGTACCAGAGAGAAGGCTGGCACAGTTCCAACGGGTGACAGGAACACTTACTTTTTTAAAAAGAGAGTATGGCCATGACCTTCCCTGGGAGGAATTCCCTCACAGTTGGTCAGGGTTGGCCAGATAGCATATGGAACATCTGTAAGTTTGTGCCGATGACGTGCCTCATGACATACATGCCATACAGGGAGCAAGAGAACCAACTCGGGGAGGTGAGGTTCTCTGCCATTATGAAATAGGATGCTGTGACCCACAATCAGGTTTTTTTTAATATAAAAGATTCTCATTATTGGTTGGCTCACATAGATGAAATGTGTTCAAAACAATATCCTTTTCATTTTACTCTGTTCTAAGGGACAAGTGTGAACCCTAGTCCCTGGCCAACTGTTCAGCAGCAGTAAGCTGCTGCCCAGGAGGCATGCTGCTGGCCATGTGGCTGGGCAGCAGTGGTATAGGGCCATGGGGGCCTGGGGACCTGGGAAGAGGCAGCTGCTCCTTACACCCCATTGTTCTGTGAGGAATGCAGGTGCTGAATTGCCCAGCTTCCTATTTTCAGAGAACATCAGAAATGCAAACTTTACCCAAAATATTACAATTTCTTAAAAGTTTGCAACAAGTACTTAAAGAACAACAACAAATTTCTGCAGACGCCAGGCAGGCTGCTATCTGCAGGATGGCCAGACTCAGGCTTGTCCCCATGGTTGGAGAACAAATGCCTCCTGGTGCAAGGATGGGTCAGGACACCTTAAATATTCAAGAGGGCTCCCTTGCTGCTTATTTTTGCTGGGTTCAGAGTTTCTCAGAGGTGATCTGTGTTGGCCCACATCAGACGTGGGGGTATGTAAGGACAGAGTCCCTGAAAATCGCTAAGTTCACCTCAGCATCAGTTGGAGCAGAAAAAACATGGTAGCTTTAAAGGCCATAAAACATCTGCCATGTTTGGAGTGGTGGGGAAAGATGCCACTTGGTTTTCTTACTGTGACAAGTATCAGGCCTTGGACATTTTCTTACATGGAAGACTCTTGTTACTAAAGCTCTGTAGCAAAAATACCTACATCTGACTCATCTTACCTTCCTGACTTGTGAGAAGAGCTTGCTAACAAGGCCAGCTGCCCTTCAGGAAAAAGGCAGCATCGTGAGGTAGACAGGCCTGGCCACCTTCACCTTTCTGTAGAGACACACTTTGTCCTCTAAATTCCTTTTCTTTTCTTTTTTACTCTTCGGAATACACATGGCTCAAATGTCAGGGATATAAATAGTAATAAGACACCAGAATAAGCAGCACAGATGAGGTAAGCCAGGGTGAGCTGGATGACTGAGATGTTGGACACCAACCATCGTGTCTGCCCATGAACTTAGAAGGGCAGTGAGATAGTAAGGGTCTGTAGTTGCTACTTTTGAATTCTGTAGGATTAAGAAATTGGTATGGAAGAGCACCAGAGACAAGAAAAAGTCATTTTCAATTTTAGGGAGTTGGTAAAAACTCCACTAGGAATTATTTTTAACACATGTTGAATCTAAAACAACACATAAAACCAGACAAAAACCAATTTCAATTCTAAACCCCTTTAAAAGGATTCACTTTGTACAAAATAAAAGTTTAGTAGGTATTCAGAGCTTCATGACTTAAGACTGATTCATTGTTAAAACTAAACCTTGGCAACAGGTATATGAGGCACTCTGAGGCCACAGGTGCCTAAAAACACAGCTAAAAGGCAGCCCTGGCATGTGACCCCTACTGACCTGTGAGTGGGAGAGAATGTTAGAGGCACCAGGCTTTGCCCAGGTGTCCTGCCTGTGATAGATTGGATAGGAATTTGTATGTGACTTTATATCATTTATGCCTGCATCCGAAGGGGATGTGTCCTCCATCTGGGGAAGAGTAGAGGTGGTCTCTGCATCTTTGCAGCCCCCAGGTCTTACATAGTACTTAGCATTTCAAAAGATATTGAATAAACTTGTGCTGAACAAATTAATTAAATTTTTCACATTAAAAATTAAGTGATATATACACATTAAAAATGTCATTCTAAAACATATACAATGAAAATGATTTCCTACTCCAGATCCCCAGGTCCCCTCTCTGAGGACAGCTACTGCCTTTCACCTACCGTCCTGGGGATCCTCAGACTGATGTGTGTCCCTCCCGTTTGTCTTGTACAAATGGCAGTTAGCATGCCATCTACCCCAAAGCTCTGCTTGCACTGTTTTTCTTTTTTACTTTAGCAATGTATTTGCAGACTGTCTGTATTGCTTTATAAATTCCATTTAAGAGCTGTGTAGTATTCTGATGTATTTCATTAGTCTGTCTCAGGCTCAGATTCTCTGTGGCTTCAGGTTTCCAGGTGTTTGATACATGGGCAGGTCACAGCCCTTCCTGAGGAGGACTTGTGGGTCTGAACGAGGCTTTGGGGAGTTTCTGGGTTGAGCTCCATGCCCAGCAATTGCCTCAAAGTCCCTCAGAGCAGGGCCCCTGTTCCTGAGTCACTGTCCTGTGTCATGATCACCTGCTGTGCCGCGGATCCCCAGACACTGCCCTCAGGTCCAAGAGAAGACCAGCACACCTTCCTGGTCCTTACATGCCTCACCCACACTTTGCTTCTGGGAGAAATCGAGTCTGTCCTGCTGTCTGGCTGGTTCCGTCAGCACAGGCATTCTGCTGCTCACTTGCTCTTCCTGGCATGTTTTATTGAGCATGTACCAGGCAAGAAGGGGCAGGGGAAATAGGGTGCTGTGGCTACCCCTGTAGGACTGAGTCAAGTCGCCAGTGGCAGCTCATCAGGGTGGGAGGGCCAGGCCCTGCATCAGAGAACAGGGTAAGGGAAACCACAGAACGTGAAATGTAGTGACATCAGTCTGCTGAACCAGAAGCCAACAGAGAAAAGTGCATAAGGACTTCTCTTTGCTCAGAGATAATGCAGGAAAAAGGTGGGTGGGAAAATTACCAAGCAAATGGATGCATTTTGGTCACAAGCACACCAGTGACCAGTCCTTGGCTAATTTGCTGTAAGGGCTTTTGCACTGGCACTGTTCAGGGACCTTGGTCTTGGTTTCTGTTTTGCCTTGTATTGCCTGCTCGGCCTGGGCATGTATTCACTCCATTCCACACACCCTGTCCCCACCCTGACCACCACCAGGCCGAGCCCCCACCATCTGCAAGCTCCTTTTGCACCTGGCGCTGCTTCTGCTGTGACAGGGAACATGCACCTGCTTGTACTTTGGGCACAGGTCCGCTTCAGCCTCCTGGCCAAACACTTCTGCTGGAGGGACCCTTCCTGTGGAGCCCAGACATGCAAACCCAGGTGCCCTGAGCAGAGGGAAGGTACCGCGAGGTGCGTCTGTGGGTGACATGTGGTGCCAGGACAGGGGTGAGCATGACTGCACCGCAGATGCTGGGACCTCTGAGCCTGACACTGGGAAGGTGACAGTCAGCACCTCATCCAGGTGCAGAAATGTGAGAGGATGTTCCAGATTCCCATCCCAGCTGGGGGTGGGAGCCCAGGTCCCTGGACTCCTGGCCAAATGCTCTTTTACAAAACCACATTTGGTGTCTTGGACAAAGAGGTGGGCTTTAGAACAGGATGTTATTCCTCTCTAATGTCTGCTTCAGAGGCGGGGGGTTCCTTTGAACACCCCACATCTGGCAAGACCCTATCTTACCTCTTGCATACTCGCTTTAAATGTGCACATTCAGTTTATGATCTCCTTCGTGAAGGATTTCCACTAGTTACTATGAGCCTGGTGAAGTCAGTATTTCTTTTCTGTGGACTACAGGCTCTGTGAGTTGGTCAATCTTGATTGGAGGGCCTTCCTTGTACCCTGGCCACGGCCTCTGTCCCCACACTGCTGGGGGGACCCACACAGTTCTCTGCCTTCTGTGGATAAGTAAGGACCCATCAGGGCAGGCACAGTTTACCCACAAGTGGGGACCAGGCAGTTCAGGACACAAAGTCCTCAGTCCTGAGCATCCAGACGTCTGCACCCTCTTTAAACTTCATAGCTACCGTGAGCTGCAGTGGCTGAGCACCCGCAGCCCAGGAACTGGCGCTTCAAAGACCCCTCTCTCACATCTGGGGAAGGATTAATGCAGCTTCTCAGACATCGGTGGCTTCGTCACAGCTCCCTCCTTCCCTGTGGAGGGAGGACAGCAGCCTAACAAGTGACCCAGGCCTCCGGGCCCCACTACTTGGCCCCAGTGACACAAAGAACATTCTTCCTGCGAGCTCTGAAACTCTGCCCCTCAGGACCCTGTGCCAAGTGCCCTCCATCATGGAGATTCGTGGGAGGTGACCTTTTCCAAAACCTGCCATGCAGTTCAGAGGAGGGAGGGCCTATTTCCACCCATGCTGCTGAGTCATCAGGAGATGGGAGGTTCCAGTTTAGACGTGCAGGAACTTGGGAGAGTGAGCAGCAGGTATGCAGAGCAACCTCAGCCCAGTCCAGGCAGCAGGGCAGGGTGGGAACCGAGGCCCAGGTGAGTGGTTTGGAGAAGGAGAGTAGGGTGGGCCCATGTTCTGGGACCGAGAACAGGAAGCCCCAGGAATTCCAGGAAGTCGGGTGTCTCAGGAAGGTTCATGGAGAAAACATTTCTGAGAGGAATTGTAGCTGGATGAAGGCAACCTTGTATGGAGAAGGAATAGAGCCCAGCTGGGGATTAGGGGTGCCCACTGCAGAAAGTGCCAGAAAGGCTTGGACAGATGGTGGAGCCAGCAGCACTACCAAAGGAGGTGACATCTGAGGGTCCCAGGCTGGCCAAGCAAGACCTTCTCTGCAGAAAGGTAGGAGCTGGTGCTGAGCACCTGAAGGAGCACCCCAAGGTGGCGATCACATGCCTGCTGACACAGGAGGAAAAGCTGGTGGAGGGAGAGTGAAGGAGGCCCCCATGGGGGCAACGGTTTTGGCAGAAGTTCCTGCAGTGGGAGGAAGGATGGCCCAGGGCTGACTGAGGGCCCTGGAGGAAGAGGAGGAAGGTGAGAGGCAGGATGAGGACATGGAGGACTGTGTGCCCAGGGGCTGGGGCACAAGGGCCTACGGGTGACTCCGTTCCCCACCTGGGTGGACCAGGGCTGGGAACACTCAACTGTGGCCCAAGGTACTGACTTGAGACATTCTAGGGGCCCCGCACTGGTGTGGCACAGCAGTCAAGACATTTAAAGGGGCAGCACCAAGAGATGTCAATAAAACTCTGCAGGTAGAAAGCATGTGGTGTGTTAGACAACCCTCTCATCTGCAGACCTTGGGTACAGCTGCCTCCCACCCACCTGAGGGGGGTGTCAGCCAGAGCTGTGGATGCCCAGGGCACTCTTGGCTGTACGCCTGCTGGGCCATGTGCAATTGGTCATGCTCCTCCCAACACGGGCACGTAAGTGTCCTGGAGCGATCCTGGGAAATCACCCAGGTCCTGCTCATAAATCCATGGGAGATTATCCTGGGGATAACATGGCAGGCTTCCCCGTGCTCCGGCCTCTGAGCAGGCCTTCCTGAAGAGCATCACCAGCTCTGCCTGCCTCGGAGCTCACAGGCAACACCAATGGCCCCAGACGTCAAGGCACTGGAAGAAGGCTTTTGAGAACTTTTAATGTTTAGGGAAAGAGTGGCTGTTTATAAAAGGCAGTGACAGCAGCCATCTCAGGGCAAAAGCATTTGTGCTTAGCATATGTTTATGAACTCAAATGGGTCCCCTGGGGCCCGGCTGTCTGTGCAGCTGCTTGAGGAGAAAGGCATGAACGCTCTGCCTTTGAGAACTGGGGCAGTCAGTGGCTCAGCAGTGCTGCCCAGGGCCCCACGCGGGTGCCAGACCCTCTCAGGCTCAAATAGGAGGACATTTGGTGTTTGGGGGTTATTGGGATCAGAATTTACCTCTTCAATGTAAAGGCTTGCCCCGGATCTCTATGTTTCTCTGGAAACTCCCTTTGCTTGGCTAACGGCTTCAGTTAATTCTGGTGAGTCTTGGCTTAGTGTCATTCAAGTCCCAGTATGACTCCCAACTGTGGAATCTGCCAACCGCTACTCCAAAAATAAAACTTTCAGATTCAAAAGTCCAGAGTGATCCTACTTCAAAGCACCAACCCATGGCCATGGCACAGCAGAGGCATGCCCAGCCCTCAGGGTTGCCACCTCCAGGCTGTGGAGGGCTGAATTGTAGCTCCTTACTCATAATACTGGGGCATCCCAGCACTGTCCAGAAGCAAGTTCCCTGTAATACCTTCTTTATCGTGCTCTGACGCGTGGAGTCCTCCCTATGCTGGGCCTGAGTTTCCTCCGGTGTCTCGTAGGGGGCACCCAAGGAGGCCTGTCCTGGGGCCTCTGCCCAGGCCTGCACAGCCACTATCCAGGGCTCGAAAACTTGACTGCATGTGGACTCGCCACGGGGGGGTGTGGATGCCTGGTCGCCTGTTCTCTGCTCGGCTCTGCTGGTGGGAGGAGCTCTTGCTTAAGGCCCTCCTGGCCCTCCAGTCAATCGACAGTGGGGCCTTAGGCTGGTGACCTTGTTGAGGGATGAATGTTGCTCCTGACCCTGGAGGGCGTGACCGCAGCTTATCTGGAAGCTGTCAGATCGTGAAAAAAGTGCAGCTGCTGGTAGGAAACAAACCAACTTGCTTCTCTTTGTCACTGTCTCCAGGGGGTGAGGCTGTGGTCACACCCTGACTGGTTCCATTAAACTGCCTTTGAATCATTCCTTCAGCTCCTGAGTGCACCTGCGGCATGTAGCCACCTCACCCACATGATCCCAGAAGAGCACAGTCCAGGCCTCCCAGCTCTGACAGGTCCTGGCTCTGGGCCTTTCCCCTGAGAAAGCAATCCTTCTCTCTGCCTCACCAATAGCTATTTGCCAGTGAGATGAGCTACATCCTTGCATCCACTAAGCTGGGCTGGGTGCGCAAGGCCATGGCAAAAGGTTTCAGTTAGGAACGATGACAATAGCTATTGGTTACAAACGACATAAAAACGCATATTTAGTATGGAACCATAAAAGACCCCGAATAGCCAAAGCAATCCAAATAAAGCTGGGGGAATTATACTCCCTGACTTCAAACTCTACTACAAAGCCACAGTAATCAAGACAATTTGGTACTGGCACAAGAACACACCCATAGACCAGTGGGACAGACTAGAGAGCCCAGATATAAACCCAAGCACATATGGTCAATTAATACATGATAAAGGAGCCATGGACATACAATGGGGAAATAACAGCCTCTTCAACAGCTGGTGTTAGAAAAACTGGACAGCTACATGTAAGAGAATGAAACTAGATTATTGTCTAACACCGTACACAAAAGTAAACTCAAAATGGATCAAACACCTGAATGTAAGTCATGAAACAATAAAACTCTTAGAAGAAAACATAGGCAAAAATCTCTTGAATATAAACATGAGCAACTTTTTCCTGAACGCATCTCCTTGGGCAAGGGAAACAAAATTAAAAATGAACAAATGGGACTACATCATGCTAAAAACCTTCTGTACAGCGAAGGACAACGTCAGCAGAACAAAAAGGCATCCTACAGGATGGAAGAATATATTTGTAAATGACATATCCAACAAAGGGTTAATATCCCAAATATATAAAGAACTCACACACCTCAACACCCTAAAAGCAAAAACCCTATTAAAAAATGGGCATAGGACATGAACAGACACTTCTCCAAAGGAATTCAGATGGCCAACAGGCACATGAAAAGATGCTCCACATCACTGATTGTCAAGGAAATGCAAATTAAAACCACAATGAGATATCACCTCACACCAGTTAGGATGGCCATAGAAAAGAGTAGGAACAAACGCTGGTGAGGATGTGGAGAAAGGGGAACCCTCCTACACTGCTGGTGGGAATGTGAACTAGTTCAACCATTGTAGGAAGCAGTAAGGAGGTTCCTCAAAAAACTGAAAATAGAAATGCCATTTGACCCAGGAATTCCACTCCTAGGAACTTACCCTAAGAATGCAGGATCCCAGTTTCAAAAAGACATATGCACCCCTATGTTTATCGCAGCACTATATACAAAGCCAAGAAATGGAAGCAACCTAAGTGCACATCAGTAGATGAATAAAGATGTGGTACATATACACAATGGAATACTATTCAGCCATTAGAAAGAAAAAAATCCTATCATTTGCAACAACATGGTTGGAGCTGGAGGGTATTAAGCCAGGCAGAGAAAGAGAAGAACCAAATGATTTCCCACATTTGTGGTGTATAACAATGAAGCAAAACTGAAGGAACAAAACACCACAGACTCACAGACTTCAACAAGGGACTAGCAGTTACCAAAGGGGAGGGGTGGGAGGATGTAAGGGAGGGAGGGAGAAGGGGATTGAGGGGTGTTATGCTTGGTACACATGGTGTGAGGAGTCACAGGGAAAAACAGTGTAGCACAGAGAAGGCAAATAGTGAATCTGTGGCATCATACTAAACAGATGGACAGTGACTGCATTGGGGTATGGGTGGGGACTTGATAATATGGGTAAATGTGGTAACCACATTGCTTTTTCATGTGAAATCTTCATAAGAGTGTATATCAATACTACCTTAATAAAATAACTTAAAAAAAAAAACACATTAGAGGATCGGAAGATGGTGGCGTGAGTAGAGCAGCGGAAATCTCCTCCCAAAACCACATATATCTATGAAAATACAACAAAGACAACTCTTCCTAGAATAAAGACCAGAGGACACAGGACAATATCCAGACCACATCCGCACCTGAGAGAACCCAGCGCCTCTTGAAGGGGGTAAGGTACAAGCCCCGGCCCGGCGGGAGCTGAGCGCCCATTCCCCCAACTCCCGGAGGGAGAAGAATAGGCAGAGCGGGAGGGAGACGGAGCCCAGGACTGCCGAACACCCAGCCCCAGCCATCCGGGCCAGAGTGCAGACACAGTGCGTGTGCAGGGGGCCCTGGATACTAGGGAACCAGGGCAGCAAGAACAGTGAACGGGCACCGGAGGCTGGGCGCTGGAGGACGTAAGAAAAGCGAGCGACCAATTTTTTTTTTTTTCTGTTTTGTTCTGGCGAGCGCTTTTTGGAAGTCTTAAAGGGATAGGGACCCCAATACTAGGGAAACAGGGCAGCAAGACTGGTGAGCAGATGCCTGAGGCTGGTAACGGAGAATAAAGAAAAACGAGCGGCCACCTTTTTTTTTTTTTTTTTTTTTTGTGGTCATTGTTTTGTTTTGGTGGGCGCTTTTTGGAAGTCTTAAAGGGACAGGGCGGGACACTTAATCCAGAGGTAGGGAATCCGAGGATCTCTGGGCACCCTAACCCCTGGGCTGCAGGGAGCAGGGAGGCCCCTTATGGAGATAAATAGCCTCCCAGCCGTTCCCCCTCCAATGCGACTCCAGCACTTTGGAGCAGCTGCCTGAGCGCGGCCACACCCACAGCAACAGCGGAGATTAACTCCATAGCGGTCGGGCAGGAAGCAGAAATCCTGTCTGCGCGCAGCTGCCCAGCACAAGCCACTAGAGGTCGCTGTTCTCCCAGGAGAGGAGGGCCACAAACCAACAAGAAGGGAAGTTCCTGCAGCCGTCACTCGTCCCAGCTCTGCAAACTATTCCTATCACCATGAAAAGGCAAAGCTACAGGCAGACAAAGATCACAGAGACAACACCAGAGAAGGAGACAGACCTAACCAGTCTTCCTGACAAAGAATTCAAAATAAGAATCATAAACATGCTGACAGAGATGCAGAGAAATACGCAAGAGAAATGGGATGAAGTCCGGAGGGAGATCACAGACGCCAGAAAGGAGATCACAGAAATGAAACAAACTCTGGAAGGGTTTATAAGCAGAATGGATAAGATGCAAGAGGCCATTGATGGAATTGAAACCAGAGAACAGGAACGCATAGAAGCTGACATAGAGAGAGATAAAAGGATCTCCAGGAATGAAACAATATTAAGAGAAATGTGTGACCAATCCAAAAGGAACAATATCCGTATTATAGGGGTTCCAGAAGAAGAAGAGAAAGGAAAAGAGATGGAAAGTATCTTAGAAGAAATAATTGCTGAAAACTTCCCCAAACTGGGGGAGGAAATAATCGAACAGACCACGGAAATACACAGAACCCCCAACAGAAAGGATCAAAGGAGGACAACACCAAGACACATAATAATTAAAATGGCAAAGATCAAGGACAAGGAAAGAGTTTTAAAGGCAGCTAGAGATAAAAAGGTGACCTATAAAGGAAAACCCATCAGGCTAACATCAGACTTCTCGACAGAAACCCTACAGGCCAGAAGAGAATGGCATGATATATTTAATACAATGAAACAGAAGGGCCTTGAACCAGGGATACTGTATCCAGCACGACTATCATTCAAATCTGATGGTGGGATTAAACAATTCCCAGACAAACAAAAGCTGAGGGAATTTGCTTCCCACAAACCACCTTTACAGGACATCTTACAGGGACTGCTCTAGATGGGAGCACTCCTAGAAAGAGCACAGCACAAAACACCCAACATATGAAGAATGGAGGAGGAGGAATAAGAAGGGAGAGAAGAAAAGAATCACCAGACAGTGTACATAACAGCTCAATAAGTGAGCTAAGTTAGGCAGTAAGATACTAAAGAGGCTAACCTTGAACCTTTGGTAACCATGAATTTAAAGCCTGCAACGGCAATAAGTACATATCTTTCAATAGTCACCCTAAATGTTAATGGACTGAATGCACCAATGAAAAGCCACAGAGTAATAGAATGGATAAAAAAGCAAGACCCATCTATATGCTGCTTACAAGAAACTCACCTCAAACCCAAAGACATGTACAGACTAAAAGTCAAGGGGTGGAAAAACATATTTCAAGCAAACAACAGCGAGAAGAAAGCAGGGGTTGCAGTACTGATATCAGACAAAATAGACTTCAAAACAAAGAAAGTAACAAGAGATAAAGAAGGACACTACATAATGATAAAGGGCTCAGTCCAACAAGAGGATATAACCATTCTAAATATATATGCACCCAACACAGGAGCAACAGCATATGTGAAACAAATACTAACAGAAGTAAAGGGGGAAATAGACTGCAATGCATTCATTCTAGGAGACTTCAACACACAACTCACCCCAAAGGATAGATCCACAGGGCAGAAAATAAGTAAGGACACGGAAGCATTGAACAACACAGTAGAGCAGATGGACCTAACAGACATCTATAGAACTCTACATCCAAAAGCAACAGGATATACATTCTTCTCAAGTGCACATGGAACATTCTCCAGAATAGACCACATACTAGGCCACAAAAAGAGCCTCAGAAAATTCCAAAAGATTGAAATCCTACCAACCAACTTTTCAGACCACAAAGGCATAAAACTAGAAATAAACTGTACAAAGAAAGCAAAGAGGCTCACAAACACATGGAGGCTTAACAACACGCTCCTAAATAATCAATGGATCAATGACCAAATCAAAATGGAGATCAAGCAATATATGGAAACAAATGACAACAACAACACTAAGCCCCAACTTCTGTGGGACACAGCAAAAGCAGTCTTAAGAGGAAAATATATAGCAATCCAAGCATATTTTAAAAAGGAAGAACAATCCCAAATGAATGGTCTAATGTCACAATTATCGAAATTGGAAAAAGAAGAACAAATGAGGCCTAAGGTCAGCAGCAGGAGGGACATAATAAAGATCAGAGAAGAAATAAATAAAATTGAGAAGAATAAAACAATAGCAAAAATCAATGAAACCAAGAGCTGGTTCTTCAAGAAAATTAACAAAATAGATAAGCCTCTAGCCAGACTTATTAAGAAGAAAAGACAGTCAACACAAATCAACAGCTTCAGAAACGAGAAAGGAAAAATCACGACGGACCCCACAGAAATACAAACAATTATTAGAGAATACTATGAAAACCTATATGCTAACAAGCTGGGAAACCTAGGAGAAATGGACAACTTCCTAGAAAAATACAACCTTCCAAGACTGACCCAGAAAGAAACAGAAAATCTAAACAGACCAATTACCACCAACGAAATTGAAGTGGTAATCAAAAAACTACCAAAGAACAAAACCCCCAGGCCAGATGGATTTACCTTGGAATTTTATCAGACATACAGGGAAGACATAATACCCATTCTTCTTAGAGTTTTCCAAAAAATAGAGGAGGAGGGGATACTCCCAAACTCATTCTATGAAGCTAACATCACCCTAATACCAAAACCAGGCAAAGACCCCACCAAAAAAGAAAACTACAGACCAATATCCCTGATGAACGTAGATGCAAAAATACTCAACAAAATATTAGCAAACCGAATTCAAAAATACATCAAAAGGATCATACACCATGACCAAGTGGGATTCATCCCAGGGAAGCAAGGATGGTACAACATTTGAAAGTCCATCAACATCATCCACCACATCAACAAAAAGAAAGACAAAAACCACATGATCATCTACATAGATGCTGAAAAAGCATTTGACAAAGTTCAACATCCATTCATGATAAAAACTCTCAGCAAAATGGGAATAGAGGGCAAGTACCTCAACGTAATAAAGGCCATCTATGATAAACCCACAGCCAACATTATATTGAACAGCGAGAAGCTGAAAGCATTTCCTCTGAGATCGGGAACTAGACAGGGATGCCCACTCTCCCCACTGTTATTTAACATAGTACTGGAGGTCCTAGCCACGGCAATCAGACAAAACAAAAAAATACAAGGAATCCAGACTGGTAAAGAAGAAGTTAAACTGTCACTATTTGCAGATTATATGATACTGTACATAAAAAACCCTAAAGACTCCACCCCAAAACTACTAGAACTGATACCGGAATACAGCAAAGTTGCAGGATACAAAATCAATACACAGAAATCTGTGGCTTTCCTATACACTAACAATGAACCAACAGAAAGAGAAATCAGGAAAACAACTCCATTCACAATTGCATCAAAAAAAATAAAATACCTAGGAATAAACCTAACCAAAGAAGTGAAAGACTTATACTCTGAAAACTACAAGTCACTCTTAGGAGAAATTAAAGAGGACACTAACAGATGGAAACTCATCCCATGCTCGTGGCTAGGAAGAATTAATATCATCAAAATGGCCATCCTGCCCAAAGCAATATACAGATTTGATGCAATCCCTATGAAACTACCAGCAACATTCTTCAATTAACTGGAACAAATAATTCAAAAATTCATATGGAAACACCAAAGACCCCGAATAGCCAAAGCAATCCTGAGAAAGAAGAAGAAAGTAGGGGGGATCTCACTCCCCAACTTCAAGCTCTACTATAAAGCCACAGTAATCAAGACAATTTGGTACTGGCACAAGAGCAGAGCCACAGACCAATGGAACAGACTAGAGAATCCAGACATTAACCCAGACATATATGGTCAATTAATATTTGATAAAGGAGCCATGGACATACAATGGCGAAATGACAGTCTCTTCAACAGATGGTGCTGGCAAAACTGGACAGCTACATGTAGGAGAATGAAACTGGACCATTGTCTAACCCCATATACAAAAGTAAACTCAAAATGGATCAAAGACCTGAATGTAAGTCATGAAACCATTAAACTCTTGGAAGAAAACATAGGCAAAAACCTCTTAAACATAAACATGAGTGGCCTCTTCTTGAACATATCTCCCCGGGCAAGGAAAACAACAGCAAAAATGAATAAGTGGGACTATATTAAGCTGAAAAGCTTCTGTACAGCAAAAGACACCATCAATAGAACAAAAAGGAACCCTACAGTATGGGAGAATATATTTGAAAATGACACATCCGATAAAGGCTTGACGTCCAGAATATATAAAGAGCTCACACGCCTCAACAAACAAAAAACAAATAACCCAATTAAAAAATGGGCAGAGGAACTGAACAGACAGTTCTCCAAAAAAGAAATACAGATGGCCAACAGACACATGAAAAGATGCTCCACATCGCTAATTATCAGAGAAATGCAAATTAAAACTACAATGAGGTATCACCTCACACCAGTAAGGATGGCTGCCATCCAAAAGACAGAGAACAACAAATGTTGGCGAGGCTGTGGAGAAAGGGGAACCCTCCTACACTGCTGGTGGGAATGTAAGTTAGTTCAACCATTGTGGAAAGCAGTATGGAGGTACATCAAAATGCTCAAAACAGACCTACCATTTGACCCAGGAATTGTACTCCTAGGAATTTACCCTAAGAATGCAGCATTCAAGTATGAGAAAGATCAGTGCACCCCTATGTTTATCGCAGCACTATTTACAATAGCCAAGAAGTGGAAGCAATCTAAATGTCCATTGATAGATGAATGGATAAAGAAGATGTGGTACATATACACAATGGAATACTACTCAGCCATAAGAAAAGGGCAAATCCAACCATTTGCAGCAACATGGATGGAGCTGGAGGGTATTATGCTCAGTGAAACAAGCCAAGCGGAGAAAGAGAAATACCAAATGATTTCATTTATCTGTGGAATATAAGAACAAAGGAAAAACTGAAGGAATAAAACAGCACCAGAATCACAGAACTCAAGAATGGACTAACAGGTACCAAAGGGAAAGGGACTGGGGAGGATGGGTGGGTAGGGAGGGATAAGTGGGGGGGAGAAGTAGGGGGGTATGAAGATTAGCATGCATGGGGGGGTGGGAGAAAAGGGAGGGCTGTACAACACAGAGAAGGCAAGTAGGGATTCTACAACATTTTGCTATGCTGATGGACAGTGACTGTAAAGGGGTTTATAGGGGGGACCTGGTATAGGGGAGAGCCTAGTAAACATAATATTCGTCAGGTAAGTGTAGATTAGTGATATCAAAAAAAAAAAAAGGCAGTTCCTGTGTGGTAACCTCCAATGAGTTCTACACAAGGGTATAAAAGGCATATAAAAGTGTAGGCAAAGGGTCTGTTTGTGTTTATACAGAGGATCAAAGCCTAATTGGGCTACCCCGAAAATGAACTAAGATACGATATGAAAAAGAACTTCCAACATCAGCACTCTCTGGAAGACTCATGCCAGAAGATGATCATCAAAAAACCCCAACAAAGATCCACGCACTGCTACAGCTGTAGATGCACTCATCCCATCAGTTCCTGGACTTGCCATGGGAATGAGGAAGGAGATATCTAAGCTGGCCTGTGCATACAGTAAAACAACAAATTTGACTGGATCTATACTGTTGGAACTCAATCAAGAATTAGGAGAAGTGCAAATTGTAGCGCTCCAAAATCTTACAACTACAGACTATTTACTGTTAAAAGAACATAAGTGATGTGAACATTCCCCAGGAATGGGTTGTTTTAATTTGTCTGATTTCTCTCAGACTGTTCAAGTTCAGTTGGACAATATCCACCATATCATAGATAAGTTTTCACAAATGCCTAAGGTGCCTAACTGGTTTTCTTGGTTTCACTGGAGATGGCTGGTAATTACAGGTATGCTTTGGTTATGTAACTATACTCCTATTTTGTTAATGTGTGTGCGCAATTTAAGTAGTAGCTTAAAACCTATACATGCTGAAGTTACTCTACAAGAAGATTTGTCAAAGAAATAATCAATCTTCCCAGGTTTTCTGCCGCCTGCTGCTTCTATAGCTTTTCTTCTTCCTTCCTAATTACAACCCTTAAATAGAATTCGTGCCTCATATCAAATGCACCAAGTATCATAATTCTTCCAAGTGGTAAAGATACCTCAAGACAAATGCTGGGCATAGAAGCCACAGGGCATAAATCTGCAAAGAAGTAAAAAGCTAACCTTTTCAAACAATAAGGCTTCTCTCTCACTTACCAACTTTACATTTCTCTGTATGGCCCTGGAAGATGACTGGTTAGCCCGAGACGGGTAAGATTCCTCAAGGGAGGAACTACCTAAGACAGGCGCAGTCGCAGGGGGCCATCAGGTGAGAAATTGGGGATCAACAGAGGTGAGGCTTAGAACCTCACCCCCCCTGTTCTGAGAGAAATCTTCATCTGTGGATGTTTTATTGCCCTTGTCTAGCTTGGATTAACACATAGTCTACAGGCACACACCTGATCATCTACATTTGCTCTCTTACAACACTAAACTATGGTTTCTACCTTTATCTTGCATCTACCTACCACTTCAGCATTTTATTAAAAATAATAATAATGAGAGAAATGTGGTATCCACATATAAATCAAGTATAAAAACCAAATGAGTATTCATATTTGAACTGATTGTTTATAGTTCATAATGCATGAGCAAAACCAAAAGTTTCTGTGATGACTGCCCTTGTACTGTTCACCATGTAACTTATTCACTATGTAAGAATTTGTTCTCCATGTAAGAACTTGTTTGTTATGCCTCAGAAGATTGGAGACTGACGAAAATTAGGCTTGGGGTGGATTAATGATTGTACATTGAGCATTGACTCCCCTATACAGAATTTTATTGTTGTTAACAACCATTTGATCAATAAATATGAGAGATGCCCTCATAAAAAAAAAAAAAAAAAGTACACACTTCCAATTGTAAAATAAATAAGTAACCGGGATGTAATGTATAGCATAAGGAATACAGTCAAAATATTGTAACAACTTGGTATGGTGATAGCTGGTACCTAGAATTATCATGTATATAAATGTTGAATCACTATGCTGTACACCTGAAACTAATGTAATGTAATACTGTGTGTCAACTACCCTTCAATAAAAAATAATTATCTACAAAAAAAAAAAAATTAGCAGAAAAAATATATGTACATGTGAATGACTTTAATAGTTTTAATTTTTTGAGGTGTTGCATACCATATTCTGATCCTCACAAAATTTTGTGTTGCACAAATATTCCTGTCTTTACAGTTGAGGGTTAAGAATTTAACTGTTCTTCCTTGTAGTTAGCATCATACTTTCTCACTGTGGTTATTTGTTTTTGAGATGACTTCACTTTCCTTACGCAGTACTACATCTCCCAGCAGCACCTCCCCCTAGGTACATCAGGTTAACAGCGGTGCTTAGGAGGTGTTTTTGACGAAGAAGAGAAAATACCTGGCATGTAAACTGTGGGAAATTTCTTGTGCACTAGAATTTCCAGTGGAGTTTGTCCCTCAGTCCCCATGGTGTCAAGAACTTGTCATGCAGAAGACAGAGAGTACCACTTGGTCACTGCGGCTAATTGCAAATCTAATGTTGGCTGTATTTTTTCTAGACCCCAGAACAGAGCTCTGACAAAAATAACTGTGCTCCCTCATCTTCCACATAATTATGTAATTTTCCTTCATAATTATACACATCTGGAGTTGTGTTCATAATTGTTTTCACCAAAACCTACCACACCCAGGGGGGAAGTAGAGTTGGCTGGCGTCAGGAGCACCTGACTTGGTCATTCCCACCTGTTCCCAGACCCAAGAGACTCTGAGGAATCTGACTGGGAAATTCTTCTCACTTCACTGTCACAGACACACAGGCCAAGCCTGGGGAAGGAATGTACTATAAAATTCTACAACTCTTTCGAGGTGTGTGGTGATCTCACTTTACATTCCATTTTGTGAACCACTCTTTTGTCAGGTTTTCTCATTTTATTGTCTCTATTTTCTTCAGTTACAAAAGTGTTCCCCACACTTCACTCTTGAACATGCTTTCCTATTTTTTTCCCGGCACTTCTGAAGGTTAGTTTACACCTTTAGATCTTCTACTCCTCTCACATTCATTATTGTGAATGGTGAGTGGGGAGCTAGCATTTCTTTCCAAGGCAGACAACAGGGAGAGGATCTGTGTGTCACTTGTTTCTCAAGCTCCCCATGAGTGGGGTCCACATGACCAGAGGGGAGGGGCCAGCTGGGCCCACGTCTGGAGAGGGTTCAGGCCAGGGGAACCAGCTTATGGTGATTTCCACAGGGACACAGCAAGTAGACAGACTAGGCTGGGGGCTTCCTGGGGGCACAAGGATAGCTGGAATGTGTGCAGTTACAGGTGGCCACTGATGGAGCTCCCAAACTTAAGGGATGGAGGGTTTAGCCCAACCTATCCAGGCATCTGGGGAAAACTCAAGTAAGGCAGAAGGCCCCCTATATTGGAAGGAATAGTCCTTGGAACGAGCCACAGAGAACAGTGCAGGTGGCAATAAAAGCCTGTAAAACAATCTATTTTACTAACAACCATCATGTACAATATATTTTATAAAACAGCATCCATTCTAACCCCTTGGTCTCTTCCTTAACTCCACAAAAGATAAGGGGTGTTCAGGGAGTTGTGAGGAAAAGGTCCCTCCTTCAATGTTCAGGGATGCCCCAGGCACAACCAGACACCTGGCACAGTGCACCCAAGGAAGTGGGAGCAGTGGAACCCACACATTGCTCCTGCCAGCCTGCACCACCCAGAGCCGATCCAGAGTTCTCAATGCCATCCCAGGTGGGGGCCCTGCCAGAACCACACATACACTGATGCACAGCCTGAGCCTCAGCCAGACTCACAGATAGGCAGTTCCCAGCTGCAGGAGGAAACTGGCAGCCCAATGGCTGTGGTCAGCACTGCTCAGAGCCAGCACACTGAGGCTGTCTCCATTCCAGCTCCTCCTCCTCCAGGTACCACCACAGGGCCAGGGCTAGGGACCCAAGATATAGCTGACCTGAAGAGGGAAGGTGAGAGCTGACTGGGCGGGGCCCAGGGAAGGAACAAGGGGCTGGGGGTGGAGGGGGGCAGAACGAGGAGCTTCTTAAAGGGAGGAGGCAGACCTCCAGAGAGGAGTGAGATGCTGGATAGAGTAAAGGGAACCCAAGAGGGAAGGAGCAGTATGTAGGGGGAGGAGGAGTCAAGGAGAACAGGCCCTGGGGCACAGTAGGGAGGAGGTGGGGACAAGAGCCCCTGGAAAGGAGTAAGAGCTAGGGAAGAAATAGGGTCCCTGAGCTGGGGGAATGGGTCAGGAAGCTCTGTGAGGCTGGGCACCAGCACCCCTGCAGGAACTATGGGTGAGCTGCAAAACCACACCCCCTCCTAAGCCACAAAGCTGGGACTGGCCTAAGACCACACCGTGAGTGGCTCACAGCCTCCAGTTAACCTCACCCACCACTACCTCCACCTACCCAATTTACGAGGGGTGAACTGAAGCCAGAGCCAACATCACCAAGATCACCACTGGGTGGGGATGGGGGTGGAAGGAGGCACATTCGAATGGAAAGATGGTCTGTGATGGGGAGGGCAGCAGGTCAGACAGCCTCCCCAGAGACCAGGCAACACCCCTGCATCTCTGTCTTCAAAGGGTTCCTGTTCCCAGGCCCCTCTGTGCCATGTACCCCAAAGTCTGAGCCCTGCTAAAAGTGGACTTTCTGTGAAGCCCAACATTACACAGCACTCAACTCTGGGTCCCCCTTCTCCTGCCTCAAAGTAATACAAGGAGGAATTACTTTCTCAATCAAAGCTGCTTTCTCTCCCAACATATGGAGGAAGACCAATGTGCAGAGAGAACACCAGGCTTGAAGACCCTGAGGCAGGATTGAGTGGTTACTTCAGCCACAGACAAGAAGCCAGCAAGGCAGAACAGGGGTAGGCAGTCACCTCAGACGTGGTCAGGAGCCTAAATTTGTGCAGGTCCCATGTGGGGCCTCATCCAACAGCCTTCACACTGGATCTTAAATTCAACAGTCACAGGGTCAGAGAAACAGGACCTGACACACAGGGATGATCCCTCTGGCTGCAGTGAAGACAGGAAGCAAGCACAGGTATAAGGGAGACAACCTGGGGCTCATGCAGCAGCCAGGTAAGAGCTGGACACGGACCACAATGTCCAGCAGTTACCACAAAGAGCACAAGATTTGAGACTTGAGAAGACAGAGCTCACACACCAGCTAAAGTATTGAATATATGTGTGTGAAAAAACGCATTAAAGGACAACACGTTTACAGCATACTCAGCTGGGGGGGCACTGAAAAGCACAGGATGAAAGGAGACGTAAGGGCTAATCAGATGTTTTGGACATGTCAGGTTTGAACTGCTTTTGAAACATGCAAGTGGAGCTGTCAGGCTGCAGGGATCTACCTAGTTTGGGATTCAAGTCTGGGAGACACCAGAAAAGACGGCATCACAGCAACTAAGGATTGACACCTGGAAACTCGATTTGATTCAATGCAGCAGAAGGCCTGGGACTCCCATCCTGAGTGGCAAACATTTAGACAGGTCATCCACTGAGGCTCAATCCAGGGCTCTGGCCAGGACTGTACTGGCCAGAAGCTCTCTGCTTCTATGAACAAAGCCTGTCCTACTGGGGGCCCTGCTGACTCCAAGAAGGACACCTGCTCAGGAATGAAGCAAAACATACACAGAATCAAACAAGGCAGTGAGAGCCTGAACCCAACCATGCAAGACATCCGCCACACCTGGACTTCATCTAACACTGATGGTTAGCACACACACGCAATCATCCACTTTCATTAAAAGCAGTTTCATTAGGGTGATGTGACATAATTCATAAAGCACTCCACCATCTGGACATCCTTTCGTAAGTGAGCACTAGTTACCATTATGCAGCCTTCCCCAATCTTCATCCAACAAATGCTTAATGTCATCACAGAGTAAAATATTCTTTCTACAGCACACTGAACACCCACCTCCGTTTATTGTAGATGGTTTTCTAAATGGACCTCCCTCTCCTGGCAGGAGGGACATTTCATCTGAAAATGTACAAGTGGGGTCTTGTGCTTGTCTGACAGAGCCCAGTAGGCTGCTCTCACATCTGCCAACAGCCATGACATCAGATTCACTGATGAGCCAGGGAAAGACCCAACTCCACACGTCTGACACACCATTCATGGAAAGGCTCTGCACCCAAGAGAAGCCCCCACAAAACCCAGGGAGGGGGAATATTCCAGACTAAATGAAATTAAACCTAAACTCTTCATCAGGAGTGTCCGTGGTGGCCTTGGCTCCCCCTGCTGGGTGAGGTCTGCAGACCCTTCCACTCTTCCTTCTGGCCGCCTCACCTACAGGCTGCACCCGGGCTGCGTGGGCTGCTGTGGCGGAGGGAAGAGAAGTGTCAGAACTGAATAGTAACCGCTAACATTAACTGTGCCCATACAATCCCAATTCCTTTGTATAAATTAACTGATTTTCTTCTCAAAATTACAAGGTCGGTATTATCCTCACACCTGGAAACATTACACCCCATTTAGAATCGGGGAAAGATTCACCAACTGTCCGCCTCCCAGGTCCAGGCCCGAGTTCTGTGCTCCTGTGATCCAGGCTCTCCCTGCTCCCCGAGGCTTTCCTGAGCCGACCTCCTTCCCATGCCAGCCCTACTGCCCTCAGTTTCTCCTGGGAACTCCTTAGGCTCTTCCTTTATAGCCACTACAACTAGGCAGTCTTTAATCAACCGGTTCCCAGCTCCTCACCAGTCCTGAGGGCCCGCAATGCCTCCTGCCACTCGGCTTCCATCTGAGCCCTGTAGTCCCCAAACAAGGAGCGCATCAGCTGTCTCTTCCGTGGGAGCGGCGTTCTTTGGCTGCGCAGGATACGGATAGCCCCAACAGCCTGCTCTTCTGCAGATAAAAATAAAGGACTAGTAACCTCCTGTAATCCTACAGCAAAGGTAATTCAGTTCGCCTCTCCCCAACTCTAATAAGGGCCCCTCACTCTGTTTAGGGCTGGGTCTCTGCATCTTGAGGCCCAGCTCCAGCTGCTCCACGCACCAGGTCAGTTCCCAGGCCAGCTGCTCCGCCTGTGATAGATCGGAGAGAGCGGCTGTGAGAGAGAACAAGGTCCCGGCCGCCTCCAGCCCAATCGCACGGGGACCCCAAACCCCCCTCCACCGCATCCCATTCCCCTCCCTGCCTTAACTCCGCAAATCCGCGACCACGCCGCCCGCTGACTTGCACGCAGAATGCACACGGGGGCTCCACCCTTCCCGACCGAGGCCTGCCCTTGCCTGGGCCTCTGCGCCAAAGGGGGCTTCCTCTGCGGCCGGCTCTGCTGAGGCCTTCCTGCCTCCATTCGTCAGAGAAACCCCGTTCCGGCTTTTCTTCTTCGGTTTCGGTTTCTTAGAGGATGCGTCGCCTTCACCGCCTACGGGGTGCGGCCTGGAGGCGGCGTCACTGCACGTAGTGTTCCCTAAGCAGACAGACTGGATGGTACTTCACAGTGGAAGGGCTCGGGGTGCGGGAAGCTGCCCGGGGCAGCCAGGGGACTCGCGGCGCGCGGGCGGTACCTGGGCCTGGCGCCGCTGAGGTCTCCCAAACAGAATGTCCTAGGGACTGAAGAAAGGGGTACAGCGCGAGGGTCACGGGAGCCGCCAGCCCAAGGCCTACCCACCCGCGCGCTCTCGCCGCACCGCTCACCGCCATGCGCCGCAGTCACAGCCGGAGCTTACGTTGGGCCCAGGTCCGATGGAACTCGCTCCTCCGAAAATGCGTCTGCGGCCCAGCGTTCCGCGGAGCCCGGTACAGCGCGGGGGCGGGCCTAAGGAGGACCTTCCCAGGCGGCGTGGGCGGGCACCGCTCTGGACGCCAGGACAGCCCCTCGAAAGAGGGAATGTGACCTAAAAGTTCACCTTGCAGAGGGGTGAGCAACGCAGGTGAGCAAATGTGAGAAGCCGCCGCGCAGGGAAGCTGAGACTAGCGGTCGAAACGGCAGCTGGTGGACCGCGAAAATCTCCGCGGAGCGACACGTGCGGAGCCTGCTGGGCTGGTGGGCAGCAGGAGGGACGCCGTGGCAGGGCAGCGGTGTGCGGCGAGGGCGGAGGGTCCCGGGGCCTGCTTTGCCTCTGAGCGCAGCGGAAGCCAGCGAGAGCGCGTCGGGACCCACCAGGTCCCATACGTGCTCCCGGCCCCGCAGTGCCGCTCCGAGGGCCGCCGGGCGAGGCCGGCGAAGCGTGGGTGAGCGGCTGCGGAAACCTGCAGGCCCGCGGCACCCGCTGGAGGCCTGGGTGTGCAGGAGGGAAGGCAACGGCGAGCCCCAGCCCGCGATCCACCTCGCCCCTCGTTGCTCTGGACACCAGGATGCCACCTCCCGGTCCGGGGCCACGGGGTCAGCCGACCTCCACAGCCAGAGGAAGCTCCGCAGGGCTTCAGTGCTCTCTTCTGCCCTTTCACTCCCTCCTGCCTTTCCTGAACTATCTTAGGGCAAGAGTGATCTTTCTAAAACAAAATGTTACTAGAAATCTTCCATATCCTTCAGTATATTAGGCAGGAAAATGGAATCAATTAAAGCTCGAAAAGCCAAGAGCAACTTGGCCTGGAAAGTTTGAATATTTTCCAGATAAAGGAAGGTACGTACCTCAGCATAATACGTGTCTTTATTGTATTAATCATGCAGGCCCAGCTTACTTTTTTACCTTTACCTATATGCTGTTTTTTTCTCCTTCCGGCCCTAACTAATTAAGAAGCTTGTAACCTAGGCAATTAATTTAGCATGCAGGCCCAGCCGTAAACAACATAGTAAAAGGCAGGAAGGATTCCATCTTAACGATTGTATTTTAATACCCAGTAAGTTAAAAATGTAACATTCTTAACTTACCCTTTAGCAAACAGTTAATAACTCACCCCAACTTGTTGGCTGGGCAGCCAGCCTGTTTGATCTCCCAGACCCGGGGAGAAATCAGAGCAGGAAGTTCGTTGTGTTATGTTAATTCTAAGTATTCAAAGACCACTTAACCAGTCTGCACCCCCAGCCCTTAGTCACATTCCTAAGGAATTCTTAAAAGGGGGAACCCCCAGCCTTTCGGCGCGCTCCTCTGAGGTCGCCCCGCACTTTCTAAGTGCGTAACCTTTTTAAACTTTTCAACCTTTCAGGGGGCGTTCCTCTCTCCGGGGTCCCCCGCATTTTCTAGGTGCGTATCCTTTTAATCTTTTCCCAACCTTTCAAGGGTGAGTCTTCTCTAAGGCAGCCCACACTTCCCTTTATCCAAGTGTGCTTCTTTTGCCTTAAACAAACTCACTTAAACCCAGTCTCTGTGCCTTTACAGTAGTTAAGTGTTTATTATTACTTTGTCGTTCTAATCCTCCGAATTCTGGCTTTAACCTTCACTCTATCCTATCACCGACAAGCAAGGAGGGGCTGCTAAGAGCTCAGACCTGGGCTTGCAAATTGCTGTCGCCTGGGTGACCGGGAGCTGCTCTTCAGTAACCTGCCTGAAAGCCTCCCTTCTTTACCTATAGGAAATTCGCAGAACATAATCTCACTCCATCCAGTGCTCTGCGCCTTCCCCAAAGCCTGGGGTGGTGGGGACTCAGTTCCCACGCCGTGCAGATCCAAGCAGACGTTGGATGCCAGGTAACCCTGGCTTAAGGATATAGCAGGGGTCGTGCCCCATGCTGAGTAGCTGTTCAATGAACTTCCTTTACTATTCTATTCTGTCATTCCCTAACACTCTTACTTTAATGAATTCCTTCCTCACCTTGTGCTGTGACTTCCCTGCGTCACCGAACGGAACTCTACCTAACAAGTATAAGGAATGTGATCCTTGAAGGTAACCTGAGCCTGGAGCAGAGAGTAGGAGGAAACAGGTCTGTGTGCTGTGAGAGAGAATCAGAACCAGTGGGTGGGGCAGCCCATCCTCCCTTCATCCTATTTCCTTTTCTGCTCCCTCCCATCTCTCCTGCAGTCTCAAGGCCCTGGGCAATCCCATTCAACACCACCAACCTCCTTCCAAACTAATCTGAACTCCCCGCTGAAATTGACTAGTTGGTGGGTTCATTGAAGAGCGTGGTCCACATGCCTGAAGCCCCTGGGCTTTTTAGAGATCCTCAGAGATTCTGGTTTGTCCCTCTGTAGCTCCGGGGGTAAAGCATGTGTTCCAACCCAGGATGAATAAACTGGTGAAGCCTGAAATAAGTCAAGGGGAAAAAAATAAAAGTGGGAGAAACTTGTTCACGGCTTACAAGAAGCCTGGCTCCTTTCGTCCCCCTCCTGCTGCTCCCGCTGGCCCATTTCCCCCCCCCGGGGCGCACTCACCTCTCCCCCCATCCTAAACACCTATTGATAGGAAATGGACTAAGGAGAGAGCAGCTCTCCACCCCTTGTAAACACTTGTTGATATGGACATGGATTTAAGGCCAGGCGAGAGATTCTGGAAATACTGCAATTTTACCCACACCCTCCCATTCAGTTGGCTAATTCATGAGATATCTAGTGTAATTATCCAAAGCTAAGAAGATTCCAGTAGTTTAGTGTAAGACCCAATGGCCTTATTCCAGTCTGTGCTTCCCCCCAGTGAGGAGACGAAGGCCACGGCAGATCGATGCAACAAGCAAGAGGTTTATTGTTATTCCAGCTAGCTGGGGTCCAAGTGTCTGCCCAACACAGCGGGTTTCAACAAGGACCCCAAGCACTCAGAGCCAAGGGTTTATATAGCATTTTCAAAGCACTTAACTCAGTAATTTTCCACAGCTATACATTATTCTTGCAAGACATACATCCTGGGGTTAGGCAAGAGCAAGATAAGACCATTCCTCAATTGTCAGGGCGGGTCCACACGATAAGCTTGGTATGTAGGATTAACTGACCAAGGTTAGCTGACCAAGGGTCACCGCTGCCTTATTCCGGTGTTCATGATTGATAATCTTGTTTTTCTTGGCCTTACTCAGTTCCAGTTCACACACACTCAGGAAATGGCTTTTAGGCCCTTAAGATGGCTACTCTTATGCTAACCTATTTCTGTTCTTACATTTAAACTATTTCTATTCTTACATTAGTTTACTTGCTTTTGCAATTTTGTCACAAAGCATGATAATATGAATATTGTTCAGTGTTTCATGCTATCTTCAGTTGTTCTTGCTCATGGCACTAAAAGTGCAGTTGGCAAGGAGGGACATTATGAAGTGACTCGAGCTTAAAAGGAAGACTCTAAGAATGAACCCTGTTAGAAACATACAGAGTTTGGGTCCCTGTAGATGCGCCCCTGAGATTACAAGTGTTATGGGTGTCAGATAGGGCATGCCGGAGCAGGAGGAAGGAAACAGGTCCTCACAGAAAAGATTATAAAAAGGGAGTCTTTATTTAGCCGGCTGGCGACTGCCAAGGAGCAAAGCTCTCCGAGTGCAGCCCGAGCCCCTGTTACAACATCCTTTTAAGCATTTTTACCGCAGCCTGCTTAGTTTTTGCAACTTTTCCACCTTCGCCTAAATTCAGCAAGCTATATTCCTTGTTCAATGTTTGGGGGGCTTAAGCATCCTGTTTTGCCCACCTGCTGCAGAAAATGTGTGATACTGCTGGTCTCTAACAAAGCAATGTACAGAAACAAAAATAGCCTGGGGTTAGTCGAACATCCTGTTTCTCATGGGATTTATATTTTTTCCTTTAGTTTCTCAGAAGTTTGTACGTGACTAGGATTTAGGGCTAACTTTACAGAGAGCTTTGTGTCCTATTTTTATGTCTGAAACTGCTTCAGCCCCTCACACAAGGTGTAGCAGAGGAGACCAGGAACACTCAACTCAGTTGTGACTTGCTTCAAACCTAAGGTGATCAACATTTATTAGTAATACTCCAATTATTTCTGAACTCACTGGAACCACTAATTCGGATCCTGACCTGGTAGGGGCTCTGCTGTACCTCCGGCGGAAGAGACCTCAGGACCTTGTGTGTTGGGGGGCACGGGACGTTCGGGAACCCCTTTCCTTGCTCCCGCCCGCGCGGCGCCGCCTAGTTTATTGGGGACGCTGGGCGGGGAGCGAGCTCCAGGGCCATGTTTACGGTTGGCAGAGAACAACAAGGTTTCGGACCTGGGGCAACGGAAGGGCAGGGCCCGTGGCTGCTGTGTTTGCAGACGAAAAATACGTGGCTTCCCTGTCTATTGCGGCAGTGAAGGAATCAGAGCAGGAACGTAGAAAACTCGGGGGAAACCGGAGGCTGGCGACGAGCCCCCTTGCCCACAGAGGCGAGCTCGGTGCGCCCCGCGCGGCACGTTTGAGTGGGGCGGGCTCGGAGGGTGCTGACGGGAGCAGGACAGGACCCCGCCGGCAGGCTCCACGACCCTGCCCCGCGCACCCGAGGCTCAGGAGGAAGAGCGCGCGGGAGCTGTAGTCACCGCTGTAAGCCCGACCCCCGGTGTGTCCAGCAGGCCTCCCACCAGATGAGGAAGGGAAGTGGGAAACAGCTACACATTCTCGGACTTCAACGAATGATTCTTCTACAACTGCAGGTCAGTACGCCAAATAGAAAGGTCAGTTGTTTCCAAGGGCAGGAATCTGACCCCAGTACCCCACTGGCCATTTCCGTCACACTGGTCAATCCTATGGCAAACATCTTACCTAACCTCTCACTCCCTTGGGCCACCCACCCCCTGCTAAAAGGCCTCCTGGTAGGTTGCTGGGACAGGTGGACGGGATTTCAGTGCCACAGCAGTGAACTGGTCTCAGCAGGGAGGCGGTCAGGGCCAATGCCATGGAGGGAGTCTGCGACGGTTCTCTGCTGGTGTCTTCTGTGTTCATTGGGGTGGTGATGAAAATGAAAGGAACAGAGAGAAGCGGTTCATCGTATATGCAAAGGACCCTCAATGAGATATTTAGCAGGCTTCTCATCAGAAACTTTGGAGGCCAGAAGGCAGTCAGCCTATATATACAAGGTGCGAAAAGCAAAAAGAGCAAATAAATGAATTAAGCAAAGTAGCAGGATACAAAGTCAACACATAAAATTATTTGCATTTCTATACACTAATGAACAATCTGAAAAAGGAAATTATGAAAACTATTTCATCTACAATAGCATTAAAGAATAAAAAACTTAGGACTTAACCAAGAAGGTGAAATACTTGTACAATGAAAAATACAAAACATTGCTGACAATTAGAAAACAAATAAAGGGAAGCACATCCCACCTTCATTGATTAGTACTGTAAAGATTTCAGTACTATCCAAAGCAGTCTAAAGAGTACTTATCAAAACCCCAACAGTGTTTTTTTGCAGAAGTGGAACAGCCTATCCTAAAATTCATGTGGAATCTCAGTGACCCCAAATAGCCACAAAAAAAATTTTTTAATCTTGAAAAAAAATAAAGTTGTAGGACTCACACTCCTGATTTCAGAACTTTCTAGGAAGCTGCAGTATTAAAACTGGTACTGGCATAAAGGCAGACATATAGACCAGTGGAATAGAAGAGAGAGCCCAGGAATAAACTCTTACATATATGGCTACAGGTTTTAGACAACGAAGCAATATTCAATAGGGAAAGGACAGTCTGTGTGCATCCTGGTAGGAGGCCCTAAGAAGACTTCTGTGATAATCTTGCCAAAATGCACCCACTGAAACTTGGTGACAGGAGACATCAGGCAGACCCACAGAGAGAGGTGGCCTGCTTATCATATATTCAAGGTCAGAATCGGGAGACCGAGGAGCCAGTGAGAATGTGTGCTTCAACATGGATATCAGAAATATCACTGGGACAATGGCAAACATGGAATGGGATCTGGGGATTGAATGGTAGTAACATATACAGTAATATCCTAATTTTGGCTGTGGAATTGTGGTTAAGTGGTTATATGAAAGAATCATTTAAGGGTGAAAGTCTTGATACTATTGCACTTTTTTCATAAGCTTAGAACTTTTTCAAAAAAATATTTTAAATGTGTTGATAAAGTTAATGAACACATGTACAGGGTTTTTGTTTTTTAATGAAGAAGACCTGGCAGGTCTTCTTATTGCATAGATGGAGCAGGAACAGTGAGGTATGACCTCAGTGGGAAGAGCCCTCAGAAAGGTAGAGGGTTACAGGAAGGCCACCACCTCTGCTGATCCCGCCACTGCTTCATATACCTACTTTAATAATGAAGAACTCTGGCAGGGCCACTGGGGATGGGGGCGGGAGTGGATGCTGAAACAGGCCTGGAGGAACAGTGAGACTGACTGGATGTGAGAAAGAGTAAGGGTTTTAGGTGCCTGGCTAAGGCACCTGCATGGGCAAAGAGCCTGGTATGGTAGTGGCCAGGATGCTGCCACTTCCATGTGGCACCTGATGTGAGTGGGTGGTCAGGGAAGAAGAAGGTGGTGAGATGGGACTAAGGGACAGATACCAAAAAGATGGCAGGAGCAAGTGTAAGCAGTCCACACATTAAATTCTGCAGAGCCAAAGGAGGCCTGGCCACAGACTCACTGACAGGAAGGTGTGTCCTCAGCAGAGTTCATCCATCAGTCACTCTCTCTACTGAGGAATCTTCTCATTTGTGCTTTTCAACTTTAAAACCTGTCACATCTTGATGACGATCATTTTTTAAACTATAGTCCTGAGATGCTGTGGACTCTTAATTCCTCAGATTCCCCGAAGAAGCCACAGGAATTTGGGGTGTTTACCATCCACAACCTACCCCTTCAGGCTGCTTCTGGGTTTCTAGAATAAATTATTGTTGCTTTTTGCCTTTCATATTTTGAATATTGAAAGAAATCCCTTTGAAGTAATGTGAATAGTTCACTGAAGTCCATTAAGACTTCTTAGCCCTTCTAGTCAACATTTCAGCTCAGTCTCCATGCTGGCCAAACAATCTGAAAGGTGACAGCCTGTTACAGCTCTAATAATAACCACTGTTTACAAAATTAAGATCCCATGTGCTTTCATTGTGTCTCAAAATGGGACTACCTTCTCACTCTTCTGACCTAGACTGTGCTTCAACAGTCTGCATCCACCATTCAGTGTTTTTGTTTGGCTTTGTTTGTTTTGGGTTTGTTTCTTTGGTAAATTTCCTTTCAGTGGGTTTCAGAATTCGGTGTATCACCATCGTTTCTATGGATTTTCAGGCATTTTATTCGTTGGAAATAGGTGGTATGTACTCTTGCACATGTTGGGCTTCTTTGCCTTGTGTCATGTCTACTGTTTGAGTTAGTACGCTGCTTCTTTGTTTGTTTTTCTCTATTTCCCCTAATTTGCTTCTGTGAAATCAAGTTGTTCAGATCAAATGGTTTTTCCTATTATCTACTACTTTGTATACCTACTATAAGGCCATAAGAAGATACCTTGCTTTTAGAGTATGAAGCAGTGGCGTGATCAGCAGAGGTGGTGGCCTTCCTGTCACCCTCTTTACCTTTCTGAGAGCTCTTCCCACTGAGGTCATACCTCACTGTTCCTGCTCCATCTATGCAGCCTTTGGCCTTGGGCTTCTTTCCTTCCTTCCCATGCCAGCTTTCATGGCTGTGATTGCATGCTTTTCTCCTCTCCTCCCTCTCCTCTTCCTTGTGTGGTCATTTTGTGTTTTTGTATTTTGAGAATCCAGTGTCCTCCTAGCATATAGTTGTTTCATATAAATGTTCCTATTTATGCTCTAATTCTTCCTTAGTAAAACACAACTAGCTCGATTTTCTTCATTCTTTCAAGTTATTCATTTAGGATGGGAAAAAAAGGAATTGACTCCAAAGCAGGACATCTCCAAAGAAATGGAATCCCAGATGGCCAGCACTGACAAGACTAAGAACAACAAATGCTGGCAAGGATGTGGAGAAAAAAGAACCCTCCTACAATGCTGCTGGGGATGTAAATTAGTTAAACCATTGTGGAAAGCAATATGGAGGTTCCTCAAAAAACTCAAAATAGAAATACCATTTGACCCAGGAATTTCGCTCCTTGGAATTTACCCAAAGGATACAACTTCCCAGATTCAAAAAGACATATGCACCCCTATGTTTATCACAGCACTTTTTATAATAGCCAAGATATGGAAGCAACCTAAGTGCCCATCAGTAGATGAATAAATAAAGAATATGTGGTACATATACACAATGGAATACTATTCAGCCATAAGAAAGAAATAAGTCCTACCATTTGCAACAACATGGATGGATTTTATGCTCAGTGAAATAAGCCAGGCAGAGAAAGACAAGTGCCAAATGATTTCCTTCATTTGTGGAGTATAACAACGAAGCAAAACTGAAGGAACAAAATACCAGCAGACTCAGAGACTCCAAGAAGGAACTAGTGGTTATCGAAGGGGAGGGGTGTGGGAGGGTGGGTATTGGGGGAGGAAGAAGGGGATTGAGGAGTATTGTTTAGTAGACATGGTGTGGGGGGTCTCGGGGAGAACAGTCAGCACAGAGAAGGCACATAGTGGATCTGTGGCATCCTACTATACTGATGGACAGTGACTGCATTGGGTATGGGTGGGGACTTGATAATATGGGTAAATGTTGAAAGGAAGGGAGCGACACAGCAGCAATTCACCAGAGAATTCTGCTTTATTAGGGAAAGGTGCTGGGTTATATAGGAAGGGGCATGGGGTGATTGTGGTGTTACTTCTACGGGGCTGGTGGCTATTGGCTAGGTGCTGGAATTAGGGGGGCAAGGGGTGATTGGGGTTCAGATGGCGCTGGCGGGAACCGAGGACCCGGAAGAGAAGCAAGAGGTTTGCCATCTTATGGGTGGGGGCCCTTCATTCCCCCCTTTCTCCTCTATGGGGTTGTGGACGTTGCTTTCTCTCTGCTTCCTGCTGAACGGGGGTGGAGAAGGGAGTGAGGGCTTGAGGACTGGGAGGAAAGGGTTGATAGGACTCCCCACAGTAAGGACGAGTAGATGTGGACTTCTTCAGGTTGGAAATCAATTAAGGTTCCCTGTAACCATAGGTCGAGGACTTGTTGATTCTAATGGTGCCAAGAAGATATGGGTGCCAGAAGCCAGGCGTCTGCGACCATTGTTTCCAGGAACAGTTTCCAGCGGAGAGAGGGGTCCATCTCAGCGTGTGGTGAGGAGGTTACGTGAGGGTGAGGGATCTTCTGTGGCTAAAAGCTGGTAGTTCCTGAGTAAAAGCTGGTTGAAAGTTTGATTAGAGATTTTACCAACTTGGGATTTGATAAACTTTACAAGGCAAGAAGAGACAGGCGAGGAGAATGATTATTATAGGGCCTGCAATGGGCCAAAGCCAGGTAAGGAAGGGGTTTGTTAGTATTGAAGAGAATGGGTTGGAGGAGTAATACTGTGGGTACCGGGAGTTACCCATGTAGTGAATGGTGCAAGACCAGTAGGGACATCTTTGTAGGCATCTGGCCATCGCCTGCAACAGGCTTGTTTTTGGTCATAGAGGAAACAGAGGTAGGGAGAATAAAGGTAGCTGCTAGTGAACACTTCGGTGGAGGGAGGAAAGTGGAGGTATAAAGGCTCGGAGCAGCCTTTCAGAGGGCAGTCTGATGTGGCAATGAGGGCAGTAATTTTTGTTTGATGCTGTGTGTAAGACTTTGAATCGCCATACAAAGGAGGCTGGGGTGGCAGGGAAGACAATAGGAATGAGGAAAAAAAGCGAGAGAGAGCGAGGGAGCAGTAAAGGAGGAAAAAGTCATGATTTGGGTATGGATGGCAAAGGGGGTGAACGGGATTTTGGAGGAAAGAGGACAGTAAGGTCAGGAGTCTGGAGGGACAGAGAGTCTGTAAACTTTTGTAGGTTAAGAGATCCTTTAGGTGATGTGGGGACAGAATGGTAAGGGGCGCCCCGAATGTCAGTTTATGAGCTTCCTTCTGCAAGAGCTGTCCAGCGGCTAATGCCCATAGGCAGAGGGCCCATCCCCGAACTGTGGGGTCTAATTGCTTGGAAAGATAAGCTACTGGGACAAAGGATGGGCCATAATATTGGCCTAGGACTCCTAGAGCTTGACTGGACCTCTCATGAATGTATAATGAGAAGGGCTTCGACAAATCAGGAAGATGGAGAGCTGGGGCATCCACAAGGGCTCGACGGAGCTTAATGAAGGAGTGTCGGGGTGAGGAGGATAATGGTTCTTCAGGGGGGCCCTTGCTGAGGTCGTAAAGGGGTCTTGCCAACAGGGAGAAGTTAGGGATCCACACTCTAAAATACCCAGCCAGGCCTAGAAAGGAAAGGATTTCTGTCTCGGTTTTGGGAACGGGCAGGTCAGAGAGGAGCTGTTTTCTGTCTAAGGTAATGGACTTTCTTTGTTGAGATAGAAGGAATCCGAGGTAAGTGACAGAAGGGGAAGAGAGAAATTGAGCTTTGACAGGGGATACTCGGTAACCTCTGGAAGCTAGAAGGTTAAGTAGGGAGGCAGTGTCAAGTTGAGACTGTTCTCACGAGGGACTGCAGAGTAGAAGATCGTCCACATATTGTAATAAGGTGGACTCAGAGTGATCATGATGAAACTGTTTGAGGTCCTGAGCTAGGACCTGTCCAAAAATATGGGGACTATCTTGGAAGCCTTGTGGCAAAACTGTCCAAGTGAGTTGTTCAGAATGTCTTGTGTATGAGTCCGTCCAGGTAAAGGCGAAAAAATCTTGGGAGGAGGGGTCCAGAGGGATAGAAAAAAATGTGTCCTTGAGATCTAGGACTGAGAAGTGGGAGGCCGAGGCAGGGATCTGCGATAAAAGGCTGTATGGATTTGGGACTAATGGATAGGGACGATGGCCATGTTGATGAGGCGAAGGTCTTGGACGAGGCAGAAAGATCCGCTGGTTTTTTGAACAGCTAATATGGGGGTATTAAACAGGGAGTGAGTGGGTCTGAGGTAATTTTTGTTTAAAAGATCTTGAATGATGGGTTAGAGGCCTATGAGGGCTGAAGTGGTTAGGGGGTGATTGGGCCTGACAGATATACTGAGAGGGGTCACATAATTTGATAGAGGCAGGAGGACATAGAGCCACAGAGGGGCTTGTAATGTCCCAAAGTTTGGGATTTACAGGGTGTATGAGGGCGGAACTGGAGCTTTCTTTGGGTAGAGGGGGGTCGTCGGCTATGAGGGCCATCAGAAAGGAAGTACTGGGGGCTGTGGAAGTGGATATAGTTATGGAAACATGGAGGAGAGAAAGGATGTCCCATCCTAGTAAGGGGATGGGACACTGGGGCATAACCAGGAAGGAGTGGGAGAAAGGTATGGGACTGTCTTGGATTGTGCATAAAAGGCGGGGGGTTTTTAATGGGAAAATCTGTTTACCTCCTACCCTGACTATAGGAGTAATGGCAGGCGTGGTAGGGCCCCGGTATTCTCGCAAGACTGAGAAGGTGGCTCCTGTATCTAGGAGGAAGGAGATGGGGCGACCGTCTACTATTAAGGTAACCCTGGGCTCCTGTTTGGTGATGGAAATGGTCGGGCGAGAAGCCCCTGGGCCCAGTCAATCTTCTTCTGCCAGCCCCACTACGGCGGGCTTAGGATGGGGGTTGTTCGTCCAGCCTCCCCGTCGGGTGGCTGGGCAATCAGACCTCCAGTGGCCCTTTCTGTGGCATCTGGGGCATGGGGTGGTAGGAGATCTGGGGGAGGGGCACGCCCTTGACCAATGTCCTTCTTTTCCACACTTGAAACAAGCTCCTGGGGGGGGCTTGTTTGTAGAGGGGCACCCAGGTTGTGGTTTTATCAGCTGGGCCAACATTTGGAAATTGGCCTGATCAGCCTTTTGTTTACAGTGTTCTTTCTCCTCCTCCTGGTTATGGAAGACTTTAAAGGCCACTGTTAGGATCTCAGTCTGTGGGGTAGCGGGGCCCTGTTCTAACTTTTTGAATTTAGCTTTAATGTCGGGGTAGCTTTGAACTAGGAAGTATGTCATAAGGACATGTCTCCCGTCAGACGTTTCTGGGTCCAGGCTGGTATACTGTAATAGGGCTTGAGTGAGTCTAAGAACTCGGAGGGAGCTTTTGAAAATTGACTCTTTACAAGCTGCTTTTTTCAGACCTGCTGTTAAGCAGCAGGTGAAGATATCTCAAGAGCGGAGACTCACAGTGGTGTTATAATCTCAGTGTGGGTCTTGTTTGGGGACAGCGGTGGGGCCAGGAGGATAGGTGGGGTCAGTCCTGTGGGTTTCAGTGGCATGCATTTGGGCGAAGTCCCAAACTCGTCTATGCTCTTCAGGAAGGAGGGTATTGGCCAGGAGCATGAAAATGTCATGATGTGTGAGGCTGTATGACTGAAGGGTCTATTTAAACTCCCTGATATATGTCGTGGGATCAGTGGAAAAGGAACCTAGGCGTTTCTCAAGTTTGGCTAAATCTCCTAAGGAGAAAGGGACGTGAATGCGCATGATGCCTTCGGATCCTGCTACCTCCTGGAGGGGGACAATAATTTTGGGAGGCCCTCAGGACCGAGTCTGAGGAGGACTGAAGGGTTGTGGCTCAGTCTGTGGGGGAGAAACAGGTGATGGGGGCAAAGACAGAGGAGACTCTTGGGACTTAGAGGGGGGCTGAAAGGCTCAGGCTTGATCTGCAGGGGGGTGAGTTGGGGGAGGAGATGGTGGTGGAGGAAGGGGGAGGGTTTGTTGTAGGAGAGGAGGGGGAAGGGAGTGGGCGGGAGGCTTTTGCAGGGGAGAGACGGCTTGCAGGCTAGGAGAAATTGGGGGGAGGCGGGGGGAGGAGGCGGCGGCGGCAGCGAGGGAAGCGGGAGGAGGCGGAAAGCTTCGGTATAGGGAATCTCCTCCCATTTTTTCAGGCGCTGGCAGTAGTTAAAGAGATCGCGAGTGACGTCAGGATCAAGAGCTCCCCCTGCGGGCCATTGGTTGTTATTGTCTAGGGGGCATGTCGGCCAATCTTGGGAGCAGTATTTACGGGGAAGTTTTGGTTTTATATCAGGCGTCAGGGAGAGGGTGGCTAGATGCTTGAGCAGGCATTCAAGAGGTGAGCTTCCAGGGAGGGACGAGGAGGCTCCCATGGCTAAAGGACAGAGAAGGAGACAAACAGGAGAAGACGAATGGAGATCCTCGGACTGGGAGCAGACGGCAAGGAGACAAAGGGCATCCCCCATGATCCTTGGGGGTCTGCGGAAACTCGTATACGAGTCGGTTTCTTAGGAAGTGTGGTTCGTCACCCCGACTTCTCTAAGAAGGCAGATGCCGGAGTCACGAGGAGCCTAGTACTAGGAGTTTTCGGTGGAAGGAATTTTCAGTGGAAGGAACGGAAGGAGGAGGTGGGGGGGAAGGGGGCATTCTCATCCGCAAAGGAGTCACCTCGTTTATGGCTGTTGGAGGGGGGCCTGAGGGTCCACCGTAGCCGTGAAGGCCTGAGGCGGGGAGAGTTCCCTCCTCGTCCCCGAGCGTCAGGGCCTTGCCGGACGATCACGGTCAATGGCGCTGCGATAGCTCGGGGAAGAGCGGCCCGCTCCAGGGGAAAACTTACCCAAAGGCCAGAGAGGAGTGGTGAGTGTGAGAAGCCAGCGCCGGAAAAAGAGGACGAGGGCAAGCTGCTGCTGGTGTCGGGGGGAGACGGGGCCCAGTTGGGGTGTCCTGTCTCCCGGGTTTCGGCACCAATGAAAGGAAGGGAGCGACACACAGCAGCAATTCACCGGAGAATTCCGCTTTATTAGGGAAAGGTGCTGGGTTATATAGGAAGGGGCATGGGGTGATTGTGGTGTTACTTCTACGGGGCTGGTGGCTATTAGCTAGGTGCTGGGATTAGGGGGGCGAGGGGTTATTGGGGTTCAGATGGTGCCGGTGGGAACCGAGGAACCGGAAGAGAAACAGGAAGTTTGCCATCTTATGGGTGGGGGCCCTTCAAATGTAGTAACCACATTGTTTTTTCATGTGAAACCTTCATAAGAGTGTATATCAATAATACCTTAATTACAAATTTTTAAAAAAGAAATGGAATCCCAGAGAGCAAGATCAGGACACATAAGGGACATTTCTAAGGAACCCAACTTTGAAGAGACAAGTAAAACCGAGGGAAAGTTAAAGAGTGGAGGGAGAGAATCTGCAGTGGAATGGCCTAAGGAATTCTCCCAGAAGAGCAATTTCAGGTCAGCAACAATGACACATGGGAAAACCCCCACAGAGGAGAATGGCCAGGAGTTCAATGCAGGTGAGGAAGGTGCCCTATAGACTCAGGCCCTGTCAGATGTTGTGGAGCATCTGGAAGGGAGAGTCACCACCAGAAGCCATCACATGTAGAGAACTTTCAACAAAGGATAGACCTCATTAGCCTCCAGAGCTTCCAGCCAGGAGAAAGATCCTGTGAGACCGATGAATCTACAGAAGTGCCCAAGGAGAGTCCAGTTCTTAGTGAGAATCAGAGGGTCACCCATCCAGAGAAACCCTTCGGGTGTACTGAGTGTGCAAAGACTTTCAGTCCAGGTGGAGCTCTCCAGCAGCATCAGAATTCACAGAGGGGAGAAGCCCTACATGTGTGAGGGATGGGGGGGCACTTTCACTGCTCATCCATCTCATCTTCAACACCTGAAAGTTCACTCTAGGGAGAAACCTTGTGAGTGTAATCTATGTGGGAAAGCCTTTCATCACAGCTCCAACCTGATGCCTCATCAGAGAATTCATAGCAGAGAGAAATGCAAGTGTAAGGAATGTGGGAGTGCCTTCAGCAGACAGTCCCACCTCACTTGGCATCAGAGAACTCATTCTGGAGAGAAACCTTATGACCGTACTGCGTGTGGGAAGGCCTTCAGTGCACGATTCTCTCTCACTCAGCATCAGAGTTCACACTGGAGAGAAGCCCTATGGATGTGAGCACTGTGGAAGAGCCATCTGACAAAGCTCTCACCTCATTTGACACCAGAGGACTCATATCAGAGAGTGTTCATGTAGGTGTGGTGACTGTGGAAGAGCCTTCAACTAGAGTAGCTCTCCATAGTCATGAGAGTCCCTGAGGCTCATGCGGGAGAGAAGGCCTGCAAGAGCAGCTTCCACTGGGCATCATGAAGCCAATGCTGTGCCCTGACTCAGCTTGACCCGGGAAATTTTTCACCATTTTATATCAGGAGACATTTACTGATGAGAAACCCTCATGTCATGACACCCATTTTGGAAAGTCAGCTCTTCGGGGATTTGACTGCGTCTAAATGAGCTGCTAATGAAAGAGTGTCAAATTATGTTGTAAAAGTCCCATGGTAATGTGCCTTCCCTCACATCCAGAGGGTGGCCCCTATGTGAGTACTTCAAACAAAGATAACTCAAATATATTTATTAAGGTAGTGTTGTTATCACACCAGAACTTAGGTTTTCCATTTAGCCACTTGTTTTGCTTTTCCTTCAACTTCATCGTCTAGTTCAGCTTCATGAAGAGTGAGGTCCCTGCATTTTCCAAGTGTGATGGAACCAGGTTGGTTTTTTTATTTATTTGCTTGTTTGTTTGGGCCTCTTTAAACATGTTTCTGTCCTATTGTGAGGGATACAGTACCTTTAACTTCAAGAGTGTTATCCTATTCAGCTTCAGATAATCCACACAGAAGAGAAACTGAGCATAAGCAGTTAAGGAAAGAAGTGAGGCTTATGTGTAGATTCAAACTGTTGACATCCTGCTAAGAAGTCAGATGACATGTGTAAAGTGGGATTTTCTGCAAGGTAATTTGAAAAGAAAGAACACTGTGATTTGGGAGAACAAGAGGAAAAACAGACACATAGTGGCACGGTTCCCTTGTTAAACCTGCAGTTGGCATATCCCATGTCAGTTTCTAAGGGAGAGGACTTGAGGAAGGGGGAGCTTGCCCTTGTTCCACGGCAGGCAAGCCCTGGGCAGCCTCCAGTGAGGGGGGCTGGTCCCCCTGCTGCCAGAGGACAGAACTCCAGGTGAGGCAGGCTCATGGCACTAAGCAGCTCTCAGTGGGTAGATAACTCTGGAGACAATCGACCTAGGCACTCGCATGTGCGGGCTATGAAGGTGCCTTTTGTCCTGCTCTGGAGTGATACTGATCTGCAGTGTCCTGGCGTCCTTTGGTTCTCCCACCTGATGTTTGAGATGACACATATTCTGGGAGCTCTGTTTTCCCAAGCATGGTCTTCAGAGTTGTGACCCTTATTGTGTGCTGCCTCTGTGCCCAATTCACGCTGTGATTCACTTAGAACCCCGTTCCCCAGAAACTGCTATAGCACTTTCTTCTACTTTTTTTGTGCAGGAAAGAAGATGAGCATCATCATAGGCTGAAGTGGTGTTATTAATACGAAAGTCAACAAAAACAGTCTGTGAGAGACAGTTCTAGAAACTGAAACTTGACAGCCGATAGTAGCTCTAGAGTCTGATGAGCAAGCTGGATGCCATATGTGCAAACCCTTCAGAAGGGATTGATCAGTTAAGATTTGGCGTAAGCTCGAGTGGAATGGTGCTCTGTGTAGAGGGATCAGGGTAAGAAGTAAAAGAGAACGTAAGCGTGGTGAGTCACTTACTACTTAGCACTCTGTTACTTTATAGTATCCTCTTCATGAGGAAAATTATTCCACCTCCCTTCCTGTTAATGGAGCTTTCTCTTTGAAGCTGACTCATCTTTTCTCCTTATGTTGACTTGAGCTAGGACTCCAACCTTATTTTCAGGCTGTTGTGCATACAGTAGTAGTGGTAGACTGCACTTGTGTCAGAATTATGAAAAGCTAACTGCAAGGTCTGCCTCTTGGTGATACTCCTCCTAAGACACTGCACCACAAATAGCTTTCACTATTTTTTGGAAACAGGAAAGAGTTTACTTTAATAATAATGGCTGTCATGTGCTGAAAAAAATTCTAATTCAGTCAATGAAACTTTACTTTCCTACCTTAACATGTGTCAGCCACTGTGATATGTACTTTGTGTGGACCTTCTCCTTTAACCCTAACATCAACTCAGTGAAGCAGATGCTCTTATTAATCTCATTTCACAGAGACTGAGGCACAGAGAGGCTGCTTGGTGGTGGTCCTGGAGCTGCATGGCCCCACCACCCACGCACCTACAGTGCTCCAGAGTCCCTGCCACAGGCAGCACCCCAGGAGCTAAGGCACCACTGACAGGGAGGCCCAAGACTGCCCAACCAATTCTAAATGGTGGATTTTATGTTTACGTAAGTGCAGTTGGGTAGGTGGGTCTCTAGATGTGTTACCAAGGAAGAAAAATGAGAAATGGCCCAAAGGTGGGAGCCTCTGCTTATGGTCACTGCCCAGTGGGAATGTCTGCCTTCTCCTGAGGTGACTGGAAACCGCAGCCCCTGAAGTTGGAATACCCTCACTTGGCTCTCCTGGCTTCAGTCTGAGGGCCTTGGAACACTTGGTCCAGGTACAACTTATGTTTCTAGAGAAAGAACTTTTAGGAAGAAAAAAAATTAACTGTTTTTGCTCCAAGGATCTCTTTGGCATCCTTTCAAGAGAAAAAGGGACTCGGAAGGCATGACAGTGTCTTCCTTGAGGCTGTATGATAGTGCCACCCAGGAGGAAGTGTTTGTTTGTTTTCCTTTCTTCCATCTTCACCTACAGTGGAAGTACTTACTGAATTAAGAATCTCAGTCTTTATCCTAATCCTCTGTTTTAGGTTCTATGGCTAAAATGTCTTTAAGAATAATTCCTGTGTTCAGTTTGGATTGTTTTAGTTTTCAGTTAAGTACTTCACCCAAATTGTATTCAATTTTATTTACATAGTTGTTAATGTCCTTGACTCCACTCATAAATTTTTCTGTTACCCTATTTGTTTGATGTTGTTGATACTGGTCAGGAGCCAGACTGCTCTGGTGGTGCACAGCTTCTCTGTGCGACACTGAATTTCTGGTGCAGAGCAGCTCACTTGGCCTCCTGGCTCCTAAATTGAGTAAATTAGTTGCAGTTGAGAAGAGAAGGACATTCAGTTTCTTGTCAATGGAAAGAAACTTTCTGGAGGAATTTCATGCCAATGCCAGCAGATGTACAATCTTCTAAGAAACCAACCGTGGCCCACGCTGGTGGCACAGGCCTGAAATGTCCTAGGAACAGGTGATGACATTGGCTGGCACTGTTCTGCAGTCCAGCGATTCAGGCTCTGCTCAGTCTGCTGACTCATTCCCAAGACTCCCTATTCCTGCTTCTCCCAGAGACAGCTGCTGTGTCCGGTGGCACTCCTTGACCTCATGATGGAAAGAACAGTAGGGGATTTTCAGGGCACCCTGGGAGGCTGCTGTTGCAGTGGGGGAACAGGTGTTTCCTCATAGTTCTCTCCTACCTGTGCTAGGTAGCAGGTAGGTAAAGCCTATACCTCAGATCTCTATGTATCAGTAATTCTTACCACACACTGCATGGCATTATGACAGGTAAGAACTTGAGGTGGTTAATACTTGAGGTGTGGACATTATTTGCTACTCATTAAACTAATAGAGTTGACACCAGTTTGCATAGTCTGCTCTCCATGAACTTCTTTTGTAGCCTGATTGGGCTTAGGGTTCAGGCATACTGTAGGGTAGGGAAGGGCATGCAGAGGCATATTGAGAGGGACCCTTACCTTCAAACTTGCACCCAAGAAACTGTCCAAGTACTTAACCTTCCAGGTGGTGGGCCATGGAGCTGAGCCAGGATCTGCTCTATATGAGGGGGTCAGGAGTATATTTGTAAATCCAGGGTTGTTAATTCTGGTGTCTGGCTTTTGCCAGTACATGGGGTTATTAAATTAAATTCCATAAACGTTGTGCAGGTGTTTCCTTTCTCCTTACTTTGCTCAGGCAGTGGAGGAGGGAGCTGGAGGGTCCCAGGAGCCCTTCTCTCTTTCCTCAAAGTTTGCCTGTCTCAGGGCATTTTCATCAATGTCTTGGTGGGTCACTGTAAGTCCAGGGAGAGGAAACCCCAGGACAAAATACCTCTAAAAACCGAAAACATTCAAAGGGAGAAATGCTTAAAACCTGTTTATTTATTACAAACTGCAGTCCAGCACCTTCTCTCCTCTGCTCCAGAAGAAGCAGGCCAGCCCCGCCCCTTAACCTCTCAGGCTCAGACACACCCTCGGTTGCTCGGGTAATTACCCAGTGACATGCAGGTGAACTTCTCTCCACCCCTGGGGATATGCAAATGCACCAAAGCCAGGCGAGATACTCTGGAAATGTTACAATTTTACCCACAGGCCACCCCTCCAGAAACCTCACCTTAAAATCTGCTCTTTCCACCTCTTTCACAATGCTCCCTGGGTGAGAAAACTGGAGCATTGTGACCAGACTAATGACATAAGAATAGCAACAGCAATAAAATCATGATAATCCTCAAGGCGATGGATTCAGCTAGGTTCAAAGTCTTATGCAGGTTAAGTCCATAGCTCGTCCATTCCATAGGAAGGCAGTAGCTGAGGGTTCAGAGCAATCATCATGTGGCAGCTGCAGCCAGGAGGCACATTCAGGCCACAAAGACTATAGGAGAAAATAACCTTAAGGTCAGTAAGATACGTGTTTTAATGGCACCAGCATAGGCAAACCTTGTCCATCAGGTAGAATACATGCAAGAGAGTGGTCTTGTGATAAAAGTGGCAGGAATGGGATCTCGTCCTGGTCTAGTGTACCAGACTTTCACCCTCTCCCTGTGGGAGTTACAGATGGGTCGATATATATGGCTATGGGAGGTACATGCACTGGCCATAAAGATAAAACAAAACTTCCTCAGAAGATGCTCTTACCTCCTGGACGTTTTGGGTACACTACCGTGACATTTGGGGGCCATTCAGCTGTTATTCCAGGAATACACAGGAGGCCAGCTTCCACACCTTTCCCCCAAGGTGCCAGTAGGGCCAGCCATCACTGGTCCCTGTGTCAAAATGTCCAGGGCCAGCTCCATTCAACAGTGTCTCCAGGGCTTAATGCTCTGGATGTTGCTCTGCTGGCCATATCCTGGCTTCAATAACTCTTCTTTCGTTTGTACATACAGTTGTATAGGAGAGGCATCAAGGTGTGTGAGCATATCCACAGGGCTCAAAGCTCCTTTATGTGGCTGCTCATTCAAATGCTACAGCATTGTCCATAGGCAAACTGACCAACCCTGTAGACTATTGGTGTCTGAGTTCAGGCCAGATTTTAACAAACCATTGTACCTCTCTATCATGCCTGCCCCAGTAGGATTATATGGTACATAAAATTTCCACTTTATTCCTAATTGCTGCAGCCTTCTTGTAATGCACGGCCAGTAAAGTGGGTGCCTTGATCGCCCTTAATCACCTGCAACCAGCCATAGGCTGCAAAGAGATGCTCCAGGCTCCTCTTGGTGGTTTCCTGATCTGTGCAACGTGCAGGAAAAGCAACCAGTAATCCAGTAGCCATGTCCACACAAGTCACGGCATACCAATATCCTTCTGATATAGGCAGAGACCCAATATAGTCTATTTGCCACCTGACAAGGGGTATTGGCTCCCTTACTATTGTCCCATGTTGCTGTGGGACTTGGTGTAAGTCCCTCTGAGAGCATACAAGGCACTCCTTCGGGCTCTGCTGACTTCTTCAAAGCTCAGTGGCAAGCCCCACCTATGGGCTACAGCCCACATTGTCTTTTTCCCTCTGTGCAACAAACACTCGTATAGCCATTGGGCCACCTCAGAGGCAGACTTTCCTTCTAGCCAGCGCACCTGGGCCAATGTGTCTGCTTCATCATTCCCTGCAAATGCCAAAGACAAATGGCCAGTCACGTGATACACAGTAACAGCATTAGTCTGACCAGAGGCCCATAGGTCTTGCCATAACTCTCACCCCCAAAGGGGCCAGTGCCCAACCATCCAGTTGGCATGGTACCATATCGGTAGCCACAGGGTCAGGTCCCAATAGACAGCCCAACTGTCAGTGCAGACAACTATGGGGGAAGGCTCTGGGGTGAGCACAAGCCATACTGCCCATAACTCAGCCCACTGGCTGCTCTTCCCCTCACTATCCTCCATCCATATTGTCTCATTCTTAGGATGGAAAGCCACAGCCCTCCACTTCAGGGGCTGCCCACGACTGGATCAGTCTGTGTACCAAGCATCTTCATGTATAGGGCCTTTTCCCTCCTGATAAGAGGTCTCGGCTACCAAGGGCTGAAAAGCAAGTTTCTTTGCTTTCCACTGGTTTAGAGTCACCGGCCCCAAAAATCATTGGAGTTCTCCACTTAAGGGGCTAGTTTAGAGGGCACTGTGCTGCTGTAAATATGTGCCCCATTTGGCCAGTGCAGGTGTCTATGCCACGCCACTCAATGGCTTTTGGGTCCAGTCTTGCACCCACCCTGCGATGGGATAGGTGGTTATTACTTTGATCAGAGCTGTTCCGGAGATGGGCTCCGTAGCCAGCAAGGCGTGGTACACAGCAGCCAGTTGCTTCTCTATCAGGGTGTGCCAGACCTCTGCTCCTTTCCATAGTTGTTACCAGATTCCAATAGGTTGGCGTGTCCATTCAAGCCACTGCCAAAGACTCCATCCATAACCAACTTTGGTTACATGAACATCTAGTTCACAAGGTTTTGATGAGTCCATGATGTTCAAGGCCTGTACGGCCTTGACTGCCAGCTTGGCAGCAGTAAAAGCTGTTGCACATGTTTCATCCCAGTCCCACCTGATGCCCTTTTGTGCCAACCAGTATAAGGGCTTCAGAATTTGTGCCAAGTGCGGGATAAACACTCTCCAGTAGCCCAAAAGACCCAAAAACTCTTGTAATACTGCCACAGTGGTAGGGGTGGGGAAAGCCTGGACCTTGTCTATGACTGCATCAGGAACAACTTTAGTTTTACCCGACCAGACAACCCCTAAGAATTTCACAGATAAACAAGGTCCCTGAACCTTGATGCTGTTCACAGCCCATCCTTTTTCCTGTAGATGTTGCAACAGTCTAGGAACTGCCTCTTCTAAACCTGAAAGAGAATCAGATGTGAGCATAATATGATCAATGTAGTGATACAACTGCACTGTTTGCAGTTTCTTCCATGTGGCCAAGTCCTGGGCTACAAGTCCATGACAGATGGTGGGACTGTGGAGATATCCCTGTGGAAGGACAGTGAATGTCCACTGCCGTCCTTCCCACGTGAAGGCAAACTGTTCCTGGCTTTCCTGTGCTATGTCAATAGAGAAGAAAGCATTAGCAAGGTCTACGACATAATGATACGTTCCCAGTTCATGGCTGAGGGTGTCCAGAATGTCTGCTATTGAGGGGACAGGGTCATGCAAAAAGGGTGTGATTTTATTTAATTCCCTGTAGTCCACGGTTATATGCCAGGAGCCGTCTGGCTTTCTCACTGACCACACTGGGGAATTAAAAGGACAATGAGTGGGCTTTATGGTGACCACCGTCTCCAACTCCTTTAGAGTTTCTCCAATTTCCTTGTGCCCCCAGGCAATTTATACTGCTTAATATTTGTCACCTGCCGAGATACAGGCAGAGCTACAGGTGGGTGCTTAGCCTGTCCCCTCAGAACTGCCTTTTTATGAAACATACCTTCAGTCTAAACTCACCTGCAGTGGTCTGTAACCACAGGCCCTGCAGAATATCTACCCCCAAAATATATTCAGGGACGGGAGAAATGCACAGGTATACTCCCTTGGGGATAAATCCCCTATCCTCAATGGGATTTGGGCTTTCTTCACTCTAACTGCCTTACCCCCATAGCCATCTATCACAGCAGGGGCCCCAGGAAAACGCTCAGGGTTGCCATGAATCAAAGAACACTCAGCTCCTGTGCCCACCAGCGCCAGGACACATTGTACATTCACAGGGGACCAATGAATTGCTAATTCTACATGTGACCTCTGGTCCCCAAGGTGGGGACTTTGACAACCCCCCTCAGTCAACCACGATGCCCAATCATCCTCCTGTGGGGGTGAGGGCTCGGGCAAATCCTGAGTACTGTCTCCCATGAAGTTTTGCAGGGACACAGGCCCAGTATGAGGCTTTGACTCTCGTTTCCATGTCCTGGACCTCAGCAGCTGGAACTGCTGCTCTGGCTTTAATTGGTGCCACAGTTCTAACAATATTCTGTTGGGCTGCCCATCAGGTTTTCCTTCTATTACCCTGGCCTTTATCAAATCAACCCACACCTGGGTCCTCGAGGCCTTCATGGGGCCTTTTGCACCTCTCCTTTCAGTCGTGGCCCATACTTCCCTCCTTGCCCTTAATGTTTCAACCTCCCCCAGATCTGCTCTAGTACAAGTAACTTCCCTTATGGGTTGCCCTAGGTGGGGGACAAAAGTATTCACTAGGGACCCAAAGAGAGATGTGGGAGCTGTGTGAGGCACCAGGTTTCTCATTCCTACAGTGAACACCTCCTCATCAGGGCCCTGGGGGTCCATATCATAGATGATGTTTTTCATACCCAGTTCCTGCAGTACCTGTTGGAGCTCTGCATACATTTTCATACTACTGGGTAAATGTGGTAAGTCACCCTGATTAGGCCAAACTACCCTGATGGCAGCTGTCCACCATTCCAGGAGTGTCTGATTCCCTGAGGTGTGATGAGCATTTTGCAACCACTGCCAGAGGGAAGGGTGAGTCATCAGGGAAGCCATTCTACTCATCTCAGTACCCAACACAACAACATTTTCCACCCCCATATCCCAGAGACGTAAAAGCCATGTGGGCAGAGATTCTGATGGCCTCTGCCTACACTGGATGCTCATGTCCACCAGCTCCTCCTGGGCATAGGGGCAGAGCATGGTGTGCTCCACAACCTGGGGAGGGGGCTGCTCCTCCCCTTGAGGAACCCATGGTTGTTACATGTTAATTTTCTTTAATTACAGCTGGGCAGGCCTTTAAAACAGGAGAAGATGGTACCTCTGGCAGTGGCCTGGATAGCAGATCCGCCAGTGGCCCCACCTCCTCCTCTTCTCCCTTGGGCTTCTCCACCAATGCCTCCTCCTGCGCCATTACTGGGACTGAAGGCACTACTCTTTCCCTTCCCCATGGCCTTCTGCAACTTGGCTTTTCCTACTGCCTTCCTCCTTGCTGCTAAGGGGTCTTCTAGGAGCATGACCTGGCTTTTCAGTAACTGTCTCTCAATAGCATCCCATAGGTTATCACCCAGTTCCTCTAAGCAGTGCTGAAGTGTGTCTCTCTCCCACCTAAGTCCCTCTCTGTTCTCACTAACCCTCTCGATAATCCTTTCTCCCGTATAACATTTTCCACTGTTTTGATGAAAAAAGACCCTACAGTGCAGCCACTACATGGCCCCCTAGGGTCTCCAAGCAGTCTTCCAGCTCACGGGGGGGCTAATTCTACAGCTTCTGGTGTTTCCATCCTTCCCGGTTCTGGGGAAGGCCCCACCCCTCCAGGAGGTACTTTACCCTAGACCAATTCCCCAGTAGGGGTTCCCAAATTGGAAGCCCCATGGCTGGGGGAATAATAACAGGTGAAGCGGCACACTCTGCCGCTCCATCTGCTGGAGCCTCGCCAGCATTCACAGGAGTAGCCCTCCCAAAGGTCGCACCCATTATGATAAATTTTGGGTTCAGAGGAATCCTGCCAAAACTACTCCTAGTAAAGAGAGAACCAAGATGGCGGCATGAGTAGAGCAGCAGAAATCTCCTCCCAAAACCAAATATATTTTTGAAAATACAACAAATACAACTAATCCTAAAAGAGAGACCAGAAGACACAGGACAACATCCAGACCACATCCACACCTGCGAGAACCCAGCGTCTCGCGAAGGGGGTAAGATACAAGCCGCAGCCCAGCGGGATCTGAGAGCCTCACACCCCAGCTCCGGGCAGGAGGAGGAGTCAGAGCGGGAAGGGAGAGGGAGCCCAGGACTGCTAATCACCCAGCCCTAGCCATCCGCACCAGAGCACAGACACAGTGCATGCGTGGGGTGCTGGATACTAGGGAAACAGGACAGTAAGACCTGTGAGTGGGTCCCCGCAGCCGGCGCACCCGGGACAAAGAAAAGCGAGTCCTTTTTGAAAGTCTTAAAGGGACAGGGACCCCACAGCTGGACGGAAGCACCCTGGGACACTTAGCCCAGCAGCTGCGAACCTCAGGGAGCTCTGGGTGCCCAAACCCCCGCAGCGCAGCTTGGAGGGCCCTCACCGCAATAAACAGCCTCCTGCCTGTTCCCCCTCCAACGCAGTTCCACAATATTGGAGCAGCAGCCTGAGGCAGGCCATGCCCACAGCAACTGCAGAGCTAAATAAACTCCATAGCAGCCGGGCAAGATCAGAAGCCCTGTCTGCACACAGCTGCCCAGCACAAGCCGCTAGAGGCCACTGTTCTTCCAGGAGAGGAAGGCCATAAACTGGCAAGAAGGGACTTTCTCTTACCCAACACATGCGCCAGCTCCCCACAAATATATCTATCACCATGAAAAGGCAGAATAAATTGATACAGACCCAAGATCACAGAGGCAAACCCTGAGAAGGAGATAGACCTAACCAGTCTTCCTGAAAAAGAATTAAAAATAAAGCTCATAACCACGCTGATGGAGATGCAGAGAAATATGCAAGAGCTAAGGGATGATGTCCAGAGGGAGATTACAGACATCTGGAGGGAGATTACAGACGTCCGGAGGGAGATTACAGAAATGAAACACTCTCTGGAAGGATTTATAAACAGAATGGATAAGATGCAAGAGGCCATTGATGGAATAGAAACCAGAGAACAGGAACGCATAGAAGTTGATGCAGAGAGAGATAAAAGGATCTTCAGGAATGAAACAATATTAAGAGAACTGTGTGACCAATCCAAAAGGAACAATATCTGCATTATAGGGGTACCAGAAGAAGAAGAGAGAGAAAAAGGAACAGAAAGAGTACTTGAAGAAATAATTGCTGAAAACTTCCCCAAACTGGGGGAGGAAATAATCGATCAGACCATGGAAGTGTACAGAACTCCCAACAGAAAGGACCCAAGGAGGACAACACCAAGACACATAATAATTAAAATGGCAAAGATCAAGAACAAGGACAGAGTTTTAAAGGCAGCTAGAGAGAGGGAAAAAGTCACCTACAAAGGAAAACCCATCAGGCTATCATCAGACTTCTCAACAGAAACTTTACAGGCCAGAAGAGAATGGCATGATATAGTTAATGCAATGAAAGAGAAGGGCCTTAAACCAAGAATACTGTATCCAGCACGACTATCATTTAAATATGAAGGAGAGATTAAACAATTCCCAGACAAGCAAAAGTTGAGGGAATTTGCCTCCCACAAACCACCTCTACAGGGTATTTTAGAGGGACTGCTCTAGATGGGAGCACTTCTAAAACTAAATAGATGTCACCAGAGAAAATATAATCACAGCAAAGAAAGCAGACCAACCAAATACCAACTAAGGGCCAAAAATAAAATCAACTACCCACAAAAATAGTTAAAGGAAGCACAAAAGAGCACAGAATAAAACAACCAACATATAAAGAACGGAGGAGGAGGAATAAGAAGGGAGAAAAATAAAGGATGACCAGACAGTGTCTAAAATAGCTCAATAAGTGAGTTAAGTTAGACAGTAAGATACTAAAGAAGCTAACCTTGAACTTTTGGCAACCATGAATCTAAAGCCTGCAATGGCAATAAGTACATATCTTTCAATAATCACCCTAAATGTAAATGGCTGAATGCACCAATCAAAAGACACAGAATAATAGAATGGATAAAAAAGTAAGACCCATCTCTATGCTCCTTACAAGAGACTCACCTCAAACACAAAGACTATAGGAACAAAGAAAGACTGAAGGAACAAAACAGCAGCAGAATCATAGAACCTAAGAATGGACTAACAGTTACCAAAAGGAAAGGGACTGGGGAGAAAGGGAGGGAAGGGAGGGATAAGGGTGGGGAAAAAGAAAGGGGACATTACGATTAGCATGTATAATGTGGGGGGGCATGGGGAGGGCTATGCAACACAGAGAAGACAAGTAGTGATTCCACAGCATCTTACTACGCTGACGGACAGTGACTGTAATGGGGTTTGTGGGGGGGATTTGGTGAAGGGGGGAACATAATATTCTTCATGTAATTGTAGATTAATGACAACAAAATTAATTAATTAATTAATAAAACACACACAAAAAATAAATAAATAAATAAATAATAATAACCACTCCTGGTGTAAGTCCGGGGAAAGGAAATCCCAGGGCAAAATACCTCTAAAAATCAAAATCAGTCAAAGGGAGAAATAAAGTTTAAAACCCATTTATTGCTTACAAACTAGTCCAGCACAGTCTCTCTTCCCCCTGCTCCAGAAGGAAGCAAACCAGCCCCTCCCGTTAAACTCTCAGGTTCAGACACACCCTCAGTTGCCCAGGTAATTACCCATTGACATGGAGATGAACTTCTCTCCACCCCTGAGGATATGCAAATGTACTAACGCCAGGCGAGATACTCTGGAAATACTACAATTTTACCCACACCCACATTCCTCCCAAATACTAAGAGTTCTTAGCCAGATAACAGGGGTCATTCCAGCATTAAACTAAGCACCAGCCCTTCCAAGCACAGAACCCTGTGACTGCATTGATCTAATGCCCATGAGATGGCCCTGCCCACAGAGAGGGGGCTTGTCTTACATGAGTAAGGTAATTTCTGTAAAATTTGATCGATGAATAGCCAAAGTCAGGCACAGCCTTCGCACCTGAGCTTGGCAGCGCATGTGGCTTCAAAGATTCCTCCTTGACCTGGAGGCTGGGAATGGGGTCGGGAGGATGAGGGGGATGGTGAGCACATAGAGGCTAATAAATAAATAGAGGCAGTTACCAAAGGGAAAGAGGGTGGGGAGGGCAGGTGGGGAGGGTGGGAGAAGAGAATTAAAGGGCACTACAATTATCACACATGATGTAGTTGGGGTCACAGGGAAGGCAGTACAGCACAGAGAATATAATGGGTGTGGGGGGGACTTGATAATGTGGGTGAATGTAGTAACCACAATGTTGCTCATGTGAAACCTTCATAAGATTGTATATCAATGATACCTTAATAAAAAAAAAAAAGAGAGAAGAGTCCTCAGGCTTAAACCCATGTCTAGGTGGGGCCTCTTCATGTGGAGCTGAATGGGAGAGTGCAGACAGGAAGCTGATGAGACCCCCAGCTGTCAGTCAGGAAGCCCCTGCACAGCTGGGCAGGCCCAGCCAAGGTGGCTTCACATTCCTTGAAGACAGGCATGGGGTTCATGATGAGGAGACTCCCCAAAGTTTCAGTCAGACCTGGTGAGGCCCAAGGCCCAGGGAGCTCCCCACAGAGCTGATCTGGCACCAGGGCATTGTTCCAGAGCTCCCTGCCCTGCTAGGGAGAGGGTCCCCAGCATTCATGTGAAGGTGCCCATTGTAGGACAGCACACCCTGCACAGAGTTGATTGATAAGCTGGCTTACGCATGTGTGAAAACTTTGCATTTGAAATAATTATTCAGTGTGTTCAACAACCACGTTAGATCATTCTGGACACTGTCAGCAGAGTTTGTTTCCCATTCTCCTCTACACTGAAAGTTGAGAAGTGTGGCAGGCAACTTGCCCTCTAATTACAATAGTTACAAGACCTTTGGAGAGGCTGCACCTTGCCAGAGGGACTGGACTGAGCTGAATTAGGGACTGGACAGGACTCTGGGTTGCTCCTTTTGGCCAGAGGCTGCATCCTGGTGCAGCAGGCGACCACATGGAAAAATTGTGGCAGAAGCAGCTTGTCAGACCTATTATCTGTTCTCTTTCCTTCCAAGCCAACTGGCAGAACATCCTCAAGAGAGGCTCCTGGGTGCCTGACCACAGTCTAGGGGAACCTGCCATATAAACTCAAGACTTTTCATGAGAAAGAAATACATGAACCTTCAGGGCTATCACTGGTGTTATCCAGGCTTCTAACTTTTCCAGCCCAGCAGTGTGAAGGGGTATCTCATTGTCATTTCATTTCCATTTCTCTGATGGCTGATCAGCATAGCATCTCTTTCATCCCAGGGTTTCAAAAGTATTTCCTGTGCATTTTTTTCTGCTAATCTCATCTATTTAATGTTCGCATTTAAGTCTTTCGTTCGTTTAGACTACCATTAGGTGAGTTGTCAGTTGTCAGGCAGGGATCTGGTTTTCTCCATTGAGTGAGCTCACTTTCTCAACACCTACTACTAAAAAACCCATCCTTCTGCCCTTGATTGTGGTTCCCCTTTATCAACTAATTTCCACCTGTACAAAAGCCCAACACTGAGCTCTCTGCTGGGCAGCTCGCGTCCGTGTCAATTCTTACGTCTCCCCAATCCCTTTTTTGGTTGATTTGTCTACTCAGTGACTTTTTGAATTTCCTACTAAAAATCCAAGTAGAATTTTAATTGGATTGCAGTGAATCTATAGGTTAAATGGAGGAAATTTTACATCTTTGAATTATTAAGCTGTTCCATCCAAGAGCAAGAAATCTCTGTATTTACTCAGACCATCTGTGTCTGTTACTAAGTTTCAAAGTGTTCTCCACCGAAGCTTTGAGTTCTTTGTAAATTCTCGAGTATTCTGTCGTCTTCACTACTATTTCGGAGACGTTTCGTTTTTAAGTCACATTCTTGCTGGTGCAAGAATTGTATTGTTCAACTGATTTAAGACGAATGCTTTGTCTTCTTTAATGGTATTTAAGACAATGTATATATTATGCATTTTTTTCTCTGAAAAAATATTCAGTGAATAATGCATAGTTTACACTGTACACTGGGTTCCCAGAGGATGAAGTTTGCTTTTCGTCGCTTTATAAACTCTAATTTTCAGCTAGAATCGTTTTTGACTCAAACGTTACGTAGACGGTGCTTCATAAATTCCAGTAGTTAAGGGGTTTTGGTCAGCAGTGTATTACATACTGCGCACTCACAGTTTAATCTGCTATAGGACCCGGTCTCAGGCCGCCCGCACTGCAGCCACGCGCAACAGCTTCCCGCACCACACAGCGCGCGGCCCCGCATCTTCCGGGGCTTGTTTCGCATCCGGCTGCCTGTGTCTAAGCCGCGTCTCAGCGGCACTTCCTGCTCGCGCGCAGCCGCCGCCGCGTCGGCAGCCCGGACGGCCGCGGCCTCGGGAACCCACCGAGTCGCTCTGGCCTCCCGCCGCGTAGAGCGACTGCGCGGGCCCGAGATGGGCGGCCCGCGTACCGGAAGTCGGGCGGGACTTCCGGCGCCGGCCTCGGGGCCGGCCGCTGAGTTCAGGGGTGCGCGCCTTTCCCGGAGTGACCACCGGAGGTGGGGGCTTCGCGCGGGAGAATCCTCTTCGTTGCCGTCCGTTCTCCCGCGTGACTCCGATGCCCCCGCGGTGGGTGCCCTCTCGGCTCGGACGGGCGGCGGATCGTGGGAGCCGAGCGCGGAGGGCCGCGGGCTGTGGGGCGGGGTCGAAGCCCCGCTCACCGTAGGATGCCCAGCGGAGGCCGAGCAGCCCTGCCCCGAGTCTGGCTGCGTGTCCGCGTGGCGAGGCTGCCACAGAGCGGTGAGGCAGGTGCGCGGCGAGCTGAGGCCTGGAGCCCGGGCCGGGGTGGAGGAGGGGCTCCAGGAACTCGGCGAACGTGGGAGCTGTACAGAGCCCGAGAGGAGTGGGGTTGTCGCTCGGCGCCAGGAGCCCTGCCTGGAGGCCCCGTCAGTGGTCCATTCACCTTCCGGTGGAGAAGGCGCCGCGCAGGGAGGAGCTCATTCTCCCGCGTGCGAGTAAGGCTGCGGAAGGGGCTGTGCCCATCCTGTGGGTGCCCGCTGTGCACCGGCAGCTCTGATCCTTGCACTTGTCTCTGCTCAGCACCAGGTTGAGCCCTTAGCCAGGAGAATCTGCTTCCAAGCTTCTTGGCAAAATGCTTTGAGGTTGTTGGACTGAAGTAGTTTCCTTGCTGACTGTCCTTAGCTCCAGGAGGCCCCAGTCTTTGCACATTACCTGTGAGTCTCAGAGTCAGCAATGGCTCATGTAGTTAGGTCGATTCCACTAGGATAATCCAGGCCCATAACCTTAAGTCCTTCTGCAAAGTCTCTTGCTTTGTAGCGAAGTGCATCCATAGTTTCCAGGATTAAGACGGGGACATGGGTGGCATTCTGTCTTCCACAGATTCATCTATGTTCTCCGGGGCAAGATCCCACATAAACCAAAGTGAGAAAAACAAGATGTAAAATGAGCATAGTTTGATAAAATCTATAATAAAAAGGCAAAGGAACATATACATGGTGGCTTGTGTAACCTTAGAATAATCTAGAAGGCACATTAGAAATGGGAGGGGAACTGGGTGGCTGGCTGGGAGATGTTTCACTAGAAGTCCTTTTTACCTTTTGAATTTTGAGCCATGTAACTGTGCCCCTATTCAATGACAGTAGTTCCAATAATTTTAAGATGAAATTCAGTGAAAAAATATTGCAGATGATTCAATCTCCCCTTGGGAGAGGGAGAGGGAATATTCCCCCAACCCTCATGGAAGCAGCATCTGCTCTGATCTGCTGCCACTTGAATGGGTGCCTTCAGTCTGCTCTTCATTTTTCGAATCTCATCTGCACCAACCTCTGAGCATCCGTGACAGATTAATCTTCCTGAAATGTTTTGTTTATTCTGTCTCCCATAAGCGTGGGCCCAGTACATCACCTTCATCAGGAGACCAAGGTCTCTTATAGTCTGTCTCCCAGTAATCCTGCCTCTGAGCTTTTTCCACACACCTGCCCCACCTCACCCCTGCCTTTTCCCACCTTTCTAACCAGGCATGGCCTAAGCTCCCTTCTCTGGGCCTGGTTTAAATGCCCCCCAGGGCTCCGCCCCTCCTCTGCTCCATCTGTGTTTGGTGCCAGTCTCAGCCTGTCAATAACCAGCGTTGTGTTGGACCAGCTCTTACTATGATTGCAAGATGCTCTTTAACAACCATCAGGAGATGGTTTGAAGAAAAAAGGCTAATTACTTAAAAGACCTATAAATTACACAGCATACTTAAGGCCACGCAACCAGTAGAGAAAAAAGGCACAGGCCTGAGGTTCTGTTTTATTGGGGCCAAGTTGGGTAGGGGGCTTCCAATTTCATGGACTCACCCTTTATTGGTGAATTTGAAACGGGGAATTTAAAATGCCAGAAGAGGAGAAAAAAAACAAGTGACCCAAATGGTCAGTTATAATCAACCAAGATTTCTAAAACAAAAGAGCTTCAGTGGAGGGAGGTGGCTTGGCTTTTTATCTAGTGACTGGCAGTGTGTTCGAGATAGCCCTTTTTGAAGTGGACACCTTGGCAATCAAAGCTTAGGTCTGGCGCTTGCATTACAAGAAAAGAAAAGAAAAAAACACTGTCAGGGCTTACACTTCTCTATGCACGGAACACTTGCCCATCTCACTGATGGATCTGCTATCATGTCTCCCCACTGAGATCCACAAAGACAGTGGTCACTCCTTTACCCTTGCACCATCCCCAGAACAGACCCTGACATGTGGCAGGTGTTTGGAAAACTGAAACCATGTGTCCATCAGGAGAAATCCTGTCTGTAGGTTTGCAGGCAGTGTCCCCAGTGGGCTTCTGCCAACATTTCCTGCCTTGTCTCCACCTCTGAAGGGTAGAGGGGTCATTGGTTCTTGTCAATAGTGCAGTGTGAATAAGGGGCTGGGTGGTGTAACCCCCCTCCTAGGTGGGCCACTGGGCAGGGCATAGTGAATTTGCAGAGATGGGACAGTGGGAGGGGTGGGAGGAATCAGTAACTTGGTCCATATGGGAGTCCCATGATGTGTCCATATGGGAATCTCCCATCTCCTAGTCAGAGGGAGCAGTTAGGGCTGGAGATGAGCCCAAGTTTGGGAGTCTTTACAGGATAAGGGGTGTTGATGCCTCAGGGCAAGACAAATTAACTGAGGAAGTTGGTGTAGGTGCAGAAGGAAGCCACTGGTGCAGTGGGAGGACAACCACTGTGGATGCTGCTGGGGGTACATTTCAGTTAGAACTGAGCAGTAGGAAGGCACTGCAATGACTGTGTGCACATCTGTAGCACAGGCTGCCCCGGCTGCCCAGCTTCTGGAGCTCCTGCTCCCCTGTGAGTGGGTCTGGTGGTCCACCTTCAGAGCACTGTGTCAGAAACCAGAGGGGTGGCCCTGCGGCAGGTGCAGGCTTCATGTGGGCTCTTCTTTCATGGAAGGCCTGGGCCCTTTCAGGTCATACCCACAGGGCATTGTACAAGCACCTTGCACTGGAGTCAACATCTTGCCTCTTCCCATCTGTGGCTCTGGTCATGAGTCTGTGTCCTTGTGGATAAGGGAGTGTGGAATCTGAGACCCTGCACAAGGCCCTCCTAGGGTCTCAGGCTGCTGGCATGGAGGAAGAGACCCTGCCTGATAGGAGGATGGATCCACGGAGCTAGCCCCTCTGCACACTAACCTGCATCCTTGCTGGTCTCCAGGTTCCAGCCATGCCCAGCCTCAGAGCTCGCCCCGAAGAGGCAGAAATGGAACCCCCGGTTCCTGGACTGTCCCCCTGGATCCCCGAAGCCCAGGCCTGTGTGAGTGATGCTCCTGCTGTGACCCACCCTGGATCTTCATTCTGTGGTCCCCTCCGCTGTGGCATAACTGAGCCAGGAACCAGCCCTCACCATCAGCAGCCAGGTACTGGGAGTGAGTTCCCCACTGGTGCCCTTATTCTGGAGGTACTTTGTCCACATCACCCTGCACTTAACCCCAGGAAGTATGTATGTCGTCATTAGGGGTGGGGTACCTCATGGACTTTAGGGGCCAAGGCTGAAGATCAGAGAGGAAGTAGGCCTGGGTCGTGGCTTCCCTGCTGCCCTGAGCAGGACAGTATCCCACATGACACAAAGGGGTGAAATGTGGTAGGCACCAGCCCAGCCCGACCACCAAGCTGAGGCTGGTTCCCTGCCCTCAGGGCTCTGCCCTAATTCAGGCCTTCGCCCTGCTCCCTCCTGGCTGCACTTCGCAGCTGCTCCCATTTCCTTTAAAACCCTACCAGAGGGTCCTTCCTGAAGACCCCCCCCTCACTAAACTCACCTTTTCTATGACCTCTCAGCAGTGATCAGGATGCTTCCTCAGTGTTAGCTTTCCTTACTGGGATCTGATGGTGGCTGTTTTACAAGAGGGACTATTACCTCTGTGGGAGCTACCATTATACTCAGAATATCTGGGCAGAGTACCCTGGCAGACCCTGTGTGGCCAAAGGCTGGGCTAAGGGCAGTGTTGGTTCACAAACCCCAGGAGTTTCCTGGGTGTAATTGAAACCGGCCCCCGCATATGCAGGGCAAGAAGAGACCAAATAAAGAGGCAGACTGCTCCAGTTGGGTGGGTGACAGATTTAATAAGTAAGGGAACCTAAAAAGCTTATCTTGGGTGGCTGCAAGATTTCCACAACCACCTGTCAAATCTTAGAAAGTTTATATAGAAGCCTTAACTGGGCTCAGTCACATATACCATCCAGGTGGTCTCAATACCATACCATTCCAAGGCTGTGCCCAAGGGCCAACCACTGAGAGCAGGGAAGAGTGTGCGTCCCAAGGGCAGAGTCAGGCCAAGAAGCCCCGATGGCCTGGTCCAGCTCACCAGTGAACCGACGGTCACATCCTCTCTATGACCTCCCCCAACAGGCAGAGACGTTCAGGGCAGTTCTAGGTGTGCTGGGGCAGGGGGACGATATAGGTTGAGATGTGACTAGGTCCCATGAAGTGGCTCTGAGAGACGGGCCTGCTGACTCCCCCAGACAGAGGCAGAATATTGACCAACTAGCAGAGAATGGTGAGGGACACCAGAACCTTGCTCCTTGAAAAAAAAAAAAAAAAATAGGTTGATGGTGGCTCGTGTTTAAAAAGCAGAGCAAAATGTTGGCATAGGCAAACATCCCTTCTTCCACATAAACATTAAAAAAAAAAAACAACCGCCAGGACCAGCTTTTTCAGAAATCTGGAAACAAGTCAGTTTTACAGCAACCAAGGGAATTCTAAATCAAGAAAAGGACAACTTTAAAATGGTAGGAAAGCTTTACAGTGCTCTTACTTGCTTATGCCCCAAACACTCCCTGACGAGGCAGCAGTCTTAGAGTGAGCTGCCTATATTCCCTGTAGGGACCCTGGTCCCTGGCTGCAGAGGGAGCAAAGCAGACCTTACTCAGAGATTATTCTGTCTGTTCTGACTTGTGTGGAGTTGGATGAAGAATTGATTCAAAGTGCTGACTTTCCCTAACTCAGAACTTAAGGCAGAAAAGCAGTGGGCTCAAAAATACTGTAAGGCAAACTAAAACCCCACAGTCCCCTGGGATATCAGTTAACAGGACATTCAACCATCTAAAGCCTAGAAGAGAAAGCTGGGGAAATTAGGACATTCAAAAGCACCCTTGTATGTTGGGGAATTTAGCAAGCTGTGTACATGCCCGGGATGGGATGTGTGCTCAGAAAACTATGAAGACCATAGCTTTATCTCTGGTTGATCACTAGGCTCAGAAAGCAGAAAGTTGTCAGAGGTATAGTGCTGAAGTAGTGCCCCAGCACAGAGCCAATCTGCAAAGACTGGGAGAGGTATATGACTTTTCTTAGACTATCAGTGTTCAAAGAAATCTCTTAAAACACGAGCTGAACTCAAGCTAAAGAAACAGAGACCTCAGTGATCACACATGACAAGGAATGCAGTCTTTGCAAAAATAGTTTGGAAAGTCACTAAGTGACTAATGACTGTAGCCTTTAACAATCAAGAATAACAAACCCTAGAGGAGGAAGAGACTCTGATTTACAGAGTCGAAGGGATAGGATAAATTCAAATGCCTGGTTTTTAACAACAACAAAAAAAAATCACAAAGAGTACAAACAAGCAGAATACTATGGTGTCTAGCCTATTCCAAGGAAAAATATTAGTTGGCAGAAGTGTCCCTGAAAGAGCACAGATACTTGACAGACTGTAAATCAACTATTTCAAAGTGCTGAAAGAACTAAAAGAAATCAGGTAAGTGATGTACCAATGACTCTTAGACAACAAGGGTCTTAGGACTGGAGTTAGAGGTGCCAACCTCCCCACAGTTGAAAATCAAGGTATAATTTTTGAATTCCCAAAAACATAACTATTAATAGTGTTTGGCTAGAAGCCTTACTGATAATAAACAGCTGATCAACATATATTTTGTATGGTACTTGTATTATACTTTATTAGAATCAAATGTGCTACAGAAAAAAATGTTTTTCAACTCGTCACAAATCTTAAGAAAATTTTCCAATGTATTTATTGAAAAAAATCCATGTATAAGAGGACCTGCAGTGCTCAAACCTTTGTTGTTCAAAGGTCAACTACACAAAATGAGAATACCAATATAATTTTTATTTTAAACTTACATAATTGTAATGTACAATTTTATATTTACATAATTATGAAAAACAAATTCTGGAACTGTAAAATACAATAATGGAAATGAAAAATGCATTAAAGGGTGTCAACAGCAGATTTGAGCAGGCAATAGAAAGAATCAGTGAACTTGCAGATAGAATCATTGAAATTATCCAGTCTGAGGAGCAGAAAGTAAAAAGGTCAGAGAAAAGTGAGCAGAGCCCAACAGGCCTGTGGGATACGTGTGAACTAACATACACATCTTGGGAGTCCAAGAAAGAAAGGGGCAGAAAGAATATTTGAAGAAATAATGGCCAAAACATCTTGGCCATCCTGCGCAAAGCAATATACAGATTCGATGCAATCCCTATCAAATTACCAACAGCATTCTTCAATGAACTGGAACAAATAGTTCAAAAATTCATATGGAACCATCAAAGACCCTGAATAGCCAAAGCAATCCTGAGAAGGAAGAATAAAGTGGGGGGGATCTTGCTCCCCAACTTCAAGCTCTACTACAAAGCCACAGTAATCAAGACAGTTTGGTACTGGCACAAGAACAGAGCCACAGACCAGTGGAACAGAATAGAGACTCCAGATATTAACCCAAACATATATGGCCAATTAATATATGATAAAGGAGCCATGGACATACAATGGGGAAATGACAGTCTCTTCAACAGATGGTGCTGGCAAAACTGGACAGCTACATGTAAGAGAATGAAACTGGATCACTGTCTAACCCCATACACAAAAGTAAATTCAAAATGGATCAAAGACCTGAATGTAAGTCATGAAACCATAAAACTCTTAGAAAAAAACATAGGCAAAAATCTCTTAGACATAAACATGAGTGACCTCTTCTGGAACATATCTCCCCGGGCAAGGGAAACAAATGCAAAAATGAACAAGTGGGACTATATCAAGCTAAAAAGCTTCTGTACAGCAAAGGACACCATCAATACAACAAAAAGGTATCCTACAGTATGGGAGAATATATTCATAAATGACAGATCCAATAAAGGGTTGACATCCAAAATATATAAAGAGCTCACACACCTCAACAAACAAAAAGCAAATAATCCAATTAAAAAATGGGCACAGGAGCTGAACAGACAGTTCTCTAAAGAAGAAATTCAGATGGCCAACAGACACATGAAAAGATGCTCCACATCGCTAGTCATCAGAGAAATGCAAATTAAAACCACAATGAGATATCACCTCACAACAGTAAAGATCACCATCATAGAAAAGACAAACAACAAGAAATGTTGGTGAGGTTGTGGAGAAAAGGGAACCCTCCTACACTGCTGGTGGGAATGTAAATTAGTTCAACCATTGTGGAAAGCAGTATGGAGGTTCCTCAAAATGCTAAAAATAGAAATACCATTTGACCCAGGAATTCCACTTCTAGGAATTTACCCTAAGAATGCAACACTCCAGTTTGAAAAAGACAGATGCACCCCTATGTTTATCGCTGCACTATTTACAATAGCCAAGATATGGAAGCAACCTAAGTGTCCATCAGTAGATGAATGGATAAAGAAGATGTGGTACATATACACAGTGGAATATTACTCAGCCATAAGAAAAAAACAGATCCTACCATTTGCAACAACATGGATGGAGCTAGAGGGTATTATGCTCAGTGAAATAAGCCAGGCAGAGAAAGACAAGTACCAAATGATTTCACTCATATGTGGAGTATAAGAACAAAAGAAAACTTAAGGAACAAAACAGCAGCAGAATCACAGAACCCAAGAATTGACTAATAGTTACCAAAGGGAAAGGGACTGGGGAGGATGGGTGGGAAGGATGGGGAAAAAGAAAGGGGGTATTACGATTAGCATGTATAGTGTGGGTGTGGGGGTGCACAGGGAGGGCTGTGCAACACAGAGAAGACAAGTAGTGATTTTACAGCATCTTACTTCACTGATGGACAGGGACTGTGAAGGGGTATGTGGGGGGGACTTGGTGAAGGGGGGAGCCTAGTAAACATAATGTTCTTCATGTAATTGTAGATTAATGATACCAAAATAAAAAATAAATAAATAAATAAAATTAAATTTAAAAAGGTAAAAAATACCAAAAACAAATAGCAAAGTAGCAGAAGCAAGTCCTTCCTTCTAAGTAATTACTTTTAAATTGTTTAAACTCCCCAGTCAAAAGGTAGATATCAACAGAATGACAAAAGCATGGTCCAACTATATGCTGTTTACAAGAAGCTTGCTCAAGAAGATCCAAAGACTCAAATACATTAAAAATGAAAGGTGAAAAAAGATATTGTGTTCAAATAGTCACCAGAAGAGAGCTGGAGGGACTGTACTAATATCAAAGTAAAAAAATGTGTGAGAGAAAAAAACATACATTGATAAAAGGGTCAATTCATCAAGAAGATAGAGTGATTACAAACATATACCAGTAAGAGCTCCAAAACATAGGAAGAAAACAGATTTTAAGGGAAAAATAGATAGTTCTCCAATAATAGTTGAAGGCTGCAATACCTCACTTCCAAAAATGAATAGAGCATCTAGACAGATGATCGGTAATGAAATAGGGAACTTGAACAACACTATAAACTAAATAGACCTAATAGACACTCCACCCAAAGGAGAAGATAAATATTCTTCCAAGTGCACATGGAAAATTCTCCATCATAGACCATATGTTAGGCTTCAAAACCAGTCTAAATAAATTTTGAAAGATTGAAATCAGGTAAAGTATCATCTCCAACCAATAACAGCAGAAAAATTGGAAAATTCACAAATATGTAGAAATAAAATACACTCTTAACCAGTGGGTCAAAGAATAAATCACAAGGGAAATTAGAAAATACCTACAGACAAATGAAAATAAAAACACAAAATATTAAAACTTAGGGATTCGGGAAAGGCAGTGCCACAGGGAAAATTTATAGCAGTGAAAATTTACATTAAAAAGGAAGAAAGATATTAAATCAGTAACCTAACTTTACAGCTTAAGGAACTACAAAAAGAAGAGCAAAGTAATCCCAGCCTAACAGCAGGATGGACATAATAAACATTAGAGCAGAGATAGAGAGAATAAAAAGAAAGAAAGAAATCAATGAAATAAAAGGTGTTTTGAAAAGCTCAATAAAATTGACAGGGCTTTGAGTTGACAAAGAAAAAAGAGAAGACACAAATAACAAAAATCTGAAATGAAAATGACATAACTACTGATCTTACTGAAGTAAAAGACATATAAGGAATACTGTTAGCGGTTATACCCCAGCAAATTAGATGGCCTAGATGAAAGATTACCAAGAGTGACTCAAGAAAAGGTAGAATATCTGAACAGACCTGTAACAAAGATTCAGTCAGTAACTTAAAAACCTCCCAACAAAGAAAAGGGCTTCACTGGTAAATTCTATGAAACATTTCAAGAATTAATACTGGCTTTTCTCAAACTTCCAAAATATAGAGGAGAAGGAAAGCCAGATGAAAACAACACAGGAGAAGAAAATTGCATGTCAAAATCGTTTATGGCTTACCTGTTAAAAAAAATCCTCAACAAAATACTAGCAAACTGAAAGCAGCAGCATATTGAAAGTATTTTGTCCCATGACCAAGTGGATGTAACAGAGGAGGAATACAAGGGTGGTTCCACAAAAGCCCAATCTGTGTCATTTGCCATGTTAATGGAATGAGGAAGAAAAATCATAATCATTTCAATTGATGCTTCAAAAGTATTTGACAAAATCAAAGACCCTTTCATGATAGAAACACTCAGGAAGCTCATAATACAAGAGAACCTCCTCAACTTGATAAATGGCATTCATGAAAATCCCACAGCTAACAGCATACACAGAAGTAAAAGATTAAAGGCTTTTCCCCTAAGGTCAAAAAACATGCCCATTTTTACAAGTGATATTCAGCATTGTACTGGAAGCTCTAACCAGAGCAGCCAGGCAAGAAAAAGAAAGAAAAGGCATCCAGATTGGGAGGAAGAAGTAAAACTGTGTCTATTTGCATAAAACATGATCCCACATAGAGGAGGCAAAAGACTTGTTTGCTGAGAACTATAAAGCATTGCCAGAACAACTTAAAGAATACCCTAATAATTGGAAAGTCATCCCATGCCCACAGATTGGATTTTAACAGTGTTAAAATGTCAGAGCTTTCCCCAGAAATCTACAGATTCAGTACAATCCCTATCAAAATTCCAACAGCCTTTTTTGCAGAAATGGAGAAGTCAATCCTCAAATTCATGTGGAATTAAAAGGGTCCCCAAGTAGCCAAAACAAGCTTGAAAAAGAACAAAGTCAGAAGACTCATATTTCCCAGTTTCAAAACGTACTACAAAGCTGCAGTAGTCAGAACAATTTGGTGCTGACATAGATCAGTGGAATAGAATTGAGAGTCCAAAATGAACCCACACATCTGTGGCCAATCGATTTTTAACAGGTAGTGCTGGGACAAGTGGATACCCAAGTGCAAAAAAATTGAACTTGGATCTGTACCTCATGCCACATACAAAAGTTAATTCAAAATAGTCCAACAACATAAATACATGAACTAAAATCATAGAACTCTTAGAAGAAAACAGGTGATAACTTCCATAACCTTGAGATTGGCAGCGGATTCTTAGATATGACACTGAAAGCATGAGCAATAAAAGACAAAAATAGGTAAATTGGGTTTCATCAAAATATAAAAATCTTGGGTAGCTAAGCACATTATCATGAATGTGAAAAGCCATCCTACAAAATGGGAGAAACTTTGCAAATCATCTATCTGGTAAGAGTCTAGTCCTCATAATATGTAAAGATGTCTTAGAATTCAACAACAAAAGACAACCCAATTTCAAAATGGGCAAAGGACATGAATAAACATTTCTCTGAAGAAAATATACAAATGGCCAAGAAGCAAATGAAAAGATGCTGTAATTCATTAGTCATTTGAGAAATGCAAATCAAAACCACAAAAGATTACTATTTCACACTCACTAAGATGGTTGTAATTCTAAAATGAATAACCAATGTTTCCAGAGATGTGCAAGAATTGGAACCCTGGTGTATTGCTGATGAGAATGTAAAATGCCACAGCCACTGTGGAAAACAATTTGGTGGCTCCTTAAAAGCTTAAACAGCATTACCATATGACCCAGCAATTCCACTGGTAGATACATACCCAAAGAATTGAAGACAGGTACTCATATGTATATCATGTTCATAGAAGCACTATTCACAGTAGCCAAAAGGTGCAAATAGCCCAGATGTCCATCATTGGATGACTGGATAAACAAAATGTAGTATATTTTACACAATGTAATATTATTCAGCCATAAAAAGGAATGAAGCATTGATACATGCTTCAGTGTGGATGAACCTGCAAAAACATTAGGCTAAGTGAAAATGTCACATAAACAATTCCATTCATATGAGATGTCAGGAATAGGTAAATGCATGGAAACAAAATGCAGAGTGACAGTTGGCAGGAGCTGGGGAGAGAGAGAGATGGAGATAAACTATAAGAAAGAGGTGAGGGTGTGGTGGAAATGTTTGGAACTACATAGAGGTAATGATTGCACAACATTGTAAATGTACTAAATGCTACTGAATTGTTCATTTAAAACAGTTAATTTTATGTTTGTGGATTTCACTTTAAATTTTTTTTAAGTAAAATGAAAACAAAAGCCACTGGGAGAGATGGAAGACTAGTGGAACCTCCATACAAGTTTGCACTGCCACTTGGGGTCCATAAGGAGGATGGCTCGGTGAGGTCACTGCTGAGCCACCAGCAACAGCCTGTGAGCCATGGAGACGTGGCATTCACACAGCATAGCTTTGACTTGCATACTCACCTAAGCTGTTCTTCACAAACCTGGAAGCCACTAAGCATAAGGGTCTTTAGTGAGTGTTTTCTCTTGTGAAATACTAACAGGTTTATCATGTTCTAGAAGGCCTCAGAGTACTCACCCTCTTCTCCACTTGGTGTCACAGTCGGGGTAGTGAAAACCAAGCAACTTCATTTGCCTTCAAATCTTTTCCTTTGCTTTTATACCCAAATTTTACTGTGTTTAAGATTTTCTTAAGGGAAACCATATTTCTGATTTTGTATTTTATTTCAAAAGAGGAATTTTATTTTTTCTGATAGTTCTTAGGTTACTGAGAAGAGTTACATCAAATTTAACAGCTCTCACCATCCTCACCCACCAGACCCACGTTTGTTTCCTGTCTCAATAAAAGACCTCCAGGTCAGCAGTGGCTCAGGCCCAAAAACCATTTCCCATTGCCCCTGACTCTTGAGCCACACCAGTGACTTTGTCTTCATCTTGGGTCAAAAAACTATGGCCCCCAGGCCAGATCCAGCTAGCTGATGGCTTTTTTAGGCCTGCAAGCAAAGAACAGTTTCGGGGTTCTTTAAGGCTTATAGCAAAACAGACCATGTGACAGACCATACAGCCACCAAGCCTAGAATGGGCCCTCTGACCCTTCGTGGGAAACTCTGCAGCTTCCTGTGTATGTCAGCCCCTCTGGTTCCTTCCCCACATCCAGCCAGAAGAGGGTGGAGGGCTCCCTGGATCAGTTGCTGCGGTCAACAGAGGGCATAACAAGCCCCGGGCCACCCTGTCCAGACTCTCGTTTCCTGTGGCAGCCTCCCGCTTACTTCTGGGAGCCCAGCCACATGTGGACATGCCCTCAGGGCTCCAGAGCCAGAGCTTCTGACCTGGAGGGGCTCTGGGGCTCCCATTGGAAACATGGTCGTCCATGTGCAGCCTATGATGACAGGCCTGCCCTGGGTTCAGCAGGAGGACAACAGAGCACCCATGTCTGCAAGCTGGCCACGTAGGCACATTCTGCAAGAGAGGCCTGGTGCAGGCTCTGTGCAGAGGGCGAGCATGCATGGTTTTCAGCCAGGGTGCCACACTGAACCACAGATGAATGGGCATGACAGGCAGACAGGCTGAGCATATATCTGCATTGAGATCACTGGTAGCTCTAAGGACAAGTGTCCAGACAAGGCAGAGAGACAGAATGCTGTTTGGGTTGATTCTGAAAGTTGCAGCCCCCTCAAGAGATTGGGGACCACCACCCCCAGTGGGTCCCACATGCCCAGACTCCTCTCTGTATATCTTCCTCTTTCCCTCCAAGTGACTGTGTTTGTCATTTCAGATTGGGACACCAGGACTGAGGACAAGGTGTTTCTCCAGAAGGAAGAACTTCCTGAGGATTTGGAATCACAGGCAGAAATATCAGAAAACAGTTCCAGCAATGCTTCCCAGGGTCCTGGGCTTGGGGAGCCCTGTGATGGAGCACTGGGAAGGGCGTGGGGGGCTCCTGACAAGAGGCAGGCACAGCCCCACTGCCCAGAGGGGTGCCTCACACCAGTGGCTGTGCCTCTCTGGAGCCCCCTGGGGGAGAAAGAATTGGACTGTGGTGATTTTGAGAGCAGCTTTGGTCTGAGCCCAAGCCCAGGGACCTTCCAGGCAATGCCTATGGGAGAGAGGCCAGGTGTGTATGTGTGCAGCCCCAGCTTCCAACACAGTGCAAGCCTAACTAGCCATGAGGCGCTCTGCCCAGCTGAAAGCCCGCTTATATGTAACGCATGTGGGAAAACCTTCAGAGGAAACCCTGATCTCATACAGCATCAGATAACCCACACTGGACAGAAGTCCTTCATGTGTAGCGTGTGTGGAAAATCCTTCAGCCAGAACTCACTTCTTAAAAGTCATCTGCAGTGTCACATGGGTGAGAAGCCCTACACCTGTGAGGAGTGCGGGAAAGCCTTCCATGCACACTCGGACCTCATGAGGCACAGGGGTGACCACAGCAGAGAGCCTTATGCATGCAGTGAGTGTGGGAAGGCCTTTCACCAGAGCTCCAGCCTCAAAAAGCACCAGAGGGTCCATGCAGGCGAGAGGCCCTATGCGTGTGGGGAGTGCGGGAAAGCTTTCCGGCGGAGCTCCAACCTGGTCCAGCACCAAAGGGTCCATTCTGGGGAGAAGCCGTATGTGTGCAGTGAATGTGGGAAGGCCTTCCGGCGGAGCTCAAACCTCATCAAACACCACAGGGTCCACACAGGTGAGAAGCCATTTGAGTGTGGGGAGTGTGGGAAGGCATTCAGCCAGAGCTCGCATCTGAGGAAGCATCAGAGGGTCCACACAGGGGAGAGGCCATACATGTGCAGTGAATGTGGCAAGCCATTCAGCCGCGTCTCCAACCTCATCAAGCACCACAGGGTCCATACGGGAGAGAAGCCCTATAAATGCCCCGACTGCGGGAAGGCCTTCAGCCAGAGCTCCAGCCTCATTCAGCACCGGAGAATCCACACTGGGGAGAAGCCGCACGTATGTGACGTGTGCGGAAAGGCTTTCAGTTACAGCTCAGTGCTCAGAAAGCACCAGATAATCCACACGGGAGAGAAACCTTATGCGTGTGGTGTCTGTGGGAAGGCCTTCAGCCACAGCTCAGCCCTCGTTCAGCATCAGGGTGTGCACACAGGTGAGAAGCCCTACGAGTGCCATGAGTGTGGGAAGACGTTCAGCCGCAGCTCCAACCTTATCCTGCACCAGCGAGTTCATACAGGAGAGAAGCCCTATGAATGCACTGAGTGTGGGAAGACCTTCAGCCAGAGCTCAACTCTCATTCAGCATCAGAGGATTCATAATGGATTGAAACCCCATGAATGTAACCAGTGTGGTAAAGCCTTCAACCGAAGCTCAAACCTCATTCACCACCAGAAAGTTCATACTGGAGAGAAGCCGTACACGTGTGTCGAGTGTGGGAAGGGCTTCAGCCAGAGCTCACACCTCATTCAGCATCAAATAATCCACACCGGCGAGAGGCCCTACAAGTGCCATGAATGCGGGAAGGCCTTCAGCCAGCGCTCCGTCCTCATCCAGCACCAGCGCATCCACACTGGTGTGAAGCCCCACGAGTGTGCTGCCTGCGGAAAGGCCTTCAGCCAGCGGTCCAAGCTGGTCAAGCACCAGCTGGTCCACACCAGGCAGTGAAGCCGGACGGCTTCCTCTCTGGCTACCCCAGCCCCTCCTCCCAGGTGTGAGGCCTGGCCGCTCAGCTGCCCTCCATCCTGCGTCCCTCTGTCTGCAGAGCCGGGACCCTCCTTGCCCTCCATTGCTCCGCCTCACGTGACCTCGTTTCTTTCTTGTTTGTACATTTGGTTGTCAGATGCCTTGTTTGTCAGTAGGGGAAAGACTATAGAGGCTGCATATTTGGGAGTAGAGTTGATTACTGTAACCAGACATGACTCGAAAAGTAAACTGCACTTGGTTCATGGTTCCCACAGTAAGTCTTGTTTGGTGATTAGTCGTGGAGAGTAAGCCCTTTGTCACTGTCTGTGATCTGGGTCTTCATGTCAGAGTAGGTTCAGAGGGTTTTGGGTCTGCTTGCCGTCACCTTCTCAGGTGGCGCATACTCACTATCCCCAGTTCCTCCCCTTTTTGTCCCTGCTGTCCAGTCACTGGACACAAGACTCCTCTGCTGCTCTGTTTCCTTTGTGCCTGTCTGCTGCCCAGAGTGTGCTTTCTCCTCATGGCTCCGCTGTCACTCACGTCCATGTTGCCTGCTCTGGGGTGCTGCACAAGTGCGTGCGGCTCTTTCCTAGCCTCTAGTCCTGTTCTCCACAGTCCAGGCTGTCAGCCCCACGGAAGCCCATCCTGTTCCCACGAGCTCCCTGGCTCAGTGTTCTCCCTGGCTCAGTGTTCTCCCAGGTCCACTCATCAGGTATTTACGGGACTCCTGTCAGATGCCCCTAGGGGCTGGCCACCTCCTCAGTTTCCCAGAGCTGTGCAACAGAGGGACCTCAGCCCAGAAGCTGTATGTCTGTCCCTAGGGAGGTCACTGAACAGCAGCCAGCAGGTCTTGACCTGACATCCTGGAGAGGATGGAGAGGCGCCGCCTGCATTGTTGCAGGAGGAAAGGAAGAAACACAAATGTGGTCAGGCAGGTAGTTAGGGTGGGAGGTTAAGGGTTTGGCTCCTGTCTTTTGAAGGAAGTAGAGCCATCAGCTGCGAATGAGAGGTTTGGGGAGTTTTGAAGAGAAGGAAGTAGGAGAATTGAGTCGAGGCAAAGGTCAGGGTGCGCTAGGATGCAGGCCTGCCCTCACACCAGGGACTGTCAGAAGTAGCCTGTTGCCCCTCAGGTTCCCCCACACACACACAAACCCCCTCTCCCGAGGCGACACCCTGAGGGGAAGCTGCCACATGCGGTTCTGGTGGCACCTTGCTCCGACCCTCCCACCTCCTGGAGACCTCCAGTCTGCTGACCCTACTGCTTTCTTGCCACCAGGCAACCCTATGGCTTCACCTTTCTCCTGCCAGCCTGGATTGATCATCCCACTCATCAGTAAACACTCTGCTCCCTTCATGGGGAATATAGCTGGAAACAAGTTACCAAGAGCCAGCCTGAGGGGATGTTCTGGTGGGAGGGAACCACCTGGTCAGGACCTCCACAGAGCAGCGAGGTAGAGACTGGTGGTCTGGCGAGAGGCTCAGCCAGACAAGGCCTCACTGAGATGTCAGAGCAACGACTGGAGGGAAACAAGTACCAGCGTGACCGGGGGTGGCAAGGAGTCAGTGGGCTATAGGTGTGCCCTGAGTTAAGAGTGCTCAGACTAGGACTTGCTGAGGCAGGGGACCAGTGACCCCACAGCCACCACCGGGGTAGCAGGCAGTTTCCTCAGCACGCAGGCTCTCTTCTGAAGAAGTGAAGGCACTGGGGACATTATGCTGAAGGTGCAGATTTGGTGCACCCACACAAAGGAAGTCATAAGATTCGGGGGACAGGGCACAGTGAGCCATTCCTCGTCCCAGGCCATCAGCCAGTGGAGGCTGGGGAGCAGGGTGGTGGCACCTGTTAAAGGTGCCCTGAGGAAAACAAAGTGGTAACTTGGGTTCAGGGCCTTATCCAAACATTCAGACTTGGTGTGAGCAGGGTTGTCATACTGTTAAGTGCCTGAGAAGAAACAGCAAAAGTTGTTTGTCCTGACCCTGAGCAAAAGGGTTCAGCTTTGAGCCCATAGTGTTTGGGACCCTCCCAGGGGTCAGTGTGATGGGCGTGGAGCAAGCCAAGGCGGGACGGCCACCTGCTGCGTAGGGTTCTGTGCTCTTCCCTGTGTCACCCCTCAGCGTAGCTGTCACAGCGTGGGGAGACCCCTGGGCCCGGCAAGGATTGGCTGTCCACAGGAAGGGGTGAGTGTCAAGCTCCTGGGTCCCTTGGCCCTGCTGGCAGTTGGGCAGAATTAGCCAGACTTGGGCACACTGTCCCCTGCCTGAGGAATTTTAATTTCTGGATGTCATGTTTCCAATGAGAAGTGGTCCTGAAAAGCAAATTTATGTCAACCACAACTGGTTTCTTTTGAGTTTCATTATGTCCCTGGCAGCATGTTTCTTGGGAAACAACTGCTGAGTTTCCATGTGTAGAGGAAACCTGCAAAGTCGTTATGGACCCAGGCCCCTCTGCTCAGCAGGACGTGGCCACACCTGTGGGGGCAGCTTGGGAGGCCATACGGAGGCCCTCTTCTTTTTTTACCAAGGTGAGTTGATTATTTTTCTGAAAAGACCCTTAATTATTTAAGTTATTAGGTTTATATTGGTAGGGAAACAGGTTGGGGAGGAAAAGGGGAAAATGTGGCAGACAGGGAGCAAAACCCATCACAATCTCCAGCTGAGATGGAACTGAACCTTGCTCCCAAATCTCTTGTTTATGGACCCCTGCCTTCCTTACCCTGGGTACTACATATCTCAGCATGGTATTTTTAAGAGGGCTAAAATCACCAAACAAGTGAGAGAGCTGGAGTGCCCCCTCCACTCCCTCCTGGTTGCTTCCAGCCACCACCCTGATAACCCCACAGAGGGAACTAGGAACCACCAAAAAGCCCATTGCTGGGTGCAGGGTGGACTCACACGCTGTACCGACATGCTCCTGGAAGCAATCCTGGTTTCAGACAGAGCTTCCCCCAACATTTTTTAATATTAAAATTAACATTCTAGAAAATGCAAATTTAAGAAAGGAAACAAGATAATGGAATCCCACATAATTCCCACACCTAGCACATTGTAGGGACACAGTGTGGGGCTGAGGCGCTGTGTTCCCCGGGGCCCTCTTTGCCCCAATACAGGAGGCTGAGAATCCCAGCAGGCAGCAGTGGCACAGCGACTGTCCAGAGCTACTGCATATTCTGGTGGAGGAGCGAGCAGCTGTAGCCTGTTTTTTGATGTTTTGACTGTTGACATTGTGTAAACCTCACCTCTTCTCCCTTCCCCCTGCCGCATGCCTACACCTGGGCACCCTCCCTTGGTGCTGGCAGGAGATTCAAACCATTAAAGCTCCTGCTTGAACATGGGGGTGCTCACCCAGGTCAGCATCTTTGCCTCCTGCTCTCAAACCACCTTGGACCCCACTGCCCTGCTGACCTCAGTTATGTAGGTAATAAGCTTTCACACCCTTGTGGTGTGTATGTGGCGCCATCAGTCTTGACATCTGAACCAAATCCTGTGTAGGTTCCACCCACCTCCACATCGACTATAGCAGTTGGAATGGGCACTGTGAACAGGATGTCTCCAGGGCACCACCCAGGCCTGCCTGCTCCTGCTTTGTCTCGCGAATTGGCTGTTGCCTGTGGGCCAGTGTGCACATCTGCCACCTGTGCTGCGTCGAGTCCAGCGGAGTCTGATAGATTTAGCTGACCTGAGCCAGCAGTGTTGATAATTAACTGGTTTTGGGGATGGGGCTGTGGGACTGGGGCCTCCTTAAAGAGGCTCTGCACTGTGTATGGCCCCAGACCTACCTGTGTGTCTGGGCAAAGCTGCAACTGACTCCAGACTCAGGGCAGAGCCTGTAGTGTCCACTGGACAGCCGCTTGTGGAAGAGCAGGTGTATGGTGAGGCATCGGGTGGCACGCCGGGGTTTTCACTCCAGAGACGGGGATCCACTCACCAGGCCCATCAAATACCGGTGCTGCGTCAGCTGCCACCTCTTGTCACAACAGAGACCCCGACCCTCAGAGTCCTAGGGAAAAGCAGAGCCAAAGGATGAATTCAAACCAAAGTTAAACCTGGGGTCCTTAAACCCTGTAAAACAGCCATTGCCATGGGGAGGCAGGTGACCCCGTCAGTACGGGAGGAAGGTTTTCGTGAGTGAAGTAGAGAGGACCCCTGAAGTATATCCAGTGACCCCTCCTCCCCATAAAAGGAAAAGAAACAGTGTGTAATGAGAAACAGAGGTCCACATTGTGACCCAACTGCAACTTCAGAATTTACTTAAAGGACTTGTAAAATTAAAACAATAAAAGGCTTTTCCATCTCTGTGATGTAGGTTCTGAGCTTAGTCCTTATGAAATACACCTTTTGGCAAACCTTCACAGACTTGATACTGGCTGTCAAATTACAGGTATTCCTAGGGATCCCACTAAATCTAAACAGGGATCCCTATAATTGCAACAGAGCCACTGAATCTAAAAATAGAGGACAAGTAGGGATGCCTCCCTTGACCATCAGAGCGTTCGCCTACATTTCCCATGAGTGGCACCCCTGCCCTGAAGTAGCCCAGGCAGGCAGAGGCGCTCTGACCCAGTGTGCCGCAAACTGAAATTGGATGATGTCTTTGCCATTTACGAGTTGGCTTGACAACATGGGACACCCCATGGGCCCCCAGCTAAAATAGCCAATACAACCCAACATAAATTAAAACAGAGCAATCAAGGATTGAGACCCCTTACACAAGGGCTATGTAAGTGATGATCTCCCCCAGCCTCTCAGTTACTTCCCAGTTTGGCCTGTCCTTAACCTGGAAAGAGTGAATGGTGCCTCTGGGGTCCAGTGAGCAAGGTCCCCACACCCAGCACTGCTGGGATCACTGACTCCATCCAGTCAGGGACTGCTGAGTATTTTCTGTTACAGATTGGGGTGCTATGTCCTGTTCCGCACTTGTCTCGGCAGCCCTTCAGTCAGTTTGCTGCCACCTCTGGAGGAACACGTAGCTTTTCTGGGCTATCTCAGGAGCCTTGCTGTCACACACAGCCCTAGCAGACAGACCCTAACGCATCCACCTTTGTCTGGGGGCACAGGAGGCACTACGCTGATGACACCCTCCTCCGAGGAGATTCACGAGGCAGTTGTTTGTGACTTAGGGCATCCAAATGCAAAGGAGCTCAGCAAAAGGGAGCCGTCCATGTCCCAAACGCAAATGAGGCAAAGAACTAATTGTATTAAGATAATTAGGGTCCAAGAAATAAAAGAAAAAAATGAATCAGAAATTAATAACTACCTAGCCCCAAATTTGAATTTGAAATACCTGTGTGAACTCCTAGTGTGTTTTTACACTTAAAAAATATTTCCTAGTTTCATCCTCTGAAAAGACTGGAAGTCCTGACCAGGCTAGCAGCAGCGAGCGGTCGGGAGCCCCGCATGTGCTTCGAACACCACACCCACGGAGATGGACCCGGCCTCCTCGGGAGAAGTGTGCTGACTCCAGATCTAAGGACCCAGTCATGGGAGGTGAGCCTGGGACGTCCTGTCATATCACACATTGCGGAAGCTGTTAGGGATCCCAGGGCTCATGTCAGAGACGCAGGGCAAACTGAAAGAGGTTCCCACTAGCCAAAGATGAGATGGCATGACTATCAATTTTAAAAACTGCAATGGATTACAACACATCAAATATATTAAAATCTATGAGTTCAAATGATAACAGAAAAAAGTATCTAACTGGTCACCTCTGGAAAATGCTAGAGAACCAATTCATTATTTTGAAAACTGGTAAACAGAGGCAATAAGTAAGTATTTAACCTGCCATTCCTGGGTGAACGGTAGCCAAACAAACTGAAAGAGAGAATTCTGTCTTTATGACCCAAATGCAGAATGGTCACTGATACCAGAATGCCACCATCTTGCAAACTCCTAGCACATTGCCCCTGGGCAGCCATCGTCGGTAACCATAGTGCTGCTCATGATATGTTCTTGCCTCCCCACCCAAACCCAGTCGGTTTCTGTCTGCCTTCAGGAACTTCTGTGGGCAGATGGACACCACAGAATGCAAACAGAAAAATCCCAAATGTGAGAAACTCACAAGATGTCAGAGCCAACTTCAAAGAGCAAAAAAGAGGTGGGAGGAGCCATAGATTAAGATGTTTAAGAGCCTGTGGACCAAATGTATTGTTTGCCCCTTGTGTGAATCCTGATTTACACAAAGTGACTATAAAAAATACATAATGTACGAGATAGGAGGGAGAATATGAACAATGAGGGGATATTTGATGATAACAAGAGATGATCATTAAAATTTAGGTGTGATAATGGTTTTGTAATTACCTTTTCAAGGGCCCTTCTCTCTTAGAGGCAGATATAGAAATAATTAATAAATAAAATGACCTCTTATATGGGATTGGGGGAGGACATAGCTAGATGGAGAAATAGGTGAGAAAAAGATTGGCTGTAGGTCAATAACTTTCAGTCATTTGACGGACACATGGGGTCATTGCACTATTTTCTCTATCTTTGTGTATCTTTTAAACTTCCCATAATAAAAACCTAAAAGTTAAAAAGAAAGAGTAGGAGGGAAAAGTAGGTCCCCGAAGAGGGGCCTTCTGTCCGCCTCACCTGCCTCGTCCTCCTTCCCCTCTCAGCACGCTCTCTGCCCGCAGCCATCCTATCGCGTGTTGAAGGTCTTTCCCCCACCGGCTCTTTCACGGAAGGCGCTTGTCGGCTTTGTCACTGTGCACTTTCTAGAACCTAGGGCAGGACTTGGTGCTGGGGGAGCCCATGGAGAGGCAGTGAGCCAAGCCCAGGCAATCAGAGGCGCCGCGCCCTCCCCCACCACCGTCCCCTGAGTGTGCCTTCTACCTGCCTTCCCTGCCTCAGAAGCTGCCCCACGGCCCACACAGCCTTGAGGCAGTGCCTGGTGTTGAGGCCACCTTGATGGGACATGCGGCAACCCCGCTGGTGTCGAGTAGCTCAAGACAAGCCTTGTACGTTAAGTGTCCTTGCTTATTACACCCGCCACTTACCATTCTGGAGTGGCCTGCCCACCCCTTTCTTGAGACCCTTCCTGCCATCCATGAATGTGGAGTTGGGGGTTCCATAAGAATTTTAGAACTATTTGCTCTAGTTCATTGAAGAATGCTGCTGGTATTTTGATAGAGATTGCATTGAATTTGTAGATTGCTTTAGGCAGGAGGCCATTTTGACAATATTAATTCTTCCTAGCCAAGAGCATGGGGTGAGTTTCCACTTATTGGTTTCTTCTTTAATTTCTCTCATGAGTGTCTTGTAGTTTTCAGGTTTGTTTTTTTTTGTATAATAGACTTTAATGGAAATTAAAGTATCTAGTGATTACATACTTCTTGGTAGAAGTGGTAGAAACTGTGTGTGTATACAAGGAGTTTTTTTTATTGAACATCTTCATTTGGAAAATTGGCACATAAAATTATACAGAAGAATCCATTATCTTCATGTCTTCATTTGCATTTAGTCAATTTACATGAACAGTTTTAGAAAATTAAAAGCTATATTTTACATAAAAGGTGCATTTTCTTGATGGATTTCAAAAAATAATGCCTTGTATTTATTTTTCGCAGAAAAGCCAAACTATGGCTTGTTCATTAAGATTTTTAACCAATTTAAATTTCTGACAGATATAAACACTTAATTTAACAAAAATGGTATTTATTTCTGACCATCCCTTAAAATACACATATGTTTAAGAGAGCAAAAACTTATACCAGATTTCTGGGAAAAAAATGTTTAATTATGTTTATACTTTACTATTTTAATAATATGTATATGTAAGAAACTTGCTATTATGACTTCATTTTAAAAAGACTGTCATTTTAATAAGAAAAATGCTTTGCTCCTCTATTGTGAAGTATTTCACTAGCCATCAAAAGCATGTTTCCTAGCTGTTTCTGCTTTATAAACTGCAATAGAACATCTGTTTGCCAGATGACCTATTATTTAGCTCATTTATGTATGTGTCTTATAATTTAAAGGTCAACGCCATCCACTAAATATATTAACATGAAGCAATATGCTTTTAATCAAAACTGTTTCTGTTTTAACCTCATTACTTTTGTGTCATGAATGCTAAAGAAGAGGAGGATTTTAATATTTTGAAACCATATTGGCCATCTCCAAAACCAAGCAACAGTTATCACAAACAGGAAGAAGCAAGGACACCATTTCTTAAAGAATAATTGAGAAAAATTATTTTACCGTGTTAGTGAAACACTGCTGAGTTTGCTATTTCTCTCAGAGAAAAAATTCCAAAGTCATTGATTAGTTCTTGGATCAAGAAGATTAATTTTCTGTTTTTGCCCATTTACCACCTTCTTTTTAGGGAATATTAACAAAGCTCTCAAAATTTTTATGGGAGATAGGATTCTTATTGAAGGGTACTTCAGTGCTGGTTGTCCACCATTTCTTTTTTCTTTTTTTTTTTTAATTTTTAAAAATTTTGCTATCATTAGTGTACAATTACATGAACAACATTATGGTTACTAGACTCCGCCCATCATCAAGTCCCCCCCCATACCCCATTACAGTCACTATCCTTGAGCATAGTAAGATGCTATACAGTCACTACTTGTCTTCTCTGTGTTGTACTGCCTTCCCTGTGCCCCCCAACTTACATTATATGTACTAATCATAATGACCCCCTTTCCCCCTTATCCCTCCCTTCCCACCCATCCACCCCAGTCCCTTTCCCTTTGGTAACTGTTAGTCCATTCTTGGATTCTGTGGGTTTCCTGCTGTTTTGTTCCTTCCGGTTTTTTCTTTGTTCTTATACTCCACAGATGAGTGAAATCATTTGATACTTGCCTTTCTCTGCCTGGCTTATTTCACTGAGCATAATACCCTCTAGCTCTATCCATGCTGTTGCAAATGGTAGGACTTGTTTTCTTCATATGGCTGAATAATACTCCAGTGTGCATATGTACCACATCTTCTTTATTCATTCATCTCCTGATGGGCACTTAGCTTGTTTCCCTTTCTTGGCTATTGTAAATAGTGCTGCAATAAACATAGGGGTGCATATGTCTTTTTCAAACTGGGCTGCTTCATTCTTAGGGTAAATTCTTAGGAGTGGAATTCTTGGGTCAAATGGTATTCCTATTTTGAGTTTTTTGAGGAACCTCCATACTGCTTTCCACAATGGTTGAACTAATTTACATTCCCACCAGCAGTGTAGGAGGGTTCGCCTTTCTCCACATCCTCGCCAACATGTGTTGTTGTTTGTCTTTTGGATGTTGGCCATCCTTACTGATGTGAGGTGATATCTCATTGTGGTTTTAATTTGCATTTCTCTGATGATTAGGGATGTGAGAGATCTTTTCATGTGCCTGTTGGCCATCTGATTTTATTCTTTGGAGAAGTGTCTGTTCAGCTCCTCTGCCCATTTCTTAATTGGCTTATTTGCTTTTTGTTTGTTGAGGTGTGTGAGCTCTTTATATATTTTGGATGTCAGTCCTTTATTGGATATGTCATTTATGAATATATTCTCCCATACTGTAGGATGTCTACTTGTTGTACTGACGATGTCCTTTGCTGAACAGAGCTTTTCAGCTTGACATGGTGCCACTTGTTCATCTTTGCATTTACTTCCCTTGCCTGGGGGGATATAGTCATGAAGAAGTTGTTCATCTTTATGTCTAAGAGATTTTTCCCCATGTTTTTTTCTAAGAGTTTTATGGTTTCATGACTTACATTCAGGTCTTTGATCCATTTTGAGTTTGCTTTTGTGTATGGGGTTAGACAGTGATCCAGTTTCATTCTCTTGCATGTAGCTGTCCCGTTTTGCCAACACCAGCTATTGAAGAGGCTATCATTTCCCCATTGTGTATCCATGGCTCCTTTATTGTATATTAATTGACAATATATGCTTGGGTTTATATCTGGGGTCTCTATTCTGTTTCGCTGGTCTATGGGTCTGTTCTTGTGCCAGTACCAAATTGTCTTAATTACTGTGGCTTTGTAGCAGAGCTTGAAGTCAGGGAGCATAATTCCCCCTGCTTTATATTTCCTTCCCAGGATTGCTTTGGCTATTTGGGGTCTTTTGCGGTTCCATAAGAATTTTAGAACTATTTGCTCTAGTTCATTGAAGAATGCTGTTGGTATTTTGATAGAGATTGCATTGAATTTGTAGATTGCTTTAGGCAGGATGGCCATTTTGACAATATTAATTCTTCCTAGCCGAGAGCATGGGGTGAGTTTCCATTTATTGGTTTCTTCTTTAATTTCTCTCATGAGTGTCTTGTAGTTTTCAGAGTATAGGTCTTTCACTTCCTTGCTTGGGTTTATTCCTAGGTATTTTATTCTTTTTGATGCAATAGTGAATGGAATTGTTTTCCTGATTCTCTTTCTGCTAGTTCGTCATTAGTGTTTAGGAATGCAACAGATTTCTGTGTATTTATTTTGTATCCCGCAACTTTGCTGAATTCAAATATTAGGTCTAGTAGTTTTGGAGTAGATTGTTTAGGGTTTTTTATGGACAATATCATGTCATCTGCCAACAGGGACAGTTTGACTTCTTCCTTGCTAATCTGGATGCCTTTTATTTCTTTGTTTTGTCTGATTGTCGTGGCTAGGACCTCCAGTACTATGTTGAATAAAAATGGGGAGAGTGGGCATCCTTGTCTTGCTCCCAATCTTAAAGGAAAAGGTTTCAGCTTCTTGCTGTTAAGTATAATGTTGGCTATGGGTTTGTTATATATGGCCCTTATTATGTTGAGGTACTTGCCCTCTATACCCATTTTGGTGAGAGTTTTTATCATGAATGGATGTTGAATTTTGTCAAATGCTTTTTCAGCATCTGTGGAGATGATCATGTGGTTTTTGTCCTTCTTTTTGTTGATTTGGTGGATGATGTTGATGGATTTTTGAATGTTGTACCATCCTTGCATCCCTGGAATGAATCCCACTTGATCATGGTGTATGATATTTTTTATGTATTTTTGAATTCAGTTTACTAATATTTTATTGAGTATTTTTGCATCTATGTTCATCAGGAATATTGGTCTGTAATTTTCACTTTTTGTGGTGTTTTTGCCTGGTTTTGATATTAGAGTGATGCTGGCCTCATGGAATGAGTTTGGGAGTATTTCCTCCTCTTCAACTTTAAGGAGGATGGGTATTAGGTCTTCACTAAATGTTTGATAAAATTCAGCGGTGAATCCATCTGGTCTGGATGTTTTGTTCTTAGATAGATTTTTGATTACCAATTCAATTTATTCCCTGGTAATTGGTCTATTCAGTTTTTCTGTTTCTTCCTGGGTCAGCCTTGGAAGGTTGTATTTTTCTAGAAAGTTGTCCATTTCCTATAGGTTATCCAGTTTACCATATAATTTTCCATAGTATTCCTCATAATTCTTTGTATTTCTGTGGTGTCTGTAGTGATTTTTCCTTTCTCATTTCTGATTCTGTTTATGTGTGTAGGCTCTCTTTTTTTCTTGATAAGTCTGGCTAGGGGGTTATTTATTTTATTTTCTCAAAGAACCAGCTCCTGCTCTCATTTATTCTTTCTATTGTTTTATTCTTCTCAATTTTGTTTATTTCTGCTTAGTCTTTATTATGTCCCTTCTTCTACTGACTTTGGGCCTCATTTGTTCTTCTTTTTCTAGTTTCCTTAATTGTGCATTTAGACTGTTCATTTGGGATTGTTCTTCTTTCCTGAGGTGGGCCTGTATTGCAGTATACTTCCCTCCTAGCACAGTCTTCACTGTGTCCCACAGATTTTGTGGTGTTGAATTATTGTTGTCATTTTTCTCCTTATATTGCTTAAACTCTGTTTTTATTTGGTTATTGAACCATTGATTATTTAGGAGCATGTTATTAAGCCTCCATGTGTTTGTGGGCTTTTTGGTTTTGTGTAATTTATTTCTAGTTTCATATCTTTGTGATCTGAGGTGGTTGGTACAATTTCAATCTTTTTGAATTTACTGAGGTTGTTTTTGTGGCCTAGTGTATGATCTATTCTTGAAAATGTTCCTTGTGCATCTGAGAAGAATGTGTATCCTATTGCTTTTGGATGGAGTGTTCTGTAGATGTCCCTTATGTCCATCTGTTCTAATACGTTGTTCAGTGCCTCTGTCTCTTTACTTATTTTCTGTCTGGTTGATGTGTCTTTTGGAGTGAGTGGTGTGTTGAAGTCTCCTAAAATGAATGCATTGCATTCTATTTCCCCCTTTAATTCTGTTAGTATTTGTTTCACATATGTAGGTGCTCCTGTGTTGGGTGCATAGATATTTATAATAGTTATGTCCTCTTGTTGGACTGACTCTTTATCATTATGTAATGTCCTTCTTTGTCTCTTCTGACTTTTCTTTGTTTTGAACTCTATTTTGTCTGGTACAAGTACTGCAACTCCTGCTTTTTTCTCCCTATTGCCTGAAACATCTTTTTCCATCCCATTACTTTTAGTCTGTGTATGTCTTTGGGTTTGAAGTGAGTCTCTGGTAGGCAGCATATAGATGGGTCTTGTTTTTATCCATTCAGTGACTCTGTGTCTTTTGATTGGTGCATTCAGACCATTTACATTTAGGGTGATTATCAACAGGTGTGTACTTATTGCCATTGCAGGCTTTAGATTCGTAGTTACCAAAGGTTCAAGGGTAATTTCCTTACTATCTAACAGTTTAACTTAATTCAATTCATGTGCTATTACAAATGCAACCTAAAGTTTTTTTTTTTCCTCCTTTTTCTTTTTCTTCCTCCTCCATTCTTTGTATGTTATGAATCATATTCTGTACTCTTTATCTATCTCTTGTGTGACATCTATTTAGCCTTAGGAATACTTCCATCTATAGGAGTCCCTCCAAAATGTACTGCAGAGGTGTTTTTTGGGAGGTAAATTCTCTCAGCTTTTGTTTATCTGAAAATTGTTTAATCCTTCCTTCAAATTTAAATGATAACCTTTCCGGGTAGAGTATTCTTGGTTCCAGGCCCTTCTGCTTCATGGCATTAAATACATCATGCCACTCCCTTCTGACCTGTAAGGTTTCTGCTGAGAAGTCTGATGTTAGCCTGATGGGCTTTCCTTTGTATGTGATCTTTTTTCTCTCTCTAGCTGCTTTTAAAAGTCTGTCTTTTTCCTTGATCTTTGCCATTTTAATTATTATATGTCTTGATGTTGTCTTCTTTGGGACCCTTGTGTTGGGAAATCTGTGCACCTCCATGGCCTGAGAGACTATCTCCTTCCCCAGATTGGGGAAATTTTCAGCAATTACCTACTCAATGACACTTTCTATCCCTTTTTCTCTCTTCTTCTTCTTCTGGTACCCCTATAATGCGAATATTGTTCTGTTTGGATTGGTTACACAGTTCTCTCAATATTCTTTCATTCTTAGAGATTCTTTTATCTCTCTGTGCCTCCGCTTCTTTGTATTCCTCTTCTCTAATTTTTATTCCATTTACCGTCTCTTCTACTACATCTAAACTGCTTTTAAATCCCTCCATTGTATGTTTCATTTCAGATATGGAATTTCTTAATGAATAAATCTCCATCTTAAATTCGTTCCTGAGTTCTTGAATATTTTTCTGTACCTCCATAAGCATGTTTATAATTTTTATTTTGAACTCTCTTTCTGGAAGATTGGTGAGTTCAGTTTCATTTGGCCCTTTTTCTGGTCTGAGATTTTGGTCTGAACCAGGTTCTTTTGACATTTCATATTTCTGTGTGGTGTCCTCTAGTGCCCAGAGGCTCCAGTCTCTGGAGCTGCTCAGCCCCTGGAGGGAGGTTGGGGGTCATAGGGGAGCGGAGCTGGTGCCTTGGGGGAGGAAAGAGCTGTCTCCTGTTTCCCTGGTGCAGTGCCTGTCTCCTGTGTCTGAGCCAGTGGGCCGAGCACACAGGTGTGAGCCTCTGTGCTTTGTGTCTGTAGCTGTTGTAGGTGGGGCCTCCCTCTGGCTGGCCTGACGCCAGCACAGTGACTGCCAGTTTGTGAGCTGGTGCCGTCAGGCCAGGAGGATGGCTCGGCAGGCTGTGTATCATAGTGGTGGGCCACAGAGCTGAGGAGGCAGCCAGGGGGATGGAGCGCCTGAAGCTCCTCAAAGTTCCCAACGTGCTGGGCAGAGCGCACCCAGACAACTTTGTCCCACTCTCCCTTCTCCCGTGCAGCAAGCTCTGTGCAAACCCTGCCCCTACAGCAGCCCTCTCGCTGCTAGGACACCTCTCAGACCGCCTGCCTTTCTGCTGACACAGAGTGGCCGGGTGGGGGTCCCCTCCTCCACAAAAGGCCAGAATGTCAGTCTCTCAAGCACTCCACCTGTCCCAGCTCCCGAACCTCCAGAGCACCACACAATGTAGGTTTCTGCTCACAAAGCAGATCCCCAGGGCCTGGTGTTCAGCAATCCCAGGCTTCCACCCCCTCCCGGGTTCATTTCTCTTCCTGCTGCCGGTGAGCTGGGGTGGAGGAAGGGCCTGGGTCCGACTCGATTAAGGCTTTGGTACGTTACCCTGTTTCATGAGGTCTGCTCTGTTCATGAGGTCTCTATGCAGTCTGGTGCAGCCTTCTTTCCTGCTGCTGTTTTAGGGTTAGTTGTATTAATTAACTATATTTTTGTACTATTTGTGCTTTTGGGAGGTGTTCTGTCTCACCTCTCATGCCGCCATCTTGAAGGTCCACCATTTCTTTTTCTTCCAGATTGAGTATCTTCTTTCTCTCCCCTATTCAAGGTCTTCAGTACCTCTATTCCTCCCTTCTCCATCAGTGTTTCCCTTTTGAGTCTTTCTTTCTGACCTCCTCCTACCAATCCTCCATAGTCTTTGGGAGAGTTAAGCAATAAAACAACAAAACTGGATTGCCAAGCATGTGTCTAGATCTTCCTTAGATATTGGGTGTCTTAAGTAAAACATTTCCATTCTAAGGCACAGATGCAGAGGTACACTTAGGTCTTGTGTTCTATTTTTAAACTCACACATGCTTCTCTTGGTGAGGTGATAATGTTTTCAGGCAAAGTAAAAGGCACTCTTTCTTTCCCCTGGCTAAATCTAGCACAGCATCGTGATGCAAGATTTCTTGAGCAAAAAATGGAGTGGATTTACCTGATGACTTTGTGTTTTGTGCGTTGTGTTTAAGTATTCTTTTTAGATACTAATGAATATACATGGACTGTTTTTAAAATACTAATTAAAAACATATAACAGGCATAGTCAGAGTTGCTTTTGTCATTTCAGAAACATGTTAGTATGTGCTTCCCCACAACTCAAATATATGTATTGATACTTATATTTTCTTCATCTCAAATGTGTGAATGTTTAATAGTTCATGGTGCATCTTATGAATTAACTTTTTTAAATTAGAATTTTCATATTTTACAAATTGAAACTAGCAGTAGTCTCATTTCTCAATGACATCTTATACTAGAGTACAGGTTTCTTCCTCACACCAAATTATGCTTTCACAATCTGGGGGTCGGTTTTCAGCTACAACTGATAAGTTTGCAGGTCAGTTGGAAACCAACACTTGGTAGTAACTGTTTTGAGTGGATAAAGGAAGTTGGGAGACTGGAAGACAGGTGATAAGACAGGTTGAAGACAGGGATAGTCACTTCCTGGACAGCACGTGTAGGCACAGGCCCCGTCTCCTCAAATCCTCCTGACATCCAGCAAAGGACCAGGGGAGGAACACATAAGTCATTTCCTACAGCCATCAGTCCCGTGGGGTCAGTTCTCAGAAGAGGAACTTCTGGATGAAAAAGCATGTCCCTTTGTAAGGTGGACCAATATTGCCAGGCTGGTGTCCCTAGAAGTCATCCAGATTTGTAGCCCCTGTGGTGGTATTTGAGGGTGTTTGTTTATTATCAATGTCTTGTATCCCTGCATTTGCTCATTTGTACATGCAAACCCACCGTTCACCAGGTCCTCTTCTAGGTACTTAGACATACCAGTGAGCACTTAACATTCCCAGAGGTATGTGGGAAAGGTGCTCAGGAGAGGTTTAATTTGCATTTCCCTCATTACGAGTGATTTTGTTTTGTTTTTTATTTGCTATCATTAATGTACAATTACATGAACATTATGGTTACTAGACTCTCCGTATTATCAAGTCCCCCCCACATACCCCATTACAGTCACTGTCATCAGCGTAGTAAGATGCTATAGAGTCACTACTTGTCTTCTCTGTGCTATACTGCCTTTCCCATGCCCCCCCCAACTACATTATGTGTGCTAATCATAATGCCTCTTATTTCCCTTCTTCCTCCACTCCCACCCTTCCTGCCTAGTCCCTTTCCCCCTTTGGCAACTGTTAGTCCATTCTTGGGTTCTGTGAGTCTGCTGTTGTTTTGTTCCTTCAGTTTTTGCTTTGTTCTTATACGAGTGATGTTTTAAGAACCATTTGTATTTCCTTTTCTGTAAATGGTCCATATTATTTGCCTAGCTTTTCTTAATGATTAATGGAAACTATATTTTTTAATTGCCCTTTTGCTATAAAATGAGTCACAAGTATTTTTCCCAATTAAAGGGTTGTCTTTTTTTTTTTCCCTTGCTTATGTGGGGTTTTTCTTTATGCAGTAAAATTTATCCTTCTATATTTGATGCAGGACTTCTCCAGAGTGGATTATGTAATGAAAAAGAAAGAACAGCTATGTATGGAAGGCTTTCCCATGATCATTAGACCCACAAATATTGATGGAGATGAAGGCCTTAGTGGTAATTTAAAATACATACTTTGAGAACTGTGGGATAGACTATGGCCAACAACTGGTTACCTATGGAATATCCATTCCCACTTCTTCCTTAAAGACAGAACCCTAGTTTTGTTCAGCATGGTTCTGTTCCCAGCTGAAAAGCTACATTTTCCAGGACCCCTTATAGCTAGAGATTGTCCTGTAACACACTTTTTGGGTCAAAGAACTATAAGTCACTGAGCTTAGTTCTGAAAAAGCTCTTACAATGGGGTTGACTGAGTAAGGGTTTGCTTCTGTCTTTCTTTTTTTTCCCATTCTGTCTGGAATGTGGATGTGATGCTAGAGAAGGAGCAGCTGTATTGCAACCACAAGGCAGAAACAATAGCCACAGAATGACAATGAAAGCCAAATGTTACTGCAACTGAACACATATTGCCTCCTTGGTGAAGCCTCTCAGAACTGTTTTTCCTCTGTTGGCCCTGAGCCCCCCATGTCAGAGTGTGGGAATTGGATTAGATAGTTAATGATGATTAAGGCAATGGGTATGTGCAGGAGCAGAGGAAAAGCAGGTTAGGCAAGAGTAATAATGATACCTTAGCTTAGATGTAAGTCAGGGTCATAGGACTTCCCCTAAAGAGCTACAGAGGCCTTGACCAAATGTCCTTGAGGTGTTTCATAAGAGCTGAGACCCCCACACACACACACCAAATGGGCCCCATGCTGTCTTGCCAATGGGTCTCAGCCCCGGGCAAGCTCACTATGGATTCAGTATGACCAAAGAAAGGACAGTAGGACATTCTTGGGGTGAAAGGGTTATACCCAACTTTATTTCCACGATGGCAGGTCAGTCACTAAAATTCTGTTCACTCAGAGCGAGTCTGCATGCAGCAAGCCGGTCTCTGCCTCTGGGCCTCTCTACCTGCAGAGCTGTCCTCTAGGCTCTCTGCCTGTACAGCTGTCCTCTTGCCCTCTGTCCTTGGCGCTGCCACCACTCCAGCCTCTGCTCTGCTCTCCTGTAGCCTTGCAGCCATGCCACCAAGTGGCACAGAGCACTGGGCAGGGTTCTTTATATAAAGTCAATAACAATGCATGGCCCAACACATATGTAGTGAGCTTGCCATCCAGGGCCAGGTGAGAAACCTAGCCACAGGAACTTTCATTTTATCCACACTCACCACAAGCATGTAGACACCAGACTAGTTGGAGCCAGAAGACTGATAACTGAGACTCATGAAATATCTCCTAGTGGCCTAATGCTCAGCCAGTCAGAAGATGTCCATGAGCTGATCAGGCATTTTGAGACCCTTACTCATCCAACAGTGAGTCTGGGGCTTTCAAACAAAGTAGCTACGGAAGATGGACCTTCATCCATTGCCCCTCAAGAATGAACAGCGGGACATAGAGGAAGAAAAATTGTCACCCAAGTCTGCTTATGAATAAGATAACAAAAGAACTAAAAGCTAAGAATTTTTTCTGAAGCTGGGCTTGCTTATAGGAACCGAGCCAGGTCGGTGATAACCACTAGGAAGGCCAAGCACAGAACCAGCTCGAATCAGAAAAACTGAAGAAGCTGGCTGAGCTTCACCTTTAACCTACTTCCAGATCATTATACCTTCATTTTAATACTAAAATCCTCACCCTGGGGAGAGAGGTGCCCCTTGCTAGGCACATTTCAGGCCAGCACAAAGAAGCCTGAAGGACTGCACATGCTCCAGCAGTTCTGGGAACTCTGTCCTCTTCCTGAGGTTGAGATGGTGCTCCTACCACCCATGCCCCCTCACCCCTCAAGAAATCCTCACTTTCCTCCCTTCTGGAAGAAGGTGGCATTTGGAAAACTCACCCTTCTCTGTTCTTTGCTCAGAGACTGAAGCTTCTGCTCTGCTAAACTGAACCCAGTCTTGGGAGTAAATGATGCCAGGCAAAAGGACCCAAAATTTGGGTTGGTAACATTAAGATGGTCAATAAGAAATAAAGGGGTAACCTAGAGACCTGTTGGAATCACAGGGCCTAGACAGCTTCCTTCTGGACTTTTTATTCCTTAAAAAAAAAAAAAAACACCTCTTTGAGCTACTGTAAACATTGTAAACAGATTTCAGTTGTACACAGTCAATGCTAATCCTGAGACAGTAACATATGTTAAATTGGTCAAAAGCCAACATAGCCACAGTGGCGGAAGCCATGCTACTCAGGCTGTTTTGACAAAGTCCAGGCCCGAGGAGGGCTCCTGTAAAGCAGGGGTCCTCACAGCTGGCTCTCTCTATTACCTGCCTTAACATTCTTGATAGCTGTAATAATACTGGCTATTTTCTTACCTGTATTCATACCCAGGGCTTAATTTTCCTTTGATAAGTTAACCAGAACCGATGGGGACACTGATTTCCCAGCAGGTTTGCAGAATAATTCTAAGGAACATAATGGAACACAGAAAGAAAATGAAATGCAGAAAGAACAAAGTAAAAGGTTAATAATTACAGAAAAGCCTCAAGAATTATGCCCCCCGTTTTGTAATAGCACTAATGTGTGTAATAAGGAATTCTTTAAGAAAATCCAGCATAAGGAAATCATGGATCCAGGCCCTTGGAAAAGCCCCCTGATGCAAGAGGCTAATAAAGGCCTAGATAAAATAAATAGAGCTGTTCCCACTGTAGCAGGACCATATGGCCCCGCTTATCTCATAGGAGGAAGATTTTGGTATCTCCCTAGAGGAAGAAAATTCATGAGCAATATAGAGAAGTTTACTTTGTTACCCACACACAGTACCCTATGAAGGAGTATATGATGAAGATATGAATTTGTGGTATTGGATTGATTATAAGATGGTTTGATTTAGTTCTGTCTCATTATGGGAAAGGACTAAAAGAGGAAAGAAACCTTAGTGTCTTTGGACACGTCAAGCATGTAAAGTGTGGATAGAAATGTGGAATAAATGGTATAGAAAAATTAAATGTATTTATTGTATTAGGCCTTTAGAAGATGAGAATTGTAATGTGAATTATTATAGTCAATGAACTTTGATTGAACTCTTGCACCTGTCCTTTTCCCATTGTACACATCATGTATTCTGGTGAACATGCTCTGCATAAAAATGAGATAATGTCCAAAAATAATCATACTAAGAATTGCATGAATAAGGAAATAGAGATGTCAGCTGTCTGCAATTAAGGGTAATCACCTGGAATAAGAAAGAAACAGAAAGGAAAAAAGATTGTATCATCACTGATCAAAGGATAAATAAAGATTGTAACATTACTGATCAAAGGGAAAATGTCTGGAAATAATCATATAAATAAAACCACTATTGGCACACTCACTAGGAGCTATGACTAAGAGGTGATTCCAGCTTGACTCCGTGCCTGACTCCTCATTTTCCCTCACCGTTTCGCTGACTCCGTTCTGCACCTTCGGGCATCCCACCCCTCGGCTGGAGCTGGACTCCGGCACCACAGCTTCAAAAGGACAGTTTCAGTTCAGTACTCTAATAACGCACCAAAAATTTCAGGTGTACCCCTAGAAGTCCAGATTTGGCCTCTGATTTCTTCTTCACCAAGAGCAGTCAGGAGTCCTGAGGGGATTGGTCCATACCTGCAAGCCAAGAAAACAAAGGAACCCTGTGGTTAAAACCAGGGCAGGTTCAAGGATGTCAGCCAAGCTCAAGGTCTCCCTCTGATTGGTGGGACTGTTTGGACATTTTAAAAGTAACTAATAATTATCGTGGCAGTTAATTGAGTTAACTGGAGTTGGTGAAAGGCCTTGAATTCATTATCCACTTAGAAAAGTTAATAAAGGAAACAAAGAAGTAGCTACAATAGGGTAACTAAATGTTTAATTCTCCATCTGCTTTAACAAATAGGAGAGCATGTGTGTGCATGCACTTGTGTATGTGTTTATAGATATACTGGATTAGGGTTCACTTAGAGAAGCAGAACCACTATGAGATAGAAATTGTATGCATAATATACATCACTTGTTACAGCGATTGGCCCTACACAATTGAACACAAACAATTCCTGCAGACTACTGTCTTTGCATCTAATGCTGGAGCAGAACAGGCAGTTGGGAAGGGAAGATGGATGCAAAGTGGGGAGAGCTAAGACAAGCTGGGACCTGTGGTCATGAGTTGGAGCCTATGAGGATGGACCAAAAAACCCTTTGTTTTCTGTGATGATGTAGGTGTCCTGCAGGAGAAGTGGGAACCCTTTGTCAGGGTGCTAAATATAATCAGGAATCAGTAAAGCTGAAGGATCTAGAGGAAGGTGTAGTCGTGGGTCTATAGCTCTCTCCTGCTACCCAGCGAACCAGGGTGTGAGATCACAACTTGTGGGAGCAGCAGCGGCACCTGCCCAGACCTTTCATGGCATTCCCCACCTCTGGACACACTTTGTGATTAACACTGATTCTGGGTATGGCCTGCTTTCCCCATTTGCATGTAAAGTCCACGAAAACAAGGATTTGTTGGCAATGTTTCTTGTCTTGTTCGCTGATGTTGCCCCAGCATTTAGAACAGCGACTAGCACAAGAGGCACTCAATAAATACCATGCTTTTGTTGAAGCAGAGTGGCAAAGTGGTGGCAGAGCTATGCACAAAGATGTTCTGGAGAAGAATGCTAGTTGTTGAATTGCTAGAAAAACTATCACAATGGTACTGCATCTAAGAGAGGTATACAGCGTGAAACTAAGAAAAGGTAAAAACCTCACTAAAACGGGACCAGGAGACCAGCAAGGGAAGCTATCCTGCCCTCAATGCCGAATTATTTGCATTTCCAACAGGTTAAGCCTATTCCTCCGCAACAGTCCGGCCAATGAGAGTCTGCCGTAATCAGCCAGCGAGCAACCACACGTGTGGGACTCCCGGCTTCCGCAAACGGGCGTTTTTCTTACAAAAGCCCCCCCAACGCTCTTTTTTCTTCTGTACAGGAGCCGCCTCTGCTGTTTTCAGGATTTGCCTGTGGTTTTGTGTAAAGGTGTTCCTGAATAAACCCACTTTTGTGCTGGTAAAATAACTGACAGTCTCATTTTAAAATTAACAACAGGTATTCATTGCATTATTCTTTCAACCTTTATGAATGAACATTTGCAAAATAAAATGTGTAGGGTAAAAAAGAAAACTGGTGTGCTGAGGTCGTAAAAGCATCCGTTCTCTGTTGGGACCAACGTTGCTGGGGCAGGACTAACTTGTTGTTGAAAGCTACACTGAAGCATATTAAATTTTAATTAAGTTTGACCCAAAATGGCCTGGAATTTAGGTAGTGCCAAACTTAAAGTGGTTATGGGCACTGTGCCAACAGGCGCAAGGGGATAGGTTTTTAAAGAGAAGACACAGAAGCAAAGCAAGGAAATCGTTTGGTTGGCTGTAGCTTGAAAAGTTGCCTTATTTGGAAAGCTTAGATACAGTTTGCTTAAGTAGCTACCAAGGCATTAGAGCCACCCTTATCTAACGTCCTCCTTGTTTAATTACTTCAACACTGTCAACTGGCAAAACCATCGGACCGGTCCAATAATGGGAACAAACTCAGAAAACTTTGGTCCTGAGCTTCAGGAGCCGAGGGGACCCTGCTACACTCGGGTGTGCGTGGCAGACGGAGCTCTCGGTGGGAAGCTGAGCTCACTCTCCACAAAGTGGGAACTTCTGCCCCACACGGATAAGAGGACACTCGTGGAAGCACCCACTTGCGGGCTGAATTATTGCCAGCTCCTCCCCACTGCCTGCCCTCCTCTGGCCTCCCCGATCATACATAACCTCTCCTCCACCACCACGGACAGAGCACCGGCTCCGCCGCACGCCTTACCCGACGCCTCTGGGCCGTCCTGTCCTTCCCGTCTTGAACTCTTCCTGAGAGCCTCGGAGCCCCAGGCCACACGCGCCAGACGGAAGGGCAATGGCCCGTCCTTGGGGAGGCAGGGGCTGTGTATCAGGAGACGGCAGACTGCCAGCTCTTCCTCCAGTCCCCAATTGCTTCTCCAAGTCGCCGAACCATACTCCTCGGGTACTCCAGTCCTGGCTGCCTAAGTCTCCCCCCGGGCTGGGGGTCTGCGCCGCCCATGGCCTTTCTAGGCGTGCGGCTTAAACCCGGCACAGGAGTCCGTAAACAGCAGAGCAGTTGGAGGAACAAGCGGTCACCATCACGCGGGAGACCACCGCCAGGCCCTTGGCCGGTCTGGGGCACAACGAGAAGCCATGCCTCGGAGGGGGTGGCACCCACTGAAGCGAGGAAGGGACCCGCCCCGCAGCCCGGCGCGACAGGGACGGGAGCGCCCACCACGTTGAGGCTCCAGGTCTGCACCGAAAGATTCCGCAGGGCTGCCGGAAGTGCGGCCTGTGGAAGCCGGGGACGCGGTTTGGCCTCTCTAGGCGCGGCGGAGGCCTCAGCTCTCGTTGGCCTTCGACTGCGCAGCACAACCGTCAGTCAGGAGAAAAGCCAGGGCTGGGAAAGCGGGGCCGACAGCCAGACTGGGAGGTGTCGCACTCTAGGACTGGTGGCCAGCGGTGTGGGCGTTGCAAAAGGAGGCGTGGCCCACAGTGATTGGCGGATGCCCAGACCAGGCGGGGCATCCTCTTTGTCTGAGTGCGCTGCGGACGGCCGCCCCTTTGTGCGTGAGGCTGCGGCGTGGAAAGTGAGTAAGGGCCTCGGGTGGGCCCCCGTCGGCAGGGATTCTTTCCACTCGCGGAAGCCGGAGTCGGCGTGTCTTCCACACTGACCGCGAGCTTCCCCGCGGACAGGCTCTGTACCTTCCCCGGACCTCACTCCTAATTCCCGCCCCTCAACCTTTTGCCATACCCCGTGCCCCTTCTCCTGATACACCCCGACTCCCGACCCCCTCCCGGTAACCCCCGGGGACCCAGCCACTTCCTAGGCCTCCCATCACGTCCCAGGTCCCCGGTCCCCTCCAGGAACCCCTCGCCACTTCCCCGGGCCCCTACGTCCGCCCGGGGCCCCCCACCATTTACCCGGGCCCCCGCTTCCCCTTCCCTGGATCTCGAACCCCTCCCGGGCCCCGCGTCCCTCCAGGAACCCCTTTCCTGGACTCCGGGCCCCCCGAGTTGGAGGGCCGGGGATCGGATCGGCGCCCCCTGCCTTGTTGCCCGAACGTACTTGCTCCCAAATTTCTCACCCTCTTGGGCTCCCCAGCGCGTGCGGTCCTCTCACTGTTACTTCGTAACAGCCCCTTTTTAATGAGCAAGACCAACGTTTTCTAACGTAGTTTGCCAACATTTTCCTTGTTTATCATTTGCTTTTTAATATTTTACTAGAAAATAATGTGCAGTAATTTTTTTAATGCAAGCAAGTCTAAAAAATAAAGCGAAGGTCGCAGCCACTGCCTGGAAGGGCTGCGCCCAGTGTCTCGGGGAGCTGGATCCCCCCAATTGTCACCAGTTGCCATTTTCCCCCCCAGTGGCGTGAGGTCGAGACTGTGTGGGTTTTAGTCTTAGTATTTCCTTTGTGATCTTCCAGTTCGCATTCTTCTCCACGTATGTTGAAAATATTCTTAAATTGCCATTTTTGACTAAGCTTATGGCATTTTGTTCTGGTTTGGGATTTTTTTCAGATCTTACAGGCTTTTGATTTGTGCTATGTTTAAAGGGCTTTTCCTGCTGCGGAATTATATTTGAAAATGAATTCTCGTTTTTCTCTTGTACTTGTAAAAGGTTGGGTCCATCTGGAATTCATTTTAGTGTGGGGAGAATTAGGAATTTAGCTTCATTTTTTTCTCTTTTTCTCTAAATCTTGCTATTTCTAACACTACCTATTGAGTAATTCATCTTCCCCGTGATTTGGGAAGCAGCCTTTGTCATGTGTTAAATTTTTGTGCATCACTGGTCCATTTCTGAAAATGTGGTGGCTTTGATCTGCCTAAGGCTTTGGTTTTCATGCGGCAGGTCTTGGGGGTCTCTGCCCGCCAGGCTCTTTGCTTTCGGTATTTTGCTTAGAAAGGCCCTTGCCAACTAAAATAATAAAAATTTACATGTATTTTTACTCAAGTTCTTTTATGATGAAATTTTGAAATTTAACTCATTCATTCATTCATTAGCCTGATAGATTCTTTAGATTTTGGGTATGTGTTATGACATTATCTAATTTTTTTTCTGTCCTGTTTTCATCTCTTTGCCTTTGCTCTACTTCCTGGGAGATTTGTTGAGCTTTATGTAAAGATCTAATTTTGTTTTTCCCAAACCGTTTAACCCACTATTCTGATACCACTGCCCCAGAAGATTGACTTGCTGCTCTGACTCTGTTGTTCATGTCGACTTGGGCCCACTCTTCCTCTTTTCTCAGCGTGGTGGCTTTCTGGATACAGTAGGCAGAATTAATTTCACGTTTCTAAAGGTTTTTTTTTAAGCTTGCTTCTTATCGTTTGTAAAAGAATCTTTTCGCTGTATAGTTTCTGACTAGATGGTGCTACTGTACAGGAGAGCTATCGGTTTGGATGTGTATTTATGATCATTTACTCCAGAGGTTGCAGAATTGTGCTTCCTGCTTGCCAGTGGCTCAGGGCTGCCTCTTCTGAAGGTGCTTCCATTTGTAGGGTGGGGCTCCGTTAGATGAAGAGGAAGTGACCCCTGGTGCTCAGAACATTGATCTGTTCTGATTTGTTCAGGTTATTTCCTGGGGAGATTTGCAAAAACAAAACTTGTAATCTGAAGAATGATGGGACCGGTGGTTGGGAGGTTGCTGGTGCGGTTTGCACTTACCCCTGCCTTGGGGGAGCTGGCCTCCCCAGGTGGCTCCTCCAAGTCTGTCCTGACAGTGGGTGTTGGTGATTCTGGCTCTGGGAGCCATCTGAATAGGACTTGTCATGCCCACCTGTGCTCCCTTCCTGTCTGAACTGTGTTGTTCTCATGGAGCAAAGCCTGGAGCTGGGCATCAGAATCATGGGGGGCAGTGAGCAAGAGGGTGGCTTGTTAAAAGCCAGTGCTGGTGCTCTAGGTTAGGGTTGGAACTGTCTGGCGGTTTCAGTTTGAGGCCCGCAATGTTTTGCATGTCTTTGCGTCCATCACAGACCTGTGCCAGACCTATCTTACCAAAGTACACATAAAGAAAGATTAAAAACTAGTTAGTGCCACTTTTTAAATTTGTTCGGTTTTTATCAGAGTACAAGTGCCTTTAGTCATTGGGTACTATAACAAAATACCATGGACTGGGTAGCTTTTAACACACTCATTTCTCACAGTTCTGGAGCTTGAAGTCCGAGATCAGGGTGCCAGCTCAGCACCTCTCTGGGGTTGCAGACCTCTTTCTGGCTGTGCCCTCCCATGGTGGAGGGGGCAAGGAAGCTCTGTGGGGTCTCTTCCGTAAGGGCACTGATTCTCTTGTGGGGGCTCCACCCTCATGACTTAAGCTCATCCCATTGGCCCCACCTCTTAACAGCATCACACTGGCAATCAGGATCTCGCCATGTAAACGGAGGGGGGCACATCAGGCCCTGGAGCAAGCATGCTCTGTGTGTGCTTTCTTTACCTGGTGGGATGTGAAGGATACCTTAGGCAGGGATACTATCTTGATGCTTTTCTAGGACTCACCCAGGTGGAAATCTCCCCCTTCTCCCTCCCCACCCACTCCACGCCTCACATGTGCTGACAGCCTGGTTCTTGGGTTAATCTGATTTCATGAGGTAACAGCGCATGGTCCAGCAGTATCTGTCTCGGATCATGCGGTGCTGAGTCCTCCTCCGTCCAAGTGAGGCCCTCAGCAGGGGTGTGATTTTCAAGGTGTGACAAAGTGCACCCTTCATGACCGTGGGATCATTGTTTATGAAATAGGAGCCCCCTTGACATGTCCCCTGCACCCCCTCATTTCCCTTACCCAGCCCACCACTTCACACAGCCTAACTCTTAGGGGGTGTGTGACCTGCCTGAGGTATACCATCTTTAAGCCTGTGTCCATCCCAGAGGGGTACCTGCTGTCTAACAGCATATGTGACTTGAGCCTCAATAGTGCCAGGTGGCTTTCCTGAGAAAGGGTGTAAATATGGTTTCATTGCTCTTTTACTTTCATTCAGCCATTCAACCAATGTTGGACTACTGGCAGCTCTGTGGGGACAGGAAGGGAGGGTGTGGGTTGTGGGGGGCAGAAGCCCCCAAGGCACAGGTCAGAAGGGCCTGTGAGAAAGCCACGTGGCCAGTGGCAGCCAAGGGACAGGAGCCTGTCCTGCAGAAGGCAGGCCTGGGCAGGGCTTCAGATGGCCTCGTGGGAGCCGAGGAAGGGCTGGGAAGGTTTGGAGCTGAGGACAGTCACTCTTCCCATGGGGACAGGTTCCCAACTGTGCTGCAGCGGGGCCAGGCTCTGGGTGTCTTGGAGGGGGAGGATTAGAAGAGAGGGTGAGGAAAAGTGGCTTCAGGATCAGGTCTCATGTACAGGTGCAGGCTGAGCTGGGGACAGAAACGGGCTCAGAGTTGGGTCTAAGTATCTGGGTTGCCATAGGACACCACACAGAGATGTCGAGCTCAGGGGGAGCAGATGGCCTGCTCAGCCACACAAGAAAGTGGCTGCATATAGTCGATTGTGTCCACTGTGTTTGCTGATGCGGTCTGCTGACGTCTGTGTCCGTTGCAGACTCCCTGGCACTCCAGAAGATGTGAACCCATTCCCCATTAGGAGAACTCTGCCCCTCAACGTTTTCCAGCAGTTGAGTGAGACATATACCTCAGCTTAACTTGTCTGATAGGTCCTCAGAACCTGCCCACACCCAGGCCTCCGCATCAGGTGTTCAGACCAGATCCCTGGATCACTTTGGACCCAGTTCACCAGAACCCAGTGTGCCCTTCATGCCTCCATTGCCAACCACTTGTGGAGCCATCACTGGGCTAGCAGCCCCTGCTGCATCAGAGCTCAAGGGCCTCAGGGGTAAGACCAGTGTGCCCAGGTATCCATGAGCCCACCAGAGTATCATGGTCAAGCCAAGCATGAGGGACCTGGGGTGGGGCCCCACAAGGTTGTGGGCCTTGAGCAGGGCCCTCTCCTCATTGGGGGACAGTCTCTAGAGGCAGCTGGCCTGGCACCTGCACCTGCACCAGACCCAACAGCCTGTGTGTGGACGGCGAGCCATGCCAACAGCCCAGAGCCTTGCTGGACCCCCAGCCACAGGTGCGACCCACTCACCACAAGGCCCCCCGAGGCCTGGAGAGCAAAGCCTTGTGGCTGGAGCACTCAGGATGCACTAGCGTCCCCAGGCATCTCAGATGTCCCAGAGAGCCCAGGAATCCTGTGTTTGTGTAGCTCCTGGGCTATGGGGTCCTTTCCCCCAAAGTGGGTCTGCCGGGATGAGGCTGGGTCCCTCATGTGCCCTCTTCTCTTACTGGCCCCACAGGATCCTCCGATTCCCATCTTCCTCAGACACCCCAGGGGACCGGGCCATGGCAGCAGCCAGGCTCCTGCCCCTCCCAGCAGGATCCCAGGTGAGCTGTCCCCAGCCTGTGTGGTGCCTCCTCATTTTCTCACAATTCTCCCAGACCCAGGCCACCAGTGGCAGCTGAGTGTCACTGCACCCCTGAAATCTGTGGCCCCTTCCTGTCACCACCTTTGCTCCCAGGGCATCTCCCTCAAAGCCATGTCACTTGGCACCCACTCTGTCTTGGACGTGGAGACTCGGTCCAACAGCAGCCCCTGTCATTGCAGGCCAAGGTGACTTTCGAGGACGTGGCTGTGCTCCTCTCTCGGGAGGAGTGGGACCACCTGGGACCTGCTCAGCGGGGCCTCTACCGACATGTGATGATGGAGACCTACGGGAATGTGGTCTCACTGGGTATGGCCCCTCAGTACGACTTGTGTGTGTCTGTGCTTGGCCAGGGGCGGTGGGGGGGCATTCATCAGGTGGGAGCCTTAGGGTCACCTCCTGGCTCCTCAGCTCCGGAGGGAGGTCAGTCCTGTCTGTCTCATGCCGGCAGGCTGTGCGGGTGGGGTGGGGGCACTCACAGATGCTGCATAGACAGAGGACTTCCCTCCCCACAAGCAGGACTTCCAGGATCCAAGCCGGACTTGATCTCCCAGCTAGAGCGAGGAGAAGAGCCGTGGGTCCTGGGCAGGCCAGGGTCTCAGGAGAGCAGAGGCCCAGGCAGTGGCCACTCAGGTGGGTGAGCGGAGCTGGCTCTCAATTCACTGAGGGCCGAGCAGGTCCACTGGCTGTGGGTGCTGACAGGAAACAGCAGGAATGGGCTTCATCGAGGGCCTCTTCTGGCAAAGGAGCCTGCATCCAGGCCTGCACTGAGCCAGGCAAGTGCCCAGGGCAGGCAGTGAGTGTGCCAACTCTGCCCCTGCCAAGGCCCCATCCTTATGGAACATTCTGGTTTTGAGGGCTTCCTGGTTAATTTAGAAAACAGCAAAGCATGCTAAGTGTAGAAGGAAGTCCTTAACCCGCTACTTATGGTGGGAGTTGAAAAAATGCTGTCTGAGAGGAAGAACAACATGAGCTTGCTCACCGTCCACACTGGTCCACTGTTCTCACTGTGAGCATCTTTGACACAAGCATTTCACTGCAGACATTCTCACCACATAACTAATTGGCCTTAAGGCAATTTTTTTTTATTTTGTTATCATTAATAAGGCAATTTTGCCCTGAAAGAGAAAGTAACTGGTTGACTTCTTTGTTGACAAAGGACTCATTTTTTAAGAGTCATGGTCTATACACTAACAGGTGGATGTGGTGGTCTTAGAACAGCAGATGAAAACAACTGTGTATATCAACTTGACATAAAATACAACATAAAGCCAGATTCCATACTGTACTGCACTAGAAAATGACACTTCAGTTATAATGGTAACAAAGTTTCAAATGCAGTAAGGCGTTAGTGTTTCTTCCACATTTCCCACAGAACTTTGGAGCATCTGTGAACACACGTGACAAATTGCCAAGAATGAACAACAGTGTAGGAGGCTTTTATACAAACTCAGTTACAAATGGGCATCCTAGTATTTGTAAACTGATACCTCTCTTAATAGAGGAAGAAATTTTAGTGAGGAAAAGAGGAAGTTTTGCTGAATAAGACCTTTGCTAATACTATGAACAAGACTTTGAGGACAAGTGCTTAGGTACAATCCACAAAATGTTATTTGGCAGTATTGCCAGGATCTACACTATATGTTTTGAATGTGCTCAAATATTTTGTATTTCACAGTAAGATCTTTAATTTTGTTAATTATTTTTCATGTTTATATTCTTTATAATGCCCAATTTTTTATTATTTCATGTTTTATGGCAAAATTGCCTTACAGCCAATTAGTTATGCAGGGAATATGCTTGGAGCAAAGGTGTTACTAGTGATACAACCCTGGAATCCATCCCCCGGTCCTCACAGTATTGTCCTGGGGACCCCACATGTGGAATCAGGTAAGATAAACTAATAACAAGACAGAACAAAACTAAAGCTGTAAGAATTGGAGGGAAAGAAAAAAAGTGTTGTTTGTCGTTCCTATGATGTCTTCTTGGAAAAAGATTGATTACAAAATAGGTTTTGTTTCTGTTCAGCAGCAAAGGTGTGATTTTTTTTTCCCCAGATTCACTGAGTTATAATTAATATATAGCACTGTATAAGTTTCAGTTAAACAGCATAATGATTTGACTTATATATTATGAAATAACATAATAAGCTTAGTTCACATCCACCATCCTACATGTATATATATACATATTTGTTTTAAATGTGTGATTTTTTTCTTAAAAGAAAGTATTTACATATAGTAGCATCAGAAATAGAAAGTATCCAGTAATTAACAAAAATGTGCAAAACCTTTATGGAGAAAATTATAAAAGGGAAGATAATGGCAGATAGATCCAGCCCCATAGGCAGTGTTCAGTTGCTTTAGGCAAAGATGTCCAGTGCAGGAAGATGACATCTGAGTCTTGGGAAAACCTCAGTCAGCCTGTCCTGCAGGATGTGACCCCCACTCAGGGTGTATGGGACAGCACAGCACCTCTGGCTGATCAGCTTCCAAGTCTCAGGCCTGGCATTCTCCACCATGTTTTTAGGCACTGTGTAGGTGGAGCACCAGGTTTACAGACAGCTTGCGTCTTATTGTCCAATAAGATCACATGTCATCAGAGACTGAATGGGCCAGCCCAGAGGAACTTAATTTTCCAGTGAATGTTAAAAAAAGACAGCATTATTTTGTGGAAATCTTGCACTGAACTTCAACTGTTTGCTGACTGCAGCCACATGGAGCTACCTCTGAACCAGACCTGAGCTCCCTGGTAGCCAGCCAGCTGTGGTTTCACCTGATGGAATGACTCTTAAACAAATGCCCTTGAGATTTGATGCCAGAGATTGTGAAATTCTCCAAGAGTGTGGCAGGTTGGAGACGAGTTTTTGCACAGAAGCACCTACTAAGTCTCCTGCACAGGCCTTGGAGAGATCAGTGATGTGCACAGAGCAGGAGCCCCGTCAGCCTGAGGCACTGCGCAAGCAGCAGAGGGAGCTGCACCTGCCCGTCTCTGTTCTGGGCTTTCAACTCAGTGAATTGCACTTAGTTGTTACAACAGCAAAGGAAACAGTTTTTCCACTGTCTGGAGACCTGTAGTCTTGTCACCTCAACTCTTGTTTCTTTGCAGAAGACCTCAAACGTGACCATGTGACAGCTCATATGCAAGACAGTTCATCCTGTCCATGGGGTATGTGCATGTCTGGTCTTTTTAATCCAGTGCAATCCCTGAAGGTGTTAGTGCTTATAATTCACCAGAAGCAGATTCCCAGGGTGCTCTGATGCAGAATGTATGTTCTCATCATATAATACAGTCTCTGCAAAACACCAGGGAGGGGTTCTTTTAATTAAAAATTAGTCTCAGCAGAATTGCTTTTTTTTCTTTACCTGGTCACACAAAACAGTCTTTGCTACTCTATACTTCAGATAACTGAAGCTGTTGTACTGGAAACAAGGCCTTAAAATCCTTACAGATAAAGCACAACTGAAAAATGCGGTTGCCGTTCAGTCTGCTTCCTCTGGTAGACGCCAGAACGAGACACCACCAGATTCAGGCAGGGAGGCACCACCAGGGAACCCCACCTGGGGGCCCGTCTCTGTAGCTCTGTGATCGTGGGGGCAGAGCTGGCAGGTCTTCCTGAGCTGAGAGCGCCTGGTTCTTACCCAAGTGAACCATTCACACAAGTGACTCCGCCTGCCCTGGAGAGGAGAACGGGGGGGGGGGGGGGGGGGCGCAGTCGCCATGCACACACTTAGGTGCTGCCCCAGTGTCCGTTTCTCTGGCGTAGCGTTTGTAAATCTGCTTCTCCCAAGGGCTGCTGGCCCCCCAGCACTTGTCACGGCTGCTCCTGGTGCCTCACTGAGGTAGGACACGGTTTCTAGGGCTGTGGTGGTGCTCTGAGTGGGGTTGGTGTCCCCAGCTGCAGGGCGGGGACTGGGATCTAGGAAGCTCACGGGGAGACCAGGCTGCTGGCCTGTCCCCCAGGAAAGGGAAGCATAAAGGGCCTGACCGCACGTCCTGCTGCTATGCGGTCGGCCACTGGGTGCTCCCCACCGTGGTTGGGGCTGGCTCCATTGTCCGTGATGGTTGCCCTATGAGCACAGCCCATTCTCCCAGAACAGCATATCCCCTCGTGAAGTCCTGGCGTGTGAGTGGCGTCTTGTCATCTCACTGGCTTAGTCTCCCAGATTAAAAAAACTACAGTCCTCAGCATCCCTGCCGTCCCATCCCACAGTCCCCAAAGCACCCGGCCCTGTCACAGTAACATCTACAGGCCGCGTCTCCAGCCAAGGCGAGGCGAGATTCCCACTGCCTGTGTCCTCTTGCTTCCGGCGCGTCCTCAGCGCAGCGGCCCGGCGGCCTGGACTGTAGCCCCACTGTGCGCGCAGTCACACGGCCCGGCGGGCGGCCCCCTAGGCTTCGGCTTTTCTGGTGGGGCCCGTTCGCCATTTGCTCCTCAGCCCCCAGCCTTGGGCTTCGGGGACCGCCCCCGGCCGGCAACGCCCCGCCAGCGGAGCACCCACGCAGCTGCTCCTGCTCTGCGGTTTTGGGCGGTTAGTTCGTGTGCTGACACTTCCACTTTGGTTCCTTTCAGCAGTGGAGGACGAGGGCGAGACCCAAGAGAGGGGCTCGAATCCGAAGCCACCGGCCCCAGACGCAGTAGCCGCGGCCCTGGAGAGAGCGCCCCCCGGGCGGGCTGGCCCTGAGGCCCAAGCCCCGAACCCCGGCGAGCCTTCCCCCGGGTGTGCGGCCCCCGCGGGCGGGGAGAGGCCCTACAGGTGCGTGGAGTGCGGGAAGAGCTTCGGCCGGAGCTCCCACCTGCTCCAGCACCAGCGGACGCACACGGGCGAGAAACCCTACGTGTGCCCTGTGTGCGGAAAGGCCTTCAGCCAGAGTTCGGTCCTCAGCAAACACAAGCGGATCCACACGGGCGAGAAGCCCTACGAGTGCGGCGAGTGCGGCAAGGCCTTCCGGGTGAGCTCGGACCTTGCGCAGCATCACAAGATCCACACGGGCGAGAAGCCGCACCAGTGCCCCGAGTGCCGGAAGGCCTTCACCCAGCTCTCCCACCTGATCCAGCACCAGCGCATCCACACAGGGGAGAGGCCGTACGTGTGTGCGCTCTGCGGGAAGGCCTTCAGCCACAGCACCGTCCTGCGGAGCCACCAGCGGGCACACACTGGCGAGAGGCCGCACGCGTGCGGGGAGTGCGGCCGCGCCTTCAGCGTCAGGAGGGCACTCGTGCAGCACCAGCGGGCGCACAGCGGCGAGAGGCCGTACGCGTGCGGCCAGTGCGGCCGCGCCTTCAGCGACCGCTCGGTGCTCATCCAGCACCATAGTGTGCACACCGGCGAGAGGCCCTACGAGTGCGGCCAGTGCGGCAAGGCCTTTGGGCACCGCTCCACCCTTATGAACCACGAGCGGATCCACAGCGCCGAGAAGCCCTACGGGTGCTATGCGTGCGGGAAGGCCTTCGTGCAGCACTCGCACCTGACCCAGCACCAGCGCGTGCACACTGGCGAGAGGCCCTTCGTGTGCGGCCAGTGCGGGCACGCCTTCAGCGCCCGCAGGTCTCTGGTCCAGCACGAGAGGGTCCACACGGGCGAGAGGCCCTTCCGGTGCACACAGTGCGGCAAGGCCTTCAGCCTGAAGGCCACGCTCATCGTGCACCTGCGGACCCACACGGGCGAGAGGCCCTACGAGTGCGGCCGCTGCGGAAAGGCTTTCAGCCAGTACTCGGTGCTGGTCCAGCATCTGCGGACCCACACGGGCGAGAGGCCCTACGAGTGCGCGCAGTGCGGCCGCGCCTTCAGCCAGCACGGGCACCTGGTCCAGCACCAGAAGGTGCACGCGCCGCCGGGACCGCGCCGCCGGGATGCACCTGGCTCAGGGCAGCCTCACGTCCCAGAGGAGCCCCCGTTTGGGCTGCAGGGGCCCTTCAGTGACTCTGTGGCACAGAATAACTCCGAGGTGCAGGAGTGAGTGTGTGTCTTGTGGAGAAACCTCGAACACCTGTTTTATTTTTCTCAACATCTTGAAGTCACAGTGGAGAGTAATCCACAATTATGGTGAAATATAGTCAGGACAGCCATAATTCATTCATTCTTCAGCATTAGACAGTTTATTTGGAGTAAGACGTTAAGGCATAAAGACTGCTGTCACAATAAAACTTCCTGACACTCCACTGATTTATCTTAGAACGTCACACGCCTTTCCTACATAACAATGATTATTCTATTGTATGTAGAATATTGGACTGTTTTCAGTATTCTGTTCAAACACTAAAGTGCTGTGTGGATAAAATGATATAAAGTCCTTTATTCAGTACTTTAAGATCAGAAAGGATGTCCTAAATTTTTACTGGAAATTCAACTGGAAAAAACATCTTTTCCTAAAACCCACCCTTATGGCCTCTTGGCCCCATTTGGGCGCAGGACAGGAGCTCTGTGCTCAGAGCCCAGACCTCATAGCTGCTACACCAGGTAGGTGCCTCTTAACACATGGGATTCCAAAGAAAAAAATGTTACTAGAAAGACAGTTCTTTGGCACAAGTTTTTAAGACAAATTTCTCTTAATTCAAATAGCTCTTATTATCTTTATTTCTGTTCCTATGTTTGAGGGTGTTTTAATTTTTTAAATCCTGTTTCCAAGAGACTGTAGTATTCATTATCATAATAACTGTGGTGAACTTGGTTTACTCCCAAGTTCTTTCCTCTTGAAAATATCAGCTTCTCCGGCAAGATCAAGGATGTCAGTCATTAGGTCCACAGCTGTGGTGCAGATAAAGGCTTGTTTTTTCCCTTCATGAGATGCTGGTGAACTGAGATCGCTGGTGCATTTCACACAGCAGCTGTGATCACGGGCTCACATAACCAGCAGCACCTGGTGTAGCTGCGATCACTAAGGTAGAGTGGAGGCAAGATCACTGAGGTGTCCCTTCCCTGGAGCTGAGATGATACAAGTGTTACTCCAGAGATGTATGAAATCCGAGGTCACAGGGAGATTCAGAGGGTTAACTGCTGAGAAGCCAGAATACCTGAAGTGAAGCTCCAGACTCAACAGAAGTATTAGTTCAGAGAGGAGCTGAGACCAGTGAGGTTTTAACTTACAAATTCCCCACAAAGGCAAACTGCCACCCCACACTAAGCCAGTCCACAGCTGGCATCTGACTCAGTGGCTGCTACTCAGAGCGCCCCCAACTACTCGGCACAGTTCCCAATCGTGGAAGGGTTGGAATAAGGCACAAGTCATACTCCAGTCAAGAATAAGAGTCTAATTCAGTATATAGAAATACTTGTTTGGAAAGACCCTTTATATGCATCACAGGACAACTTAAGATACAGAGTGCAGGTCATCCTGGATTGCTAAATCCTACAGATAACCTAAGCGTTCTTTGAGAAATCTTTCCAAAACATAGTTGGCTTTCCTGCCTTCGTTTTTTTTATTTTGGTATTAATGTACAATTACTTGAACAACATTATGGTTACTAGACTCCCCCTATTAGCAAGTCAAGTCCCCACCACATACCCCATTACAGTCACTGTCCATCAGTGGGCTTTCCTGCCTTCTTAAGTGAAGTGTACTTAGTACCATTTCAGCCCCTTCTTGCTATCAGTTGCCACTGACCCATAGATAAGCATGCAGGCTCAGGTGTTGGGAGGTGAGCTGCAGCACCCCTCTCCTTGGGGAAGACTCCAGGCATGCACTGCCCTTCACCTCTCTAAGAAGCAAGAAGTAGCACATGACCTGTTGGAACACGAGGCCAGTCTGTCTTTCTTGGAAGTGGCATCAGGCCAGAATGACCTTTGGGGTCCTAACCCTAACCCTTCTCGGCCATTATGTCCCACCTCTGACTTGTCAGCAACACTCCACACTTATTTTGTTTTTACCTTTTTTGGATGTCTACATTTTATGTATTTAAATCAATCTATATTATTTTTCCTAGCTACCAAGAATTTGACACTTCGTTCTCTTCAAGTGAAAAACATTTTAGTCCACCTGAACTTATTTCTGTGTGCTGTGTATAATTTGACTTATTTCCTAATAAAAAAGTAACGACTGGAACACATTTGTGGACATAGGAAGATCAGTAACCTTGACATAAGGATCTGCACAAAGTGGCCATAGAACATGAGTTGGCAATTCCCAATATGGGAAAATAGAGTCAGGAAGGCCTGGAAAGGGCCAAATTGCACCAATTACAAACAGAAACATGCTACTTCCTCCTAAGAGGAATGTTTATACTGTAATACACAGAGCTGTCAAGTTGAGGGAAAGTGGGTGCTTTTGTGCACTGCTGACAATACACCCTACCTCTTTCAAGGACATAACAGCATGACCCAGCTCTCCTGGAGGAAAATGACTGCACCCCAGGGCCCAGGCTGCCCAGAGGCAGCTGTAAGGGGCAGGGGCCCTCCTGGAGGACAGGCTGGGGTGCTCTGGCCACCAGAGGCCACTCCATGCACAAAGGTCTGGTGGTGGAGGCCCAGAAGTATTTCACAGTGGGTGGAAGTGGGGGCAGCACTGAGGTCTCTACAGTAGCCCATCTGGTTGAATTTGGGAACACTTGGTTTCATGCAGAAAAGTTGCAAGCTGAGAAATTTAAGTGAGGTTGTACGAAATTAAGGGGTGCACACAACTACACTCACTTCTGACTCCAATTGCAAGTTTGGGGGTCCTCACACTGTCTCGCGGATTCAAGACTGCTACAGCGACTCAGAACGCAACGTGAAAGCTGATACACATATGGTTACAGTATATTACAGGGAATGGATAAAAATTGGCCAAGTAATTCCATGGTGCAAAATCCACAAATGCAGGGCTGCTGTCTTTTCCCTGCAAAGTCATGGAGAGCATTAATTTCTTGGCACTAATGTGGACAATGTGCACAAGGTACTGCCAAGGGAAGCTCACTTGAGCCTTGGAGTCCAGAGATTTTGTTGGGGCTCAGTGACCAACATTGCTGGCCACCTGTGTGGCTGACCTCAGTCTCCAGCCTCCATAAGTTTGAGTTGATGCTGCATGGCCCAGAGCCCCCACTGTAAGTCACAGTTTTAGACTAGCTGGTGTGGCTCACAGCCACAGGTAAAGACAACCATCAGGGAGGACATTCTGATAACCCAGGACCAAGGGCAGGGGTCAGCCCTGTGGGGTCAGGTTAATTCTTTCTGCAAAGGTGGTTAAAAGCAGGTTGGAGTCCAGCCCTGCATCCAACTGCTCTGTGAGCTCAGTCAAGTCCCCGTCCTGAACCTCAAGTTCTCATCTGTAGGTAAGAATATCACCACCCATGCCACAGGCTTAGCACTAAAATCAAGTGAAATCACTGCAGAAAGACCTCAGTTTGGTGAGGTCCATGTGTTGTTAGGCATGACTCTGGTCGGGTGCAGCCACCATAGCGGGAAAGGGAGCTGCTCACCCCTCACAAGAGGGCACCCAATTCTCCACAGCCTCAACGGATCCTGTAGAGGCTCTAGCCTGTGCCCTCCCGACACTGGCAGGATACTGGCACAGGCAAAGTCAGATGTGGCTGGCACTGGGCAAAGCCTCATTCCCTCAGCATGAGAGGCCAAAGCCCTGGGGGACATCTGCAGACTGGCCCAGCCCTTAAGGATGGGTGGGAAGGCCCAAGCCAGCAGCTCCCAGTGGTCCTCTGGCTCAGATGTGATCTCTTGCCTGGATCTCTCTGTCCCAAGGGTGTGCACAGGGCCACCCACAAAGACTGAGGACATTGGCACCATACATGCATGCTGTGAATGTGGCCACACCTGACCTCACCACTGCCATCAGAGTGGGTGATGTTACAACTCCTTTACCAGGGGTGTCTACTCAAGGCTCCTCAGCTGTGTGACCCTCTGACCCAGCAGCTGATCTCCTGACTCACTGCTAGCTGCCTAGAGCTATTAAAAGTTATTAAAAAGTAGCCCATGCATGATGACTAGCACACATAATGTAGGTGGCTCACGGGGAAGGCAGTACAGCACGGAGAAGACAAGTAGTGACTCTACAGCATCTTACTCCACTGATGGGCAGTGACGGCAATGGGGTGGGGGTGGGGACTTGATAATATGGGTGAATGTTGTAAAAACCTTCATAAGATTGTGTATCAATACCTTAAAAAAAAATGTAGCCCATGATCTGAGATGACATTGCTCCCAAAGGCCCTACCAGCTGGCAGACAACTCATTTTCTGATCTTGTGACCCGAGACAACAGGACAGCTGCAAGGAGTCAGCCCACCAGACACCAAGGATTAACTGTCCAAGATGGCCCAGTGGAAATATGTAGAACCAATGGGGCCCTCTGCCCATGCTCCCACTGCATCCCTAGACACTTGGCCTCTGTGCAAGTGTCACCAACTCATGTTACCAGCCCTCTGGAGCCAAAACCAAACAGCCAAGAAAACCTGCCAAACTGTATCTTCTCTAGTTTTGCACAATGAAAATAACCACCATATTTTTATGTTTCCAGGCATACTATACCATTAAATAAGCTTCAGACTGTACTGCCCTGCCACACCTCCCTGCCTCTTCTGCCCTCCTAACCATGATTTCAGGGCTCCCTTTAAGGAGTCCACAGTCCCTTGGGGTTCCACTGGTTCAGGGGACAACCATGCTGATATGATGACGGGACGCCCAGAGGAGAGGTTCTTAACCCCATGAGAGTGATAGGGCAAAGGATGAAAAAGAAGAGGTGGTACCCACTAAAACAAGCACAAAGAAGTGCAGATTTCCTGCATAATCAGACAGTCAGATGCAATACTAACTAAAGTCATACCGATTTAATTAGCAAGCAGAGGTTAAAATTACAATGTGCGGTGCAGGGAGATTATGTGGAAATCAGATTATGCTCTACTCAATTTTGTATCCTGGCAGGCAAGTAAATGGTTTTTCAACGACTCAGTTCTGGTGATGCATATACTGGTGACAATCACTCTGGAAACCATTTGCATATATACAACAATGTCCTTTAAAAAGTTTATCCTGTTATAGGAATATATTCTAAAGACATAATTTAAAAGAAACTAAAGGCCTTACTAATGTGAAATTAATCACTGTGGAATAATATACATCCAATGATAAGTTTCATAAACTATGTCAATTAAATAGAAATTTTGTTGCTATTATAAAGACAATTATTAGGGAGTGATGTCAGAGTAGAGTAGATGGCAGAATAAGGAACTCCAGGAATCTGTCCCTCCACCTGAACAACTACTGAGTTGGCAGGGACTATCTGCAGTAACTATTTTGGAGCTCTGGAGTCTAGTCAAAACACTTGCAGGGTTCAGAAGAGAGCTTGAAGACGAAGGTAGTACATTTCAGCAAATCTCAATGAATTTCCATATTCAGCATAGCACCTACTGTGCTCATCTCCTAGCCCCATGCCATGCAGCCATGTGGAGAGTGACCTGCATTCCAGCCCTCAACAAGGAAGATTCAGCAATTGCTAAGGGGTGGGAGATACAGAATTCCAGAGTCACCACACATAATACTCAAAATGCCCAGTTTTCAACAAAAATTTACAAAATATGCAAAGAAACAGGAAAGCATGGCCCATCACAAGGAATACAGAAGTTAACAAAAACCATCTCTGAAGAAGTCCAAACACTGGAATTACAAGTCAAGGATATTAAGTCAACAGTCTTAGGTATGTTCAATGACGTAGAGGAAACCATGGACAAAAAAACTAAAGGAAACAAAGAAAATGGTTTATAAACAAAGTGAGAATATGAATAAGGAGACAGAACTTATAAGAAGGAATCAATTTCTGGAGCTGAAAAGTACAGTAACTGAAATGAAAAACACATTTTCATTGAGTGATTCAACAGAAGACCTGAGGATGCAGAAGAAAGGATCAATAAACTGAAGACAACTGCAATTATCCAGTATGAGGCACAGAAAGAAAAAAGAATGAATAAAAATGACAGAGCAAAGAAACCTATGGAAACACCATCAAATGTACAAACATACAGATTACAGGATTCCCAGTAGGAAGAGAAAAGGGCAGAAAAGATATTTAAAGAAACAATGGCCAAGAACTTCTGAAACCTGAGGAGACATGAATACACGTGTCCAAGAAACTCAATCAAACAGAATATAAACTAAGAGATCTACACTGAGACATAGTATAGTCAAATTTTCAAAACCCAAAGAAAGAAAATTTTTAAAGCAATAACAAAGAAATGACTCAATACAAAGGATCCTCAGTAAGATTAACAGCTGACTTCTCAAAAATAATGGAGACAATATAATGGAATGATGAACTTATAAGCCTGAAAGGGGGAATTGCCAACCAGGAATTTAATATCCAGCAAAACTAGCTTTCAAGAATGAGGGAAAATTTAAGGCAATTGAAGACTTTGAAGAAGCTGAGTGATTCATTAACAGCAGACTTGCTTTACAAAAAGATACTGATGGGGGTCCTTCAGGCTGAGATGAAAGGACATGAGACAGTAATTCGGAGCCGTAAGAAAAAATACTAGTAAAATTAACTATGCAGGTAAATATAAAAGTTAGTGTTACTGTAGTTGTGTTATGGTAACTTCTCTTTCCTACATAATTTAATAGGCAAATGCATAAAACAATAATCATATATCTGTGTATCTCTGTTAATAGGCATGTAATGGATAAAGAAAATGTGATGTGTGACAGTAACAACATAAAGGAGGAGGGACAAAGATGTATAAGAAGAGTGTTTATATATTAAAATTCAAACCAGGTTGTTATAACCTTACGATGTTAATGTTATTCCCAAAGTAACCACTAGGAAAATAATTTTAAAAATACAGAAAAGGAAAGAAGGGAATTAAAATGGTACACTACCAAAAAAAAATAAAAGTCCACTAATAACAAAAAACAGGCAGTAACCAAAATTGAGGAAGAAAAAGCAAGATATACATTAGACAAACAGATAAATGACAGAAGTATATCCTTCATTAGTAATTACATAAATGTTAAATGGATTAAATTATCTCACTGAAAGTAAAGGTTAGCAGATTTTATTTCAAAATGTCAGGATCCAACTGCATGCAGACTATGAGAGACTCACTTTAGATATAAGGACACAGAGAGGTTGACAGTAAAGGAATGGAAAAAACGTGAGGACATTTCTGTATATAACGACAACTGACCTTGCAGAAGTAAAAAGGATTACATAAGAATACTATGAACTGTACACCAACAAATTAGATAATGTAGGTGAACTAGATGAATTCCTAGAAATATATTCTACCAACAGACTCATGAATAAAAATAGAGATCAAAAGAGAGCTAAGGTGACTGTATCATCAGAATAGACATTGAAACAAAAAAGTTATGAGACAAAGAACATTATATATTGATAAAATGTTTGACACAAAAAAAGACATAATAATTACAAACACATACACACCTAACAGAGTCCCCAAAATATATGAAGCACAATGGTGGATTTGAAAAAGAAAAGACAGTTCTATAATGACCAAAGACTTCAATACTCCAATTTCAATAACAGAACTAGACAGAAAATCAGTAAGAAAACAGAGGAGTTGGACAACACTAAACCAATTAGACTTTATATACACAGAACACTCTACCTACCAGCAGAATACATGGAACATTCTCCAGATGATATGATAGTTTACAAAACAAGCTGTAATACATTTTAAAAGATTAAAATCATACAAAGTATCTTCTGATCACAATGGAATAGTCACAAATCAACAGCAGGGAAAAAATAAACCTGGAAAATTAAGATAAATTTTTAACAAATGGGTCAAAGAAGAAATTGCAAGACAATGTACAAAATATATAGTGACGAATGAAAATAAAAACACAATGTGCCAAGTTAGGCAATGTAGTGACAGCAGTGTTTGGAGAGAAACTTATAGTTGTAAATGCATACATTAAGAAAAATCTCAGATCAGTAACTTAACTGTACATTCTAAGGAAGCAGAAAAAGAAATAAACCCAAGATAATGGAAGATAATTTTATCACAGATCAGAGTGGATAAAATGAATTAGAAAATAGAGAAACAGAGAATCAACAAAATCAAAAGTCGGCTCACTGAAAAAAATCAGCAAAATTGAGAAGCCTTTAGCTAGGCTAAGTAAACAGAGAAGATTCAAATTACTAAAATCAGAAATGAACATGAGGACATTTCCATATGTAATGACAACTGACCTTACAGAAGTAAAAAGGATTATATGAGAATACTGTGAACTGTACACCAACAAATTAGATAATGTAGGTGAAATAGATGAATACCTAGAAATATATTCTACCAACAGACTCATGAATAAAAATCTGAATACATTTATAACTAGCAAGAAGATTGAATCAGTAAAAAAAAAAACTCCCAAAAAAGAAAAGGCCAAAACAGATGGCTTCACTAATCAACTCTACCAACACATTTAAAAAAGCACTGTGCTCACTTTGGCTGCACGTATGCTAAAAATGGAATGGTAAAGAGATTAGCATGGCCCTGGGCAAGAATAACATACAAATTTGTGAAGAATTCAAAAATTTTTTTGAAAAATCCAAGTTTACTGATTTAAATAAAGAACCTCCATCTTTTTGGGATGAGAAAAAAAAAAAAGAATAAACACCAATCCTTCTCAAACTCTTCCCAAAAATTGAAGTAACACTTCATAACTCATTCTATGAGGTTAACATAACCCTGGTATCAGAGGGATGACGACAAAAACTATGGACCAATATCCCTTATGTATATTGATGCAAAAATCCGAAACAAAATATTAGCAATCCAAATTCAACAGCATATTAAAAGGATTATATATCATGGTCAAGTAGGATTTATTCCTGGAAAGCAAGGATGGTCAATACAAGAAAATCAATTATTGTCACACATCAACTTAATAGAATGAAGCAAAAAAACACTTGGTCATTTCAACTGATGTGAAAAAAAAAACCCAGCTTTTGACAAAACTAAATACTTTTCCATGATAAAAAAAAAACACCTACTAAATAAACTAGGAATAGAAGGAAACTCCCTCAACATAATAAAAGTTATATAGTTCTATAACACCATACACAATGGGGAATAACTGAAGAACTTAAGATCAGGAACAAGTAAAGGATGCTAACATTTGCTACTTTTATTCAACACAGTACAGGAAGTTCTAGCCACAGCAATTAAGCAAGGAAAATAAATACAAGACATCCAAACTTGAAGTAAAATTATCTTTGAAGTTGACATGATCTTATATGTAGAAAACTTCAAAGACTGCATGGGCGCCACACACACACACACACACACACATACACACAAAACCCTTAATAACTAACAAACTAATTCAGCAAAGTCACAGCATACAAAATCAAGGCACAAAAATTAGTTATACATTTCTATACACTAACAATAAAACAACCCAATAAAGAAATTAACAATTCCACTCACAATAGCATTAAAATAAATTAAATATTTAGGAATAAATTTAACCAAGGAGGCAAAAGACTGTACACTGAAAAGTACAAAAGATCACTGAAACAAGTTAAACAATACATACACAAATGGAAAGACATCCCATGTTCATGAATTGGAAGATTTAATATTATTAATAATACAGCAATACTACCCAAAGTGATCTATAGAATCAGTACAATCCCTATCAAAATCCCAACGACAGTTTTTGCAGAAATAGAAAAACCCATCATACAGTTCATATGAATCTTACAGTATCCCCAATAGCCAAAAAATCTTGATAAAGTTGGGGGACTCACAGACTCACACTTCCTGATTTCATCACTTACTATAAAGCTACAGTCATTAAAATAGAAGGATGCTGGCATAAGGAAAGATATACAGACCAAAGGAAGACAGTCTAAAAATAAACCTTTGCTATGTGGTTAACTGATTTTTATTTATTTTGGGGAACCAAGATCATGTTATAAACTGAATGTTTGTGTCCCTAAATTCACATGTAGAAGCTACTGTTTGAAGATAGGGCTTGTGAACTGATGATAAAGGTTAAATGAAGTCATTAGGGAGGGGCCCTAATTCAATAGGGCTGGTACCCTTAGAAGAGGAAAAGACACCTAAGATCTTTTTCTCCACCATGGGAGGACACAACAAGGCCACTGTATGCAGGCCAAGAAGAGAACCCTCACCAGGAATTTAGACTTTGATCTTGTACTTCTTAGGCTTCAGACCTATGAGAAATTAATTAGTTTTTTAAGCCACCTGGCCTGTGGCATTTTGTTATGGCAGCCTGAGATAATACACAGTTAAACAGGGAAAGGAAAGTCTTCTTTTTTAATGTTGTAGAGAAAACTGGATATTCACATTCAAAAGAATGAAACTGGACCCTTATACCATGTACAAAAGTTAGTTCAAAATAGATCAAACACCAAAACATAAGACCAAAAACTACAAAACTGTAAGAAGAAAAGAGAGAAACTTATCTTCACAATCTTGAATTTACCAATTTCTTGGCTATGACAAGCACAGACAACAAAAGAAAACTGAACTTCATAAAAATTTAAAATGTGTGTATCAAAGGACACAAGAGAGTAGAGACAACTCACAGAATGAGAAATTATTTGCAGAAAGGGATTACTAAGCAAAATATATAAAGAACTCCTACACCTCAACAATGAAAACAGAGACCCCAATTTAAAAATGAGCAAAGGTTATGGATAGATATAAATGACCAAGAAAATGCTCAACATCATTAGTGATTAGGGAAATGCAAATTAAAAACACAATGAGAAACCACTTCACACCCATCAGGATGGTTATCATCAAAAAATGTAAAATAACAAGTGTTGGCAAAGATGTAGAGAAATCGGAATCTTCATGCATTGCTACTGAGGATGTTAAATGGCACAGCTCTGTGGAAAAGCTTGCCAGTCCTCAAAAAGTTAAACACAGAATTACTATATGATCCAGCTATTTCAATACTAGGATTGTACCCAAAAGTACAAAAAGTAGGGATTCAAGCAGATAGTTGTACATCAATCAATGTTCATAGCAGCATTATGCACAACAGTCGAAAGATAGAAACACATAGGTGTCCATCAACAGGAGAATGAAAAAATGTTATATACAAACGATGTATTATTCCACCCATAAAAACGAAATTCTGATACAGGCTACAACACGGAAGAACTTTGAGGACATTATGTTAAGTAAAATAAGCCAGACATAAAGGGCAAAAATATATATATTATTCCACTTATGTGAGGTACTAGACTAGGCAAATTCATAGAAACAGAAAATAAAAGTTGCCAGCTACTAGAAGAGGAAGAAAATGGAGAATTCTTAATGGGTAGAGTTTCTATTTGGGATAATAAAATAGTTCCGGAAATAGTGATGGTGGTTACACAACACTGTGAATATATTCAATGCCACTCAACTGTACACTTAAAAATAGTTAAAATGGTAAATTTTGTATTTTACCACAACAAAAAGGTAATTATCAACTCTATTGGCACAGAAAAGTATGAATGTTAATTTTTTTAGACTTATAATACATAAAAATATGTAAATATGTAGAATTCTTTCCTGTATGAATTTTCTGGTATTGAGGAAACAGCAAAAATGAAGATTCTAGGTGTCTGACAAGCATAGCAGTATTTTCTTTTAAAAATGCTCTTTAGTGTCTGAAAGCAAAAACTTACACTAAATCAGCAGTGACGAATTCTCTTTTTCAAAGTGGAAGATGATTACAGGAGCTTCTCCTTTTTGTTAACTTTTCTCTCTCAATTTCTCTTAAAGAAACATGCACTGCTTTTGGTTTAAGAGGTTTTTTAATTAGAAGTTGCCCTTTCACCTGTAAAAACACTGTGTGGATAACAAATAAAGGAATGGGGTGGGTCATGTGAAGGAAGCGCACAGAATTCATGGGCCCTCCTCCACTGTCACCTTGAGAAGTCTTCTCGGAGGTGAATCCTCTGATGCTGGCACATGTTGGAACTGTGCCTGAAGGCCTTCCCACACTTACTGCATTTGTAGGGCTTCTCCCCAGTGTGGATCCTCCGGTGCTGGATGAGGTAAGTGCCCTGGCTAAAGGCTTTCTTGCAATCGCTGCATTGGTACGGTTTCTCTCCATGGTGTGACCTTTGGTGGTGGATGAGTCTGGAACTGTTGTGGAAGGCCTTCCCACACTCACTGCACTTGTAGGGCTTCTCTCCTGTGTGGATCCTCTGATGCTGGATGAGGTGTGTGCTCTGGCTGAAGACTTTGCCACAGTCATTACATTCATAGGGTTTCTCTCCAGTGTGGCTTCTCTGATGTTCAACAAGTTTGGTTTTCTGGATGAAGGCTTTCTCACATTCATTACATTTATAGGGTTTCTCTCCAGTGTGAATTCTTTGATGTTGGATAAGGTTAGAACTTTGGGTAAAGCCTTTGCCACATTCTTTACACTCAAAAGGCTTCTCCCCAGTGTGAGTCCGACGATGTCGAATAAGGATTGAGCCATCACTGAAGGCTTTCCCACAGTCATTACACTTATAGGGTTTCTCTCCAGTGTGGATTCTCTGGTGATAAATAAGGGAAGAGTAGGCACTGAAGTGTTTCCCACACTCGCCACACTTATATGGCTTCTCCCCAGTGTGGATCCTCTGATGCTTCATGAGGTTGGGCCTCTGGTTGAATGTCTTCCCACACTCATCACACCGGTAGGGGATCTCCCCTGAGTGCATCCTTCGGTGATTGATGAACTCACAGCTCTGGCTGAAGGCTTTTCCACACTCATCACACTTATAGGGCTTCTCTTCACTGTGAAGCCGCTGGTGCTTGACAAGGTTAGCACTGTACCTGAAGGCTTTCCTGCAGTAACCACAATAATGCAGTATCTTCCCAGTAGGAATTTTCTGATCTTCCTTAATAACTAAATTTGCCCTAAAGATTTCCCCAGAATCATGAACTATATTTGTTTTTTTTAACCTGTGTACACGCATATGGTTATTGAGGTAAGATCTCTGCTCAAAACTCTGCTCACATATATCACATCTGTGGGGTCTCTGATCAGGGATGGGGCTTGACCCCAGCCTGAGACTTCCTCCAGATTCCTGGCTTCTCTCCTCATTAGTCAATGTGACTGGCCTGGAATCTCTCTGCTCCACAGGTTTGTCCAGGCTCTCCTCTGGCTCCCTGACATGCTCATGGGCTTCTCCTGCCTCAGGTCCTTGGGGAATAGTTCCCCTGACTTGATCCAGTTCTTCCCCATCAAGCATCTCCCTTGATATCAACTCCTTATATTCAGTCCTGGTCCCATGAGCTGAAACAACAAACACAACATCTCAGGGTCACCTGTTCTGATGTAGAGAAGAAGGTATGAAGGTGCTGCTGACCACCTGTGGAATACCAATTCCGTCATCTCCAAAGGTGCAACACCTTACAGAGAGCCTTGAGCTCAGAGGCTTGAAGACCTCACTCTGGGCTGCAGTCATGCAGCAGTGCAAACATTTAAACCTAGGTCTGAACTTCTTAATATCCATGCCCTTACTGCCTGCCCTCTGCCCATAAAACCTGACTGAATGAGAGTGTAGAATGCCTGTTTTTCATTACAAAGGGACAGAAGATGGAGGCTTCACAGCACCATGGAAACCAGAGCAAGGAGGGGCCTTGGAAGTCAAGGAGGACATCTGACAAAGAAGTGAGGCTAAGGCCACCAAACAACAGCCAATCCACCTCAAAATCCATGGTAGGTAAACCAGTCACCTCCTCATGAGAGCAGAGGGCCAAACACATGCCCTCTCCCCTGTCAATACTACCCTCTCTCACCCTCCAGGAAGATTCATCCCAAGAATCACCCCAACGAGGCACCCAGGCTGACAGAGAGGACCTGGGTTTCAGCAGAGGGCACTCCCAGGCTGCCATGCTGCTCCTGATGCACCTACCTCCAAACTCCTGACTTAACCACACACCTTGAACCCAACAAATGCTTCTCAGTAACTGGGATAGGGAAGAGGACCCCTCACGCACCTGAGCCATTGACTATCAGTCGCTCTCTCCCCTCAACGCCCTGCATATCCAGGACCCACGGCTCATCCCCTCGCTCCAGCTGTGTGATCACCCCAGGCTTGGCACCTGCACATTCAGCTCCTGGGAAAAGGATGGGGTCTGGGGTTGGTGCCAAGGATGCAGGGCTGCACCAGTTTTTCCCAAGAATGCAGCGGGTGGGGGGGGCACAGGCACAGTGATGGGAAGTCTGAACACTCACTGGAGGGCTGGGGGTGGTCATGAAGATGAAGATCTGAGCACAGGGGGTCTCTCCACCAGGAGGTGCATAACTCCCCCTGGGGAGGGGTCTGTCTTGGGCCTGGGGCAGGGAGACAGTCTTATCCACGAGTTCATAGGAAGGAAAGGATGACCCACACCCACCTAGCCCAACCTCTGGGCAGACCAGGCCTGCCTGGAATCATGGTCAACGACGCCTGTCTCTAGGTCCACAGGGTGAGGTCCCCCAGCCCAGCCCCTGCCACAGTCCCCAGGGCTGTTCCCTGAGCTGTGTCTCAGTGGGCAGCCTTACCCAGGGAGATCAGGTTCCTGTAGGTCTCCAGCATCACATCCCTGTAGAGGCCCCTCTGAACAGTGCCCAGATAGCTCCACTCCTCCTGGGAGAAGAGTACAACTACATCCTCGAAAGTCACCTTGGCCTGGAAAGACAGGGGATGCTGCAGGTCAGGTGCAGCTCAGGAGAGGTCATGGGGACAGAAGCAGGAGCATACTAGGGGCATCAGCACAGGGGTGACTGCAGGTCTGACCTTCCCCCACCACCACCAGCATGACCCAGGGAGTGGCCTGCCCCTTTGGCCAATAAGCCAGCCAACTAAGGGAGGCTGAGGGAGTCACAGAGTCTCCTCTCCTCTGCTCAGCACCTCAGAGCAGACACTCATAACAGTATTTGCTGATGCAGAGCAAGCAGGAAAGCTCTGGGTGGAGACCTCACACCTCCCAGGGAGGATGGACACTCACCTGGTGCAGGGCAGACTGGTGCAAAGCTGCCATTGCCTGGTACCTGGGCTTCCTAGGGGTGGTAGGCAGGAGCTAGTCACTTGTGTACTGAGGGAAGAGAGAGGAACACATGGAGGCCCAGCCTTACCCCTTACATAAGCAGCTTCAGGGCCCCACTCGCCCCCATCAGGCCACAGCTGGCCTCCCAGGTGCACTCTGCTGCCTACCTGGGGCTGCCCTGCCATCACTGTACACACAGCGCAGGATGCCTCAGTCACCTGCCCCGCCCTGCCCCTGGCACCCAAGCCGTCTAGTTCAGGAGGACAGAGATATACATTCACTTCATATAAGAAAATAAAGACATATTAAGAGTTAAGGAGAAAAAGGAATAAAAAAAAAAAAGCCAACAGAAAGCACAGAGAGCAAAGACAGAGTACAGAAAGTAAAAAAAAAAAAAAAAGTACAAAACTAGTGTAAACAAGTCCAGTGGATGAATAATGGCAAATAAGCAGAGGATGAAATTCACCTACTAGAAGCACAAGACCTTCCAATTAGATAGAAAAAATGCACCTATGTAACCTAGAATAACACAGAAAGGCTGAATTTAATACACACTGGACACTAATTAAAACAAAGCCATAGTACAGTATAGCACGGAGAAGATAAGTAATGGCTCTATAGCATCTTACTACACCAATGGACAGTGACTGCAGTGGGGTGGGGGAGCTGAATGGGTAAATGTTGAAACCACAATGTTGCTCATGTGAACCTTCATAAGACTGCATCAATGATACCTTAATTTTTTTTTTTGTAGATAATTATTTTTTATTGAAGGGTAGTTGACACACAGTATTACATTAGTTTCAGGTGTACAACACAGTGATTCAACATTTATATACATGATAATTCTAGGTACCAGCTATCACCATACAAAGTTGTTACAATATTTTGACTATATTCCTTATGCTATACATTACATCCCGGTTACTTATTTATTTTACAATTGGAAGTGTGTACTTTTTCTTTTTTTTGAGAGGGCCATCTCTCATATTTATTGATCAAATGGTTGTTAACAACAATAGAATTCTGTATAGGGGGGTCAATGCTCAATGCACAATCATTAATCCACCCCAAGCCTAATTTTCGTCAGTCTCCAATCTTCTGAAGCATAACGAACAAGTTCTTACATGGAGAACAAATTCTTACATAGTGAATAAGTTACATGGTGAACAGTACAAGGGCAGTCATCACAGAAACTTTCGGTTTTGCTCATGCATTATGAACTATAAACAATCAGTTCAAATATGAATATTCGTTTGATTTTTATACTTGATTTATATGTGGATACCACATTTCTCTCTTTTATTATTATTTTTAATAAAATGCTGAAGTGGTAGGTAGATGCAAGATAAAGGCAGAAAACATAGTTTAGTGTTGTAAGAGAGCAAATGTAGATGATCAGGTGTGTGCCTGTAGACTATGTGTTAATCCAAGCTAGACAAGGGCAATAAAACATCCACGGATGCAGAAGATTTCTCTCAGAACAGGGGGGATGAGGTTCTAAGCCTCACCTCTGTTGATCCCCAATTTCTCACCTGATGGCCCCCCTGCGACTGTGCCTGTCTCAGGTTGTTCCTCCCTTGAGGAATCTTACCCGTCTCTGGCTAACCAGTCATCTTCCGGGGCCATACAGGGAAATGTAAAGTTAGTAAGTGAGAGAGAAGCCTTATTGTTTGAAAAGGTTAGCTTTTTACTTCTTTGCATATTTATGCCCTGTGGCTTCTATGCCCAGCATTTGTCTTGAGGTATCTTTACCACTTGGAAGAATTATGATACTCGGTAAATTCGATATGAAGCACGAATTCTATTTAAGGGTTGAATGATACCTTAATTAAAAAAAAAAAGCCATGGTAGCTCTACATCTTTTCTGTACTCCAAAGCTCTTTATTTTTTTATTTTTGCTATCATTAATCTACAATTACATGAAGAACACTATGTTTACCAGGCTCCCCCCCTCACTAAGTCCCCCACACACACCCCACTACAGTCACTGTCCATCAGCGTCAAAGCTCTTTATTGAAGCATGATATTTATACAAAAGAGTCAGCAAATCCTGAACACATAGCTCAAGGGGCAGTTCACAAAGGGCCTATGCCCACAGAAGCAGCAGTGAGGTCCACCCTCCTGCCCTACAGGCACTAATTCCTTCCCGGATTCCCAAGGGTAAACCTCTACTCACACCACACAGATAAGCTATGCCTTTGGTGAGCTTTATCAGAGGAACAATGCCATCTACATCCCTCAGTGTGATGCTAGTGAACTACATATGCATTGCTACATGTGGCTTGCTGATATTTAAACCAATTAAAACTGTACTGAGGCAAGGGAAACAAAAGCAAAAATGAACAAATGGGACTACATCAAACTAAAAAGCTTTTGTACAGCAAAGGACACCATCAGCAGAACAAAAAGGCATCCTACAGTATGGGAGAATATATTCATAAATGACATATCTGATAAGGGGTTAACATCCAAAATATATAAAGAGCTCACACACTTCAACACCCAAAAAGCAAATAACCCGATTTAAAAATGGTCAGAAGAGCTGAACAGACACTTCTCCAAAGAAGAAATTCAGATGGCCAACAGGCACATGAAAAGATGCTCCACATCACTAATTATCAGGGAAATGCAAATTAAAACCACAATGAGATATCACCTCACACCAGTTAGGATGGCCAACATTCAAAAGACTAGGAACAATAAATGCTGGCAAGGATGCAAAGAAAGGGGAACCCTCCTACACTGTTGATGGGAATGTAAATTAGTTCAACCATTGTGGAAAGCAATATGGAGGTTCCTCAAAAAACTAAAAATAGAAATACCATTTGACCCAGGAATTCCACTCCTAGTAATTTACCCAAAGAAAGCAAGATCTCAGATTCAAAAAGGCATTTGCACCCCTATGTTTATTGCAGCACTGTTTACAATAGCCAAGAAATGGAAGCAACCTAAATGTCCATCAGTAGATGAATGGATAAAGAAGAGGTGGTACATATACACAATGGAGTATTACTCAGCCCTAAGAAGAAAACAAATCCTACCATTTGCAACAACATGGATGGACCTAGAGGGTATTATGCTCAGTGAAATAAGCCAGGCAGAGAAAGATAAGTACCAAATGATTTCACTCATCTGTGGAGTATAAGAACAAAGAAAAAACTAAAGGAACAAAACAGCAGCAGAATCACAGAACCCAAGAATGGACTAACAGTTACCAAAGGTAAAGGGACTGGGGAGGATGGGTGGGAAGGGAGGGACAAGGGGGGGAAAAGAAAGGGGGCATTACGATTAGCATGTATTATGTGGGGGGAGGCACAGGGAGGGCTGTGCAACACAGAGAAGACAAATAGTGACTCTATAGCATCTTACTATGCTGATGGACAGTGACTGTAATGGGGTTTGTGGGGAGGACTTGGTGAAAGGGGGAGCCTAGTAAACATAATGTTCCTTATGTAATTGTAGATTAATACCAAAAAATAAAATAAATAAGTTTTAAAAAAAAGAAAAGAATGCACATACACACACAAAATGTTACCACATGCCTGTTTACAAGAAAAAAAAGGGAAACCAGCTCAATATCTGTCTTTGGGGAACAAAGTCAAAGTAGTTTAAAGGAATGTACCACATCAATGACATGGAGACAGAAAACCTACAAGGTTGAGTAAAACCTTTAAGTGTAGAATATCAGTAGCATGATATGGATGTAGATTTTAAAATACAACAATACTGGTAGGTACATAGAGGTATAAGAAAATAGGCTGACAACAAAAGTAAAAATCAACAGTGTGAAAAAGCACTTAAGGAATGGGAGAAAGTATTTGCAAATCATAGATCTGATAAGGGGTTAAAAATCTAAAACATAAGGAACTCATGCAACTCAACAGCAAAGATACCAAATAACCCAATACAAAATGGGTTAAGAACCTGAACAGACATGCCTCAAAAAAGACAAATAACCAACAGATAACGTGAGAAGGTGCTCAACATCACTGATTATCAGGGAACTGCAAATAAAACCACAACAAGGTATCACCTCACACCTGTTAGACTGACTGTCATGGAAAAGCAAAAGATAATGTCAGTGAGAAGGTAGAGAAAAGGGAACCCTTGTGCATTGCTGGTGGAATGTAAATTGGTATAACCACTCTGGAAAACAGTATGGAGGTTCTTCAAAAAATTTTAAAATGGAACTACTATATAATTCAGCAATTCAACTTCTGGGTATATGTCCAAAGGAAATTAAATCTGAAACTCAAAGAGACATCTGCACTCCTATGTTCACTGCAGCACTATTCACAATAGTCAAGACATGGAAACAACCTAAGTGTCCATCGATGAATGAATAGGTAAAGATGTGGCATGTATATACAGTAGAATATTATTCAGCCATAAATTAGAAAATCCTGCCATTTGCAACAACAGGGATGAACCTGGGGGGGATTATAAGTGAAATAAGCCAGACACAAAAAGATAAATACTGCATAATCTCACTTATATATGGTATCTAAAAGAGTCCAAATCCTCGAAGCAGAGAGTGAAATAGTGGTTGGGGAAAAAGGAGAAATGTTGGTAAGAGCAAAGATTTCCAGTATTCAAGATGAGTAAGTTCTGGAGATGCAATGTAGAGCATGCTGACTGAAGTTAACAAAACTGTATTGCATATTTTGAAATTTGCCAAGAGGGTAGACTTTAAATGTCCTCACCACAAAAATAAAGGCATCTACGTAAGATGGTGGATATACTAATTAGATTGAATATGGTGATTATTTTACAGGGTACACATATCAAAACATCTGGTTGTATACCTTAAATATATACAAGTCCTATTTGTCAATTTAAGAAAGAGTTTATTCAGGGTCTTACTGAGGACTGTGGCCCAAGAGCAGCCTATCAGCATTTCTAATAAACTGCTCCAAAGCCCCTTGTTTGGGAACATCTTAGATACTTTTTTGCAACAGGGGGTGGGAGCAGGGAAGAGAGGTGTCAATTAATACATCAGGACAGTGTCTTAAAAGAGCAGTGAATATTCCAATGCCACCTCTGTGTGAGAGGAAGCAACCCTGAGGACTGCTAGTTATTCTCCTAAAGGATTGTACTAGTGACACGAGAACTGAACCGTTTATCTTCCTTTAAGCCCTCCAGGCCGGTTTTTCTCTGGTCGTGGGTGGAGGTGAGGGGCTCTGAGTCTGCTGACACAGGCAGGAAGGGCTGCAGGGTGTCTTCACAGCACAGCTGGAGCCCTGACTGACCTGACCCTCTGCAGCTCAAATAGCCCTTTGCCTGTGGGATCCCCACGGGGAACCACAACATTTTATTTCATTCCACAAAACTAAAAAACAAACAAAAAGATGTTGAAAGGATATTGTTCGAAATAGGGGTTGCCTGAGGAAGGGAATGGAACTGAGTCAAAAAGTAATTTCACTATAACAGATTAAAAAAATAAAAATGCCTGAAACAAATGTGGCAAAAATGAAACTGGCAATCCCAGTCACTGGTATTTCTGTATTTTATTCTAAGGTTTTCTCAGAAAAGATTTTTTGAACTATATATTAAAAGAGCAAAACCATGGGGTAAATAAAGATTCCAAACCCCGAATAAAGGCCTCTAAGAGAAACAAAAATTTGGCTGCAGGGAGATGGTCCATGGAGCGCCAGAAGCCATCAACGGGTGGGGAGAAAGGAAGGTACATGCAACGGGACAGCATTTTGGGAAATGGCTACAGGCCAGAAGGGGCACCTGCACGGGGCATAGGGACATATGGGGTGGGCGCCTAATTTGGGAGTTGACACAGTGTGTTGGCATTAACTGTCCTGAGCTAAAGGACAAATGAGGAGGGAAATGGGGGTGAGGGAACCCCGCAACAGGAAAAGAATCGGTGGGGGAACATGCGCAGGGGATGGGGGTCCGGAGAGAAGGGAATCCAACAGACCCTGGACCCCGTTGCGAGGGAAAGACCCAGTTCACGGGGGCTGAGGTGTCAGGGTGACTTTGCCGGGGACCGGCTGCTGTCGGCGGGGCTGGGAGGACTGGCAAGGCGGAGGGCCTAGGGTCCCCAGGCTACGAGGGTCGCAGACAGCTCCCGAATAAACGCAGTCCCGTGGGGCAACCTGGAGTCAGGTGGGGAGACGCCGGGACGCTAGGGTGGCTGGACGCATAGAGGGACACAAGGCTGGAGTGAGGAGGGCAAAACCAATAGGGGTTTGGGTCCTGGGGGAAACCACGGGTCGGGGATCCCGCCGGGAGAGGGCCGACCTCAGCACCAAACATCACTGCGGTTGCGAGGGAGGGCCCGCCGCCGCCGCCCCCTCGCCCACACTCACCTCAGCGTACAGAAACCGCCAGCCTATTGCGCTTGCACCGCCCCGCACGCCCGGCCCAGGAGATTCGGCCGGATGTGACGTAAGCACCTTGCGTCTTAGCTGAAGGCGCCCTCAGACCGCTCTGGGAAACGCACTACACATCTCAGTAGTCGGCCTCCTTGACGTAAATGCATTACTGTAAATTGGGAAAGCGGCCACCGGGTGGCAATCTGGAATTACGGCCCACGTTTCAGAACGGAGGCAATGGTGAGAGGCTTGGGTAACTAATTCTCGCAGACCTAGCAGGGCAGAGCAGTTCTCTTTTTCAGTGAAAATCTCTCCCTGCAAACAACAAAAGATCAGGCCTTCTCCTTTACAGAAAAAGGCAGAGAAGCACATTCTTCTTCAGGGCCATGTGATCACCCAGAAAGCTAAGTGAAGAGGATCTTACTGCAGCAGCCCTTTTCAGTTTAACCCAGGGCCCTGAGCCCCAATCCCTGTAAATAGGACCATGTCCACTCTAACTAGAGAAAGGGCCACCTTAGGTACCTGACTGCTCCTGGAGCAAACCCTCCCTGATGGCCATTCCCTTGGCCAAGGTCCCAGGACACTACCTGGAAAGATGCAGTATACAGCAGTGGCAGGTTATGGTCTAGGCCACCACACCTAATAACTCTTTCCTTCAGAAAGAAACATTTTCCATCTTCTCTACCCATGACAGAGGTCCTAGTCCTGCTAGGGTTACTGCCTAGACATGGTGGGTGTCCAAGGGTAGGTGGGGCCCAGGGAGGCAAGACCAAGAACTGGGGGAAGTAATTCACACTACAGCCAAGCATAAACTGACAGCAACGAGTCACATGACAGCACAGCAAGGCCATATCATCCAAAAGGGACCCTGCTGCAGGCAGTCTCTTTAAAACAGCCCTGAGGTGACCAGTTCTCATGCATGACCTTCAAAAGTATGGTTATCAGAGACTCTAGTGAAGAACCTACCACCTAGTCTATAGAGGGAAGATACCACCTCAGCCTGCCATCTATCCCCACTGTCCCTTAATTACCTGCCACCAGAGGTTCGGCACAGCAGCTTGTTTTTGCAGTAGCTCACGGGGGAGCCACAGGGGTTAGGGGCTCTGGCTGATTCCTGGGAAGCTTGTGTCCAGGTCCTAAGGCACTGACTGGGCTTCCACTCACTCCTGTCTCAGTCCCAAGCCACCTTGCTTACTGTCCTGTTCACCCTGGTTCTATTAACTTTGACCAGGATATCAGTCTGGGAAGTGACAGGCTGTGACCGATCAGGAAGCCCATTTTTTTCTGGGAGATGAGCCAGACTCCATCTTGGTCCTCCCATCTCAGAAGAGCTACCCTGCCCTCCAACCTGTGGCCATAGGAGCAACCCTCACCAAGACTAAGTGCTCAAGACAAGGTGATGAGTGCAGGTGTGGGGCCTCCATTCCTTGGGGGTGGGCTTCTCTGCTCCATATGCTATAGCAGGGAGTTACAGGAGTCAAGGTATGAAGGGATCCCCCCAGGGCCCATACTGTTCCCTGGTTCATCTACTTCACCCTCCTTCTACCTATACTAGGAGATCCATGGCAGTCCTACCAGCAGGGACCCTTCCCTCTGAAATCACAGGCAAACACAGCTTAGTAGCACAAAAACAGGCTTTACTGAGCACCCCCCAACCCTAGTTTTCCTTCTCCTGCACAGTTTTGGTTCCCCGGAGACGTCCAGTCCGGCGGGCAGCAATGAGACCCACTTTGCGGCCAGCAGGAGCATCTCTTCGGATAGTAGAAGGTTTGCCGATGTGCTGGTGGTTGCCACCTCCAAATGGATGCTCCACAGGCTATGAACAGAGAGCATTGATATGGGGATAGCCCCAATGTACCTCAGCCTAGCTTGGAGAAGGGCAGGACCAACAGGCCTGTACCTAAAAACCATCACCCAGACCCTCATACTACCACAGTTGCCTTACACACAAGGGAGGGGGCACTCCAAGAAGGGACTTGTTCACCCAGCCTCATGACCCCTGTACCCTCAATACCCCCACTGCCCAATTCTGGGCTACTTACATTCATAGCAACACCCCGGACACGTGGCCAACAATTCCTCTTTGCCTTATACTTATGGTAGGCACGGCCAGCCTTCAGGATAGGCTTGTCAATGCGGCCACCTCCAGCTACCACACCTTTTGGGGAGATCATGCACTTCAGAGGGGTGCATCACACCCTCCATAGCACTGCAGGACCCTCCCATCAGGAACAGCATCCCCTGCTGGGTCCTTGCCAGTGCCCCACCCTTGCACTCTGTCTTGTGCCACCAAGTTTCTTAAGTTCCACAGGCAGCCAACATTTCTGGAATACATGCCTCGACCCACAGTTCTCTAAGGAAGCCTTCCCTTTTCACTGGGTCTGATGCTAGTGTCAGTTGTCCTCTGAACCCCACTCCAACAAGGACAGCTAACCCACCCTACCACATCCCAGCCCATTTTCCTTATTTTGTGAACATATCCTCAAGAGTGCCCCCCATTCCCATCCCCCCACAGAACTGGATCTGCTACAGGGATTCAAAGGTGTTGTTAAACTACAAAGGGAACAAATCTGGGTTCATTAATGCACCTAACTGGGTGACTTTAAAGATATCATCTCTGAGAAAACTGTTAACCAGATGGATGTTAGGGCAGGAATCAGGAATCCAGGTTATGCCAGAGTGCAGACAAGCCGGCCTGACAGGTCCCAGTGAGTTAATCCCAATTATCATTCAACTCCCAACCAGCACTGAGTTAGGTACTACCGTGCACGTTACAGATTTTGTAACTGAGGGGCAAGAGAGCACGCCCAAGCTTAGAAATAGAAAGTCCACGCTTTGGACCACATGCAGAGCCCAGGTCTAATTCAACTGTTGTCCTCCACTCACCAACCACAGCTCTGTTAGCCGAGGAGATGACCTTCTTGGAGCCTGAGGGAAGCTTCACTCGGGTCTTCTTGGTCTCGGGGTTATGGGAGATGACAGTGGCATAGTTCCCGGAGGCTCGGGCCAGCTTGCCCCGATCACCAGGCTTCTCCTCCAGACAGCACACAATGGTGCCCTCGGGCATGGTGCCCACCGGGAGCACATTACCAATATTGAGCTGGGCTGCACAGGGACGCAGCACAGGCAGTCAACACACGGTGGTCTGTCTTGACTACTGCTAGTCAGTGCAACTGTAAATTCCCCTGCCCCCAAGGGGCCAGCACAGCACTCAAGGTCCAGCCGTCTCCCACAGCTCTCTGGGCACGCACTGGGTACCCGTGGCCAAGCAGTTCTCAACATGTGAGACTTCTTCCTGGACATCCCTCCCACTACGTAGGGTGTGAGCCTCCTCAAGAAACCCCGTCCCCTCCCGACCCTGATCCTCCATTAAAGGCGCAAGGCTTACCCTTCTTGCCGCAGTACACGAACTGGCCGGTGTGGATACCCTCGGCAGCTATGAACAGTTCCGTCCGCTTCTTAAACCGGTACGGATCCCGGAAGACAACCTTGGCGAGGGGCGCGCCGCGGCCCGGGTCGTGGATGATGTCCTGCGAGCCGAGAACGGAGTGAGCAGTTGTCCCGGCGGGGTACCCCACCGACCCAGCCGACGCCCGCACCTTCACGATGCCTTTGATGTAGCCGTGCCGCTCAGCGAAGTCCACGGCGCGCAGACGCGCGGCGCCCTTGCGGTGCTTCACATGCGCGCGGAACACAGAGCCGGCACCTTTCCTCTGCCCACGGATCACGCGGCCCATGGCGGTGGTCTGAGAGCGGCTCACTATCAGCACCCTGGCTGCCCGGACGCCCCGCCACCCTGGTTTCAAGGCCCCAGCTCCACAAGCTCCTCCCTTTAGGCGCAGGCCACCTCCCAGCCCCCGGCCCCAACCATGAGCCCCAGCGCTCTATCAGGAGTCGGCCGGGGTCCCTCGCGGGCCCCAGGGCGACAAAAGGCGGCGGATGGTGGCGGATAGCACTAATACCAACGCGCCGCAAGAGCATCCTACCTGCTGCCGAGCGCGGCCGAAAGAAGAGCCAAGAGCGCCTGCGAGCCGCCTTATCTTCCGGGGCGGGGCCGAAAGCCTCTCGACCTTCTGGGCAGGCGTCGCTCTGCGAGCGCAGTGCGCACCGGGACTTGTAGTCCTCCCACAGCTGTCAACGGCTAGCCCCCTCCCCTTCCCGTTCGCGGCCTCCGCGCAGGCGCAATGGGGTGCCAGGGCCCGCCCTTCCCGTCTTACCCGGAAGTTTGCCCATCCTGTCAGATGGTCGTGGGGTGGTGGTGTTGGAGGGCCCGCGAGGAGGTTGGAGGGGCGCCTGGCGTCGCTCGCTGAGTGGCCGAGGAGGCTCCGATAGTTTGAGTGACGTCCAGTGTCTAGCGGCCCTAGACAGAGTGATCCATTCCCAGCGCGGGATCGCGGGGCCCCAGTCTTGGCCTGCTGGGGGCCTCCTTGTATGGCGAGGGCTCCCTTGCAGGGTGAGAGCCCCTTTTAAGGAAAGGGGTGGACTGACTGCGGAGACGTGGTGGCTCAGAGTGAGAAGGCGGGGTCTGAGCGACAGATGGCAGATGCCCGACTCCCGCCAACGCGGCCGCTCCGAGGACACGGGGATTTTGTGCACTGCTGGGTCCTCAGAGAGGTCACAGCGGCCGTACCTGGATGTGGGTGTCGGGAGAGAGCCGAGGACTTCCTGGACTTTGCTTGGAGGTACCAAGGCGGGTCGTAGGGCTTCGGTTGGGGGGGTCGAGATGGGAGCCGCGGAGAGACTGGGTGATAGCAGAGGTCTGGGCATCTCAACTGGGACCAGGGAGACCCCGAGGGAGGAGAGCCCTGCTCCCCTAGGCTACGCGCATGCCTCCGGGCAGGTCGAGGAGCGAAAGCTCCCATGAAACGGGGAGGGTAAAACGGAGCGAAGGAGGAGGCGACGGTGGGCGGCGGTCACGGCCGCTGAGAGGGGAGGTTGACCGGACGGATGGCTTGGGGCGTGAGGGAACACGATGACTTTGCCAAGAAAGGGTTTGGAGTCGAGGAGAGCAGCTATTGAAGGGTCGTGGGGGGTCTGAGATAAAGAGCAAGTTTACCCAGGTAGGGAGCCTCCAGCGGGACACAAGCAGAGAGAGGGGGTTTCCTGGAGACATGCCCCAGGGAAGTTAGGGGGTCGGGGGGGGTCCTTCAGGAAAGGGTGCCTGAAGTCAGCAGAAATGGAGGTTAGACCCTTGTATGAGAGAAAGCTGTCCGCAGGTGGGGTCAGGGGGAGCCTCTGATCAGTGCTGTGGGTGTAAAGGTAAGGCCTGTGGAAGAAAAGCCAAGAAGGCAGGGAGGGGGTAAGGGCGGTAGTTCGCGGATAAACTTGCGCCCAGGATTCTGTGGTGGTGTTTGCTGACACTAATGTGGTCAGGGAGGCCCAGGAGGGGTGGTAACAAGAACTACATCATGAGAAGGTGACTGGGGGCAGAAGGAAGGGGGACCCATATTGTTAGGAAGGAAGGAACTCTGCTCGGTGTGGCAGGGAAGTCAGATACAATGAGACGAGAAACCAGTCAAGAAAGTAAAGTAAGTTTTAATGCACTCTAAAGAGAGTAACAGACTGGGCCTGCACAAGGTGAGACAGGCCCTGGTGCTCATTCTGAGGCTTCTTTTATGTGATTTTGGCAGGGCAGAGAGGTCCTTGATTGACAGCTCTCAGCTCTCTAGGCTTATTCTGATTGGTGAAATAGGACATTGGCTGTGCCCTGCCTGTGCTTCTCATGTTTCTTATCTGGGAAGACCCTGGACATTTCCTGAGTCACTCTTGGACCCTGTGGCTTCATCTGATTAACTCTCTAGTCATTTCTGGCTCTCTGCCTCTATCTGATCAACTTCCTGAGTCATTTTTTGGCAGGGGGAGGGTGCGGGGGGGCTCTCTCCTTTTCATCCCACTCATTTCTGTTTTTCTGCCTAACAAAATGAAGCCACAGGAGAGCAAGAGGGGAGTGGTGCATAAGGCCCCAAGAAGCAACAGTTTGGCAGGGATGGGGGATCAGGAGGTAGCACAGCCCATGGGGCTTATGGGGCACCTGGACCTCCTTGGGGCAGCGTGAAGGGTTCTGGGAGCAGCACATGACAGGCCCAAGCACCAAAAGGGCAGAAGGAGAATGGGATAGAGGTGGAGATAGTGCTTGGATACAAGGGCTATGGGGTCCCCAAGATGGTCCCACAGGTTCCTGGAATGGGGTATAGAGCAGGTCAGGGCCCCCACTCTCTGCCTTGTAGCTGACTGCCAAGGGCCTCGATACAGCCAGAAAGAGGCTGACCAGGTCCACTGCAGGGCATGTGTCCAGGGCCTTGCCCACAGGTAGATAGACGATCAGTGCCACAGTCAGGTGAGATGGGCAGCAATGCCAGCCCAGCCCCAGTGGGTATCTGGCAGCTGTGAGCCCACTGGGGGCCCTGGGCCCAGGGAAGCCTCAAGAAGTGGTACTGGGTGATGGGGCTGTTAATCAGGTGGGCTCCTCCTGAGTTCCTACTGGGAAGTTGCAGGCAGAGACTCAAGGGCAGCCAGAGGTAGGGCTCCAGGAGGTGCATATGTCCATGTGATGTTTATTGTACCCCTGCCTCATGCTTGGTGCATCTGTCCTTGCAAAGACAGGGGTTCTGACCAGCTTCCCCACACCAACCAGAGACCTGTGACTCAGCTCATCTCACTGGCCTGAATGTCAACCTCCATGTGAGGCCATGAAGCCTGGCACACAGCAGGGACTCCACAGATCTGGATCATCTCATGACAGCGGCCTCGACGGTTGGGACCGCCGCTCTGGGCATGGAGTTCTTGGGCTTTCAAGAGGGGCCTACCTGCCTCTGTCCCCAGATAGGGCCTTTTTTACTCATGCTGGTTAGTTGGGCACCTTCTGTCATGCCATCCAAGGTCATCTCTGCCCTGTATCAAACTTTATTCTTAGAAATTATTTATTTCCTTTTAAAATTGTTCTTTAAGCATTTCTTGTCACATATGGTATAAACACAAGTAACCGTGACCCTCTTCTGTCTTGCTCAGCTGGCTCCCTACCCCAAGTATCAGCTGGCCTCAGACAAATAACAACACTTCTCCCAACACCTATAATTTTGAAGCAGTAATACCGTCTATCTTTCGTAAGGTCATGGTGAAGTGCAAGGACGGCATGTCACGGAAAAACCTGAGAAACCTGGACTGGATCGCTGATGGAAGAACCAAGCGGCACTCGGAGGTCTTGGAGTGTTGAGGTTTTAATTTTACACCAGCGGGCTCAGAGAGGAGTAATCTCCCAAGGTCTGATCCCCAAACAAAGGCAAGGGGAGCAATATATATCTTTCTGCTTCCGTTTCTGCAACATTTCTACGTGCACAACAAATGAGCAAGCAAGGGAGTAAGTTTAGGGAGTGAGGTTAGGGAGTGAGCACCTGGCAGTGCTGCAGTGAAGGGGTGGGGAAGTTAAGGCAGTTTCTGTTGTCTTTGCTCAGAAGAGCAGCAGAAGGGAGCTACCCGGGCTAGACTGCTGTCCTTGTAAATTTTTTTCCTATCAGGCACACAAAGGGCATAAAGTGCACCTACAAGAATCACCAGGGCTGAGGAAGTCACAGAGTGGCCACACTTGGGGGTTGACAAGAGAGGTGGTCTGGGTGACCAGAAGGGAGCCCAGGAGGCTCCAAGATCCCACCCAAAATTAGCTGACATTGGTACTAGTCTCACAGGGTGTTCAGGATGTAAACATTCACTGTGCTGTATGCTGGAGGTATTTGCTATTACTTTCTGTATACTCTACTTGAAAATGTCTTTTTTTAAAGTATGCATGGGAAGTAGTAAAAATTCTTGGGAGGTCTTCAGACCTCCAAAAGTTGTGGGAGGCATGAGATCCAAGAATATATCCCCAGGGAGAAAAGGAAAGTCAAGCTAATTCCTGGGGTAAAATGGGAATAAAAAGGAATTCATGTATACATTCAAAATCATGAGGTAAAATTCTAAGAATCTTGTAGTGTCCTATATTTTTCTCTTTATCCCAAGAGTTATGTAGTAGGTTATTTTGTTTCCAAACATGAAATATTTGTTTAAACTATCAAACCATATCTAAATTTAATGTTTTCTTTTCAGATAACGTATACTTTTGTGGCCTTGATTTCAGCTACTGTTAATGTTCCGTCTTCGAAATGGTGTAGTCCCTGTTTTTGCATTTTTCTTTTCTTTTTTTTCTTTTTTCTTTTGGTATCATTAATATACAATTACATGAAGAATATTATGTTTACTAGGCTCCCCCCTTCACCAAGTCCCCCCCACATACCCCTTCACAGTCACTGTCCATCATGCATTGATGAGAAGGCATTTAAAGACAAGGATTTGAGATTTCATCGTTCATGTTGAGTAAATGGTTTTGTGAACTTTTAAGTTAATATATGCATATGCATTTAACCATAAATACAGCTCTATGCGTGTGCTGGGTCACACTGTAAATCATTTTTTACTGCGACTCTCAGAAAATTTTGAAAGACACGACCGTGAAGATTTTTTTAAAGGGGGGAAGTGGGTGAACGGTAAAAGGGACCTCTCTGTATTACCTTTGCAACGTCCTGTGAGTTTAGTTATTTCAAAATAAAAAGTTTTTTAAAAAAGGGCAGGGGCGCTGCCGCAGAACCTGATTGCCCGGAACATGCTCGACTTTTCCTCTGGCCTTTCTCTGGGACCCGCTGCGACGCCCCGGTTCTGCGCCCTCTGCCCGACGACGACCTGACAGCAGGAGGGACTCCGCGCCCGGGTTCACCCGGGCTCCGCCCCGCGGCTCTCGCGAGAACTCCCGCGGCTCGGGGGCGCCCCTGACGTGCGGCGCTGCAGCCCGGCTCCCGTCGCGGCCCGGAAGCAGCCTCCGCGCCCTGCACTCTCCCGCGCCGGACCGCCTGTGCTCCGCGGTGCGCCGCCCGGGCCGCCGGCGAGGGCGGGAAGCGCGGTGTTCCGACCCGCGCCTGGCTGCGCCTGCGGCCCGCAGAGGCGGCGCTGGTGGCCGCGCCGCCCCTCGCCTCTTCTGGTTCTGGGCTTCGGGGGGGCGAAGGGCCCGGGGCCCTGTGTTCTCCGCGGCGGCGGGAGGCCTATGGGCCGGCCCGAGCCTCGCGGCCCCGGAGACGGCGGTGGCGCCGAGCTGAGGCGCAGGGTAAGGGGGACGGGAAGGCAGGTTCCGGCCGGTTGCGGCCGCGCGCCCAGACCCCCGTCTCCCAACGCCCGTAAGCCCTCACCATGCACCCTGGGCGGTTCTCCGCGGTGGAGGCCTTGGTTGGGCAGCAGCTTCTCCGTCAGGAGCCGGGGAGGTCACTGTGTCCGGGGCACTCCTAGCCCCGAGAATACCGCTGTGGGTGCCACGGCCCTGGCCTCGGGGGGCACACACTGTAACGGAAGCCAGTCCTCGGTGTGGTAGAGGCGTAAACACAGGAGCCAGTAGTTGAGGTCACGGCAAGGGCCCCGAGGTAAACCTGGGCGGTAGGACTATGACGGAGAAGGGGCCAGGGACGGCCTCTCGGGAGTTACCATTTGCCCTGAAACCTGGTGGCAGAGAGGCCCTGCGGGTCCCTGAGGAGAAATTCTCCGTCAAGGGACCTGCACCCAACGGCCTTGGCTGGTTTGAGTAGCAGGGAGAAGGGGGACTGACTGCCGCAAGGGGCGGGTGAGGCAGCGGGGCAAGGTGCCCCAGGCACGGGGGCAGCAGGTTTTTTTCTAAATCTGAGGAACGAATGGCCCTGCTGGTCCTCCAGCGCCAGTTAAATGTGGTTCCTCCTAGAAGCCCTCTGTCTGAGTTACACTCCCCTCCCCTTCATTATATTCCCTGCTCCATTCTTTTCAACCCAGCACTGTTTCATCTGCCTGAAGACATTTCCTGATCCCAAAAGTAGAACTAAAAGCAGTTCTTTCCCCTTCTAACCAGGTGGCCCCTCCCTGAGGACATGTACTGTCCAGGTATGTGGACACAAGCACCAGCTGTGGTGACCTCCCTCTCCTAGCAGCGGAGAGTGGTGTGTGTTGAGTGGGAATCCGTATCTCCCTCTGAGATGCTCTGGTTGCCTTGTCGGGGTGAGAACGGCAGATGTCTTGGCACTGGTCCAGGCAGGTCCTGCCCATAGACAGCCCTGTGGGGTCTGGTTGACGGTGACAGGTTCTGCTCTCCTGTGTATTTGTAGTCTGTGCTGTCTGGACACAGATGACCTACCAAGCCTCTCAAGTCACTCTCTATATCTCATTTTACTCACCTGCCAAACATTACCTCAGCATCATAACCAGGCTTTGCATTAACATGCCTATGGCGACATTGCTTTACTAAGTGGCAGCTATTCAGGAGCCTCAAGCCCCACAGAAAACAGTACCCCGGAGACCTCCACCCAAGCACAGCAGCTCCAGTATCTATCGAGAGAGGTGCGTGGAGGCCAGGGCCTGTGCCCCTCTGTGAACACATGGCTGTAAGAGATTGTATTTAATTGGGTTTTAAATAACTTGTCCCCAACCATACAGGCAACACACATTTGGTGAATTCATAAGTCTTGGTGAAATCAGAAAGATGGAAAGAAGAAAAATAAGAACTACACAGAAAGAAACTAGGGTCTTTGTGCTGGGCTGTGTGCTGTCAGATTTATTTCTCTGCATACAGTCTGCTTACTTCACATAGCAATGTAGCAGGAGCATTTTCTGATGTCTCACATGGTCTTACTGGTTGTAGAGTCACCCACATCATAGATCCACTCGTTCATTCAGGAGTCCTTGTTAATCACATGCTGTGCACCAGGCCCTCCCCCAGGCCCTGGGCATACAGCATGAATAACCAGACACAGGCCTAATCATGAGGGAAAACAGATAAGAAGCAAGTTTGTTGACTGCTTTATGTAGTGCAGTGAAGAAAAATAAAGCAAGGAATGTGGGAAGGTGAGGGTAAGGAATTTGGGGTGGGGTAGCATTTTAAATAGAATGGTCAGGAAGGCCTTGGGGAGGTTGGAAGGAGTGAGAAGTGAAACCATGTGGGTGAGCAGGTCCTGGGAGTGGCTTTTTGGGATGTGAGCTAGGTAGCAGGGCTGGCCAGGATGAGCTTGCCCCACGTCTCACCCTTTTCTGTCACTTCTGTATCTGGATGGCCCTTCTGGGGGACAGGGAAGGGGGCCTGAGGCCTGGGCTCCTTCTAGTCATCACTCACTGTCCCCAGCTCCTGCCCAATCCCCAACGGGGACCCTGGAATGGCAGTGTCACTCCCAACGCCCAGACTTCAGGTGAGCTCTCTCTTTGAGCCTTTTGGCTGCCTTCATCTGTAGCCTCAGCTTTTCAGCCATGAGTACCTTCCCAGGGGGCCCCATCCTCACCCATGTCACCCCCACTTCTTGTGGGGGGTCACAGAGATGAGTCTGCAAGCCATGGTTCCACCTCCTCCCTTTGCAGCCTCACAGTGGCTCTGTCCACTCCTTTCTGAGGCTTTGGGCAGAAGTAGGCTGCCCAGAGCCTCCTGCAGCCCCTGAGCTTCAAGGGTCAGCTCAGATCCCTAATAGCCTGCAGAGAGGTATGAAGCCAACGTTGAGACACCCCAAACCCTGCCTGTGACTTCATGGCAGTAGGACCACTCCCCCTCCCTAAGGGAGTGTTGGGGGATGTAGCAGTGACCACATGGATAGAGGCCTTGACTCCCAGAGCTAAGCTCCCTGAGTGTTCCTGATGTGGCCTCCCCATCTGCTGCCCAATAGCCCCAGAGAGCCACAGACAGCAGGGTTTGCGGTTACAGGAGGCCATTGTGTTCGAGGATGTGGCTGTGTATTTCACAAGGATAGAGTGGAGTTGCCTGGCCCCCAACCAGCGGGCATTGTACAGGGACGTGATGCTGGAGAACTACAGGCTCGTGGCCTCGCTGGGTGAGGTTGCTTGGTTGGTCCTGGGATGGGGATCAGACATCACCCTGCTTTTCCCACCAGCTGTTCCAGGCAGTTGGTTACTTTTCAAATGTGAAGTCTGACATTTTGGTGTGGGTTGGAGGGAGGGCCCTGCATCTCCCCATAACCACCCAGCTGCCCCACTTCTGGGAAAGTTAAGTGCTCCTGTCCCAGTCTAAGTAGCACGTGCCCCCATAAATCATCTAGCCAGGCAGCTGGGCATCCTGCTTCCCTCCTGCCCCCTGACAAGAGGCTCTTCTCCCTGCACATAGGCTTTCTTGTCTCCAAACCAGCATTGATCTCCCTCTTGGAGCAAGGGGAGGAACCAGGGGCCTTGATTCTGCAGGTGGCTGAGGAGCAAGGGACCAAGGCAAGCCTATGCCCAGGTAAGTGAGGTGCAGGGAGGCCTGGCCTTCACACAGCTCCTTGCAGGCCCCTGGGTGATCGTACAGTGCTGGGGCTGTACACTCAGCTCCTCAGAGCAGGGCCAAGTTTCCTGCCAAATGCCTTGCTTGTAGTCTAAGGTCACCTGAGACTAACTCATCCAACCCCAGGGCAAGAGTGTATGACCTGGTGTCCCAGGGTGTTGGGCCAGGTGTGTCAGAGTAGTGGGTGCATGGGGAGGAGCCAGCAGGGGAGACCCTCGAGCTGCCTTGGCCTCCCAGCTCCTCGGGGCTCACGTGCCAGGGACTGAGCTTGGGGCTGCAGAGGCTGCACAGAGGGAGGAGAGGCAGCCTCCAGGCCATGGGGCCTGGACAGGCAGAACCCTGGTATGCCTGCTGAGTAAAGAAAGCGTATGTGAGTGCTTGAGAGAGAGGAGGAAAGGACAGGGACACTGTGTACTCTGTAGTTTTTGGCTTGCACCCAGCCTGCCCCCCAAGTCCTTTGGACCCCATCTTCCTGCTGCCCCTGTCCCTCGTCCTTTGTGAGCTCCTCGTCTGAGCCAGACTCTTAAGGTCTTAAGCCCTTGCTAACTCCTTTTTTTCTACCCCCTTCTCACCCAAACCCAGATTTTAAAGCTTTTGGTAAAGTTTTCCCACTTCTTTGACATAAAGATTGTATCTTCAAATCAGGAAGTTCCTTTTGTGAGTATGGAAGCTTCATCTTCTCCCATTCTCCATTCGTTCTTACAGATTCCAGGATGGAGGCTGGGATTAAGGATTCTCCTCCAAGGAGAGTATCCTCTAAGCAGGCAGGACTGTGGGACACAGTATGGGGGCACCTCCCCAGGAAGGACCCCAAGTTACCTGAACTGACTGGCAGTCCCGAGGATGGGTCCAATAAGCGGGCAGGTGGCCCTGGTAGGGAGTTTAGCATGTTCCTGGGGGCCCTGCAGGAAGAACAGCTCAGCTCAGACCCTGCAAACACTGTTGTGGGGAGAGTATACAGGTGTTCTTGCGGCAAGGCGTTCAAGTACAACTTGCTGCTGCGCAGGCACCAGGTTATCCACACAGGAGCCAAACCCTACCAGTGCACCGAGTGCAGCAAGGCCTTCAAGCAGAGTTCCATCCTCCTAAGACACCAGCTGATCCACACAGAAGAGAAGCCCTACCAGTGCAGCGAGTGCGGCAAGGCCTTCCGCCAGAGCACTCAGCTGACTATGCACCATCAAGTCCACACGCTGGAGAAGCCCTACCAGTGCAAAGAGTGTGGCAAGGCCTTTGGCCGCAGCTCCCGGCTCCGCCAGCACCAGAAGTTCCACTCAGGGGAGAGGCCCTACGAATGCGGCGAGTGCGGCAAGGCCTTCTGCCACAGGTTCACGCTCCAGGAGCACTGCTGCATCCACAGCAGGGAGCGGCCCTATGTGTGCCTCCAGTGCAGGCAGTGCTTCATCCATGGGTCCGCGCTCCTCAAACACCACAGGCTGCACACTGAGGAGAGTCCCCTGCTCTGTGCAGCCCAGCAGACCCCCATGGGGGACAAACTCTACCAGTGCCCGGTGTGCCAGAAGCCCTTCAGACATAACTCTCTGCTCCTTGTGCACCAGAGGCTGCACACGGATGAGAGGCCCTTTGAGTGCAGGGAGTGCGGCAAAGCCTTCAGCCAGAAGTCCAACCTCACTCTGCACCAGAAGACCCACACCAAGGAGAAACCCTTTGCCTGCACAGAGTGTGGCAAGGCTTTCTGCAGGAGCTACACGCTGAATGAGCACTACCAGCTCCATGGCGGGGCGGCCACACAGGTGTCAGGCCCATGGTAGGACCTGGGCCGGCTGTCTGCCCTCATCCAGCATCAAAAAGTCCACAGCCAGGGGTGATCCTAGTAAGGTGGGGAGGGCAGCCCGGTGCCCCGTTAGGCTTCCTGCTGAGGAGATAGGCAGAAAACCCATCCTGGAAGGCCTCCAAGGCAGAAAGCCATCAGCCCTCCTCTGAGAATGGAAGGGGGCTGGCCTTATCTGTGGTTGGCAGCCTGAAGGAAGGTGCAAGAGGAAGGTGGGGCTGGAGCGGGTCCCCACCCCACCTCTGGGAGGGCAGCATTTATAAACCAGCCAAGTCTGGATGCACAGGCTCCAATAACCAAGTGGTGGGGAGTGTGGGTGGACTTTCTTTTCTTTTTGTGCTCATGTGTTTTCCAAATACTGACTTGTGATCAGAAAAAAAGGGTATGTTGGATTTTTTATTATTACTAGGATTGATCAAAATCAGACCTTGTTTGCCCAGGCTCCGGCCACCTAGTGGGAGAGCTACTTAGCCGCACTATTGTAACCCCCACAGTGCCTGGCATGGGGACATTGGAAGTCATAGGTGGACCAAGAGTTTCCAGATAAGCCAGGAAGGGTGGTGGCAGCTGAGGCCAGGACTTGGGGTGGGGTCTGCATCCCCTCCCAAGCAGCTTCAGAGCCCCAGCCAGGTGGGAGGTGACCTGCCTTCAGGCCTCTCAGCAGAAACTGCTCACAGGGCGGAAAGGGCCCCACAGCCTGCTGGTGAGGGAGGTCATCTTAGTGACCCCTCCTCACCCTCAGCCTCACCCCAACCCAGGAACCTAAAGAATGCTGGCAGGCTTCTGCAGCATCTTAGAAAATGTGTGCCAGAAAGGAGGCCACCAGCCCCAAGCCAAGCTGAGGGCTTAAATATGACTGTGTGTTTTTAATTAATGTGGCTCAGGTTTTGAGGAACACTTATACAAGCCTGACAGATACTCAGTTCTCAGCTAAAGCTTGTTGCATGAAGGAATGACCAAAAATCACAAACCTGGACAAAGAAAGTCTGAAGAGGGGGCTCAGCTGTGGCTAAAGGAGATCAAAACTACATCAGCTTGGGCAAAGCATGTCTCCATTATGTAACAGCCTCACAGGGAGCCCCTTTGGGAGAAGCCCTTCAGACTCCTGGGGAACAAAGCATCCTGGGTTCCCCGGTCATGACCCAGAGTGTGGGGCTTAGATTACAGAAGATGGGAGGCTGCAAACCACACAGATGCAGGCTCAGTTCCCCTCCGGGCCGCAGATAACTCCCCACTCAGTATCTTTGAGATGTTTTTTAGGAACATAGACACCCCTCCCTCCCATGGGTCTTCTCCTGACCACAAGCACGTAGGCCCCAGGCTGGGTGGAGCCTGAGGACTAGGACCCCTGTGACAGTCTTGTCACCTCACTGCTGCTCATCAGGGGTGGGCACAGGCTGATCACTCACCTGGCAGTCCTTCCCATAATGTTGCCTCTAAAACCCTGCTTGTGAGCCAACGGGGAGTTCTGGACCTCAGGCATTAGCCACCCCTTCTTGCCTGGCGCCTGCCACATCCTGATGTCAGTGCTTGGCCTTGCTGTGCAGCAGGCAAGCAGACCCAGGTTGGTTTGGTTCAGTGACATTGCTGCCTGGTTCTGAGATGGGCAGTGTGGAAAGAGGGGGCGGGGAGTTTTGGCTGAGTCCTCGTAACGCTGATTGAACATACCTGAAATCTACCTGATGTGCTTTCTCTTTCATTTTGAACTCACTAACCATCTTGTGTGCACTAGTCAGATACCTGAAGCTAGGCAGGCTGCCCTAATGGGACACTAGCAATCCTGAGGGTGTCCCAGATTACAATCACAGATGGGCCATCTCAGAGCAAATGCAAAGAAACCAGCCAGTCTTTCCAGAATCTGATCACCTCTCTATGTGCTGCCCATAGCTGCTGTGAGTGGACTGATGGGCCAAGTTCTGCTGGAAGATCCGGCTGCATGAAATGCTGCAGTACAGCAGGCACCCACAAATCCTGCCTTCCTGCACTACTAGTAGGTATCTGAGTCTCCATGGTGCAGCACCCGCTAACACCCAACTCCAAGCTTGGACTCTCACTCCAGTTGTGTGACACTGGGCTTGGTGACCAGAAAGCAGCTTCTGGGAAGGGAAAGAGCACATGACAGCTCATGATGTGACCCCAGGATGGCTCCAGGCTCAGCTCAGGTCTGGGTCTGCAGATAGCAGGTGAGAGGGCCAGAGAGGGCCTTGGGAGTCAGGCTGGGAAAGTCCCCAGCAAGGGCCAGGAGAAGAGGACATGTATATAGCCAGAGCTCAGAAGTCTGGCACAGCAGCCCTGGGTCTGAGAAGCAGCTGACTTGGGGCAGCCAAGCAGGATGTCCTGTGACGGGACTCTCAGGGGCATTGCAGACCGCCTTCTGGGGTCACAGCTCTGAGAAGCAGGGGCTGCAGAGGAGGGGGCTGCAGCCCCATGACAATGGGACAGCACCAACCCAGGAAGACACCTTGCAGAGGCCCCAGGCCCAGATACTGCCACACTGACCATCTGAAGTGAATGAAGGTCACGGGCTCCTGGAATTCAAGGTTCCTACTTCCCTGGGAACAGTCCAGTCACTAAGGAGGCCTAGCTGTAAGGTCCAAGAAGGTGAGAGGGCAGGGTGAGGGTGAGGAGAGAGAAGGCTGACATGCCAATTCATGAAGATAAGCTAAAATAGGCTTTTCTGGGCTGAGGGGCAAAGAGCACACTAAGAGCAGCTTCAGGAGCCCCAGCCAGGTGTGAGGTAACCTGCCTTCAGGCTTCTCAGCAGAAGCTGCTCACTGGGGAGAAATGGCCCCACAGCCTGCTGGTGAGGGAGGTCACCATGAGGGCAGCTTAGTGAGTGACTTTGTTCAGCAGCTCCCCAGAACAGAAACAGGTGGAGACCCCAATCAACCCTCACCCTGGAGCAGACCACCCAGATCCAAGCCAGGTGGAGATGGTCTCAGGGGAGGGGCAGGCTGTTACTGAGGAAGGCTGGTTCCCTGGGGGGCTCTGCCTGAGTGTGCAGCTCTGGCAGCCTTCGGGAGAATGGTGGGATCAGGTGGCCACCTGGGCTGAGGAATAAAGGCCCAGGTGAACAGGGAGGTCAGAATGTGGGGCTGGGTACCTAGCCTGGCTCCTTTCCCCTGTCCCTGCCCCACTCCCCAGTCACTACTGACCACTATTCCCTGGTGCATATAGGTTCTAGGGTATGTCCAGTGTCCACAGTATCTGGGCAAAGGGACACTGCCACAGATCTAGCCACAGCCAGGCCTTAGCACCAGACCCTGCACAGCCCAAGCTGGAGCTGGAAAGGAAGCCAGGCCAGCCCAGAATGATCAGGGAGAGGAGGGAATATGGCCACAGGGAACTGGACCTGCAGTGAGGGAGGGTGTTGTACTCTCAGGGCCCCCCAGGGACACATTGTTATCAACGAGACAAGCAAACTGGGGGAAGGAGTTAGTCACTACCCATGGGTAGGTCGGACTCCATGCCAGGTGGGAATGTAGCTGGTGGGGCTCCCCTGAGATTCATGGCTGTGCTGGTGCTGGGCATCCCACAGCTGGGACCTGGGCCACAGTGAGGATCCATAGGAAGCCTGGTCCCTGAGAGGCATGAGAGGCAGTGTTAGGAGAGCGGAGAGCATTGTGCATTTTCCTTCACTCTTGGCCCCCTAGCAACAAAGAATTGAAGGGCAGAGACACAGTAGTGAAGCAGAGTAAAAGTTTTGAAGTTACTTACAAGTGCAGGTGACCTCAGAGGAGTGCACTGAAGTGTTGAGAAAGAGTTTTATTAACGTTACGCGTTTAGAAAGTGCGGATGACCTCAGAGAGAGGAGTGCACTGAGAGATTTAGGGTCTGGGGTTTTATAGGTGGTTGAGGATTTTCAGGAGAGTGACAAAGGGCCAGGTGCAGACCTGCCAAATTGTCCTAGAATATTCATTTTTGTTAAGACATTAAGTTTTTTTTTTTTTACTTAATACAAGAAATACACTGCTTTGATTCCTTTCCAGGATATCAGCTTCTGTCTGTAAAGCGTATCAATCAAGACTGTCTGCCCTGCCCCCAAGGTGGGCTGAGCCACTGTCCATTTGATTAAACTGCAATCTTAGTTTTTTAAATAGAATTCTTCCTGAATAAACTGGGCCTTTTAGCAGGATCTAAAGTAAATCTTACAATGGTATGTTCTAATTGACACAGTGAAAACAGGCTATGCTGAGATACTTTTCTTTATCGGGGGAGTATTCAAACTTCTAGGCCAAGTTGCCCCTGGTCTTCTGAGCTTTCTATTTTTAACTGGTTAATTCTGAGTCCCTTCTAGTGGGCTTTATTGGCCTTATTCTCTTTCCACCCCACTCATATCTATTTTCCTGCCTAACAGCAGGACACACACACCCCCTTAGTACTGGGGGCTGTCCCTGTAACATGCAGCTGGCATGACAGGTAGTGGGCAGCACTGGAACAAGAAACTGGGCAACAGCACACGTTCTTACCCTCACTCCCTGCCTGAAAGACCCCTTCTAGCACTGCTGCCATCACAGAGCTAGCTCACCGCTGTCGTTCCCAGACAGTCCTGGCAGCACGAAAACTCCCTCCTGTCCATGAATCTTGGAGAGCAATCCACATGACAGTCCTTGTCCCCAGAGGCACTAACAGGCATCTCCATGGCATTAACTCCATGAGGGCGCAGCGCATGCCCTCACTTTCTGCAGTTAGTTTCCTATTAATACTCCGCACTGGTAGCCATTCTCCTCCAGAGTTTACCTGCACTTGATATATACAATAGGTCTGCAGCAGAGGCTTGAAAACTTTGTCTCAGGCAACACACTTCCCCTAAATGTTAGCTTCTGCTACAAACCACTGAACTGGAAGAAACCAAAATTGTTGAGGCTTTCCCCATCACGGAGAAGCCCCACCTCCATTTACACCTCTCTTCGTCACCGAGAGGATGTGGGAATGGCAGAGCAGAGTTCGCAGATGCGGAGGCGCAGGATGGGACGCAGAGGCCCGTGGCCCTGGGAAGGAAAGATTGGTCCCTCTGCGCACCGGGCAGGACAAATCAGTCTTTCCCTAGGACCTACGCTAAGAGCAGTGTTGGGAAGCTATGTCCATTTTCTTCCTTTGGTTTGTGCCATATTTCCTCATGGCTGTGCCAGGGACCCTGAGTCCTGTGCCCCGCGGTCCCCGCCTCCTGCCTGGTGCCGAGAAGAGCGCCAAGAACCGGAGCCACAGGGAGTTGAAGAACCCAGAGACGCCGAGGGCGTCCTCTCCGAGATCGCAGAGAGCCGGGCCGCCGAAGGGAGGGACTTCCGAACACGGGCAGGTCCGCCACCACTCGTCTCGGACTCCTAAGGAAGTGGGGCAAGCCCGCTCCCCACTTGCCCTTCTGTACTGGGGACTCAAAAGTCAATGCAGTTTCATTCCTCCTGGCCAGAGCCAGGTGGGGGCCCACGCGACCGATATATAGCGCAGTATGTGTATCTGGAAGAAACCCCGAGCAGGTAGCCCTGGGGTCCGTGGGTTCCCACCGCATCGAGTCTCTCAGAGCCCTGGGCCGTCCCGCTTCCCCGAACCCCGCGCCACAGCCAGGGTAGGCGCACGGCTCACGGCCTTTTCCAGGCCTTTCTGCCGCCGCCCTTGCGGTGCCCTCCACCAGGACCACTTGCCCCGCCCACTGGGAAACACCTGCTCTCTCTACAGGCGGTCGGACCCTTCCCCGCCCCGGGGCAGGGCCTGGGTGCCCAGAGGGTGCATTCTGCGGCAGAAAAGCCCAGGCCTTGTGATGCGAAGTGCTTGCAGTCAGCCAGGGTCTGTACCGGCCCCCGGATACGCACTTGAGCCCCGCCTCCGCCCGGACCTCCAGTCCTTCTGTGTTTTGGCCCGCCCTACCCGAGGCCCCCCACCCCACAGGCCCCGCCCCCACAGGCACCGCCCTTTATTAGGCCCCGCCCCTGGCTATGCGGTTCTCTCGCACTATGGCCCCGCCCCTTCGGCGCCCGGGGGAGCGGTCCTGGAAACCACTGAGATGTTGACCTCCAAGCCGCCCAGAGCGACCAGAAGTCTGCAGGCTAGAGGGGGCGCGGGTTCGAGGCTCGTTTCCGGCGTCGCCGCGCGTACCGAGCCTCGGGCGGGCCTCCGGAAGGGTGAGTTGGGCGGCGGGCGCGGACTCCAGTCCGGGTGACCCTGCGTTCTCGCCCTCGGGCTGAGGACCGGCGGATCTGCGAGCGCATCCCGCCTCCGGCACTGCGAGCCGCGCGCTCCCTAGCTTCTTGGCGTCGCAGCACGGATGCCGCGGCGCTTTGGAGAGGCTGTGGGCTCCTGTCCGGGGCGGTGGTCGAGCCGCGGCCGGGGCCTGCGGAGGTGGGAGGCGTTTGGCGGAGCCCCGCAGGCCCGGCCGCGTGGCAGCCTCGCTGCCAGCGGGCTCCAGTCGCGGCCTTCCCGCCACGTCTAGGCCTGCTCGGGGGGTTCCAGTTTCTCCTTTCTGTGTAACTGTCCCCTTCCAGGGCCCTTTTTCCCTCACTTATTGCCTGGAAGATCTGGATTTAATGACACTGACGAAAAGGGCTGAGCCTTAGGTGGGGCAAGCTGTTTGAATTCTGGCTGCCGCCCATTCACCTGCCCTCTGTACTGGGGACCCAAAAGTCAATGCTGGAAGTTTCATTTCTCCTGGCCTGACCAGGAGGGGGCCACGTGACCAAAGTCCCGGAGTCCCTGCTGCTTCAGGCAGCCTCGCTCTGCAGACAGCCTGGGGCGTCCACCCACAAGACGCTTTCAGCCAAAAGCTCCCGTAGGAAGAAGCCCTCTTCTCATTCATACCTCCCTGGTGGATGCCTTGGGAAGGGACCAAATTTATATAGGGAGGGCCGAGGTTCTTGTTTTCTTTACAGCCTATCGTTCTGGCTTTTGTCTACTCCAGCCTCTAGTCACACTTTACTTACCCTTGCTGTCCATGATCTATCCCAACTGGCTTATAAAGCCCCATTCCTGCATGCCTGAGGCCCTTCACACATGCTGCTTCTGCTGCCTGGGGTACCCTCTCCATCTCTATCACCTTCGTCTAGTTCGCTTCTGGGGAAAGTGACCTGTCAAAGAGTCCCCTGTACTTTGGCATTATCAAGTTTGTAATTTTGCATTTATTTATGTGGTTATTTGACTTTTTCCTCCTGTAGACTTTGCTTCATGAAGGCAAAGTCCTTGCATAGTGTTCACAGCTGCATCTCCATTGGTTAGTTAAACACCTGGCACATGAGGTAAACACCCCTTACATGTTTGTGGAGTGATTCATACACATCACACACTCTGAAAGATGACTGGAGCTTCAGGGGGCCAGATTTTCAAGTGTTGTGACCACTTTGGCCCTGCCAGAGAACATCTGGGGTTGTAGATAAAGGATCAGAGAACACAGTAACCTCTTGATTAGCCTGGCAGACCTGCTGCACCCTGACCTCTGACCCTTTCATAACTGCCAACAGGTCTCTGGGCCAGGACACATGGAAGCCCACCCACCCAGCCTCATGGTAGGAGTATGCCTGCCTCCATTCCTTCACTCTACCTCTGGGGGCCCTTACCTTCTCTGGGAACCCACTCTACCCACTGGGCCTTGACCTATACCCTCCCTCGGCCCTTTGCTATGGCCCTTGCCAGGTTTAGGCATTCCCATCCTCAAGGTAGTGACTAAACTCCTGCCCAGACTGGGGTCTGCCTGAGGCTCTTGGGGGAGGGTTGTAGATCACCATGGTGTGGGTTCCCCCCTACTTGCTGCCCCCCCCACCGATTTTAGAGCCAAAGGGGCCTGGTGATTGTCTTGCCCAACACTGCGGTGCGTGTGCCTGAGACATGCCGTGATGCAGTGCCAGAATGGGGCTGGCACCCAGGGGCCCCTGGGGTGCTGGTGTGTGTCTTTGCAGGAGTCTGTGACTTTTGGTGATGTGGCCGTGCACTTCTCACGGGAGGAATGGCAGTGCCTGGACCCTGGCCAGAGGGCCCTCTACAAGGAGGTGATGCTGGAGAACCACAGCAGTGTGGCAGGACTAGGTGAGACGGCACTTTGGGACCCATCCCCCTGCACCATCGGTCAGCACCTTCCTAGCCAGGCATCCGTCGGAGGCTGGGGGTATGGAGGCTGTGTGTTCAGGCCCTCCAAGCTAAATAGGGGCCTGTGGCCTGTGAATCTGTGTGTCAGGAGCTACCCTGGGAGAGGTCTTGATGTGCCAGGCAGGTTCCAACCTTTCAACTTGTCACACAATTCAATCCTCACAGGGCAGGTGGACTTCTGGAAGCTAATAAAGCCTCCTTTTTGCCTGAGCTAATAATTAAGTTGTAAGAAATAGTATCCAAACTAGACATAGCTCAGGTAATAAAAGGAAAATTACTGGCTTGTGGGATCCAAGGAGATGGTTGAACAGCCAAAGCCAGGGAGGCAGTGATGCCCTGGGGGCCACTTACCTCTCCTGCCTGCTGTCAGTTTTCCTTTCCCATCCTGTGTTGCTGGTTTGTGTTCTCATAAGGTGTACCATTACTTGGATTGTACCAAACCATCTCCAGCGCCACAGAACATGAGCAAATTTGACCAGCAAGAGAGCATCTGAGCTGGGGGAGCCAAGACTGGGGTAGGCATGGGTGAGGTGGTCAACCAGGTGCTTCTCTGTATCCCAGCCCAGACCTGTGCCCCTCTGTCCTGGTCAGCCCTGCTAGGCCCAGCTTTCTCGTGGGTTGCCAGGTAAATGGGCACATGGTGAGAGCCTGTCTTGGTTTGAGCTTGCATTTCTTTAATAACTGCTGACCCTGAGCATCTTTTCATTCATTACTGTGAAGAGCCAGGTTTCTTCACTGAAGGGTCTGCTCAGAGCCTTGGCTTGTTTTCTTTGGGGGTTGCTGAGCCTTATTGATTTGGAGGAGTGTTTTTTCTCGTATTAGATTTCACTGAATCTGATGCCATACACTGTGAAACACATCCATGTTTTATGTACCATTAAGAGGTAGAGTGTTGCTCTGATTATACTGCAACACAAATTTTCTTGGTTAAGTTTTTCATTTTATACATTTTAAGAGTCCTTCAGATGCACCCCTATGTTTATCGCAGCACTGTTTACAATAGCCAAGAAATGGAAGCAACCTAAGTGTTCATCAGTAGATGAATGGATAAAGAAGATGTGGTACATATACACAATGGAATATTATTCAGCCATAAGAAGAAAACAAATCCTACAATTTGCAACAACATGGATGGAGCTAGAGGGTATTATGCTCAGTGAAATAAGCCAAGCAGAGAAAGAGAAATACCAAATGATTTCACTTATCTGTGGAGTATAAGAACAAAAGAAAAACTGAAGGAACATTTTAAGAGTCCTTTTAGACCTGTTTAGACATGCCTTATCATGTGTCCTGAAATAAAAAGGGAAAGACACAGAGTACATTGGCTAGGGCATTCCTCTTGTCCCTTTGCATCCTCCAGCAATTCAGTGTTAGAGGAATTTGGTGGAGGACATAAAGGTAATGCCTTCCCCACAAATTGTTATTCAACCAATGGGCCAAAGAATGACTCGGACAAGTCCAGCTTGGAGAGTCAATGAGTTTTATTAAGGGGTTACTTAGGGAGCTGTGGATGACATTCAGGCAGCTGTGGGCAGTTGCTCTATCGAAGTCACCAACTCCCCGCCCCAGGCTACCTTTGATCAGGGAAGGGGCTACTTCAAGAGCACAGATCATTGTGTGTAGAAAAGCAGGCAAGCATGGAGTTCTTATCTCAGTGTTTCTCCAGCACAAAGCAGTTTTGCTTTCTCTGTCTCTTGCCCTAACACCACAAAGATAAAGGCCTTTCCCTGCTCATGACTACAGCCCAGGAATGTGACCCAGTAACTTACTTTAAAATGGCTTTAACCAAGATGGTTTCACTTTGGCCATGTTTCAGAGCATCACTTATGCTGCATTTGGTGTCTGTGTCCATGGTTTCTTCTGATGGCGTCTTTGGGGCCATCGAGAGTGTGGGTGATGCAGCTTAAGTGTTGCCGGGGTTTTCTTCCATCTGGTGAAGCTGACACTCAGTCTTTCTTGCTCAGGGTGAGGCAGTCATTCCTAATGTGTGGATCTTGGTGACAAGCCAAGTGGCTTCATTGCCAGGCCTGTCCTTAGGCCTGGTATGCACATACTGATCTAACAGTGGCTGAATTTAGTCACTGCTCCACATAATTCTCCAACCTCAGAGGTGCACCCACCTGCTTTTTGTCCACAGCTTCCTGCTGTACAGGACTTGTTGCTTCAGAGCCAAGTCACAGGGTCATCTTACTGAAGAAAGCGTAAAGAGGGTGAAACAGCTGTGTTGCACGACCATGCTGGTGACTGAGTTGAAACAACGGCAGTGTGCGTGGTGGTGGCCCAGTGCCTGGGCCCAGGCAGGATGGTGGGTCATAGCCACCACCACCACACTGAGGACAGCAGTTGCAAGATGGGCCCAAATGTAGAGATACAAAAATGATTTGAAGTCTGCTTTAGAATATAACACTGCATCAGTTTTGTGCATTATAAATGTTTTCCCGTTCTCTCATGTTTATTAACCTTGTGAGGTCAGATTTTAATCGAGCCCATCAGTTTTTGCCTTATGGGTTGTGTGTCTGAAGTTTTAAAAGTTCTTTTTTACTCCAAGGTCATCGAGACGGCCTGCCTCCTTTGGATTTTATAGTTTATTTTCTTCCTTTATATCTCAGCTCTCACATTTGTGTGTGGAATTAAGAAAGAATCCTGTTTTATTTCTGTCCATGCAGCCATTTCCCCAGCATCACCTGCAAATGATCCATCGTTTTCCGTTGGTTTGTGGAGCTGCCTTTTTCCTCTGTGATGGTGTTTCCAAGCTCTGGTCTCTTCCTTCAGCTCTCATGGGCCAACTCAACCCCCTTTTTATTTTTTAAATTTCATTTACCTATTCATAGGTAATAGGGTAATTCTTTCACATAAACTTGCAATAAGTTTGAGTTCCTTACAAGTCACACTGGACCTTTTATTGGGAGTGTTTTGAATTTGTGGATAGTATGAAGAGAACTAGCATCTTTTGGATACTGACTGCCCCTATCCAAGAACATGAAATATGTCTCCATTTATTCCACTGCCTTCTGTGTACTTGGAATTTGGTCTTCTACATACTTTAGTGTTGGTTGTTTTGTGAGTGTATCTTTTTTTTTTTTTTTTTTGGAATCATTAATCTACAATTCCATGAGGAACATTATGTTTACTAGACTCCCCTCTTCACCAAGTCCCCCCCACATACCCCATTAGTCACTGTCCAGAGTGTATCTTTTTTATGTTACTGTATTTTTAGCTGATTACTGCTGTACAGAAATGTTGGCTTTTGGAGGGTTAATCTTGTATGTGACAACTTCCTTGAACTCCCTGCTTATTCCCTGTTACATTTTTAGAGGATGGTCTCGTAAATGAGAGTTTGGTTTTTTCTCTCCTGGACCCTGTGTGTCCTGACCTTTCACAGTGTTTAGAATGCCAGTGTTGTTAGGACTGTTGTGGGGATGCCTGTTTGGTTCCTGATTTTAAAGGGAGCACTTGGAGTTATGAACCAAAAGAAGTTTGCTAGGAATTTTGTTTCTCATCGTTAATAAATATTGAATTTCAAATTTTCTGTACCAATTTTGATACTCACGATTTTTTTTTCTTGAGTCTGTTAGTCTAGTAAATTACATTGACATGTTTTCTTATATTTCTGGAGTAAACCCTACCTAAATTGTAGTATTTTACATATGAATTTTGATGCCCTTTTAGATTCAGCTAGCCAATATTGTATTTTGGATTTTTACATTCCTGTTCATAAGCAAAGTGGATTTATATGTTTCTTTTTTGTGAATTATCCATACGTATTTTTGGCAAATGGCATTTGGCATAAAAGTTTCATAAAATGAGCTGGGCAGCTTTTGTGATCTTCTTTGGCTTCTGGATTTGCTATCTTTTAAAATTTACATCAATAAAATTAATTGAAACTTCAGGTTTTGGGGAGAACTTACTGTAAAATCATCTGGGCCTTGGGTGCTTGGGGAAAGAAGATCTTGCACTAGCATTTATATCTCTTGCTTAGTGGTCTGTCAAGTTTGTGTGTTTCTGTTAATTTTGTCATTTCTGCTTTTCTACAAATTGACGTAATTTTTAGATTTTCCAGTTTTTAGGAAATTTATGTATTTATTCATAATACTTATCCTTTTTGTTTTTAGTCTCTTGATACGTTTGTATTTCCCTGTTTTAATTTTTTAGCAGTATTTTTTCACTATGTTGACCTTCCCCAGTTCCACCACAGGACCTGCATCGGTCTTTTCAAAGAACCGGATCTTGGTCTTGGTGATCTCTGTGTAGGGGAGGGGTCTAAGGGGTGGAGGGTCTTTGTTAGTTTGTTTTGCCTTTTTTTCTCTATTTAGTTGAATCCTGCCCTGCCTTTATCAATTTCTTCCTGTTTGTTTATTTGGGTTCGTTGTTTTGTTCTGTTTTGTTGCTGTGTTGTTTTGTTCCCGACTGCTTGAATTTAATATTCACATCATTTGTGTTTTACCATTTTCATTTCTGATATTTACATCTGATAAAATGTAAAATTTTATCTGCAAGTTCTGCTTTAGCTGTATCCTACAAATTTTGACTTGTGGTAAATACAGCTGCTACTTAGTCATTCATTAGTTTCCAAGTAGCTCACAGCTTGACCCACTTTTGTGATTACTTTCATGTCCACTTGGTTTTGGTGGGTGGCTCCCTTCATGGCTGGCCGAGGATGTTTCTCTGAATGTTCCATGTGTGTTTGGAGAGAACATGTGTTTCCTGTTGAGCATGGGTTCCTGCCCATACCTGAGGTTTTCTGCCTCCAGGATCTCTCAGCCTGCCCTTCTCAACCCCACAGCCGGAAACCTGAAGGCAGCTCCGACCAGAGGGCCTGGGTGGCCCTTGGGTGGGTTGGGAGCATACCACTCTGCTTCTCCAGAGCAAGGGGCTGGTGTCCCCACAAGGTGGGTGCCAAGTGGGCATCTGCAAGTCTCCACCACTGCCCAATCTGCCAAAGCTCCAGACTTTGTGCAAGGATATGAAGCTGGGGGCAACCAGGTGAGGACTGGACTTTAGCGCCTTCAAATTTAAGAGCCGTTTCATCTGTTGGTTTATTTTGTGCTGTTTCTGCCTTATTACCTACCCACCTCTACCTCTTAGAAGGACCGAGGGACTACCCACCTCTGCTGAGGGGAGCACTGGCAGTGCCTGGCCTCCCTCTCCCTGGGATAGAGCCAGCCTATTCTTCGAAGACTGTTTAGTGACAGGATCCCCTGGAGATCATGGCCCTGCTGTAGACAAGGATGGGCTGGAAGTCCAGGCATCATTTGATGCCCACCCTCAAGAGCTGGGAAGATCTAGAAAGAGAGGGCCACTTTGCCCAAACCCTCCCCACCGATGCGTCAAGCTTCAGAGGCTCTGCCTGTGCACAAGGAAATCAGTGGGCATTGAGTCCCTGTGCTGTGCTGCCAGCCACACTGAGATGGTCTTGTTTTCTGCCGTCCCCACAGCAGGATTCCTGGTCTTCAAGCCTGAGCTGATCTCCCGGTTGGAGCAGGGGCAAGAGCCTTGGGTCCTTGACCTTCAGGGAGCAGAGGGGAGAGAGGTGCCAAGGACCTCCTGGACAGGTGAGGCTTGAGCCTGTGGCAGAGAAGCCTCTGGGCAGAGGAGTGAGGAGGGGTTCAGAGAACCCATGCCCAGCAAGGACTGCAGGTGGGAAGCTGGAGGTGGGCCCCAGTGACTTAACTGGGCTGCCTGGGGACACCATGGGGCCATGGAGTAGCCCATTGATGGAAGCATGTACCAGTCATGGGGCTGCCTTGAGAGAGACTGAACCACAGAAAGCAAGGACAAAACCTGTGTAAAAGGAAAAAAAAAACTGTTTTTGTGCCAGATCTGTTCAGTTTCTAGTTTCACACATGTTCTTATCAAGTAAAGGTGCAAACTTACAGATCCAAGGGAAGCACTAAGTTTGGATCTGAGCAGCCTTTCAGGTGAACATCAGCTGTCTCTCAGACAGTCCCTCCTCGCTGCTGGCAGCTCTCTCTATAATTTCTTGGGGTGCTGGGTGACCCCAGCCTCTCACATCAGGCTCCACAGCTATGTTGATTTACTGGGGCTGCTGTAACAAAGCTCCACACACTGAAGGCTTAAGGCAGCAGAGATTTATCCTCTCAGCTCTGGAGGCCAGGTGTCTGAAATAGAGGCATTAGCAGGGTAGTGTCCCCTCTGAAACCTTATGAGAGGGTCCTTCCTGCCTCTTCCAGTTTCTGGTGGCTCCGGGTATTCCTTGGCTGTGGCCATGTCCTCCAGTCCTTCATCATGTGGCCTCCTGCTGTGTCTTGTCTTCTCACAGCAACGCCAGTTATACAGCTTAGGGGTCCCTCTACTCCAGTATAACCTCCTCTTAACTAACTCCATCTCAGTGATCCTGCTTACAAATAAGGTCATATTCTGAGGTATGGGGGTTGGAGCTTCAGCACGTCTTTTTTTTGGGCGGGGGGGCACAGTCAGCTTGTGATGGGCCCTGCCACCTCATAGTGTGGGCTCCTGCCACACCCCTGTTGGGGAGATGCCATTGCCTCAGCCTTGTCTGAGCTCCCTGGCAGGAATGTTGTCCAATTTGGTTAGGGAGATTGGTGTGCACATGTCTCAGCCACAGAAATGAATCCCCTCCTTGTTGGGTGCCATGTTCCACGGTTACTGCTACAGCAAGGCAGGGCCCAGAAGCAAGAAGGAGAACCAGAATTGTGACTGTTAAGGCTCTGCCTGGAGGTGTCCTTCGTAGAACAGGTCTTGGGTCTCTGAGAGACATTGTCATGCTCTGCTGCTATATGGAAGGTGTGGGCAGGAGTGTTGGAGGCCTTAGCCCCAGCCCCTGGGCACCTCTGGCTCCACAGTTGAACACCCTGCCTTCCTTACCAATCCTTTCTGGAAGGAGGTATAGCTATAGGCTGGTCCAGTTAAAATCCAGCCCCCTAATAAATAATTCTAAGCTGCAGGGGAGATTTCAAAGAGGGCACCACAGCAGAAAAGCCAGCCTGAGTTGGCAAAATTAGGTAGTTCAGTGGGTTTATATGTACCAGTCTTTATGGTGCCCATTGTTTGGCAGCAACAAAGAAGACATCCCCACCATGAGACCTGGAGCTGCTCAAAACCCCGAGAGCACAGGGCAGCAGAACAGCTCATAGATGGGAATAATGTGGAACATGTTAGAAAAATGTAAATGCCCACAGATGTTGTTTGTTCCTGGCTGGTACAACAGATATCCAAGGATGGGCCCAGAGGGGCAGGAGAGGGCAGGGCCTGCAGCTGTGTCATCCCCACCCACCCACCCTGACTTTTCAACCTAATTCTGCCTCTTGTCAAACTTGCCACCCTCTCAGGCTCACTTTGCTTCTTCATGGGTTTTTCCTCATGTCAGTTCCCTATAGAATGAACCTCTGCCAATGTGTCCCCCATGTGGAAGGGCAGCTCTTAGCATTCTGAGTACACAGTAGTTGAATGAATGCATAAAGTAAAAGGAGTGGATGAAACCAAATTTTGAGAACTGATGAAGGCACTGAATTCTCATAGTGCCATTCCTGTGGGGTGTGACCATGCCCAGACTTTGTCCTTTCTCTGAGCAAGGGGCATATTATTTCCTGTTTGTTTCAGATTCTGCTATTGGGACTGATGGCGAGCGGGCCTTTGAGCAGGCCTGTGAGGACACAGACACTCTAAAATCAGAATTCTGTGCAGCGATGGTCAAAACCCCTCCACAGGATTTTCCACTGAGTCCTGTCTTGGGATACACCTCTGACTCTGAAGTCTGTTCAGAGAATAAGCCATGTTCCCTCTTCCAGAAAAACCACTTGAGCACAGGGACTGTGGCTCCCGAAAGGGATGCCCAGAACCATGGTGAGCTGGGGAGCAGCAGCCATCTGGGCTGTCAGCCTGGTAAAAGTCAGGAAGTTACTGCTGGAGGTTCACCCTGGAGGTGTCACATGTGTGGCAAGAATTTCAGATATACTTCAGATGTTGCTATGCATCCTGAAATTAATACACAGGAGAAACTTAGCAGATGCTGTGAGTGCCAAAAAAAGCTATCTGATTGCTTACAGGGGAGACATCAAAGTAACTGTCATGGAGAGAGGCCATACCAATGTGAGGAATGTGGGAAAGTCTTCAGGCTGGGCTCACAGCTGACTCAGCATCAGAGAATCCACACTGGAGAGAAACCGTTCAAATGCATCGAATGTGGAAAAGCCTTTCGTCTGAGCTCAAAACTTATTCAGCATCAAAGAATTCATACTGGAGAGAAGCCCTACAGGTGTGAGGAATGTGGAAAAGCCTTTGGTCAGAGTTCCAGCCTCATCCATCATCAGAGGGTCCACACAGGAGAGAGGCCCTACAGCTGTCGGGAGTGTGGGAAGGCCTTCAGCCAGCAGTCTCAGCTGGTCAGACACCAGAGGACTCATACTGGGGAAAAGCCCTACCCATGCCAGGAATGTGGGAAGGCTTTTAGCCAGAGCTCAACACTAGCCCAGCACCAACGGATACACACTGGGGAGAAACCTCAAGTCCCCAGAACCCCAGGTAGTCCCAGCCTTGTCACACATCAGGGAATCCATGCTGCAGAGAAGCCATTCAAGTGTGATGAGTGTGGGAAGGCCTTCAGGTGGGTCTCCCGCCTTAGTCAGCATCAACTGACTCACACCGGAGAGAAACCTTACAAATGCAACAAGTGTGCAAAAGCCTTTGGTTGTAGCTCACGGCTTATTCGCCACCAGAGAACTCACACTGGAGAAAAACCATTTAAATGTGATGAGTGTGGGAAAGGCTTTGTCCAGGGCTCACACCTAATTCAGCATCAACGAATTCACACTGGCGAGAAACCCTATGAGTGCAGTGACTGTGGAAAGGCCTTCAGCCAGAGCTCAAGCCTCATTTACCATCAGAGGATCCATAAGGGAGAGAAGCCCTATGGGTGCCTCGAATGTGGTAAGGCCTTCAGTATGAGCACACAGCTCACAATACATCAAAGGGTTCACACCGGGGAGAGGCCCTATAAATGCAGCGAATGTGGAAAAGCCTTCAGTCAAAACTCAACCCTTTTCCAACACCAGATAATTCATGCTGGAGTGAAGCCCTATGGATGTAGTGAGTGTGGGAAAGCATTCAGTCGGAGCTCATATCTTATCGAACACCAGAGAATACACACTCGAGCCCAGTGGTACCACGAATATGGGAATACCCTTGAGAGTTCTACCCACGTGAGCCGAAAGAAAGTTAATACTGTGAAGAAACTGCATAAATGTAATGAATGCGAGAAGATATTCAGATGGCGCTCACATCTAATTATACATCAAAGAATTCACACTGGCGAGAAGCCTTATAAATGTAATGATTGTGGTAAAGCTTTTAATCGGAGCTCAAGGCTTACTCAGCATCAGAAAACTCACATGGGATAGACCACTCACTTATATAAACGTAAATGTAAACAAACCTAAAGCCTTAATTTACTTTAGATGGGATTATTATAGTGACAAGAACTTAGAATGTTGGGAAAGATTCAGAATTGCTCTCAGGTGTCCAAATTCATAGAAGTGTGTTCATTTGCTGGAATGGTTGACCTTGTCCTGTTTGATAGAGCCTGTGGTGCCAGCATCAGAGTGCACATGCCAGAGTCCTGAGGCCACAGAGGGAGGGCAATGAGGAAAGCCCTCTGAGCCCTGCTGGATGAGTGGGTTAGGGGAGTTCCCTGTGTCTGCCTGTAAGCACAGTCGCAGACTGGCTGCAGTGGGATGGCTGTTGCCAGTGCATCAGTGCAAATCCAGAAGAGGGCTACCTAGAATCCCCTCTGCCTTCACCTGACTCCTGTCCCTTAAATCTCATACCCCATCAAGAGCAACTCAGGGCCAAAAGGCCCCAGTGCCAACTCTTCAGCAGCTGGTCAGTGTGGTTGACATTTGTTGAGCCCAGATCTGTGTGGGTGCTCGACGACAGTGCCTGTCCCAGGAGCCTTCTGGCATCACCTTCCCTCCCTGAAATCCCAGCCTGTCTGCTCATCTGAGCTCTGTACAGGTTGGTTGTAAGGACTGAACTGTGAAATTGAGCAGCTGCTTGGTGTCACTCCCCTCCCCTCCTGTGCTGAGACCCGGAGCCAGCATCTTCAGCCAAACTATGTAGGCCTGGGCCTCAGCAGGAGTGGCTCATTAGCCCACTGGGCCCACCCAGAGACCAGGATGTATGCTGTACTGCTGCATACCAGGTTTTCTCAATATGCCTCCTGTTGCTGCAGAAACTGCCAGATGTAGGAGGGTCTGCAAGCTGACAGGTGAGCCTGTTGCCTCTTCATGGAGGCTGGCTGGACATGAAGCCACAGGATTGGCATGTTGGCAAGGGCACATTGGTTCTCACGTCCAGAGTGATACAGGGGCCCTGACAGTGTACATTGGGTGCATCAGTTGAGAGACAGATGGGGGCCCACTGCCTCTAGTGAGTGGTGAACAAGCCTGCTGTACTGGCAGATGGCAGGGTGGGGTCACTGCTCATCCTCTGGGTTTTCTGCCAGCAGCCCAGGTAAATAGTGGACAGGGCCAGTCAGCACTCAGCACACAGAACGTGTAGGGAAGATGGCCTCTCCCAGTAGTCTCTCGACTTTGAACTGGAGGCTTGGCTGAGGCTTGGTTAGCTCAGTTTTTGCGTGAGTTGGATACTCTTATCAGCACTGGCTAATCTGACTGACAGGTGGGGGCCACATCTTTCGCTTTATCTCACAGAGCATCTAATTGAGGCCTCCAAGCCCAGGATGAGGCCCACCTGCGGTGTGATTCCAGCTCTGCCTCAGGGGACCAGGAGTCTTATTCAGACACAAGCTACTTCCCAGTAACAACCACTCAAGACCTGCTGGTCCTTGGAGTCTTTGCCAATAATCATGGGCAGAATCTGGGCCAGAGAGACCTCCATCCTGATGGAGAGGCCCACTTCTCCCATGTGCAGACAGGTAACTCAGAGGGACATAGGTCACTTCATGATTTATGCAACAGTTGATTTGGGTCACCAGCACACTGGTTAAGCCTGTGGGTGGGTCCCTGTAACACTGTCACCTCAGCCACCATGTGTGGTGCAGCCCAGCAGCAGGCTGTGGGCTTGTATCCAGTGATAGGTGCTGGGACCCTGTGCACAGGGAGGCTCCAGAGCGCTGGCATTGGGAACAGCAATTCAGGATGGTCAAGTCCACAGGAGTTTGTTTCCAATACCTGGACAGGGATCTCAGCCCTGCGGGGTCAGCCTGATTGCCAGCCACAGTGCTGGTTCTTAAGACAAAGATTGTCCCCCAAACTGCACCTGCACCTTTGGATGTTCCTTCCTGGGTGCCAGGACACCACAAAAACACTGTCTTCCCAGCCCACTCCACTCAACTCAAGTCTGGGTCAGTGCAAGAGGACCAGGAACTTTGTAAACTGCAGGTACGATGAGCATTTTCTCCCTCACTGTGCTGCTTACTCAACCAGGTGGTCACTGCTTTCAGATCTGGACAAGTTTTAGGCTTTATGGGCACCCAGCAGTGAGACTAGTCCAGGTCCTGGACATGCCACCCTCCTGCCATCCTCTGGCACCTGGTCTGCCATGTGCTGTAAGCCTCTCCAAAGGTCCCCAGCTCCACCTGCTTCCAGCCCACACACCTTAGGAAGGCAGTTTCGTCACTGTGTCTTCCCTAGAAGGGAATCCTCTCTCAGCTACTTCCTGGGTCATGGATGGGACAGAGGAGTAGAATGTTAAATGGACTTGCAGATTCTGCTCTGGGCATGCTTCTTTCCCCCAACAGCAACTGCAGGCTAGCTATACGGGGCCAGAGGTTCCAACCTTAAATCTGTTTCATCACCTGGGTTCTTTTTGTACTGACATGGACATAGAGCAGGGCTGGCATGCTAGGGCCTGTGGGGCTAAATGCAGTCTGCTGCCTGCCTGTGTGCAGCCTGTTAAAAGTAATCAAACATGGGCCACTTGGCTGGGTGGCTTTGAATGCCTTGGTAAGCACACAGCAGATGGAAACCAAAGCCAGTCAATTCCTGTAAATGGGCCCCATTGGAGAAAAGAATTTAAGAACCACTTACAAACAGCCATGAGGTTTTCCCAAATAAGGCAAGTGCTTAAGCTATTGCCAAACTATTTCCTTGCTTTGTTTTTCTGTCTTCTCTTTGGAAACCTGCCCCCAGTATCTGCGGGCACAGAACTAACCACTCTCAGTTTAGTGCTGCCTGGTTCTAGACCGTTTTTTGCTCAAACTTCAAAAATTTAATGTATCTCAGTTTACTGTTCGACAGGCCTAAGAGCTAAGAATGGTTTTTACATTTTATATGTGGTTGGGTGAAAAAACAAAAGACTATTTTTGACACCGAAAGACCATATTGAAGTCAGATTTCAGGGTGACTGAATAAATTTGGTCAGAACACAGCTGGCACATATGTTCACCCCTCGTGCTACCAGAGCCAGGTTTCCACACTTGCTGTTCTCATTCACTTGGGTGAAAGCTTTGTGTCCTCCAGCCTTTGCAGGATTATTTTTCTTCTCAGTGCTTTGTTTGTTTACTTAAATGTCCCCATGGAACAGAGACTTCAGTAGAAACAAACCTAAAGTCCCACACTCCAGTTAAGATCAACTGCAGCAGTTTAGGAGGAGTCCTTTCTTAGCTGTGCCGTGTGAGAAGTGCGATACTGCTGGGCCTGGCTGGCGAGACACTTTGAATGCAAACTACTGCATGGGCTTGAGGCCCCAAGACCCGTGAGGGGCATCTGCATGTGTCATGTGCTGGCTCTTGTGCGGAGGGGCCGAGGAGGGCTGCCTGAGAGCAGTGCTGGTCTGGAATATTCTTTTACTTTCCAGCTGCATTTCCCAATTTGGGCTTCAGTAAATACAACAGTAAACTCACTGTAAGAGTTTCCAGAACTCTGTTTTCAGAGTAGGTTTTAAAATATGCTGGATTTCTCTTTGGGGGGGCCAATTAAATCCATATTTTTTACCTGAAGTTGCTTTTTATTTCAATTATCAGATGAAGCTTTAATTTAGACATTGGATTGGAACTATTTTGAGCTCTCTGGAAGCTTCACAAATAAAGTGGGGGGAGGCAGGGCCCAGGTGGGTTTATACATCCCTGTGTATAAATCCCCAGGGAGTGTGGCTTACAGTCAGAGTAGTTACAGCCACCACCCACCAGTCTCCGGCTCTGCAGCCCTGGAGGTAAGAGTGGCTTTTAAGTGGTTGAAAACAAATACTTAGTGACACATGAAATTAATGCCAGTAAAACAGTTTGTAAGAACATAGTCACACCATTTCATCTCTGGCTGCTTTTGAGCCTAATGGCTGAGCTAACAGAATTGTTAGGACCTAGAAAGCTAAAATACCCTCTCTGGCCCTTCATGGAAAAGTTTACCAACCCTGAGAGGATGGGGTAAGGAGGGCCACCCCTGCTGGCCTGTAAGTCTGCTCCCACAGCCAGAGGAGTCTTCTCAAGTCAGATTGTGTCTGCCCCCCTGCTCCCATGGCGAGGCTCAAGTACTGCATGCCCCTTTAAGGCTGGCTGCCCTTCATTCCCTTGCTCTGTGCCAGTTCTAGAAGCCAGCAGTTCCAGGAACAGCCCACTCCCTGTCCTGTGTCTCCCATGAAAGCCACCTGTGCCATGACATGTGTTGCTATATACCTGTGTCCCACCTTGATGAGCCCTCACAACCAGGGACAAACCCAGGATTTCCAGTATCAGAGATGTCAAGGGCTCATCTGAGAGCTGAGTGCAGGTCTGGCTACAGGGGCTCTGCCAAGCAGTCAGGGAGGCAACAGGTAACAGTGTTCTGATCCTCTTACTGACTGGATGGTGAAAGATACAGACAGCGCCTTCTCTGGCAGGTATGGGGGCTGGTGACCAAGCAGAGCATATGCCGACTTACCTGGAACCTGGTGAGGCTGGTGATGGGAGCAGATGGCATGCGGTCGGATTCTGTGCCTCCAAAGGGTCAAGGGTCTTCCCAGCCTGCTGACTCTTCTCAGACTCTCCAGGGCCTGCAAAGTGGGCTGGCAGAGTGGACACACCAGCATGCCCGTGGAAACAAACAGCCAGGCAAACCTGGCTGGGGGCAAAAGGACTGGGTGTCTCTGGGCCAGCAGACAGAGAACGGGTGTGCGAATCCCAGTGCACATCCACTACCTGACGCATGCACCTCCAAGCCTCAGCCCATCTGTGGATGGAAAAGCACCCCCTACCTGCAGGGACTACTGACAGGCTTGAGCTAAGTTCTAAGTGACAGCCCTGTCCTCCTTTGGGGCCTCTGGGAAGGAGTTGTGCACACTTCTTGTGGATGCCAACACCAGGGTGGCCTGCGAGGTGCCTATCCACTGTCACCAGGTATATGATGTAGAGCGAGGAGTCCTGGCCACATGGCCCTTACATGGCAGTGGAGCTCAGAACCCTGCTGGGGCAAACAGGCCAGGCTCAGAACCCAGGTATCCATTATTCCATTTGCCAAATTCCAGTAGTCCTGCACAATAGCAGCCCCTACATCTCAGTGACTTTCAACCATAAACGTGTCCTCACTTGGGGACCAGCAGGGAGAGCCTCTTGAAGTCTCCCAGGGGTAACACTGCTTCTCCTGCCACCCTCCATGGTCACATGCTCAAAAGTCAGCATATGAAGTTCACTGCAACAGGGAAGCCTCATCCAGGTGGGGAGAAAAGGCTGATGAGAACAGAACATCAGACCCCATCCACTGACAGCCTCTCCTCTCTGTGCTTTGTCACCAGTGAAGCAAGACACCTCACACTACCCACGTTAATGAGTTAACAACATGCAGTGCTCAGCCTGGTGCCTGGCGTGAACGCCTGGAACTGCATTTGCTGGTCACACCTGTAACTCGTTTGTGCTCACGGCTGCATCTCCACTGCCTGATCCTTAGGGGGATCTTATACGTGTTTAGAATATATTTTAGGTCACAGTTTAGCACTATCGAGACCTTTAAAATCACATTCTGCCACATCTATTCCTACATCTAAGCAGTTTTAATACATCAAGTGATTTTACCATTATCATCACTGAATTTTAACAGAAGAAAAAAAAAACATACAAAAGCTGCCATGGCATGATTGTGCCCCTCCAGAATTCACATGGTGAAATGTTGATGCTCAGTGTGATCTGTTAAGAGGTGGGGACTTCGGGATGAGCTTAGATCATGAGGGTGGAGCCCCATGATGGGATCAGTGCCCTTACAGAAGAGATCCAGAGCTCCCTCACCCCCTCCACCTGTGAGGACACAGCCGGGAGAGGTCTGCAACCCCAAAGAGGTGCTGTGCTGACACCCTGATCTCAGGTTTCCAGCTCCAGAACTTCGAGAAATGAATGTGTATTGTTTAAGTGGCCCACTCTGTGGCATCTTGTTATGCCTCAGTAAAATATAGCACATCCCCTCGTGGGGTAGCATGTTTTACAGCCATTACATAGGACTGTCCTACTACTAAGAAGAGTTATATGAACACAAAGACACAGACACCCAGGGGAAGTTAAGGAGCCCAGCCAAGAGGGTTTCTGTGGCTGTTTAGGGGCCAAAGCACTTTAAGTTCCTTTTTTTTTTTTTAACTTTTGGGGTTTTTCCAATTTTATCATAAGTATATATCCCCTAAACATGGCTAACATCTGAGATAGAAGTATATAGCATAGAAAGCTTCCATCGTTATTTGAAGCAGACATGGCACAGTTTACCTGTACACATCCTTCTGGGGCCTGGGTGGCAGCTTGGACAGCCTAGTCCAGCTCCTGTAATCAGAGAGGCAGGGCCCTAGGATGCCAACCAGTGCTGAAGGAGATACAGTGAATTTGTGCCCTTGGCTGAGCCAGGACTGGGCCCCACCTGGGGGGTTCTACCTGGGAGCCTGGTCCAAATACACAGCAGCCTCCACTTCATCCTCAGCCTCCAGGAGCAGCCTCCCCCTTTCCCTGCACTTGACCTGCAGCTAAGTTGCCTCGACCCCGACTCGGAGAGGCCTTAACTGAGGTGGTGGGAGCTGACAGATGGAGCCTGGCATGGAGCAGTGGGGTGGGAAGAGGGGGAGGGGTTCTAACATGGATGTGGGAGTATGTCAGCTGGGCATCCAAGCTCATTTGCTGTTTTCAGAGGAAGTTCCTGCATGCCTTTTGGGCCTGTTTATCCTTAAAGGCTTGTGATCTGGTGTCCTGGCACAGAGCTCAGCCTAACGGCAAACCGCTGCAGACAGCAGTATCCCAAAGCCCCTACCTGGGGTGCAGTCATGCTGGGAGGGTGCAGAGGGGCCCTGCACACTGACACCCAAGGGGCACCTGGGCAAGGATCCTGCTCCCCTCTCCCCTGCACACTCCCACTGTTACAGATGGAATTGGGCCCCCCGCCCCCCAAACTCATGTTGAAGCCCTAACCTCCAGTGTGACTGGAGACAGGCCTTCAGAGAGGTGATTAAGATTAAATGAGGGCATTACATGTGGGGCCTGATCTGATAGGATGGTGCCCTTCAAATGGAAGAGCTCTCTCCTTCACACAGTGCACTGAAGGTCTGCCAGCCAGGCCTCACCAGGACCCTACCACAGGCTCCCAGCCTCCAAAACTGAAGAAATACAGTTCTGTTGTTTAAGCCACTTAGTCTGTGGCATTTTGTTATGGTAGCCTCAGCTGCCTGAGATGCCACCTGAGAGGCACCTGGGTAAGGCCCCTGCCTCTCCTCCCCTGCCACCAACTCCACTGTGGTAACAGCCTCCCCACCAGACTCCCAATCCCCGCCCTTGTGCCCCACATTCTGCTCTTAAGACAGCACCCAGTGTTACTATTTTAAGACAACTGTTGGACCACAGCTATTTCACTCAAAATTGAGCCAAAGCTCTTACAGAGAATACCGGTTGCAGCCATGCACTGCCCACTCTGCCCAAAGTCCCCACCTTTCAGGTCGCTGTGCTCCCTTGCTTCCTTCAAGTCTTTGCCACGTCCTCAAGGAGGCCCCCTGTGACCCAGTCCCGTGACCCTGCCTCCTGTCACCCATACCTGCTCTAATGTGTGCATCACTTATCAGCCTCTAACAAGCTCCACCCGTTATTTATTATGCATTTTGAAATGTCTCCCCTGCCCACTAGAATGTTGACTCCACCAAGTCAGGGATTTAAGACAGTAGAATGAAATGTCCACAATGAAACAAAGGCTTCACAAAAGCAGATGGGCAGAGACCTCAGAGGCTGAGCGACGTCATGGTGTCGGCACAAAGGCCTCGGCCTGGACCTCAGATGGGGACCAGATGCACGGCCACACCGGAGCAGCAGGTGCCCCCACCAGCGGCCAGACCAATGGCCAGGGGTTGGTCTGGTTTGACACCCACTTAGAGGAACATGTTTTTACAGTACTTTACTTCCAAAAAATGAAGATACAGCTGTCTTTTTCAATTAAACAGAGAATAACATCATATGTACTTTATATGAAGAGTGCCACTTGGGAAGGCAGGCTTTGCCTTGGAGTTGCCTGCCTGCCAGAAACCCCCCAGGGACCACAAGCCTGGCAGTCCCTCAGTCCTGCAATCTGTGCTCACACCTCTTCTCTAGGTCAGCCATCTCCTTCAGGACCAGGGCCACACTGTACCGCAGCTCCTGGAACTTGGCTGAGGAGACCTCGAAGCGGTGGGCTGACCCATCCGAAAGCTGCAGCTGCATCAGGACACTTGGCTGCAGGGAGCGGGCCAGGGTGCTGGTGGAGATCGCCACATCCACCCTCCACCTCAAGTTGGCAACATGGGGCAGCCAGGCCCCCTGATGCCTGGCCACAGAGTTGAGGAGAGGCCGCTGGCTTCCAAACACCACACTGGCCAAGTCCATGACCAGGTCTTGGGGGATGCAGAGCTCCTGGAGCTGGTCCTTGAAGGCATCGGGCTTCAGGCTGGTGGCGGGCAGCCGGAGCGCTTGCTGGAGCAGGGTGTGTGTGCCAGCTAGCAGTGCAGCCAACCGCTCCTCCGGCAGGTCTGCACCAGCCCCAAGGCGCTGCACAGCCTCCTGGCAGTCCTCTCCTTGCAGGCTGCTAACCACCAGTTTCAACAACTTCCTGAACGTGCCCCTGTCCAGGTCCCCCAGGAGCCGGGGCATTGCTGCCAGTTCTGGGGGGAGCTGGGCCCCCAGAAAACTCACCCGGCCTCTGTTACTGTCACCTGAGTGATGCAGGTATGGAGCTGTAGCCCCCATGGCAGACACTGCTGCTTTTTCCTCTTTGATCAGCCAACCTACAGGATGGGTCCCAGCTGCAAATGCCTGGGTCGGGAGGAGAGAAAAGCCCAGTGACTCCCATGTCCTTGGGACCAATGAATGCGGACACGGTCTTCACCTACCAGGCGCTAAAAGCCTGAAGCACTGGTGATAGTAAATGTGACAGGTGATGCCCCGGAAGCAAGTGGCAAAGGGGTCCTGGGAAGAGGGCAGGTTGGAGTTGGCCAGGAAGGGAGATGAGGTGGGGGGAAGGAAGAGAACCATAAAACAGGGGCGCACACATATTTCTTTAAAAAACGAAAGAATGAAGGAAAAACGTCCACAGAACACAGAGACAGCAGCCACCGTCCAAGGCACTTGACTACTCTGCTCTGCAGGAGCAGGCTATTATCCTCTCCTCACAGGAAGAAGCCCGAGGCTTAAGCTCAGCGTCCCAAGTTGGAACTAGAACCCAGGCCTATCTACTCTGAGGCCCACTTTTTCCACCACAGCACAGGGGAACAACCTCCCGGGAGGTGGGCCTGAGGGGCGTGAGGCAACCGAGGTACCGGCGGTATGGAGAAAAGGGCTGTGACGCTGAAAAACAGGAGCAGCACAAAGGTCACGGCACGTCTCAGGTGACCAGCCCACACGCCTGCGTTTGCAGGAGGAGGGTGCTCTGCCCACACAGCCGCACCGCGGGCTGGGACGGAGCCTAGCCAAGCGCAGCGCCCAGCCCCAAGCCCCAGGTCCTCGCGGCGCAGCGGGGTCGTGCGAAGGAGCGCCGGGCTCCCTCTACGGCCTCCTCGGACTCCACTCTCCCGGGAAGGCCGGTCCCGCACGCTGGTCGTCAACGACCACCCGCCGCCAACCGCTCGGACGTTCCCTCGCTGCCTGGCCAGTTTCAGGAGCGGCGAGCGGCCCGCTCGAGTCCTCACCCACCAGTACCCAGGGGAAGCCACCGGCCTCAAGGGTCCCGTTCCGGCCATCCGCCCCTGCTCCCGCCCGCGAAAGGCAGCCCCGGTCCCCGAGCCAACCCAGCACCTGACGAACGGTCCCGAGCCAGCGGCCTTGCAGAGCGACGCGGGGCCTGACGGAAGCGACCCACAGGCACTTCCGGCAGCTCTAGGGACCCGGGAGGACCGGCGCTCTGTGGTCCAGAGTGTGGCTCCACTGGAGGCAAGGTTCTTCGCGGGCTTCCCGGGTCCTGCTCTGCGCCCGGCCTGGACGCTGGGCAGTTGCCCAGACCAGGCGCCTCGCACAACCGTCACGGGGGCGTTGCTTATTTTCCTCGGTTCGTGTCCCCGCCGCAACATAATTTAAGGGCAGAGACACAGTAGGGAAACAGAGTCAAAGTTTTATTGAAAGTTACACACTTAGAGAAAGTGAGGGCGACCTTAAGACAGGGACCGTGGGTTTAGACAGAATAGGGTGAGGGCCTCCGGAAAAAGCAAGGCAAGATGATTACAATCAGAGTAATATTACCATATGCAAAGAAATCCCTATCAAAAGATGTAACTCTGGGGAGAGGAAATCCTGGGGCAAAATATCTCTAAAACCGAATCAGTCAAAAGGAGAGGTAAAGTTTAAGACCAGTTTAATGCTTACAAATTGCAGTCTGGAACCGTCTCTCTCAGGCTCTGACAGAAGCAAGCAAATCCTCCCCCTCACCTCTCAGGTTCAGATAAGCCCTTAGTCGCCCAGGTAATTACCCACTGACATGGAGATTAATGACTCTCCACCCCTGAGGAACACCTGTTGATATGCAGATGTACCCCAGGCGAGGTATTCTGGAAACATTACCATTTTACCTACAGCCAGATAATGACAGTCAGCCCAATGTAACTATGCAAAGAAACCCCTACCGAAACTCCTTGTTAAACATTAAGAAAAGTCAGGGTCACATTAATTATCAGTTAAAGTTCAAAAAGCCAGCAGTAACTTGGCTTAGAATGTTTGATATACCCCAGATAAAGGAAAGTATCTTAGCATAGCCCACGTTTTTTATTGTGTTAATCATGCCTTTTTGTTCTGTTATTCTGGGGAGGAATCAGAGCAATACATTTCTTGTGTTAAGTTAATTTTGCAGAATTACCTGGAGGACTGATAAGAGACTTAATGTCTCATCAAAGATGAACATTTTGCGACCACTTAACAAGTCTACATCCCTAGCCCTTTGTCACATTTTTGAAAAATCCTTTCAGGGCTCACCTCTCCCTGAGGTCACCCATACTAAGTGGGTAGCCTTAACTAAAACTCAAACCTTCCAGCTCTTCTCTGAGGTAGCCCAAAGTCCCCGTTCTTCGAGCATGCACCTATTTGCCTGAAAAAAACTTCCCACTGCTCAATTTACAACGTTTTGTCTCTGCGCTTTTCCAGTGGTAAATGTCTTTGTTACTTTGTTTTTTCATTCTAATCCTCCGGATTTAAGCTTAAACTGTTAGGGAAAATACTGAAAAAAGCCTGGACTGGATCACCGACAGAAAAAACCAAGCGGCACTCGGAGTTCTTGGAGTGTTGAGGCTTTATTTCACACCGGCGGGCTCAGAGGGGAGTAATCTCCCAAAAAGTCTGAGCCCCGAACAAAGGAAAAGGGAGCGATTTATACCTTTCTGCTTCCTTATCTGTAACATTCCTAGGTACACAGCAAGCGAGCAGGCAAGGGGGAGGGAGTTTAGGGAGCGAACCTTGGGACCCGGTGCTGGGCAGCATGGGGAAACCAAGGGAGTGTTTTTTTTGTTAGGGTTGAGGAGGGGGGCGAGGCAGAGAGTAGCCACCTCGTAAATTACTGTCCTTGTAGTGTTGTTTATGTTGAGGAGGGAGGGGTGCGAGACAGAGTGGAGCCACCCGCTAAGGTTGCTGTCCTTGTAAATTTGCCCTATCAAAACCTTCACTCTCTTTGTCCTATTTCAGATAAGGAGGGAGGGGCTGCTGAGATCTCAGATCTGGGCTTGCAAATTACCGTCGCCTGGGTGCTCCGGAAGGAGCTGCAGTTTACGGTCATGCTCTTTAGCAGCCTGCCTGAAAGTCTACTTTCTTTGCCTCTAGGAAGTTTGCAGAACATAATCTCACTCCAGCCAGGGCTCTGCGGCTCCCCCAAATCCTGGGGTGGTGGGGACTCAATTCCCACCCAGTACAGATCCAAGCAAATACTGGACGCCAGGTGACACTGGCTTAAGGAGTTGGCAGGAGATGTGCCCCATGCTGAGCAGCAGTTCAATGACCTTCCTTTATCATTCTGTCCTGTCATTCCCTGAAATTCTCGCTTTAACAAATTCATCTTGTACTCTGATTTGCCTGCTTCTCCGAACCGACTTCCTCCCGGCAGTATTATTCCAAAGAAGATATACAGACGGCCAATAAGCATTTGAAGAGATGCTCAAAAGCACTAATCAGGAGGGGAATGCATATCAAAACCACAAGGAGACAACAGCGCACCTCCACATCAGTTGGCGGCGCGGACCACAGACATCTGGGTCATCCTGTGGTCCTAGAGCAGCACCGGAGGCGCCTGGGCCCTCGGGGTAGCGGCTTCCTGTCCCTTAGTCTCGGATGTGGGAGGAGGCAGGGCGTCCCGCGCCTGCGCAGCTCGGCCCGCCCTCGTCCCCGCCCCTTTCACCTGACCTCGGCTGGCTTTGGCCGCCCAGGTGCGCCTGCGTGTGCAGCTCCTGCAGCCAGGTGCCTGTGCGCCGGGCGGGTTGCGAGCTGCCGGGCGAGAGCCACCGCGTTGCGACAGCGGATGTGGAAATTCTGGAGGGGCGGGCAGGACAGGAGGCCGGGCTGGTCGTGGGCCCAGGCGCGTCCAAGCAGCACCCTGGTGGTTTCAGCAGTGGCCGCGATGGGCGGGGCCGACGCGCGGTGGGTCCGGGGGATCATTTCGGCAGAGGGTCGGCCCTGACCCGCCTGGGGGCGCGCGAGAGGAGACGGCCTGTGCCTGCAACCCTGAGAGGCCAGAGTTCTAGGCCCTGGGAGCCGCTGAGTCTGCGAGGCCAAGAGGCGGCCTGGAAGGTATTGGGGAGGAGAGGGCGGGATGGGAGCTAGGGTGGGCAGGCGGGGCTGTGGCGGAGCGAGGACGCCACGGCAGCTTGGCCTAAAGGGGCGGCGAGGCTTTGGGTGGCCAGTCGAGAGGCTGCGGGAGGCGTGAGGAGGACGCAGGCTCGCGGCTGCACCCTCAGGAGCAGGCTTAGCCTCCTCCCCCAAGTCCTCGTGCCCTGGCTGTAGGGGCACCAGCCTGCACTCCTCAGCCCCGGGCCCACGTGGACTCCGTCCCTGCGGGCTCTAGGGAGTTTCCGTGCCACTCTGGGCAGTGGGCACGCGTTGGATCCTGCTTCAGAGTGATCTGCCTCTGACCAGCAACTTTTATATAACTTTGATACGCAACTTTACTGATGGCTCCCGGAGGCCACTCCAGGAGCCCGATTCTGCCGTTCACCTGGAAGTTAATAGAATGACTTAATGACAGTGAATGGGTCTGTGTGGGGCCCGTCCCCGCAAGGGTGAGCCGGGGAGGCCCAGACCAGGGCAGCTCCCTCAGCTCTTGAATCTTCCCTCAGATCCGCTCTGCTGGGATGGCAGCCCCACTCGGGCCTCCAGCGCCCCAGGTGAGCTCACCTTCTTCCCTGACCCTACTCCTCTGGAGCGGAGAGTCCGGCGCCTGGAGAAGCCAGGAGTCTGAGCACCCACAGGAAGGGCTGTGGATGGGACGCTCGCCCTCCCCCGGGAGCGGGGCTTGGGGACTCAGCTGGTTCCCATGGCCCAGGAGGGCGCCTGGCCTCGGGCTGACCGAGCAGCGGGGCAGCGGCCTCCTGTCATTTCAGGAGGCGGTGCCGCTGACCCTCCAGGACGTGGCTGTGTACTTCTCTCTCGCAGAGGGGCAGCAGCTGGGCCCAGACCAGTGGGCGCTGTACAGGGACGTGATGCTGAAGAACTACGAGCTCATGGCCTCCCTGGGTGAGGCTCTCCGCCCCGCTGGCCTAGGGGCCTCTAGGAGCTGCGGGTGGGGGGCAACACTTACGCACTCCGGAGCCCAAAGAAGAGGATCCTGCCTATGTCCCCCGGTACCAGTGTGCTCTCTGCATATTCCCTGCCTTGCTCCCAGTTTCAGAGGCTACACTCTGAGATGCCCATGCCCACCTGTGTACCCTAGGGGCAGGAGAACTGATGAGTGAAGTCTCTCAGTGCTCACTGCCAGCCTCTGCCTCCCCTGACCAACCCCCTTCCTGTCCCCCAACACTGCACACACTTTGTGTACCCCCACCCACCATGCACGCTCCCACCTGCCCAGGGGGCTCCCACAATACTTCTCACAAGGCCTGGAAGACCCAGTGGGCAGTGCCCTTCCCCCAGCTCTGCAGGCCACCAGCTCAACAGGGCCCTCACACCTCGACAGGACTCCCTGTCCCTAAGCCAGAGCTGATTTCCCAGTTGGAGCAAGGTGAAAAGCTGTGGGTCCTGGATCTTCTGAGTGCTGAGGAAGCAGAGGCCTTGAGCAGCTGCTGGGCAGGTGAGATTCCGTGGGGAGCTTGCCTAGAGCAGCAGCCCATTTGCTTTCAGATGTTCAGACTGGAGGCTGGTTGGGTAATGAGTCTCACCTCAAGGGGCCCCTGGGGCAGTCTCAGACACAGTGCCTTAAGAGGCTCATTTTACAAGCTTGGATTGTTTGCTTCATCTGAAAAAGGTGGGTTTGAGCTGCACAGGTCCACTTATACGCAGATTTTTTTTTCAATAAATATATTGGAAACATTTTTGGAGACTAGTGACAATTTAGAAAAACATTTTATTTTCTCTAGTTTATTTTTAAAAGCCAGTATATAATATACAAGGACTGTTTGTGTGACTGTTAAGGTTTCTGGTCAATGGTAGGCTATTTGTAGTTAAGTTTTGGGGAGTCAGAAATTACATGAGATTTTGACTGTTTAGGGGTTGCACGTGCTCCTAACCCTGTACTTCAACAGTCAGCTGTATAGTTTTTCTGTTCATTATGGAAGTTTGCATTTCTTTTCAGTGATCACCTCCATGGTTAAACCTTTATAACAGCCGAATTCCATTTGTATAATTTTTATCTCACCCTCTTTCTTAAGACAATAGCTGTTGATTCTCTACATGTTCACCTATAAAATAAGCTTCTATCCTTTTTCTTCTCCATCCCCCAATTTTAGTGAACAGTCTTCCTTTTTTTCTTTAATGTTTACCTTTGTTCTGTTGAACATACTTCTATTTGACTTGTCACCTTGAAGTGTTACCTTTCACTTCCAGCTTCTAAGACAAGCAGTGATTTTGTTCTGCTTTCCACCTTTTCTCCCCGTTATCCTCCCATTTTGATCAATTTGTTGTTCCTACATTGTCAAACATGTACCACTTCATCACGCATCCCCTCCTTTGCTGGCACCTTAGACTTGTAGTTAAATGCATTGATTGTCTCCATCCTCTCACCCAAACTTTATCCATCATCTCTTGGATGGATGGAGTTTATCTTAAAGTAGTTAGTTTATTCAGAAAGGCTCTTGTGAATAATATACCCCAAATTTGTACACATTAAAAATTAGTTGTACACATATAATATAGCTGGGGGTGCGGGGGAGTGGGGAAGGCCGTATATAAAGAGAAGACAAGTAATGATTCTATAGCATCTTACTATGCTCATGGACAGTGACTGTAATGGGGTATGTGGGGGGGACTTGATAGGAGGGGGAGTCTAGCAACCATAATGTTCAAGTAATTGTACATTAACGATATAAAAAAAAAATTAGTTATAGAAGAACAACAAATGCTGGAGAGGATGTGGAGAAAGGGGAACCCTCCCACACTGCTGGTGGGAATGTAAGCTAATTCAACCATTGTGGAAAGCAATACAGAGGTTCCTCAAAAAACTAAAAATAGAAATACCATTTCACCTAGGAATTTACCCAAAGAATAGAATTTCTCAGATTCAAAAAGGCATATGCACCCCTATGCTTATTGCAGCACCATTTACAATAGCTAAGATATGGAAGCAACCTAAGGGTCCATCAGTAGATGAATGGATAAAGAAGAGGTTGTACATATATACAATGGAATACTACTCAGCCATAAGAAATAAAAAAATTCTGCATTTGCAACAACATGGATGGAGCTGGAGGATATGCTCAGTGAAATAAGCCAAGTGGAGAAAGACAAGTACCAAGTGATTTCCCTCATTTGTGGAGTGTAACAACAAAGCAAAACTGAAGGAACAAAACAGCAGCAGACTCAACAGACTCCAAGAAAGGAGTAGTGGTTATCAAAGGGGAGGGGTGGTGAAGGGCAGGTGGGATGGGAGGGAGAAGAGGATTCAGGGGTATTATGATTGGTGCACATGGTGTGGGGGTCATGGGGAAGACAGTGTAGCACAGAGAAGGCAAATAGTGACTGTGACACCTTATTACACTGATGGACAGTGACTGCAATGGGGTATGGGGGGCACTTGATAATATGGGTGAGTGTAGTAACCACATTGTTTTTTCATGTGCAACCTTCATAAGAGTGTGTATCAGTAATACCTTAATAAAAAATTAGTTGTATGAAGCCTTTATGGTAGTTCTAAAGGTAGAGTCTTTGATCGATCATGTGAGTTATTTCTTCTTATAAGCACTTAAAGTTATAAATTTTCCTCTAAGCACAGCTTTAGATATATATCACAAAGTTCTAATGTTATATTTTCATTATCATTTAATTAAAAATCTAATTTTCCTTGTGATTTCTTTGGCCAAATGATTATTTAGATATGTGTTGTTTAATTTCCAAATAGTTCATGTTTTCCTACTTATTTTATTATTAATTTATAATTCTGTTGTGGTCAAAACATTATGATATAATTCTTTTTACATTTATTTGCTCTTGTTTTATGAACCAAAATTTGGTCTATCCTGCTCAATGAACCTACCATGTAAACTTAAAGGGAGGATATTTTGCTGTTAAGGAGTTGTATAAATATCAATTAAGAGAGACTATTGGTGGTATTGTTCACATCTTCTGTGTCTTTGCTGATTTTTTTGTCTAGGTATTCTTTTAGTTGCTGAGAGGAGTGTTAAAATACACAGGTACAACTGTGGAATCTTTTCCTCCCTTTAATTTTTTCCATGTTTGCTTCATGTGTTTTGAAGCTGTGTTATTGGGCTCATTCACATTTATGATTATTATTATAAATGATCCCTCTTTATCTCTGGTAATACATTTTGTTTTGAAATGATATTTTATCTGTTACTAATATAGCAACTCTAGCCCTCTTATGCTTTCTGTTAGCATGATATATCTTTTTTCCATCTATTTAATTTCAACCTGGCTGTGTCTTTATACTTTAAGAGAATCTCTTGTAGACAGCATGCCATTAGGTCTTGTTTTTTTAATCCATTATTGAATATCCTTCACCTTAATTGAAGTGTTTAGTCCATTAATACTTTTTTTTTGGAATTATTAATATACAATTACATGAGCAACATTGTGGTTACTAGATTTCCCCCCATTATCAAGTCCCCCCCACATACCCAATTACAGTCACTGTCAATCAGCGTAGTAAGATGCTATGGAATCACTACTTGTCTTCTCTGTTTTGTACAGCCCTCCCCATGCCCCCGCCAACATTATGTGTGCTAATTGTAATGCCCTTTATTCCCCTTATCCCTCCCTTCCCACCCATCCTCCCCAGTCCCTTTCCCTTTGGTAACTGTTAGTCTACCCTTGGGTTCTGTGAGTCTGCTGCTGTTTTGTTCCTTCAGTTCTTGCTTTGTTCTTATACTCCACAGATGAGTGAAGTCATTTAGTACTTGTCTTTCTCCGCCTGGCTTATTTCACTGAGCATAATACCTTCTAGCTCCATCCATGTTGTTGCAAATGGCAGGATTTCTTTTTATGGCTGAATAATACTCCATTGTGTATGTGTACCACCTCTTTATACATTCATCTGCTGATGGACACTTAGGTTGCTTCTATATCTTGGCTATTGTGAATAGTGCAGTTATAAACATAGAGGTGCATATATCTTTTTGAATCAAGGATTTTGTTTTCTTTGGGTAAATTCCTAGGAGTGGAATTGCTAGATCAAATAGTATTTATATTTTTAATTTTTTGAGGAACCTCCATACTGCTTTCCACAGCAGTTGCACCAAGTGTCATTTCCACCAGCAGTGAAGGAGATCTTTCCTTTCTCCTCATCCTCACCAGCATTTGTTGTTTCTTGTCTTTTGGATAATGGTCATTCCAGCTGGTATGAGGTGGTATCTCACTGTGGTTTAATTTACATTTTTCTAATGATTAGCGATGTGGAGCATCTTTCATGTGCCCATTAGCCTTTTGTATTTATTTATTCTTTGGAAAAATGACTGTTCAGGTCCCCTGTCCATTTTTTAATTGGGTTATTTTTTTTTGGGTGTTGAGGTGTATGAGTTCTTAATATATATTAGATATTAACCACTTATCAGATAAGTCATTTATGAATATATTCTCCCATACAGTAGGTTGGTATCCTATGCTGTATAGAAGCTTTTTAATTTGATGTAGTCCCACTTGTTCATTTTTTATTTTGTTTCCCTTGCCCGAAGAGATGTGCCGAGGAAGAAGTTGCTCATGCTTATATTTAAGATATTTTTGCCTATGTTTTCTTCTAAGAGTTTTATGGTTTCATGAATTCAATTGAAGTCTTTGATCCATTTGAGTTTACTTTTGTGCATGGAGTTAAACAATAATCTAGTTTCATTCTCTTACATGTAGCTGTCCAATTTTGCCAACACCAGTTGTTGAAGACACTGTCATTTCCCCATTGTATGTCCATGGCTCCTTTATCATTTATTAATTGGCCATATATGCGTGGATTTATATCTGGACTCTCTATTCTGTTCCATTGATCTATGGGTCTGTTCTTGTGCCAGTACCAAATTGTCTTGATCACTGTGGCTTTGTAGTAGAGCTTGAAGTTGGAGAGCATAATCCCCCCTGCTTTATTCTTACTTCTCAGGATTGCTTTGGCTATTCGGGGTCTTTTGCGGTTCCATATGAATTTTAGAACTATTTGTTCTAGTTTGTTGAAGAATGCTGTTGGTATTTTGATAGGGATTGCATTAAATCTGTAGATTGCTTTAGGCAGGATGGCCATTTTGAGAATATTAATTCTTCCTATCAGTGAACATGGGATGTGTTTCCATTTATTCATGTCTTTTTAATTTCTCTTATGAGTTTCTTGTGGTTTTCATGGTATAGGTATTTCCGCTCCTTGGTTAGGTTTATTCATAGGTATTTTATTCTTTTAGATGCAATTGTGAATGGAATTGTTTTTCTGATTTCTTTTTCTGCTAGTTCATCGTTAGTGTGTAGGAATGCAACAGATTTCTGTGTTGATTTTGTATCCTGCAACTTTGCTGAATTCAGTTATTATTCTAGTAGATTTGGGGTGGATTCTTGGGTTTGTTATGTACAATATCATGTTATCTGCAGTGAGTTAACTTCTTTCTTGTCAATCTGGATGCCTTTTATTTCTTTTTGTTGTCTGATTGCCATGGCTAGGACCTCAGTACTATGTTGAATAAAAGTGGGGAGAGTGGCCATCCTGTCTTGTTCCTGATCTTAAAGGAAAGGCTTTCAGCTTTTCACTGTTAAGTATGATGTTGGCTGTGGGTTGTCATATATGGCCTTTATTATGTTGAGATTCTTGCCCTCTATACTCATTTTGTTGAGAGTTTATATCATGAATGGATGTTGAATTTTGTCGAATGCCTTTTCAGCATCTATGGATATGATCATGTGTTTTTTGTCCTCCTTTTTGTTGATGTGGTGGATGATGTTGATGGATTTTCAAATAGTGTGCCATCCTTGCATCCCTGAAATAAATCCTACTTGATCATGATGGATGATCTTTTTTATGTATTTTTGAATTCGGTTGCTAATATTTTGTTGAGTATTTTTGCATCTATGTTCATCAGGGATATTGGTCTGTAATTTTCTTTCTTTGCAGTCTCTTTGCCTGGTTTTGGTATTAGAGTGATGCTGGCTTCATAGAATGAGTTTGGAAGTATTCCCTCCTCTTCTACTTTTTGGAATGCCTTAAGAAGAATGGGTATTAGCTCTTCGTTAAGTGTTTGGTAGAATTCAGCTGGGATTTTGTTTTTGGGAAGTTTTTTTATTATTAATTCGATTTCATTGCTGGTAATTGATCTGTTCTGATTTTTGTTTTCTCCTGGTCAGTCTTGGGAGGTTTTGTTTTTCTAGGAAGTTGTCTGTTTCTTCTAGGTTGTCCCAATTTATTGGCGTATAATTTTCCATAGTATTCTCTAATAATTGTTTGTATTTCTGTCATATCTATTGTGAGTATTCTTTTTTTTCTGATTCTGTTTATGTGTGTGTGCTCTTTTTTCTTGAAAAGTCTGGCTAGGGGTTTATCTATTTTGTTTATTTTCTCAAAGAACCAGCTCCTAGTTTCATTGAATTTTTTCTGTTGTTTTATTTTTCTCTATTTCTGCTCTGATCTTTATTATGCTTTATTTGTTTTGCTTTGTCTGTTTGAGATGTTAGAAAGAGGGCCTTCTATTGAATTTTGGCTCCATTTGTTCTTTTTTTTCTAGTTTCTCTGTTAGTTTAGATTATTTATTTGGGGTTGTTCTTGTTTCTTGCGGGAAGCTTGTATTGCTATGTACTCTCCTCTGAGAACTGCATTTGCTGCCTCCCAGAGATTTTGGGCTGTTGTGTTTTTGTTTTTCATATTTGAACATTTTTTAGAATTCCTTTTTAACTTTCTTATTGGCTATTTAAGTGATCTTTTTTCTTTTTTTTAGTGATTTTCCTCGGGATTACAATATACGTACTTAAGTTTGTACTTATAGTTCATCATGAATTACTTCGCTTAAAGTTTAGAAATCTTTCAGTCATCCCTCATCCTTTATGTTATACTTGTTATATGTGACACATCTGTATATTTTTTTAAACTCTACAAGAAAGTGTTATGTTTAGTTTTAAACTGTTTACAAAAAAATGTAGTGTACAAAATATTGAGAGGAGAAAGGCCAAGCAATACTCTAATGCATCTACTGCAATATTGTTCACATTAAGGCTCTTCACCTGAAGAACTTGCCTTAGCATTTCTGTGGTGAACATCTACTGCATCAATTCTCTAGTTTTCTTTTACATAAAAATACCTTTGCTTTAATTCTTGAGTGATAATTTCCTTTGGATATAGAAATCTGGTTTTATAGAGGTTTGTTTGTTCCATTTAGCACTTGAGAGATGTTCCACCTTCTCTTCGCCTCCATGGCTTTTGATAAGGATTCAGCTCTCAGTTGTATCACTGTTTCTCCGTAATAAGTCATTCTCTGGCTTCCAAGATTTGCTCTTTAGTAGGAGTGTGTACATATGTATACTAAGACTTGTGAATTTTATTGTCTGTACTTCAATAAAAATGTTTTTAACTAAGCAAACAATAATAAGATAACATCTCACATAGAGAAAGCAAAACAGAAAGGTTGTTTTTTAGGTTTGGTTTTCAACAGTTTGTGACATGCCTCAGTATGCATTTCCTTGTGATTCTTCTGCTTTTGATGTTTAGCATCTGGGTTCTGCAAATTTCTAGTTTTAATCGAATTTGGGAAATTTTTGGACATTATTTCCCCACATTTCTTTCTGTACCCTACTGTCTCTGTTCTCTTTATGGGATTCCAATTATAGCTGTGTTTGACTGCTTAATGTCCTCTAACAGGTCCCTAAGGCTCTGTTTATTATTATTTTTTGTTTATTATTTTTAAAAGCTTTTTAAATCTGTCTTATTCACTTCAGGTGATTTCTACTAACCTAGATTCAAGTCCATTTACTCTTTCTTTGCTGTATCCACTTGGCTCTTAGGTCTGTGAATGAATTTTTTAATTTAGAAATTGTATTCTTGAGTTCTAGAATTCCCAGTCTGTTCTTTTTTAGTGATTATATTTTTCCACTGAGACTTCCCAATTGCCTGATATTTTCATGTTTTGTTTTATTTCCTTGAAGATGATTGTAATAGTTGCTTTCAAATTCTTCTCTGCTAATTCCAACATCTGGTTCATTTCAGGGTCCACCATGGTTGATTTTCATTTCTCATGCAAATGTGTTGCATTTTCTTGGTTCTTTGTACATCGGCTAATTTTGGAGTGGTGATTCTAGATTCCATTATTCTTCTGTGGTGAGCATGTTTTCTTTGTTCTAACAACTAATTTGCGTGGCTGGGCTTGAACTAGAAACTTCATTTCTTATGCATCATCTGGGGCATCTTCAGGCATTTTGCTCTTTGCTGGTCTGCTCTGGGTGCGTTCTGTGCACGTGTGGCTCAGGTCAGTCAGAGACATGGGTGTGAAGAGTGTGGGGCTCCCCCCTTTCTGCTCTTTCCTTCCAGGAATCCTACCTTATCTTTAGAGTTCAGAGTGCCTGGCCTCTCAGGGCTGAGAATGTCCTCATTTCCCCAGACCAGAAACACTGTGTTTTTCCACTTGTACCCCTGCCTCTGCAAACAGTGAGACTGCACTCAGCATCAGGCTAAGAGCCAAGGGAAGGGGACTTAGTGTGCCAGCCTCCCTCCGAGGGAGTGTCCCTCTGCACCAGCCACGTGAGCCCGTGCTCACTCCAGGGCCTTTGCATGGCTGCCTCCATGTTGTACCCTGGCCCCCTGCAGGTGGGCGGTGGTCTTGTGTTGTTGTCCATCAGGTGCAGGAGCAGCAGCTGTGCGGCCTTTATGCCTGAGAACTTGATTCACGTTTTCTTTCTTTAAATAACTTGTAGGTCTTGTTCCACTGTCTTCTGACATCAGACAGAGCTCTCACCGACCTGTTCTCTTTTCCTTACAAGTGAATTGACCTCTTCTCATGGATGCTTCCGCAAGTTCTCTATCTTTAAAGCCCCCAAATTTCCAAGGGCTTCCCTCAGTGGTGATGCTCTGGATCAGTTTGCCCTTCCAGTCTGCAGATTCAGGTATTTTACTTCAGAAAAGCACTCTTGAATCATAGGCTTAATTATTGGAGGTTTAGTTGTTCGTCTTGTTTATGACAGCTTTCTGCTATTAGTTGTTACACTTATTTATACCCTTTGAAGACTCCAAATGAGTGTGCAATGGATCTCTTTTGTCCACCTCTATATCCATCATTTTCTCTCCAATCCTTTTAAAATTTACTTCTTCATCTCTGTGTGTTGTGTAGTGTGTATTCTCCTGGGTTTCTTCACTAAGAATTGTTTTCTTGTCCCTCTCTCCTCCAAACCTGTCAGTCTATTTTCTGCCTCTTGTCTGGCCATCACCTCCAAGAGTGCTCACCCCTTCTTTAAGCTCTGGTGCTTCTGCTTTGGATTCCTTCATATCTTCACATTTTTGTTTGTTTTTAGTTTCTGTTGCGTTAGATCAGTCTTCATTTGCTTAATGGCGACACAGCTGTGCTGACTTTTGTTGGCCATGCAGCTGTGTTAGTCTTCCCTCCTGCCCTCCTGCTGTTCCTTATGGCTTCATGAAGATACGGGAAGACTTAGAACTGAACGTGTTCCTACTGAGACCTGACACTGAAATCCAGATTTAAAATTTATGTTTCCTTCTAGATTGGGTGGGGAGAGAGATCTATATGCCTTTCTCCACAACTTCCCATTTAGATGCTTGAATTTGTAATTGTTCCATAGTGTTTTCTCTGTTTTCATCTTCATGTGGTCTGTTTTATTTACATGTTATCTGTTACTTAGCCAGTATTTTCTTTAAATTAAGGTACCATTGATATACAAATTTGTGATGGTTCTCATGAGCAACATTATTGTTTCAACACTCACCTATATTATCAGTCCCCCCACCCCATTGCAGTAACTGTCCATCAGTGTAGTAAGATGTTACAGAGTCATTACTTGTCTTTTCTGCGCTGTACTGCCTTCCTTGTGACCCTCCTACATTATGTATGCTAATTATAATGCCCCTTAATATTCCCTCCCCACCCCCTTTGGTAACCACTATTCCCTTCTTGGAGTCTCTGAGTCTGCTGCTGTTTTGTTCCTTCAGTTTTGCTTCGTTGTTATACTCCACAAATGAGGGAAGTCATTTGGTACTTGTCTTTCTCCGCCTGGCTTATTTCACTGAGCATAATACCCTCTGACTCCATCCATGTTGTTGCAAATGGTAGGATTTGTTTTCTATTTATACTTAGCCAGTATTTTAACGTAATGAACTCTGGAATTTTTTACTGATAGGGGCTTAAGTAGCACTCCTCCACTGTCCCTGAACACAAGCAAACTGCCAGTACTGCTGTTAGAGGCCTGATAAATTCTAACTTCCACTGGCTTTTTCTCTTTTCTTTTTTGTTGAAGTGTAATTGATATATAATATATTTGTTTTAAGTATACAATATAGTGATTTGAGTTGTCTACATTAGGAAATGCTCACCTCAACTAGTGTAGTTACTGTCTGTCAACCTAGACAGATAATAGAGAACTATTGACTATATTCTCTAGGCTGTACTTTCAGCCCATGACTAATTTATATTATAATTGAGATTTTTGTGCCTCTTTATTTCCTTCACGTATTTCACCCACCCCAATCCCTTTGCCATAGTAACCACCAGTTACTTCTCATTGAGTCTTTTTCTGTTTTATTTTGCTTTAAATTCCACATATAAGTGAAATTATATGGTATTCATCTTTCTCCACCTAGCTTATTTCACTGAGCCTAATACCCCTTAGGTCCATCCATGTTGTTGCAAATGGCAGAATTTCTTTTTTATGGCTGAATAATATTCCATTGTGTATATGTACCATGTCTTCTTTATCCATTCATCTGTTGATGGACATGTAGGTTGCTTCCATATCTTGGCTACTATAAATAATGTGGCAATAAACATAGGGGTGCATTATATCTTTGAATTAGTAATTTTGTCTTTTTTAGGTAAATTCCCCGAAGTGGAATTGCTGGGTGGTATTGTATTTCTATTTTTAGTTTTTTGACAAACCTCCATACTGCCTTACACAGTGGCTGCACCAATTTGCAAATCTGCCAGCAGTATGCAAGGGTTACCCTAACTTTTTCTCTTTACTATGACCTGTCAATCATACAGAGGTTCTGGATTCTGTAGAATTTATATGCAGTGCTTTTCCCCAACCTCTTTTTATGAAAGTTTACAAACATACATCAAAGTTTAAGGAGTTTTGTAGTTACCCACTCTCCCCCAGCTGCACCCTGCCTTTTTATTGTGCTTGATTATCACACGTTTACCTATCTCTCTATCCCTTTACCAGAACAGTAATTTGTTGTTTTTTTCAAACTAATTGTAGATATCATTTCACTTCCTTGAAATATATGTGTGTCATTAATAGGAAATGAGTATTTATAGTTTTTTTCTTTTTTTAGGTAAAATTTACATGAGTGAAATGTACAAATCTTCAGTGTAAGTTTATGGAGTTTTAGCAAATAGATACATCCATGTAAACCAAACTTCTATCAAGATATAGAATGTCATTGTTACCCAGAAAGTTCCCTTGGTATGCAGTACATTTTGAGGGCATACACACCTTTATTGGCTAGGGAAAGATTAAGAGGTGAACAGTTTTATAAAACTATACCTCTAACAGCCACAGTTTTGCCTAAAGTGTAAAAGAAGCTATTCTGAACTTGCAGTGGAATTAGACTGTTACATATGGTTAGGGCCACACTGAGAACAAGATGCCCTGTGTGGCATTTGGTCCTGCTGTCCAGGTGTCACATGAATCTTCTCAGGTGAGATCTGATGTCCTGGGGCTCCCCCCAGTGCTCATGAGAAGACCCCCGCCCCTGAGAAACACTGGAGTCCTGTCCAGGACGAGGGAGGAGAACAGGCCCCAGGGAAGAAGAGTGCCATCCTGGAGACAGTGCCAGCCTGAGGACGCCCCTCACAGAGCTGCCTTCAGACAGATGGGAAAAGGTGCTTCTGTTTCTGTTGGGTTTTCTCCTGCAAAAGAGCAGTGGTGCACAGGTGCCCTGCCTTAGAAGTAGTCACCCCAAAGCCCCAGGGTTTGTTGGAGGATGAGGCGCCTGGGCCAAGCCTGTCTGTTGTTAGATGCAGGAAGTGGAGGTTTCTTGGCACCTAGAGGGTGTCTCCTGGAGACCACAGACATGTTCTTGGGCTCGTCCATTGCACCTTTCTAATCATGCCCTGAGGGTGCCTGGCAGCACCTGCGTCTGGACTCTCTCCGTGTGTAGACCCACCTGCGCCAGGCCTCCACATCCATGATGTCTGTGAGCCTCGTGTCCTCTCACCCCAGCTGTCCCAGCACAAGATGGCCCCTGGGTGGCAGCAGAGCCTCCGCCTGCTGCTCCCATGCCAAGGTGGCTAAGGCAGTGGTCTGAGTTGCAGTTTTCTCAGTTCTGTTTTGGCCATGTACGAGTGCACAGGTTTGATGGGTCTGCCGTAACTCCAGCAAGCAGTGAGTGAGTGTCCAGCTGTGGGTGCAGTCGCCCACCTGGGCTGGCTTGCTGGGCAGCAGCAGCTTTGCCCACACAGTCGGGAGCCCAGCACAAGGGGTGCTTCATCTCCATGTTCTCAGAAAGGAGAGACAAAGTGCATATACAGCTGGAGATCTATTTTTAAACTTGGATTTATATCAAAGTGAGGCATCAGAGAGGAACCTAGTATCTAACAGTAATTTTGTGTTATTATTAAAAGGAGATTATAGAAAAAACTTATGTAAAAAGTATGTAGTTTTTCCCAGTTTCTCTCTCCTAACTTGTGTAACAAGGAGCTTTAAGGTTGAAGTCTGATTTTTCAAAAAATTTCATATAGATATGTGGGCACTGGGCAGAGCTCTTTAAGGAATTTTGAAATAGCTTTAAAATCCCTTCAAATGATTGAAGAATGACAGAAAAATAATCACATTACTAACAAAACATAATGCAAAATAAACATTAAGAATCATTAGAGAAGCATCAATTTAAAAAATTGTATAAATCTATAATTTTATACTCAGACTAAGTGGACAGTGTATTATTGCTCCACAGCATTTTACAATAATGTTGGGATTTCTTTGTTGCATTCTAAAGGGCCACTCATTTGTATTTTTAAAAATTTATCATATTTTAATAGTAATCCATGTTCATGTTGCACTTCCATGAAGTAAATCCTGGTTTAGAGAATGGTCACTTTGTTGTTGTGATAAAACCCAGTTTAAAAAATACAAGCAGCAACTGTTTTGGTATGAAAGTCACATGGATTAAAAAGTGCCATGTGTATATTTCATTTTCATATTGTCCAGTAATGGTGCCATTACTATAGGCATAAAAAACAAAGTCCCTTTAAGAGCATTTAATTTTCATTGGGATTTTCTTTATTTTAATCTGGTGTTTCAGATAATGACTTTCAAAATGAGAATTATACATTTATCCATCTTCTTATACTGTATTTTTTTATTTCATATCAAAACTTTCAAATCCTATTTACATATTTAAAGAAAACTATTATCACCTATTCCTGGAAAAGTGTGGCTTAAAGTGGCTGAGCATTTGTGCTGACTGGACCTGATCTCACAGTCCAGGCTCTCAACCAGCCTGCCCTGAGGTGGGGAGCCTTGCTCAGTGAGTCCACATGGACTGTGGGAGTAGATTTCTCTCTGTCGCTTTGTCTGCGATTCACCAGTCTTGATATCCAGGAATCCAGTGGGGCAAATGTCTTGCCTGAGGGTTTTAGCCCCGGGCAAGTTCACTATGGATTCAGTGAGACCAAGAAATAACAGAACGTTCTTGGGGTTAAAAGATTTATACCTGGCATTTTTCTCGGGAGGTAGGTTAAGCACTAGAACCAGCATCCAGCATCTACAGGTCTGTAATCCTCCTCCATCTGTGCCTCCCCCCAGAGCACTGGGCAGAGCTCTTTATACAGTGAGTCAGTCAAAAATAGCTTATTGCCTGTGTGTGGGATCAGTAGCCTAGTAGTAGACCAATTACATCATTAAGTAGTTTAGGGTCAGGTGAGGACCCTGGAGATAGGAACTTCCATTTTCCCCACAGCAAGTCTTCCTGCTTCCTTATCTGTCTCTGCAGCCATGTTTTGCCTATTCTCAATCCTTTGCATTTCTTTTTTTTTTTAAATATCAATGATGTACAATCTTATGCAGTCTCACATAAACAACACAGTCGTTTCAACATTCACTGATATTATCAAGTCCTCACACCCTCATTGCAGTCACTGTCTATCAATGTAGTAAGATACTATAGAGTCATTACTTGTCTTCTCAGTGCTATACTGCCTTCCCCCTGACCTACCTATATTGTGAGTGCTAATTATAATGCCACTTAATCCCCTTCTCCCTCCCTCCCCACCTACCCTCCCCAGCCCCTCCACTTTGGTAACTGCTAGTCCCTTCTCAGAGTTTGTGGGTCTACTGCTATTTTGTTACTTCTGTTTTGCTTTGTTTTTTTTTTTTTTTTGTAGATAATTATTTTTTATTGAAGGGTAGTTGACACACAGTATTACATTACATTAGTTTCAGGTGTACAACATAGTGATTCAACATTTATATACATGACAATTCTAGGTACCAGCTATCACCATACCAAGCTGTTACAATATCTTGACTATATTCATTACTTCCCGGTTACTTATTATTTTACCATTGGAAGTGTGTACTTATTTATTTATTTTTTTTTTGTGAGGGCATCTCTCATATTTATTGATCAAATGGTTGTTAACAACAATAAAATTCTGTATAGGGGAGTCAATGCTCAATGCACAATCATTAATCCACCCCAAGCCTAATTTTCATCAGTCTCCAATCTTCTGAGGCATAACAAACAAGTTCTTACATGGAGAACAAATTCTTACATAGTGAATAAGTTCTTACATGGGGAACAGTACAAGGGCAGCCATCACAGAAACCTTCGGTTTTGCTCATGGATTATGAACTATAAACAGTCAGTTCAAATATGAATACTCATTTGATTTTTATACTTGATTTATATGTGGATACCACATTTCTCTTCATTATTATTATTTTTAATAAAATGCTGAAGTGGTAGGTAGGTACAAGATAAAGGTAGAAAACAGTTTAGCGTTGTAAGAGAGCAAATGTAGATGATCAGGTGTGTGCCTGTAGACTATGTGTTAATCCAAGCTAGACAAGGGCAACAAAACATCCACGTATGCAGAAGATTTCTCTCAGAACGGGGAGGGGTGAGGTTCTAAGCCTCACCTCTGTTGATCCCCAATTTCTCACCTGATGACCCCCCTGCGACTGTGCCTGTCTTAGGTTGTTCCTCCCTTGAGGAATCTTACCCGTCTCTGGCTAACCAGTCATCTTCCGGGGCCATACAGGGAAATGTAAAGTTGGTAAGTGAGAGAGAAGCCTTATTGTTTGAAATGGTTAGCTTTTTATTTCTTTGCATATTTATGCCCTGTAGCTTCTATGCCCAGCATTTGTCTTGAGGTATCTTTACCACTTGGAAGAATTATGATACTTGGTACATTTGATATGAGGCATGAATTCTATTTAAGGGTTGTAATTAGGAAGGAAGAAGAAAAGCTATAGAAGTAGCAGGCAGCAGAAAACATGGGAAGATTGATTATTTCTTTTGTTTTGCTTTGTTTTTATACTCTGCAAATGAGTGAAGTCATTTGGTATTTGTCTTTCTTCACCTGGCTTATTTCACTGAGGTTAATACCCTCTAGATCCATCCATGTTGTTGCAAATGGGAGGATTTATTTTATTTTTATGGCTGAACAATACTCCGTTGTGTATATGTACCACATCTTCTTTATCCATTCATCTATTGATGGACACCTAGGTTGCTTCCATATCTTGGGTATTGTAAATAGTGCTGCAATAAACATAGGGGTGCATATGTCTTTTCGAATCAGGGATCTTATATTCCTTGGGTACATTCCTGGGAGTGGAATTACTGGGTCAAATGGTATTTCTGTTTTTAGTTTTTTGAGGAACCTCCATACTGCTTTCCCCAATAGTTGAACTAATTTACATTCCCACCAGCAGTGTAGGAGGGTTCCCTTTTGCCTTCATCCTCACCAGCATTTGTTGTTTTGATTCTTTGCATTTCTGTGTTAATTTTATAATCTTTAAATAAAATGTTGGTCTTTTGATCAGGGTTTCATTAAATCAGTTTGAGGAGAAATGGGTATGTTTACAATCTGAATACTCCAAGTTGAAAGGAAAGGAGCGACACACCGCAGCAATTCACCGGAGAATTCCGCTTTATTAGGGAAAGGTGCTGGGTTATATAGGAAGGGGCATGGGGTGATTGTGGTGCCACTTCTATGGGGCTGGTGGCTATTGGCTAGGTACTGGGATTAGGAGGGCGAGGGGTGATTGGGGTTCAGGTGGTGCCGGTGGGAACTGAGGACCCGGAAGAGAAGCAGGAATTTGGCCATCTTATGGATGGGGGCCCTTCACAAGTCATGAACATGTTATATCTCTTCATTTATCTATGTCTCACTTAATTTCACTCAATAATGAGTTGTAATTTTTCATGAGGAGGTTTTTGATATGTTTGGTTAGATTTGTTCCTGGGTATTTGATATTTTTTCAATGCTAATGTAGATGGTATCTGTCTCTTTTTGTTTTGGGAGGGGGAGGGGTAAATTAATTCCCCCTTTATGTTATATCCAGGGCAGTATATCATTTTTTTTCCTTTAAAAACACTTTTTATTGAAATATACATGCATAAAATCTTACTACTTGGAACTATATCACTTACTGAATTTTCAAAGATCCCACCAGGCCCTGAAACCATCAGATTATGAAACAAAGGATTACCAGCACCACAGATTCCCCTTTATGCCCCTTCTAATTGCTCCTCTCCCCAGAAGTAGCCACCAAGGTTTCCTTGGTTTTGAACCTGATGTAAATGGAAAATACGATGTATTTTCACTTTTTTCTGAGTTCTTTTACTCAGTCATGTCTGTGAGGCCCACCATGGGCTGTGCAGTGCAGCTCCTTCACGGCTCTGCACTGTTCGGCTGCACAGCTGGGCCACGACTCATCCATTCTGCTGCTGATGGGCATTTGGGTGGTTTCCTGTTCAGGCTTGAATGATGTCTTTTAATTGCGACTTTCTAGCTATTTATTTCTAACTATTTTTGTACATAGAAATGTAAGTAATAACTTGCATTTTTTATTCAGCAAACTTGATAATGTATTATTATTTCTGGTAATTTAACTATAGATATTTTTTCATTTTTGTAAATTACGGTTTCATTTTTTTTCTTTTTAATCCTTATCCATTGTATTTCTTTGTCTTACTGCTTTGGTCCAGACAATGCTGAGTAGGAAGTGATGGCATATCCACCTTAATATGGAACCTTCCATTGTTTGACAGCATAGTGTTTTTGTAGATACCTCGTTTTTTCAAACAGCAGTAATTCAACTACTTCTGGGTTCCCAGACACGATTCCCAGGTGTGTTGGGGGAGGGTGGGTATTCCCAGACACACACCACCAAGCAATTCTCAAATACCAGCGGGGTGTATGGGAACTCAACACAAATCTGACACTATCTATATCTGCCTGGAGACAGCACCAGATTCCCCAGGTTAAGGAGCACCCTATAAGACTGCCCTCCACCCCCTACTCCAGATGCCAGTGGCAAGCCCCAAGCAGTTAACTGTGCTTATGACCTACTGACTATAGATTGGAGGTTTCAATGACCAGGTTTGATTAATTTGCTAGAGCAGCTCACAGAACTCAGGAAAACACTTATTAATAAAGGATTCCATAAAGGACGCAAGTTAACAGCCAGATGAAGAGATACACCGGGCAAGGTCCCAAATAAAGGAGCTTCTGTCCTCGTGGAGCTCAGGGCCTTTCTCTGTGGCACGTGGGAGTGTTCTGGTGCCCCAAGCATAGAAGCTTTCCAGTGGAGAGGCTGGAATCGAGAACTGTGCTCTTCTCAGGCTTTTGTGAGGGCTTCACTGCATAGTCAGGATTGACTAAATCACTGGCCATTGGCTGATTCAGCCTCCAGCTGAATATGAATGACCAAGTAAATATTTCTTATGACTCATTATATCACCATACCAATCCCATGTTGTATTAAGGAAGTTTCCTTCTGGTCCTAGTCCTCTAAGAGTTTGGAGTTTTTAAAATCTGAAATGGGTATTGGAACTTATCAAAAATTCTTTCGTCATCATGATTTTCATCTCCTTTTCTGTAAGTGTAGTGAGTTACATGATTGAGTTTTCTCATGATATAATAACCTTGCATTCCAGAATAAACAAAACTTTTTATCCTTGTTATATATCACTGGCTTTGGATTGTTGAGGTTTAGTTTAGGGTTTTTGTGTCTAACTGAATGAGATTGACATGACATCATACTGTTGTTGTCAGTTTTGGTATCAAAGTTGAATTATGCTCACAAATGGAATTGAGCATGTATCACCTTTTTCTATTTTCTGAATGTAACTGATCAAGAATAAAAGGGAAAAGGAAGAAATAACTAAATGAACAAAGGAGCCATCAACACACAAACTACAGGCACCTAATAAAAAGGTATCTTGAACACATTGAACCCCAAAATTTTTATCATTGAGCTAAAATATATAAATATCCCAGAAAGATGGTTTATCAAAATTGATGCAAGAAAAGGTTAACCACATAATCCTATAAACGTGAAGGAAAACAACTCAGTAATTAAAGTCCTTCCTCAGATGACTTCAGTAGCTTGGATTAACCATGTAAGGAAGGTATTTTACATACATGTTTTCAATAAAAGTTGATTTGTGCTATACATACAATTTGAGAACATGATTTTTTACTTTATAATAGATCATGGACTTTTAAATTATATATTCTAAGATGTAATTTTAATGGCAGGGTGGTATTCCATTACATGAGTGGTCTAATTGGTTGAACAGCCCTCTATCTTTTGGACACCTGGGTTATTTCTTGTTTCCCCAGAGTTATAAAGAGCTCTTCAGTGATTGTCATAGTTGTCATTTCTTTTTTGCATATGACTATCTGCTTAGGGTAAATTCCTAGAAGAGTAATTTGGGGGCAAAAGATAGGTAATATGTCAGTATTTTCTTACATGTTTCCAGCTTTCCCTTTTCAAAGTTATGCTTATAGTTCCACCAACAGTAAAAGACAGTTTCCATTCTCATCAACACTGGGTGTGATTATTTCTGTTATTTAAAGTCTAAAGTCTCTGAGCTGTTTGTAGTGCCTTCACAGTCTGTTTCCTGCCCCATCTTTTGCAGCGCCGTACTGAGATTGTTTTAATTTTTTATGTGACTGATTCTGTCTTACGTCCCATCCAGGCCTTGGTGTCTGCCACTGAATGCATCATCTTCAGGTTTTAGCTTAAACCTTGCTTCTGTCCGAGAAGAACCTTTCTTCTCTGACCATATAGACTAGCTTGGAGCCCATGATGTAGTCCCACAAATTTCCGTATAGGTTCCATGTCGCATGATTTATTATCCTTGTTGAAAATTTACTTGCATTGTTATCTGCTTGAATAGAATGTAGGCTTCATGAGGAAAGAGACTTATTTGTCTTCCTAACTCTGGTATTCTTTACCCAGCACATGCCTGGCTTTCAAAATATCTGTTGAATGGATTAATTTGCTAATTCTATAGTGAAAAATTATTTTTTAGTAAGTTTTAATTTTTATTTTTTTGATTACTGATGAACTTAAGTGTTTTCATCCATAAGTTGGTTTCATTCATAAGTTGGTTGGCTGTCTTTACTTCTGAATTCTGCCTGTCACTTATTTTTCTATTGGAACATCTACTTTTGTTTAACAATTTATAGGCGCTTTTAACACAGTGTAGGTATTATCCTTGATGGATGGTTGTCTCTAGCAATTCCTTTTGTTTTGTGTAACAGATTCTGAGATTGGGACTAAGAAGGAACTATCCATTCTAAACCAGAAGTGTTCTAAAGAAGTAAAAACCCCACAACTGATATCAAGAGGATTCTCACAGGGTGATGCACAGGCACCTGGGCTGCAGGAAGCTTGGGACCATGGCCATGAGCTAGGACGCCTGGGGACTTTGGTTCAGCAGAGTTTGAAGAAACCCCATCTTCATAGGAGAGTTTTTAGGAATGAACCTGTCTTGTGTAGGGAAAGACCTCCAGGACAAAAAACCCAGGAGTGTGGCACAATTGATGGAAACTTGACTCTGAACCACGATGTTGCTAGACTTCAAAGACATAAAACAGTAGAGAGAGCGTTTCAATGTGATATATGCAGCAAAACCTTCAAATTTAATTCAGATCTAACTAGACATCAGAGAAGTCACAATGGGGAAAAACCTTATGAGTGTGGTCAGTGTGGGTGGGCCTTTACTCACAGCTCGAGCCTTGTTATGCACCATCAAGTTCACACTGGAAGTAAGTCATTTGAATGTAATGAATTGGGAAGACTTGCCATCTCAATTCCCACCTCCTCCATCAAAAAATCCATACTGGAGAAAAGCCTTTTGGGTGTAGTGAGTGCGGGAAGGCTTTCAGTCGGAGCTCCACTCTTACTCAACATCGTATAATTCATACAGGGGAAAAGCCTTACAAGTGTAGTGAATGTGGGAAGGCCTTTAGCCAGAGCCCACAGTTAACTCAGCATCAGAGAATCCACACTGGCTAGAGACCCCATGGATGTGGTCAGTATGGGAAGACCTTCAGTTGAATTTCGAGCCTTATTCAGCATCAGAGAATCCACACTGGAGAGAAGCCCTATGTCTGTAACGAATGTGGCAGAGCCTTTGGTTTTAACTCTCACCTCACTGAACATGTAAGGATTCACACTGGAGAAAAACCCTATATGTGTAATGAGTGTGGCAAAGCCTTTAGTCAGAGCTCACAACTTGCCTTGCACCAACGAGTTCACACAGGAGAGAAGCCCTATGAGTGTGGTGAGTGTGGGAAGGCCTTCAGCCAGAGGTCAACTCTCACTCAGCATCAGAGGGTCCACACGGGAGAAGCTACATGTGTGCAGACAATGTGGTCCAGGCTTTGCTCATGGCTCCAACCTTAGGCCATGTGGACAGAGTCACACTGGAGAGAAGAGTCCTGTGTGTGATGGACATGGCAGAGCCTTCAGCCACGGCACAAACCTTATTCTGCACTGGATGGTTCACACTGGTGAGAAATCTGTTGGGTGTGATGAATGTGAGAAACCTCTTGGTCCCACCTTAAAACCCACTGAAGATCAGAAAATCCATGCTGGGGGAAACCCTATAAGCATCATGAATGTGGGAAAGGCTTTAGTCAAGGTTCATATCAAAAATACTTTCCAAGAAAGACATTTTTAATATGATTAATGTGGGACACAGTTTGGCAGTTCATTTTATGTTGGGTAGGATCTCATAATGAAAGTCAAGTAAGAAGGTCTGAATATTGACTAGCAAAACAGTTTCGGTTACTATTAAGTCGTTAAGTTTGTAAGTAAACATAATAGGGTTCATTCTGGAAAATTAAAGTTGGCAGAGGTTACCATTGTGCTAGAAGGTGACCTGTGTGCTGAGGTCACCATCAGGTACTCAAGGTGAACATATGGACAATATGAAATGTGACCTTGCTCAGTTCTGTGTCAGTCCAACTGGTATATTTTGTCTTGTATTTGCCTTCCTGTCTAAGCCCAGGCTTCTAGCTGAGATTATCTAGTTTCAGACTTTTACACATGCCTCCAGGTATGTGCAGAGAATCTTGCCCATTGGGCCAGTTCAGGCCTTACATTCCACCATTAAGATGGTCTGTCATCTCCACCACCAGCCTACAGCGTAACTGCAAGTAGGAGTCCTTCTCTTTAGAGTGCCAATGTTTGCATTTGTTATATGAAAGCTTATTTTTTTCACCCTAAAGAGCTGCACAGTTCAGCCAAGGAGAGTACCTCGGGGCTGCCAAGCAGCTCTCCTTTTGAAAATTGTAATTATTGATGTCAGGCTTATTGAGGTATAGTGTATGTACAATAAAGTCCACTCTTTTTAGTGTACAGTCCTATGAGTTCTGACAAAGACATATAGTCCTGTAGCCACCACCTAAAATCCCCTTCTAGTCAAGCCCTTCTCCAAGACCCTGAAAGCCACTGGTTTTTCTCACCTTATAGTTTGACATTTTCAAACTTGTTCCATGTTTGGCCTTTTGAATCTGACACCTTTCACTTGACAGTGTATTGGAGATTAATCCGTGACATTGCACTACCAATAGTTGACTGCCAGGTAGCATTCTGTTGTATGGATATAGCAGTTTGTTGACCCATTCACCCATGGAAGGGTTTTGGATGGTTTCCAGATTGGGGTAACTATGAATAAAGCTGCTGTAAACATTTAAAACAGGCTATTTTCTGAACCTAACCTTTTAGTTCTCTTGGGTAAATAGCCAGGATCGGTAGAGTGGGTTGTATGGTAAGCTTATGTTTAACTTTTTAAGGAACTACTTAACTGTTTTTCAGAGTGCCTGTACCATTTTACATTCCCATGGGCAATGTATGAGAGCTTACTTGCTCTGAGTCCTAGCCAGAACTCAATAGAATCAGGTTTTATTAGACCATATTAGTGGGGATGTGGTGGCATCCATGGTTTTAATCTGTGTTCCCCTGTTGACTATGACTTGAGCAATAAACTTCTATTTAGAGAGTTTCACTGGGATGTTTGAAAAACTCTAGACTCATTAACTCTACAGCGTGATGGCCCTGACAGGCTGACAGGCCACTTTGTTTTCTTTTTTTATTAAGATATCTTTGATATATACTCTTACGAAGGCTTCACATGAAAAACATTGTGGTTACTACATTCACCCATATTATCAAGTCCCCACCACCACCCCATTACAGTCACTGTCATTCAGCGTCATAAGATGCTACAATCACTACTTGTCTTCCCCGTGCTATACAGTCTTCCCCATGACACCCCAACACCATGTGTACCAATCATAATACCCCTCAATCCCCTTCTCCCTCCCTCCCCACCCGCCCTCCCACACACTTCCCCTTTGATAACCACTAGTCCCTTCTTTGGGGTCTGTGTGTCTGCTGCTGTTTTTATTCCTTTGGTTTTGCTTTGTTGTTATACTCCATAAATGAGGGAAATCATTTGGCACTTGTCTTTCTCCGCCTGGCATATTTCACTGAGCATAATACCCTCTAGCTCCACCCATATTGTTGGAAATGGTAGGATTTGTTTTCTTCTTATGGCTGAATAATAATCCATTGTGTATATGTGCCATATCTTTATCCTTTTATCTACTGATGGACACTTAGGTTGCTTCCATTTCTTGACTGTTGTAAATAGTGCTGCGATAAACATAGGAGTGCACATGTCTTTTTGAATCTGATCTTGTTTTGTTGAGGTAAATTCCTAGGAGTGGAATTCCCAGGTCAAATGGTTTTCTATTTTGAGTTTTTTAAGGAACCTCCATATTGTTTTCCACAATGGTTGAACTAATTTACTTTCCCACCAGGTTCCCCTTTATCCATATCTTCGCCAGCCTTTGTTGTTCCTAGTCTTTTCCATGCTGGCCATCCTGACTGGTGTGAGGTGATATCTCATTGTGGTTTTAATTTGCATGTCCCTGATGATTAGTGATGTGAAGCATCTTTTCATGTGCCTGTTGGCCATCTGAATTGCTTCTTTGGAGAAGTGTCTGTTCAGCTCGTCTGCCCATTTTTTAATCGGGTTATTTCTGTAAGATAAATTCTAGCCGAAATAAGCAGGCAACGAACGAGAGGCAACAAAGGGCCAGGCAGTTTATTTGAACACCATTCCCGGGTGATATTCCCCCGTCTGGCTATCACAGGCTGGGGAAGTCACACTCAGCAGGGCAGGCAGCAAGTTTTTAAGGAAGGTAGGGGGAGGCAGAGCTTAGATTTACAGCGGCCCAAGGATTGGCTAGCCTAAGGCACATTTTTTGGGTTAGGAGGGGACAGCAGCCAGGGACTTTGGCACATCATCAGTGTCCGACGTGCCCACCCCTACCCCCAGTGCCTTCAACCTTACAATTTCCTTTTTGGTTGTTGAGGCATGTGAGCTCTTTATGTATTTTGAATGTTAACCCCTTGTCAGATATGTCATTTACAAATATATTCTCCCATACTGTAGGATGCCTTTTTGTTCTGTTGATGGTGTCCTTTGCTACACAGAAGCTTTTTAGCTCGATGTAGTCCCATTTGTTCATTTTTGCTTTTGTTTCCCTTGCCTGAGGAGATGCATTCAGGAAAAAGTTGCTCATGTTTATATTCAGAGATTTTTGCCTATGTTTTCTTCTAAGAGCTTTATTGTTTCATGACTTACATTCAGGTCTTTGGTCCATTTTGAGTTTACTTTTGTATAGGGTTGACAGTAATCCAGTTTCATTGTCTTACATGTAGCTGTCTAGTTTTGGCAACACCAATTGTTGAAGAGGCTGTCATTTCCCCATTGTATATCCATGGCTCCTTTATCATATATTAATTGGTGGTATATGTGTGGGTTTATATCTGGGCCCTTCTTTTCCACTGGTCTATGGGTCTGTTCTGGTGCCAGTACCAAATTGTCTTGATTACTGTGGCTTTGTAGTAGAGCTTGAAGTTGGGGAGTGTAATCCCCCCAGCTTTATTCTTCCTTCTTAGGATTGCTTTGGCTATTCAGGATCTTTTGTGGTTCCATATGAATTTTAGAACAGGTTGCTCTAGTTCATTGAAGAATGCTGTTGGTATTTTGATAGGAATTGCATTGAATCTGTAGATGACTTAGGCAGGGTAGCCTTTTGACAATATTCTTCCTGTCCATGAGCATGGGTTGTATTTCCATTTATTCATGTCCTCTTTAATTTCTCTCATGAGTTTCTTGTAGTTTTCAGGGTATAAGTCTTTAACCTCCTTGGTTAGGTTTATGTGTAGGTAATTTATTCTTTTAGATGCAATTGTGAATGGAATTGTTTTCCTGATTACTCTTTGTACTAGTTCATCATTAGTATATAGGAATACAACAGATTTCTGTGTATTAATTTTGTATCCTGCAACTTTGCTGAATTCAGCTATTCTAGTAGTTTTCAGGTGGATTCTTTAGGGTTTATTATGTACAATATTATGTCATCTGCAAACAGTGACAGTTTAACCTCTTTCTGACCAATCTGGATGCCTTTTATTTCTTTGTGTTGTCTGATTGCCGTGGCTAGGACCTCCAGTACTATGTTGAGTAACAGTGGGGAGAGTGGGCATCCCAGTCTTGTTTCCAATCTTAAAGGAAGCTTTTTGCTATTAAGTGTAATGTTGACTACGGGTTGGTCGACAGGCCGACTTTCAACTCTGAGACCTTACCTGGAGGAATTTTCTTTCTAATCCACTCTTCATTTCTTCGTGGCCCAATGCAAATATTACCCCTTCAAGGAACCTTCCTCAGTTAATCTCCACTCCTATCCTTACTGTTTCTTTTAGGGAGTTTAGGGCCACTTCTGCATTTTGGTTGATACTTGTTACATGGTTTGCTTGACCTGTCCACCTGTTCATGTTCTGTCTTTCCTGTAATATTACTGGAATTCTTACGCACAGAACCTCTTGTAAGTGTGGGTTTGGCCAGCCCCAGTGTGGTCTCTGTGGGCTATTCCAGACTTTGAAGCCCTGTGTTATAGTCCCCTTCTGCCTTGGGCATAACCCTGTGACTTTGGTAAAGCATTTCATCTTTCTGGGTATTTTTCGTCTATCTGGGTATCTCTCTAAAATGGGGATAAAAATACAGTAGTTCCCCTTTATCCGCAGTGTTGCTTTCCATGTCGGTTTCAGTTACCTGCAGTCAGTGGTCTGGAAGCAGATGATCCTCCTGACTTACCGTCAGAAGGTTAGCAGTGGCCTCCCACTGCATCACACATCTACATCATTCACCCGTTTTCTCTCTTCATGTGAGCATGTTGTCTCACATCATTACAAGAGAAGGTTGAGGACAGCACAGTAAGATATTTTAAGAGAACAACCACATTCACATAACTTTGCTTATATTGTTATAATTGTTCTATTTTATTATCAGTTACTGTTAGTCTCTTATTGTACCTAATTTATAAATTTATCATATGTATGTATGTGTAGGAAAAAACATAATATGTATAGGATTTGGTACTATACACAGTTTCAGGCATCCACTGGGGGTCTTAGAACATATCCCCTGTGGATAATGGGGGAGGACCATACTTGCCCCTCTTAATGTATATCCTTCAGGAAAAGCAACTTTTCTACTTTTGTATCCCACAGCATCATCATCTTACCCACCCATTCCATAGCTCCTGTTTTGTTTTACTCTGTCTGTCTGGTTCTCCTATTTAGACCAGACATTCCCTTTGAGAGGCCCACATCTCCTGTCTGTGCCTGGTGGGAGCACTCACCAGTGAAGCAGAGCTTGGGGGGCTCCGACCCCCTGCCTGCCTTTACCTGTTAACGCAGCGTAGGGCGAGAATGTTAGCAGGAAAATTCATGGTTAGGCACCGAGAGAAAGAAGGGACACTGCAGGGGCTAAAGATGAAGAGAGAAGAGTGAAAGTGTGACATCGTTACATTCAAACCTGGGAACTGATGCTAAGGCAGCTCTGGGGGCCTTGGCCTATTTACAGCCTCCATGGAGGTGACACATGAGGCCTGCATGACTCTAAGGTGACAGTGGGAACCCAGGCCTCTGTCCAGAGCTGGAGCTCCAGAGGGCTATACCGTCTGTGTAAAGACAAACGAGGAAAGAAATCCATCTGCTTGTGTAGAGATGGTGAGCAGTCTCCCCGAGTTGAGGAGATGGAGTTGGAACCCAGGGAGACCAAGGTGGGTAGAATCCAAAGGGGGCAGAAGAAAACTAATACCCCAAACTGAAGCAAATATTCTCAAGCATTTGGAGATAACTGAAAACACCTAAAGTCAGATCTTGCAAAACTAAGAATGAAAATGGACACACACACACACACACACCCGGCCACCCCACAACCCCAAAAAGGAAAGACAAACAAACAATGAGAGATCAAATGCCAGGAAGGGAATTAAAGAAAGCCGTCTTTTCAAGCCACATATTTCATCTCCTTCAAATGGTTCAGGAAAAGAAAGAAATGATAAATGTGGCAAAAGTTAGAAACTGGTGAATCTGAATTAAAAGTTATTTGGGAGTTCTCTGCATTTTTTGCAGCTTTCCTATAAGTTTAAAGTGATTTTGGAATAAAAATTTTAAAGAAAACTTAAAAATATAACAAATATCTTTTCTAAATCCATGTGATCCAAAGCAAGAGAAATTGACATGCAGAAGGTTCCTATAGACAGACTACAAAACCTGCTGCTGCTCTCATACTTAGTAAGTTTCTTGAAGTTCGAGGACAGAAGGGCTGCCTTTTGCTTCCATTTGTCCTGAATTTTGTTCTTTTTGTCCCATTTCCCTCCCATACATTACAGTACCCGTCTTTTCCCCCTTTACCTTACTACCTTCTTCAACTTGGTACCTAAAAGCTTGAAACACCAGGCTATTACCAAGTCCAGCCTTCACTATTCTACACTTTTGCAGATAATTTACTGCCTTTTAATAAATACTAATCACAATTACAATGTTAGAAAGTTATGTGTTCAAAGAGCTAGACAAAAAATATTAAATCTAAAGAAAATAGAAATAATAAAAGAGGAAAAAATGAACTTTGGAAAAAGGAAAGAATAGAATGGATGAATAAAACCAAAAGCAGATTCTTTGAAAAAGACACCAAAAGAACAAGTGACAAAACAAAAATAGAAACATTGCACCACATCAAAATTAAGACTTCTGTGCTGAAATGATACTGTCAAAAGACAGTGAAAAGACAACCCGCGGAAGGTTGAGAATATTTGCAAGCCACACATCTGAAGTAAAGGACTTTTATCCAGAACATATAAATAACTCTTACAATTCAATAAAAAGATAAACAGTCGGCGAAAGACTTGGGTAGCTTTTTCTGCAAAGACGGGCAAATGGCCAACATGCACTTGGAAAGATGCTCAAGGGCCTCGGTGGGCAGCGGCCATGCTGATACCGGGGCAATTGTTGGCGGAGGAAGAAGGAACTTCGCGAAGGCTCAGGATAGCCAGGCAGGAGGAAAGGTTTTTACTCATAGAAAGGAAAGTACAGATTTCCCAGCGCACGCCAGGAGGCGCAAGGCTGATGCTTATGAGCTCCGATCTAGCATAAGCCGCTGCTTACGTTGCATTGGCGAGGGAGATAAGCTGTGGTTCACTCCAGAATGCTATGTTTTAATCAATTACATTAAAGGTCACTTATTTTAAACTCGTATGTCATATGGCTATGGTCAGCAAACTTTCATAACACTGGGTTTCGGGAGGAATTTCCCTATACGCCGTTACATTGTTTAAACGTTGCATCCTATTTTCCTTTACATTCCTGAAGCCTTAGCAAGGTTTTGCCCTTTTCCATGGGCCCGTATCCTACTCGAACTGGATAGGGGCTGCCCCCTGTCACTTGCGTCTCAACCGGAAGCGCGTCGCTCCCTCGGCAGGTGGACCTAGAGAAGCAGGTTCTCACGTTCCGACCCACTCTCTGTCTCCTGGGGCTTCAGTGCCGGCGCTCCCACCGGCAGCCGCTCAATCCCTTGCTGCCGGCGGCGGCCCCGCTCCACGGCCGTGGCAGCTCTGAGCCGATGATCGGCGCCCCAAGCCACCCGGACGGGGCCAAGCCCGAGACGCCGCGCCGCCGGAAGCGGCCCCCGGGATGGGTCCGCGTGCCTTCGGGCCGCTCTGGGGTGCAGGGAGGACGGCGACTCGGTGGTTGCCGTGGCCCCGACCTCGGCGCTCCCCGTGGGAGAGGCGAGCGCCCTGCGAGGCGCGGGGGCTGGTGCTGTGGCCGCGTTCCCGGTTTCGAGGGCGAGGCGCTCTGGGCCCGGCCCCGCGGGTTCTGGGTCGCAGGGCGGACAGATCAGCCAAGGCCCTTCCCCGCGGACGGTAGCCGATCCCACTGCTGCAGTGCGGCGGCGACAGAGCTCCTGAAGGTGGTGGTTTCATTCATGAGCGCCGAGAACGTGCTGTGGGCGCGGGACGGGCGTGCTGACCCCGCGGGTTGCGTGTCGGAAGGCCGGCGAGCGGCGGGCACCGAGCCGTGAGGGCTGCGGTCCCGGGCGCCGGGACCGGGCCGGAGAGGTTCTGCAGAGGCGGCCGGGCAGGCCTGGCTGTTGGCGACGAAGGTTGCAGAGAAGTCGATAGGGAGCTCTTGGACTTCCCGACGGGCAGGCTGGCCCAGGTGGCCCTGAGAGAACACGCAGCCCGGCCGGGAAATGCCTGTGGGGCGTCCCGAGATGCCGCCGACTGCGGCAGGATGGCCTGGATTGCGTGAACAAGACTGGGTGTGTGGATGGTCCCGAGACCCAGAAAGACTGTCGCGTAAGAGGCGGCCCTGGTGCCAGTGGGGCTGCTGCTGGTGGTCATGTAGAAAGGCCTGGGAAATTGAAGAGGACAGTGACATCTTGGGAACTGACAACTGTTGAGGTGGTCCTTGGTGGTAAGGGCAGTAGGACCCACAGGGCTGGGTTCCCTAGAAACCCTCGTGGACTGAGACCCAGGTGACCCCAATGTAGATGAGGACTGTTAGGGTTCGCAGAGAATGAGAAATAGGGAACGTATTTTTTTGTTTGTTTTTTCTGGTATGAAAAGTAGATATCTTTAGAGTGCTTCCAGATGGTTATGGTTAAAGATAATAGTCACACTGTAAGTCCGGTGAGAGGATATCCCGGGGCAAAATACCTCTAAAAACCTAAATCAGAGGGAGAAATAAAGTTTAAAACTCGTTTGTTGCTTACAAACTGCAGTCCAGCACCATCTCTCCCCTCTGCTGTGTTCCTGAAGAAGCAAGCAAGTAAACCAGCCCCTCCCTTTAAACTTTCAGGTTCAGACACGCCCTAGGTTGCCCAGATAATTACCCATTGACCTGGAGATGAACTTTCTCTCCACCCACAAGAATATGCAGATGCGCTAAAGCCACGCCAGATATTCTGGAAATGTTACAATTTTACCCATAGGCCACTCATCCAGAAATCTCGCTTTACAATCCACTAATTCACCTTCTTCTGCAATGGTCCCTGGATGAGAAAACTGGAGCATTGTGACCAGACTAATGACATAAGAATAGCAACAGAAATAAAATTATGACAATCCTCCAGCCGGAGGATTCAGCTAGGTTCAAAGTCTTATGCAGATTAAGTACAAAGCTCGTCCATTCCGTGGGCAGGCAGTAGCTGAGAGTTCAGAGCAATCATCATGCGGCAGCTGCAGCCAGGGGGTGCATTCAGGCCACAGGACTGAAGGAGAAAATAACCTTAAGGACGATAAGATACATGTTTTAATGGCACCAGTATAGGGCAGATCTTTTCCATCAGGTAGGATACATGCAAGCGAGTGGTCTTGTGATAAAACAGTGGCAGGAATGGGATCTCGTCCTGGTCTAGTGTACTTTCACCCCCCTCCCTGTGGGCCTTACAGATGGGTCAGTATATAGGGCTACAGGAGGTGCATGCACTGACCATAAAGATAAAACAAAACTTCCCCGGAAGATGCTCTTATCTCCTGGACATTTTGGGTACACTACGGTGATGTTTGGGGGCCATTCAGCTGTTATTCCAGGAATACACATGAGGCCATCTTCCAGGCCTTTCCCCCAAGATGCCAGAAGGCCAGCCATCGCTGGTCCCTGTGTCAAAATGTCCAGGGCCAGGTCCATTCAACAGTGTCTCCAGGGCTTAATGCAGTAGGGGCTGGCAGCAGGGTGTTGTTCTGCTGGCTATATCCTGGCTTCAATAACTTTGTTTGGAAGTACAACTGTATAGGAGAGGCATCAAGGTGTGTGAGCACATCCACAGGGCTCAAGGCTCCTTTACATGGCTTCTCATTCAAACACTGCAGCACTGTCCATAAATGAACTGACCAACCATGGAGACTATTGGTGTCTGACTTCAGGCCAGATTTCAACAAACCTCTCTGTCATGCCTGACCCGGTAGGGTTATATGGTACATGAAATTTCCACTTTATTCCTAATTGCTGCACCCTTTCTTGTAATGCATGTCCAGTAAAGTGGGTGCCTTGATCACTTTCAATCACCTGTGGCCAGCCATAGGCTGCAAAGAGATGCTTCAGGGCCCTCTTGGTGGTTTGCTGATCTGCATGACGTGCAGGGAAAGAAACCAATAGTCCAGTAGCTGCGTCCACACAAGTCACAGCATACTGATATCCTTCTGATATGGTCAGAGGCCCAATATAGTCTATTTGCCACCTGACAAGGGGTATTGGCTCCCTTACTATTGTCCCATGTTGCTGTGGGACTTGGTGTAAGTCCCTCTCAGAGCACACAGGGCACTCCTTCAGGGCTCTGCTGACTTCTTCAAAGGTCAATGGCAAGCCCCACCTATGGGCTACAGCCCATGTTGTCTTTTGCCCAGTGTGCAACAAACGTTGGTATAGCCATTGGGCCACATCAGAGGCAGGCTTTCCTTCTAGCCAGTGCACCGGGGCCAATGTGTCTGCGTCATGATTCCCTGGGGATGCCAAAGGCAAATGGCCAGTCACATGATACACAGTAACAGTCTTGGTCTGACCAAAGGCCCATAAGTCCTGCTACAACTCTTGCTCCCAAAGGGGCCAGTGACCAACCATCCAGTTGGCATGATACCATGTCGGTAGCCACAGGGTCAAACCCCGATAGACAGCCCAGCTGTCAGTGCAGACAACTATGGGGGAGGGCTCCTGGGTGATCACGAGCCATACTGCCCACAACTCAGTCCACTGGCTGCTCATCCCCTCTCCATCCTCCATCCATATTGTCTCAGTCTTGGGATGGAAAGCCACAGCCCTCCACTTCAGAGGCTGCCCACTACTGGAACTGTCTGTGTACCAAGTATCTTCAGGTATAGGGGCTTTTCCCTCCTGATAAGGACTCTTGTCTACCAATGGCTCAAAAGCAAGTTCTTCCTGCTTTCCACTGGTTTAGGTCACTGGCCCCAATAAGAGTTGGAGTTCTCTACTTAAGGGGCTAGTAGAGAGGGCACTGCACTGCTGTAAATATGTGTCCCATTTGGCCAGTGTAGGTGACTGTGCCACGCCACTCCGTGGCCTTTGGGTCCAGTCTTGCACCCACCCCACGATGGGAGAGGTGGTTATTACCTTGGTTGGAGCTGTTCCGGCAATGGGCTCAGTAGCAGCAAGGCGTGGTGCACAGCAGGCAGTTGCTTCTCTATCAAGGTGTACTGGACCTCTGCTCCTTTCTATAGTTGTGACCAGAATCCAATAGGTTGGCGTGTTTGCATGTCCATTCAAGCCACTGCCAAAGACCCCATCCATAACCATCTTCAGTTACATGAACATCTAAGTCACAGGGCCATGATGAGTCCATAGCATTCAAGGCCTGTATGGTCTCGAGTGCCTGCTTGGCAGCAGTAAAATCAGCTGCACATCTCATCCCAGTCCCACCTGATGCGCTTTTGTATCAATCGGTATAAAGACTTCAGAATTTGAGCCAAGTGCAGAAGAAATACTCTCCAGTAGCCCAAAAGACCCAAAATCTCTTGTAATACTGCCACAGTGGTAGGGGTGGGGAAAGCCTGGACCTTGTCTATAACTGCTTCAGGAAAAACTTTATTTTTACCCAACCAGATAACCCCCAAGAATTTCACAGACAAACCAGGTCCCTGAACCTTGATGCTATTCACAGCCCATCCTTTTTTTTTTTTTTTTTTTAGTTTAATGTATTTTAATAGCAAACTTATAGGAACAGCACAGAAGACAGACAACATTAAAAACATGTACTTGCATGTAGGACAACTCAGTTAGAAAAGTATAGTGAATGGATGGAATCTATGATAAAAATGCTACAAACACCATTTAGTTGCCATCAATAAGAAATTTACTTGTTTTAAAAAAATCCAAATGCTGGCATTGTCCAGAAAAATTTAACAGGTTTATTTATAATTGTTATAAAGTTGAACTACTGAAACTTGTTCACTGAAACATTTTGACTTTCATTAATGCTTTATGTCCCCACATTGTATTAAAAATTCACACACAAATGAAAATGGAAAAAACTGCCAATACCTGATTTCTGTCCCCTATTTTTTCCACTTGCAACCATATACTTAGGTACCTTTTGACCCCATGGGAAAACAAAATCTAACATTCAGAACTACCAATAACAGGAAGAAGAGAATTTTTTTTTTTTTAAAGAACAAAATGTTTCCCAACATAGTGGATTCTTAAGCACATTCTCCACGTATGCGGCGTGCTAGCTGGATGTCTTTTGGCATAATCGTTACACGTTTGGCATGGATAGCACACAGGTTGGTGTCTTCAAAAAGGCCAACCAGATAGGCCTCACTTGCCTCCTGCAAAGCACCAATAGCTGCACTCTGGAAGCGCAGATCTGTTTTGAAGTCCTGAGCAATTTCTCGCACCAGACGCTGGAAGGGAAGTTTGCGTATCAGAAGTTCAGTGGACTTCTGATGACGTCTAATTTCACGGATTGCCACAGTACCAGGCCTGTAACGATGCGGTTTCTTCACCCCTCCAGTAGAAGGCGCACTCTTGCGAGCGGCTTTTGTAGCCAGTTGCTTCCGTGGTGCTTTACCACCGGTGGATTTGCGGGCAGTCTGCTTGGTACGAGCCATGGTACAGAGACCTCCTTACTTAACCCCCTTCCCCTTCGGCTGGAGCGCAGTGAGTGAGAGGCGGCGCTGGCGTTGGAAAGCGGCAGCGGCGAACACAATTCCATAGCCCATCCTTTTTCCTGTAGACGTTGCAACAGTCTAGGAACTGCCCCTTCTAAATCTGAAAGAGAATCATATGTGAGTATAATATCATCAATGAAGTGATATAACTGCACTGTTTGCAGTTTCTTCCATGTGGCCAAGTCCTGGACTACAAGTCCATGACAGATGGTGGGACTGTGGAGGTGTTCCTCTGGAAGGACAGTGAATGTCCACTGCCGGCCTTCCCACATGAAGGCAAACTGTTCCTGGCTTTCCTGTGCTATGTCAATAGAGAAGAAAGCATCAGCAAGGTCTACGACATAATGATACATTCCCAGTTCATGGCTGAGGGTGTCCAGAACGTCTGCTATACAGGGGACAGCAGCATGCAAAGGGGGTGTGACTTTATTCAGTTCACTGTAGTCCATGGTCATATGCCAGGAGCCGTCTGGCTTTCTCACTGGCCACACTGGGGAATTAAAAGGACTATGAGTGGGCTTTATGATGCCCACCCTCTCCAACTACTGTAGGCTTTATCCAATTTCCTGGCAATTTATACTGCTTAATATTTGTCACCCGCCGAGGTACAGGCAGAGCTACAGGTGGGTGCTTAGTATGTCCCCTCAGAACTGCCATTACCACACATACCCTCAGTCTGAACTCACCTGCAGTGGTCTGTAACCACAGGCCCTGCAGGATATCTACCCCCAAAATATATTCAGGGATGGGGGAAATGCACACAGTATACTCCTTTGGGGGTAAATGCTCTATCCCCAATGGGATTTGGACTTTCTTCACTCTAACTGCCTTTCCCCCATAGCCATCTATCATAGCAGGGGGCCTGGGAAACCGCTCAGGGTTGCCATGAATCAGAGAACACTCAGCTCCTGTGCCCACCAGCGCCAGGACACGTTGCACATTCACAGAGGACCAATGAATTGCTAATTCTACATGTGGCCTCTGGTCCCCACCATGTCCCCCAAGGTGGGGACTTTGACAACGCCCCCCCCCAGTCAAACTGCGATAACCAATCATTCTCCTGTGGGGGTGAGAGTTCGGGCGAGTCCCGAGTACTGTCTCCCATGAAGTTTTGCAGGGACACAGTCTGGACATGAGGCCTTAACTCTGGTTTCCGTGTCCTGGACCTCAGTAGCTGGAACTGCTGCTCTGGCTTTAATTGGTGCCACCGTTATAACAATATTCTGTTGGGCTGCCCATCATGTTTTTCTTCTGCTATCCCGGCCTTTATCAAATCAATGCACATGTGGGTCCTTGAGACCTTCACGGGGCCTCTTGCACCTCTCCTTTCAGTCGTGGCCTGTACTTCCCTTGGTGCCCTCATTGTTTCAACCTCCCCCAGATCTGCTGAAGTACGAGTAGCCTCCCTTATGTGTTGCCCTAGGTGGGGGCGAGAGTATTCACTAGGGACCCAAGGAGAGATGTGGGAGCTGTGTGCGGCACCAGGTTCTCATTCCTACAGTGAACACCTCCTCATCAGGGCCCTGGGGGTCCATATCATAGATGATGTTTTTCATACCCAGTTCCTGCAGTACCTGTTGAAGCTCTGCAAACATTTTCCAACTACTGGGAAAATATGGTAAATCACCCTGATTAGGCCAAACTACCCTGATGGCAGCTGTCAGCCATTCCAGGAGTGTCTGATTTCCTGAGGTGTGATGGGCATTTTGCAACCCCTGCCGGAGGGAAGGGTGAGTCGTCAGGGAAGCCATTCTACTCATCTCAGTACCTGACACAACGTTTTTCACCCCCATATCCCGGAGACATTAAAGCCATGTGGGCAGAGATTCCGATGTTCTCTGCCCTTACTGGACGCTCATGTCCACCAGCTCCTCCTGGGCATAGGGGCGGAGCATGGAGTGCTCCCCAACCTGGGGAGGGGGCTGCACCTCCCCCTGAGGAGCCCGCAGTTGTTTCATTTTTATTTTCTTAATTACAGCCAGGTGGGCCTTTAGAACAGGAGAAGGTGGTACCTCCGGTGGTGGCCTGGGCAGCAGATCTGCCAGTGGAATGGCCTCCTCCTCTTCTCCCTCACGCTCCTCCACCCACAGCTCCTACCCCATCTCCGGGGCTGAAGGCACCACTCCTTCCTTCCCCTCCCCCCCGGCCTCCTGCAACGCTGCTTCTCCTGCTGCCTCCCCGCTCGCCGCTGCCAAGGAGTCTTCTAGAAGCGTGACCTGTCCTCAGTGACTGTCTCTCCTCTTTAACAGCACCCCATAGGTCATCGCCCAGCTCCTCCCAGCGATGCTGACGTGTGTCTCTCTCCCACCCAAGTCCCTCTCTCTCCTCGCTAACCCTCTCCATAATCCTCTCTTTCTCCTGTATAACATTTTCCACTGTCTTGGGGAAAAGAGACCCTACAGTGCCAGCCACTATATGACCCCCTGAGGTCTCCAAGCAGTCTTCCGACTTACGGGGGGGCAGCTAACTGCAGCTTCCGCTGTTTCCACCCTTCTCAGTTCTGGGGGAGGCCCCACCCCTCTAAGACGTACTTTACCCCAGACCAGTTCCCCACTAGGAGTTCCCAACTTGGAGGCCCCACAGCTGGCGGGATAATAACAGGTGAAGCGGCACCTTCTGCCACTGCATCTGCTGGGGCCTCCCCACCATCCACAGGAGCAGCCCTCCCAAAGTTTGCACCCATTATGACAGATTTTGGGTTCAGAGGCACCCTGCCGACTGTTGCCAGATGTAAGTTAGGGGAGAGGAAATCCCAGGGCAAAATACCTCTAAAAACCGAAATCAGTTAAAGGGAGAAATAAAGTTTAAAACCCATTTATTGCTTACAAACTGCAGTCCAGCACTGTCTCTCTCCCCTCTGCTCTGGAGGAAGCAAGCAAGCAAGCTGGCTCCTCCCCTTAACCTCTCAGGTTCAGACACACCCTCGGTTGCCCAGGTAATTACCCACTGACATGCAGATGAACTCTCCACCCCAGAGGATATGCAAATGAACCAAAAGCAGGAGAGATATCCTGGAAATGTTACAGTTTTACCCACACACAGTATGAGCCCAGAAGCTACATCTCAGAACCTGGGTCTTGTCACTAACTTAAGGAAACAGTTGCCTCCTAAGCACTCAGAGTTCACAAAGATAATGTATCCTTAGGACATTAACTTGGTAAAATCCATTTTGTGATGTAATAATAGCTGCCCTCCATTGAGCACCGTGCCAGGTTGTGCCAAGTGCCCTACATGCACCAGGTAGGTATTAACATAATTATTTAAAGGTAAGAAGACTAAGGTTGGGGGGTACACGAATTTTCTATGATCACATAAGTGAACCCAGACCTGTCCTACCCCAAAACCCATGCTCTCTGTTTGCCTAGTATGGGTAATATTGTACTATTTCCAGAATATCTCGCCTGCCCTTAGTGTATCTGCATCATCACGGGTGGAGAGAAGTACGGCTTTGGTGCATTTGCATATCAATAGGCATTCCTCAGGGGTGGGAAAAGTATCTCCATATCAATGGGTAATTATTACCTGGGCTACTGAGGGCTTATCTGAACCTGAAAGGTGAGGGGGAGTGCTGACTCACTTAGGCCAGTGCAGGAAAGAGAGATGGCCCTGGACTGCTGTTTGTAAGCAATAAACGGGTTTTAAACTTTATTTCTCTCTTTGACTAATTTCGGTTTTAGAGTATTTTGCCCTGGGATTTCCTCTGCCCAGACTTACATCCAGACTCTCATAATGGGTATGGTTGGCCATCTGTGGGGACAGAACGAGAGACTATAGGTGTGTTATTCAATAGTTTGGAGTCACTTTAATCCTCTGTCAACTCTAAACTTACTGCCCAAGAGGGCAAGAGAATGGGATTTTTTTAATTTAGTGAGCAGAAACCTGATCACTCTTCAGAGAAACTTTGAGGAAATCTACATTCAGCTTGGACTCCAAGCCTTCTAGAAAAGAAAATGGACATGAAAAGAACCAGACATGCTCAGACACCATCCAGGCACTGTCCACAGGCAGCTGTGGCTGGAGAGCCAGCAGTGGTATCTGAATGTGTGATCTGATTTCCTGCTGTGGGGATGGAGCCACTGAAATTTGAGTCCCAAGACCCACTTCCCATGTTCTGATTCCCCGATTCCCCAACTTCCCTTGAAGCTTGTGTCCAAAAAGGGATGCAATCCTAGGTGTGCAACACTGGGACTGCCAAAACCCAATTGGCCCCCACAGGGCTCCTCTTCATGCCCGAGCCCTCTGGTCCTCTGTGTCCACTTCCTGGAGCTCAGGTGACATCTCAACACAAGGGCAAAATAAGAGTCTGTAAAGCAAAGCAGACTTTGGCTGGTGAGCATGTCCCTGGATAGCCTTCTGCCATGCCCCTGAGCAGACATGGACCCCCACTCAGCCACAGCCTGTGTAAGATCTCACCCTCAGTTCTTACATGAGGGAAGGGAAGTGTGACGTTTGGATAATGAAACTGATTCGTGATCTCTGAGGAACAGAAACCTCCATATTACACCTGGATGACAGGTGAGATGAGACACACAGAGCTCCTTTAAGACGTCTTGTTCATCTAGTTGGAGGAGACATGGCCTTAGAAGCACTGAGAAGGTCCAATTCTTCAGTAAATACGGGACTGTTATTGAAATCATCCAGCATGCCAAGCACACCTGTTCCTTTTGAGGCAAAACCAAGATGCGACAGGCTGTGCTTCTGGCTGTGTTGGGCCTGCATAAAAGCAACAGCTGGTGGTGTCCGGACCTGCAGCAGCACTTCTGCCCCTGTGGCAAGTAGGCATCAGAAGACTGAGGGACCTGAGAGGCCAGAAGCACCACCATGTGAAGCATTGCTGTACAATAATAAGCAGGTTGATTTACGTAGCAAAAGTACTTTGATTTTTTGTTCATTACAGTCATTATGTGTTCTGATTTGCATTGCATTAATTTAGCTTTCTCAAAAAGGACTTGGAAATTAAAATCCTCCTGATTTTTATTGGAAAAGCATGCTGGGAAAATAAAAGACTCCCTTGTACTCCACATTCCTGGACAACCTGAAGATTCACTCTGAAATCTTCCTTGGACAATGCCTTTCATGCAGTTTTTAAGTGTTCTTTATAAAGGGTTATTTAAAAAGGTGTATTTTTCATCAACTGTTTATAGCTCCTGTTAATGTTGTGAAGGGTATCTTACTTTCTGTCTTATTTTCTGGTTGTTTTTTTTCTATTGTAGAGGGCCATTGTTGAGTTTGTAAGTTGATTTTATTGAACTTACTGATTCTTATAGTTTGTTGATTCCATATATTTTCTGTATAGAGTTTCATATTATCTTCAGTTTTTGGGACTGGAGGTTATTCTCATCTAGTGCCTAGACTTTTTTTTTCCTTGCCTTGTATCATTGAATGAGCAGCCCCCTGCCCCACTGCCATTAGTTAGCATTCTTTCTTGCTCCTGAAAAAGGTTTACAACCAAAGATTCTCACTTGAAAATAATTTGTACGGAGTTTTGGTATATAGCCTTTATCAAATTAACAAAATATCTTTTGTATTCTCAGTTTAAAATGTTTTATCATGAAGAGATGTTGACTTTTATCAACAGTTGAGAGATGTGATTTTTTAATCCTTACTCCAATGATAGAGTGAACTGTACTGATAGATTTTTCAGTTGTCATTCATACATTCTTGTATATTCTTAAGCGTTCTGTATATTTGTTTGCATTCAGTTAATATTTTATGTGGGAACTTCACATCTATATTTTTAAATAAAATGAGCCTATAATATTTTTTTTTCCTAAACTGAGGTTATCCAATTTAAGAATCAAGATTATAGTGGCTGAAGAATACATAAGGTGGATTTTCTTCTTTTTATAACAGTTTGGTTAAGGAAGGTACTGTTGGGGGAGAGGCATTGTGTATTTTCCTCGCTTCTTGTCCCCGCCACAACAAAGAATTAAAGGGCAGAGACACAGTAGTGAAACACAGTAAAAGTTTTATTTAAAGTTACTTAGAAAGTGCAGGCGACCTCAGAGAGAGAGGAGCACCCTGAAAGGTTGGGGGTTCCCCCTTTTAAGGATTTTTCAGGACTGTGACAAAGGTCTAGGGGTGTGGGCTTGTTAAGTGGTCTCAAGTATGTTTGATGAAACATTAAGTTTCTTAATCAGTCCTCTTGAGTAATTCTGCAAAATTAGCTTAACACAAGAAATTTACTGCTGTGGTCCCCTCCCAGGATAGCAGCTTCCTGGTTTGGGAGCATATCAATCAAGATTGTCTGCCCTTCCTCCAAGGTGGGAGGAGTTATTTGTTTGTTGTTTGCTAAAGAGTATGTTAAGAATTTTTCTTCTTAACTTCCTGGGTTTTTTCAAAGTGCAATTTGGCCTTAAGATGGGATATCCCTGTTTACAGGTGACCCTTTTAGCAGGCTAGAGTAAATCTCACAATCTAATTGACACAATGAAGACATGGGCTGTGCTCAGATACTTTTCCTCATCTGGGGAATATTCAAACATTCAAGGCCAAGTTGCTCCTGAGCTTTAACTGATTAACTCATTAACTCTCGAGTCTTCTCTGGCTTTCTAGTTTAAACTGGTTAACTGAGTCCTTTCTAGAGGGCTTTACTGACCTTGTTCTCTTTCCACCCTGCTCATATCTATTTTCCTGCCTGACGTTACTATATGCTTTATTAAAGATTGATAGAACTCATCCATTAAATTATCTAGAAATAGGTGGTTTGTGAGTTAGGGAGGTATCTAGTTACTTTTACAAATTCCTCAAGGGGTGTTGTCTTTGCTATTGACTGAATGTTTGTGTCCCCTGTGGGTAAAATTGTAATATTTCCAGAATATCTCACCTGGCTTTAGTACCTCTGCATATCGATAGGCGTTCCGAGGTGGAAAGAAGTATGGCTTTAGTGTATTTGCATCATTCCTCAGGGGTGGAGAGAGTTCATCTCCATATCAGTGGGTAATTACCTGGGCAAGGAGGGCTTATCTGTACCTGAGAGGGGAGGGGAGGGCCGGTTTTGCCTCTGCTGGAGCAGGAGAGAGAGCTGGGCTGGACTGGAGTTTGTAAGCAATAAATGGATTTTAAACTTTATTTCTCCCTTTGACTGATTTTGGTTTTTAGAGGTATTTTGCGCTGGGATTTCCTCTCCCTGGACTTACACCCCTTAAAATCCATATGTTGAAACTCTTAACTCCCAGTGTGGTTGGTGGTTGGAGATGGGACCTTTGGGAGCTGACCAGGTCGTGAGTGGGGAACCCTGTGATGGGGTCAGTGCTTCATGACGAAGAGACTCCCGCCGAGCTCCCTTGCCCTTCTTCCATGTGAGGACACGGAGTGCAGACAGCAGGCCGTGAACAAGGAAGGGCGTCCTCACCGAACACCGAATCTTCCAGTGCCTTGATCTTGGACTTCCTAGCCTCCGGAACTGTGATAAATTTATGTTGTTTATAAGCCCCCCCAGTGTATGGCCTTTGTTACACAAACCTGAACTAAGACAGTCTTCTCAGATTTTCTATTTATTTTTGCACTGACTTTGACAGTTTTCCTTTTCTAGAAATTTGAAAAGCCTTGTCTTTAAAATTAAAATTTATTAGTGTATGGTTGTCTATATTATTTTAACCGTTTTGTTTGTAGTTATTTCTTCTTTCATTCTGGATTTAGTGTATTTGCAGGTTCTCTCCCTTACACCATCCATCTTGCTAAAAGTTCATTTTCTTCATTTACTCACAGATATTTACTGAGTGTATCCTGTATGCCAGGAGTAACTGTTCTAAGCACAGGGGATACAGCAACGAATAAAACAGGAAAGAATATCCATTGTGAAATTGACATTCCAATGGGTTAGCCACCTAATGAGAAAGATAACTAGGATATGTGAGAATTGATAAAGGGAATCCTCTGTAACTCCAGGAGGGTGGGATGGGGGGGAATCCCGGGGCGAAATACCTCTAAAACCGGAATCACTCAAAGGGAGAAAGAAATAGAAGAAACCCTTTTATTTCTTACAAACAGTCATCCCTGTCAGTCTCTTTTGACTCAGCTTCAGCAGAAAAAAGCTCCACCCAACCTCTCCAGCCTAGATAAACCCTCAATGCCCTTGGAATTACTTATTGATATGTAGATGGACTAATTCCCTCCACTCCTTAGAAACACCTACTGATATGCAGGTACGCTAATGCCAGGCTAGAGATTCTGGAAATACTAGTTTTACCCACAGCCTCCCTGACATGGGGTCTGGAAGCCAGTAGGGTGATCTTTCACACCCACCCCCCCTCCTCATAAGTCTGCCACCCCACTGGAAGGAATACTCCCAGCAGGAGAAAGGGTTTCTGCCTGCCCCAGTAACAGGCCAGCTGATGAGCAGCTATGACATGTGGGGCTCCAGTTTCCTCCTGTTAGAAATGGCACAAAACTAAATGTGATTTATTCCCAGACTAAATGTTTAAACAAAAGTGTATCAACAAGAAGCCTACACGTCAGAACATGTACCAGGAACTCGCTCTGGCTGGGACGGGGAGGGAGATCAAGATAAGAAACAGTGGGCTGTGCATCACTTCAGAAAAAAAGGTACAGAAAAAGAAACCAGACAATAAAATTAAGAAAAATGTAAAAAAAAAAAAAAGCCTAATATAGATATAACTTGCTTAGGTGACATCAGGGCAAATATAAATTCTGTAGTATTCAGCCAATGAGGAACCAGGGGAGAGACTCACACCCTAAGGAATCAATTGCTGCTTGTAATCGCCCTGAGTGCGCCTGTTCACCAGATGTCGCTCTTGCAAGACCGCCATTAAAGCTTCGCTCTGCTGTTCTCTGACTAAGTTTGGACCAGTGAGTGCGTTCCTCACACTCCCAATAAATGGGAGAAAAAAATGGGCTTTTTGCTTAGAACACCCCCCCAACTTCCCCTTTCTCTGTAACAGAGCTTCCTCACTGCTCTCCAGACATGGCTGTGGTATTGCCATAGCTTGTTTGTCCTGAGCTGTAATTCTATGCTGTTCCCAAATAATTCCATTTTTCTGGAACAATAACAGTTTTATTTTTAAAGTTAACAGACATATATGAGGTCATCAAGGGAGTGAGTATAGCTAAAAGAAACAAGGTCCAAGGACTGAGCCTTGGGGCCACTTTAACATTGAGAAATAATGAAGATGAGGAACCAGGAGAGATTAAGAGGGAGCAGGTAGAGAACGTAAGGTAAAAATCAAGCCAAAATAGCCAGGCGAGGAGGCTACAAAGGAGCCAAAAGTTTAATAGGGTGCAATCCCGGGCAGTGTTCAACGGTCTGGTTAGTCACAGGCCAGAGAAGTCGCACCCAGCAGGTCAGGCAGTGAGTTTTTAAAGAGGTTAGGGGGAGGGAGAGCATAGGTCTACAGTGGCGCAAGGAATGGCTAGCCTAGGGCACCTTTTCCAGGTTGGGAGGGGGAAGCAGCCGGGGATTTTGGCACGTCATCAGGCCGGAATCTGTTGGTCTCTTTCCCTTACTAGATTGGAGTTGGGGGCTTTGCTGCCCCCCTTTATTTGGTTAGGGATGAGCTCACCAGACGTGTTCACTCCTCCCTCAGGTGCCTCCAGGCTTACAGCCTGAATGTTGATTCCCTGAAATGTACCGAGTCTTCCTTTTTTGTGAGTGTTCCATGCGTTTTTTATTTATTTTATTTTTTAGATATAAAGCTGTTTCTATATCTAGTAGTTCAAGTCTGTTGACCATGTCATTAAAGTATTCTGTGTCTCAATATTTTTCTTTCTGACTTATCAGAAAGATGTTAAATTCTCTATCTGCAGTTGTTGATTTATCTATTTCCCCATAGATCCATTTATACATATTAAGGTATATTGTTAATGCATTTAATAATATATTGTGAAACCAAATAAAGGAAACCATGTGGAAGTGGAGACCAGAGGCCCTCGGGGAGAGGGAGTGTGCTGCTGCATCGTGCTGCTGAGCGGCCCTGGCGCTGAACTGCAGGTTCCACCAATGGACTTTCAGTTTATAAAAACCCTTTTCTTCTATAAGAGCATCTCCTCTCCTTGTTTTCCATGGTTTGCTTGACCCAATTTGCAAATCTCTGCCGTGCCTGAATAAACCCATTTTGCTAGTAAAATAACCTAGTTTTATTTTTATTTATTTATTTATTCATTTTGTTATCATTAATCTACAATTACATGAAGAACATTATGTTTACTAGACTCCCCCATTCACAAAGTCACCCCCAGAAACCCCATTATACTCACTGCCCGTCAGCATATAAGATGCTGTAGAATCACTACTTGTCTTCACTGTGTTGCACAGCCCTCCCTATGCCCTCCGCACATTATATATGCTAATTGTAAGCCCCCCTTACTTTTTCCCCGCCCTTATCCCTCCCTTCCCACCCATCCTCCCCAGTCCCTTTCCCTTTGGTAATCGTTAGTCCATTCGTGGGTTCTGTGATTCTGCTGCTGTTTTGTTCCTTCAGTTTTTTTTGTTCTTATACTCCACATATGAGTGAAATCATTTGGTACTTGTCTTTCTCCACCTGGCTTATTTCACAGAGCATAATACCCTCTAGCTCCATCCATGTTGTTGCAAATGGTAGGATTTGTTTTCTTCTTAGGGCTGAAAAATATTCCATTGTGTATATGTACCACATCTTCTTTATCCATTCATCTACTGATGGACATTTAAGTTGCTTCCATTTCTTGGCTATTGTAAATAGTGCTGTGATAAACATAGGGGTGCATCTGTTTTTTCAAACTGGGCTGCTGCATTCTTAGGGTAAATTCCTAGAAGTGGAATTCCTGGGTCAAATGGTATTTCTATTATGAGCTTCTTGAGGAACCTCCATACTGCTTTCCACAATGGTTAAACTAATTTACATTCCCACCAGCAGTGTAGGAGGGTTCCCCTTTCTCCACAACCTCACCAATATTTGTTGTTGTTTGTTTTTTGGATGGTGGCAATCCTTACTGGTGTGAGGTGATATCTCTCATTGTGGTTATAATTTGCATTTTTCTGATGACTAGCGATGTGGAGCATCTCTTCATGTGTCTGTTGGCCATCTGAATTTCTTCTTTGGAGAACTGTCTGTTCAGCTCCTCTGCCCATTTTTTAATTGGATTACTTGCTTTTTGTTGAGGTGCATGAGCTCTTTATATATTTTGGATGTCAACCCTTTATTGGATCTGTCATTTATGAATATATTCTCCCATACTGTAGGGTGCCATACTGTAGGGTACCTTCTTGTTCTATTGATGGTGTCCTTTGCTGTACAGAAGCTTTTCAGTTTGATATAGTCCCATTTGTTCATTTTTGCTTTTGTTTTCCTTGCCTGGGGAGATATGTTCATGAAGAAGTCACTCATGTTTATGTCCAAGAGATTTTTTCCTATGTTTTCTTCTAAGAGTTTTATGGTTTCATGACTTACATTGAGGACTTTGATCCATTTCGAATTTACTTTTGTGTATGGGGTTAGACAGTGATCCAGTTTATTTCTCTTACATGTAGCTGTCCAGTTTTGCCAGCACTGTCTGTTGAAGAGACTGTCAATTTCCCATTGTATGTCCATGGCTCCTTTATCGTATATTAATTGGCCATAAATGCTTGGGTTAATGTCTGGGGTCTCTATTCTGTTCCACTGGTCTGTGGCTCTGTTCTTGTGCCAGTACCAAACTGTCTTGATTACTGTGGCTTTGTAGTAGAGCTTGAAGTTGGGGAGTGAGATAACCCCCACTTTATTCTTCCTTCTCAGGATTGCTTTGGCTATTCAGGGTCTTTGGTATTTCCATATGAATTTTTTAACTATTTGTTCCAGTTTGTTTAAGAATGCTGTTGGTATTTTGATAGGGATTGCATTGAATCTGTAGATTGCTTTAGGCAGGATGGCCATTTTGACAATATTAATTCTTCCTACCCAAGAGCATGGGATGAATTTCCATTTGATAGTCTCCTATTTAATTTCTCTTAAGAGTGTCTTGTAGTTTTCAGGGTATAGGTCTTTCACTTCCTTGGTTAGGTTTATTCCTAGGTATTTTATTCTTTTTGATGCAATTGTGAATGGAATTGTTTTCCTGATTTCTCTTTCTGTTAGTTCATTGTTAGTGTATAGGAAAGCCACAGATTTCTGTGTGTTAATTTTGTATCCTGCAACTTTGCTGTATTCTGATATCAGTTCTAGTAGTTTTGGAGGGAGTCTTTAGGGTTTTTTATGTACAATATCATGTCATCTGCAAATAGTGACAGTCTAACTTCTTCTTTAACAATCTGGATTCCTTGTATTTCTTTGTTTTGTCTAATTGCTGTGGCTAGGGCCTCCAGTACTATGTTAAATAACAGTGGGGAGAGTGGGCATCCCTGTCTAGTTCCCGATCTCAGAGGAAAAGCTTTCAGCTTCTCACTGTTAAGTATGATGCTGGCTGTGGGTTTGTCATATATGGCCTTTATTATGTTGAAGTACTTGCCCTCTTACCCATTTTTTTGAGAGTTTTTATCAGGAATGGATGTTGAATTTTGTCAAATGCTTATTCAGCATCTATGGAGATGATCGTGTGGTTTTTGTCCTTCTTTTTGTTGATGTGGTGGATGATGTTGATAGATTTTCGAATGTTGTACCATCCTTGCATCCCTTGGATGAATCCCACTTGGTCATGGTGTATGATCCTTTTGATGTATTTTTGAATTTGGTTTGCTAATATTTTGTTGAGTATGTTTGCATCTACATTCATCAGGGATGTTGGTCTGTAATTTTCTTTTTTTGTGGTGTCTTTGCCTGGTTTTGGTATTAGGGTGAATTTGGCTTCATAGAATGAGTTTGGGAGTACTCCCTTCTCTTCTATTTTTTGGAAAATTTTAAGGAGAATGGGTATTATTTCTTCTCTGCATGTCTGATAAAATTCCGAGGTAAATCCATCTGGCCCGGGGGTTTTGTTCTTGGGTAGTTTTTTGATTACCGCTTCAATTTCTTTGCTGGTAATTGGTTTGTTTAGATTTTGTGTTTCTTCCTTGGTCAGTCTTGGAAGGTTGTATTTTTCTAAGAAGGTGTCCATTTCTTCTAGGTTTTCCAGCTTGTTAGCATATAGGTTTTCATAGTAGTCTCTAATAATTCTTTGTATTTCTGTGGGGTCCATCGTGATGTTTCCTTTCTTGTTTCTGATTCTGTTGATGTGTGTTGATTATCTTTTTCTCTTAATAAGTCTGGCTAGAGGCTTATCTATTTTGTTTATTTTATCAAAGAACGAGCTCTTGGTTTCATTGATTTTTTTCAATTGTTTTATTCTTCTTAATTTTATTTATTTCTTCTCTGATTTTTATTATATCCCTCCTTCTGTTGACTTTAGGCCTCATTTGTTCTTTTTCCAATTTCGATAATTGTGATATTAGACTATTCATTTGGGGTTGTTCTTCCTTCTTTAAATATGCCTGGATTGCTATATACTTTCCTCTTAAGACTGCTTTTGCTGCATCCCACATAAGTTGGGGTTTTCTGTTGTTGTTGTCATTTGTTTCCATATATTGCTTGATCTCTATTTTAATTTGGTCATTGATCCATTGATTATTTAGGAACATGTTGTTAAGCCTCCATGTGTTTGTGAGCCTTTTTGGTTTCTTTTTGCAATTTATTTCTAGTTTTATACCTTTGTGGTCTGAAAAGTTGGTTGGTAGAATTTCAATCTTTTTTAATTTACTGAGGCTCTTTTTGTGGCCTAGTATGTGGTCTGTTCTGGAGAACGTTCCATGTGCACTTGAGAAGAATGTGTATCCTGTTGCTTTTGGGTGTAGAGTTCTATAGATGTCTGTTAGTTCCATCTATTCTAGTGTGTTGTTCAGTGTCTCTGTGTCCTTACTTATTTTCTGTCTGGTGGACCTGTCCTTTGGAGTGAATGGTGTGCTGAAGTCTCCTAAAATGAATGCATTGCATTCTATTTCCTCCTTTAGTTCTGTTAGTATTTGTTTCACATATGCTGGTGCTCCTGTGTTGGGTGCATATATATTTAGAATGGTTATATCCTCTTGTTTGACTGAGCCCTTTATCATTATGTAGTGTCCTTCTTTATCTCTTGTTACTTTCTTTGTTTTGAAGTCTATTTTGTCTGATATTAGTACTGCAACATCTGCTTTGTTCTCCCTGTTGTTTGCATGCAATATCTTTTTCCATCCCTTGACTTTTAGTCTGTGCATGTCTTTGGGTTTGAGGTGAGACTCTTGTAAGCAACATATAGATGGGTCTTGTTTGTTTATCCATTTAGTGACTCTATATCTTTTGATTGGTGCATTCAGTCCATTTAGATTTAGGGTGATTATTGATAGGTATGTACTTATTGCCATTGCAGGCTTTAGATTCGTGGTTACCAAAGGTTCAAGGTTAACTTCCTTACTATCTAAGAGTCTAACTTAACTCACTTAGTATGCTGTTACAAACAAAATCTAAAGGTTCTTTTCTGTTTCTCCTCCTTTTTCTTCCTCTTCCACTCTATATATTAGATATCATATTCTGTACTTTCTGTCTATCCCTTGATTGCCTTTGGGGATAGTTAATTTAATTTTCCATTTCCTTAGTAATTAGCTGTTCTTTATTTACTGTAGTTTTATTACCTCTGGTGACACCTATTCAACCTTAGGAACACGTCCATCTCTAGCAGTTCCTCCAAAATAGACTGTAGAGATGGTTTGTGGGAGGTAAATTGTCTCAGCTTTTGTTTATCTGGAAATTGTTTAATCCCCCCTTCAAATTTAAATGATAATCTTGCTGGATAAAGTAATCTTGGTTCCAGGCCCTTCTGCTTCATGGCATTAAATACATCATGCCACTCCCTTCTGGCCTGTAAGGTTTCTGCTGAGAAGTCTGATGTTAGCCTGGTGGGCTTTCCTTTGTATGTGATCTTATTTCTGTCTCTGGCTGCTTTTAACAGTCTGTCCTTATCCTTGATCTTTCCCATTTTAATTACTATGTATCTTCGTGTTGTCTTCCTTGGGTCCCTTGTGTTGGGAGATCTGTGGATCTCCATGGTCTGAGAGACTATCTCCTTCCCCAGATTGGGGAAGTTTTCAGCAACTACCTCCTCAAAGACACTTTCTATCCCTTTCTCTCTCTTCTACTTCTTCTGGTATCCCTATAATGTGAATATTGTTCCGTTTGGATTGGTCACGCAGTTCTCTCAATATTCTTTCATTCTTAGAGATCCTTTTTTCTCTCTGTGCCTCAGCTTCTTTGTATTCCTCTTCTCTAGTTTCTATTTCATTTATTGTCTCCTCCACCATATCCAACCTGCTTTTAATACCCTCCATTGTGCTCTTCAATGATTGGATCTCCGACTTGAATTTATTCCTGGGTTCTTGGATGTCTTTCCCTACCTTCATTAGCATGTTAATGATTTTTATTTTGAACTCCATTTCAGGAAGCCTCACGAGGTCCATATCATTTAATCTTCTCCAGAGTTGTATTAATAATTTTACTCTGGACCTGGTTTCTTTGGCATTTCATATTTGTATATGGTGCCTTCTAGTGTCCAGAAGCTCCATTCTGGAGCTGCTCAGCCCCTGAAGCAATTTTGGGGGCCACAGGGGAGTGGTATTGGTACCCCGGGTGAAGAAAGACGTGTTCCCCGCTTCCTGGTTGCTGTGCCTGTCTTCACTGCCTGAGCCAGTGGGCTGAGTACACAGATATAAGCTTTTGTCTTAGAGCAGCCGGATATGGATCCTTGCTTTCCACAAGTGGCCGGAATCCCAGTCTCCCCAGGAACTCCGCCTGTCCCAGCTTTCCAACCCCATAATCAGAAGAGTATGATGAAAGCACCATGAAATATAGGTTTGTGCTCGCACAGTAGGTCTCCGGAGCCAGGTACTCAGCAGTCCCAGGCCTTCCACTCCCTCCCCGCTCTGTTTCTCCTCCTCCCGCCAGTGAGCTGGGGTGGGGGAGGGGCTCGGTCCTGCGGAGCCACAGCTTTGGTACGTTACCCGTTCGGTGAGGTCTGCTCTTTTCACCGTCCTTTCCTGTTCTCTCTCAGGTTTATTTGCACCAACTATATTTTCTAATTGTATCCAGTTTTAGGAAGCCTCTGTCTCTCCTCTCATGCTGCCATCTTTTTTCATGGTTTTATTTTTAATATTAACAATATTATCTGTAGTCTCTTGATTTACAGAATAAAATTTTCTTTGGCCCTTGGTAATGGTTTTCATTTGAATTCAATTTCACCTGAATATTAAAATTTCCATCTTGGTTTTATTTTGGATTTCCCCCTAACACATCTTTTTCCATACTTAGGATTTTTCCATTTTTTAAATGCTCAAACCTATGTTTGGCAGGGGGTGGGGAAGGAGAATAGAAATGGAAAGATATTCACACTAGTACGTCTCCATCTTTTTTCAAGGAAAACCTCATCCACTCATTTACCTAGGTTACCTAGCTTACCTAGAAAGGGAAAGGGTTGTAGCACAGTCTTTGGCTGCCTCCGGGAAGACCTGAATACATGTTTGGCAACTTTCTAGAATGTGTGGACATGTAACACCTGTTGTCTTCAGTCAAAACACTGACATCCTGTTACAAGCAGATGACACACAAAGTCATGTCCTCTTGTTACTGAGTCCAAACTCACCATATGACATGCCAGTAAGTGGAGAGACAGGTGTTGGGGTCAGGAAACTAACTTTATTTGGAACCCAGAAGACTGAGAAGATGGTGGACTCATGTCCTAAAGCCCCATCTTAACTCAGGGTTGGTTGCAAGCTTCTTTTATGCCAGTGAAGGGGGAGCAGGAAGGGGAACTTAAGGGGTGACTGAAGGCTGCAGACATCTGGGTTCCAGTGTCCGAGGAGAGCTGAGAAACTCTGTGTCTGTGGTTAGTTTACTCTCACCGGCCTAGGTCTGCTCACGATGTTCCTAAAGCTCTCTGACAAAGCAATCATTATTTTCATACATATTTCCCTATCTCCTGGAGGAGTTGAGCTTTGGGTAAGGAGCTATTTGCAGAAATCTCAAACTGTGAGCACAATTTCTTTTGATGATCAACAATGCTATGCGCGGGACTGCAGGAGCATTTTTTTTTCCTTTTGGCCCAAAGACTAAGGCAGCAAAGGAAACAACAGTATGGAGGCAGAGATGCCAAACTGTTTCACCCAATTTTATCCTGAGAACTGGATTCGCACATCAGCGCTCCCATCAATAAAGTCAATTCAGACTCAAGACGTTGGCAGTTTGTGATGGCATCAGATGGCAATAGGAGAAAACATGTCGGATTCAGAACCAAGTACTCCAAACAGGAACACTTTCCTTGGAATTGGAGGAGGAGGAAAGAGTGAGATAAAAACAATAAGGCGGTGAGGTGTAGGTACTATTTTGAGAAGCATAGTCACTAGGGGAAGTGAGTGGGCCTGGGATGGAGACGTTCAGAAGGCCTTTTGTACTTAGGCGGGGATGTACATGTGTGGGCCTTTCGGTTCGGTAATAAGAGAAGTTTTGGTCTTATCTGGGAGGCTTAATTAGAGAGGCCTGAGAAACTCACACGGTCATGTTAGAGTGGGGGTTTTATCCTCCTAAGAGAAAAATCACGAGATCGCCAGGGTTTGTGTAGTGTTCATTTTTTAAGTTAAAAGTGAAGCCAGCCAGTCTACTTTTGTGATGTTTTTGCAGTAGTCACCATTAAGGAGAAAGGCTGGGTTCATCCAGGTTGGGTTTTCTCAGATGCTCACATTGGAGAGGAAGCTGAGAAAGGATGGAGCGCGGAGACCGCTTGCCCACGTGTGCGGGTGTGGGTGCGAAGACGGGCCGGAGGGGCGCGAGGGTGGCGAGGAGAGCTCCTTCCAGCAGGGGGCGCGGAAGCGGGGAGCGGCAGGGCAGGGAGCGTAACGAGTCCGACTTGAGGCCGAGCTTTCAGGCGTGCGCAGACCTCGAGACGCCGGGATCCAGGGTGCGGCCGCGGACTGGGCGGTGCGGGCGTCTGTGTCCTGCTGTTGGGGAGCGCCAGGCTGCTTAGCTTCCGTTTTGCCAGAAATACAATTTTTAGAAACCAGGTAGTAATCTTAAAAAGCTTTAAGAACAGCCTAAACACAGACTAGAAAATGCAGAGCCAGTTACCAAGAGTTGAGATGACAGGGCAAAAATTAAACAGCCAGAGACACGGAGGATAAAGGCCGTCTAGTTTATCTAACAAGTCACAGCGGACCCGACGGGAATGAGAGCCAAGATTTTAAGATATCATTGCTGACAACCTCCCTTTTCCCCAGAGAACGGAAGGGGGAGTTTGAGATTCAGCAGATCCAAGACAGCTGGAGTCGGCGAACTACACGATACCCAGCGGATGCAACGGCACGTCCGCCTCACAGCACCGCGAGGACGGAAGTAGCCGGTGGCTCCCAGGCAGGGGCGTCGGGGCGGGGCGTCGACGTCACGTGGGCAGGGCGCCCCTCGGCCGCCCGCGCTCGCCACGTGGGAGGAGCCAGGCCCAGTCCAGCCCCGGTTCCCGGCACGCGGCGCACCGCGCGCCAGCGCACGCGCACCGCGCTCCTGGCGGCGCCCCCTGGCGGCGGCGCGGGGCGGGGGCGGGGCTGGAGGCGGGGGGTTGCGCTGGTGACGGGAGGACGCGGGCCGCGGCACTGGGGTGGCGGCGGCCGCGACGGAAGACGCGGACTGAGGGCAGCAGCGGCGGCGAGCCGTGGGTAACTCGCGCCCCCTCGGGATGAGGGGCTGTGGCGGCGCAGACCGTGCGCAGCCGGCCGGTGAGAGCGCGGGAGGTGGGCGGCGCGGGCCGGGAAGATGGCGGAGAGGCCGGCGCTGCGGTCCCCGCCAGGCCTCGCGAGGATCCGGGTCCGCGGCTACGGAGGGGCGGCCGGGGAGGAGGCGCGGTGTGCTGGGTCCCGCTGGGCGGGGTGCCGGAGCGCGAGGCCGAGCCTGTGCCGGGGGCAGTGTGTGAGATGGGCGTGGGGGTCCGGCCGAGGGTGGGTGTGCCCGGCCGAGGGTGGGCGTGTGTGAGCGTGCCCGGCCTGAGGGAGGGTGTGGGTGTGGGTGTGGGTGTGTGAGTGTGAGCGTGCCCCGCCGAGGGTGAATGTGGGTGTGAGTGTGTGTGTGTGTGTGTGTGTGTGTGCGTGTGCTGGCCGAGGGTGGGCCGGAGTGCGGGCGCCGGGCGCGGACCTGGGCTCTGCGGCGAGGCACGCTGGGCGCCCGGCTCTCCGCGCCCGCTCTCGGGCCGCCTTCCCGGAGCTGCAATCCCCTCGGTGGCTTCCCGGTCGTGGGAGTGGTGTAGGCGGGAGAGTGCGCCCAGTGCCAAGGGCCGTCAGTCCCTGGAGTCAGGACGTCTTTTATTTTAAAACGCGCAGCCGGTTGCGAGGCCGCGGCAGCTGGGGCGGTGTTACGTGCTGCTCCCACCAGCAGCTGCGGTGTGCGCTGCGCAACCCTCATCGGCAAAAATGCGGCGCCCCCACCTCCTGCTCCCAGCCCTCCACTGCCTCGTTTAACCAAACCTCCAGTGACCTCTGCGAAACACAGTTTCCAGGCTTCGTGTTCCTTCCCTGGTGCAGACAATGGGAGATTTGTCTTTGAAGCCAGTGAGGGGAATTGAACCCTGTGCGTTTCGTGCCTCTGTAAACAGCAGGTGGTTTCCGGTCAGCAGCTCCTCTTTCGCTGTAGCAAGGTGTGCTTCTACTCGCGGGGGGAGGGGAAAGAGATTTGATCGGAGGTGTGACTATAAAGTAAGGAAACGCATTCCATAAAGCGTCGTGGGCGCAGACTTGATGGCCCGCAGACGCTTGGTCAGGGAATGAGCAGGGGGCCAGGTCGCCTCAGTACCTGCACTTTGTCTAGTCAGCTGCCTTGCCAGGAGGATGGAGAACAGAATGGAGAGGGTGGGCTCTGGAGTCACGTTGCCTGCCTCTGATGTGATTCTTACGTTTACTGGCTTTGTTCTCTGTGCCTTTGGTTTCTCATCTGTAAAATGGGGGCACCAATAATATTCGCTTCCCAGGGTGGTTGTGAGGACCTGGTGAAGTAAGACTGCAGGACGCTTTGTGCCTGGTGCGTCTAAGTGTTCTAGCAGCAGTTGCTGTCACTGGCAAAACTGGGTTTCCAGGGTGCATTTGCTGGGTGGTTGATTCCTCATTTGGCCCCTAGCATCACCTCTTAGTTTTACCTTAACTCGAAGTCTGTGGTTCCCTTTTCTTACACAGGTAGTGTGGGGTCATATTTGGAAAAACAGTCTTTAAAAGGTAAACGAACCAATCTCATGTACTTAGGTAAGTTATTATATAGAACTGTTTTAGAAAATATTTTTGGAAAAAAAAAGCTAATGAGCAAGTCTAGAATACCATAGTCCTTACTGTACTTGGGGTGGCATAATTGAGGATGACACTTAGAGCCGTTCTTGGGTAATTCTGTTTGAATTAAATTACTGAAGCCATTGTTGTTATACAGTGTTATCCTTGTAATGGAAAAGATAATTTATTAGCAAACTTTTAGTGACAGTGAGGACATAAGCAACAGAAAGTGAGAAATGGAATTACCAGTGCTGTGGGATTCTGTCTTGCTAAGCTGTGGGAAGAAATAAGACTTAATTTGCTTCAGAAGAGTGGAAAAATTCCTTGTTTCCCAAGGAGGTGACTCCCTTTCTCAGATCTAGGAAAGTATCTTAGGCTTACCCTAGATAACTACATCTCATCTCCTTTATCTATGTGACACAAGAACTAAGGAAAGAAAGCCTTCCATTCTACGTAGAGTCTTTGGGCATTTGTGGGATTTAGGATTAGAATGTTTAATGTTCAGAACAAATGGTAATGAAGCAGCTTTTGTGCAAATTTCAAAGTATCTAAAGATAGATTTAAGAAGTCCATCCCAGCCTTCTGTCCTACAGTTGTGCTAGGTTGGGCTGTCGAACTATTTAGTGACAGCAGGTTCAGTGTCTTGCTAGGCTTCCACTTGGTTCTTTGGTGCTTTAGAAAAAAGCCTGTGTAATATGTTTTCATGGGGAGACATCTGGTTTTACTAGCAAAACCCCTTTGCTATGCCTGTTCACTGACCTGTGGTTATTTGGTCATATTTTGTGGGTCTTACATGTTCCCTTTCAAAGTTGGCTTTGTGGGTTTCCTGTCTCAGAGTCCAGCCTTGGTGTGCAGCCTTTCATGCAGGGCAGGTCCTGGGGGGTGCCTTCTGGCAGAGCCGAACTGGATTGGCCACCTGCCTCCAGGCTCCTTCTTCTGTTACTTTTCTAGATCCCCCAGGTAAGATCCACACTCAGTTATTGGCTGTCTCTGCTGCCTCCTGTACCTGCCTCGCTGTGCCATCTATCACCTGCCTCTGGGACTTGCCCCTGGCTTTGGTGGCTCTTCCCTGCTCCCTGAGGTCATGTCTGACTCCGACTCCTGTCCTTTGCATGCTCCACCTTGCTAAGATGGACCTCCTCACCTGGACCTACAGTCCTGGTTCTCTCCCATTTTGCCGAGCTCATATCTCAGAGGACTAGCATTTTGCGGACTTTGTCTTTCCCTGAAAGTTGAGTTGCTCAGCAGTGTCTGCCATCCTGTTCAATTCCCAAAATGTGTTGTTGAAATAAATGAATTTTATAATCATATGTCGAGGAGTTCTGATAACATGAAGTTGTATCTCCCTCCCGACACCACAATTCATGAGCTTGTTACTAAACTTCTAAACTCATACTGGTCTTTGACACAGTTTACGTGTTGGGAAAAGAGCTTAATTGGCTATTGCTATGCTCCATTGCATGGAATGGTTTAACATTAACCAAGCTTTCTTATTTTAACATTTAGTGTGGCATTTCCCTGCTTTTCTTTGAAGTCTTTGGAATTCTGTCGGAAATTTTATATAATATTCATAATATTCCATAATACTCAGCATTAGGAATATTTTTTCAATATTCTGTGCAAAGGTTTGCTACATAGCATTAATTCAGTACTTTAATTGAACATCTGATCTGTGACCAATTAGTTGTGTGTATATTGTAACACCACAGACATGTGGCACAACTGTTCTTTTAAGGAGCTTGAAAAGGAGAAAATTTCATAAGGCTACGAGTCCTTCTATGCTTAAGGGCTGAACAGTGCTCCAGACCAGGATCTGTGAGCTACAGCCACTGGTAGGCCCCCTGCCTGTCTTGTAAATAATGTTTTATTGAAATACAGTCTGAAAGGGTATCTCGCCACGACCCTCCTTACCCAGAACGACTCAGGAGACACGGGCCCAACGCAAGAGATTTTATTATCTAAAAGAGAGAGTGGCTGCCCCCAGAGGCGGGGGGGTGGGGGGAGAGAGAAAGGGGGGGAGCAGCGGGACAGAGAGCGCAGAGAGAAAGAGGGAGAGAGAGCAGGGAGAGCGGGGCAGCAGAGAGACAGAGCGCGACAGAGAGACAGAGACAGAGAGAGAAGGGGCAGCAGCGTGGTGCCTTTTATTGTGGATCCGCTTGGCCTGCTGCTTTGGGGGAGGGTTGGGATGTTTAGGGATAAGGCGGGGTAAACCCAGTAGAGCCCCAGGCAAGCCCAGGCATAATTCTCACCGGCTTATGTGCTTGGGACCATGGGGCAAATGAAGGATAAATTACTATATTCTTACATTCCTCCCTTTTCTGTTTTATAAGTGGTAGAGGATTTGGGAAGGGGTGAAGGTCAGTCTTCAGTAATTGCTTCCTGCTGATTAGGGGCGATGGAGTTCATTTCTGTATTGATGGGGAGTGGTCCTCAGATGAGCCCTTGGTCTGCAGTGGTGATGGCATTTTCCAGGTTCAGTAAGGATCATCGTCTTTGGAGAGGGGTTGGTAATCCTGTAATATAAGCTGGCTAAAGGTTTGGTTAGAAATTTTTTGCATTTGGGCTGATTGCTATGTTTACATAGGGTGGCTGAATTAATAGCATTTTGGGGGGACATATGTGTAGGCAGCAAAGCAACCTGTAGGGCAAAGGGAATTTTTGATGGTGCAGTCTTTTGGACAGTCTGAAAGAGAAGAAAGGGCTGGTGTTGGGAAGATAGGGCTGGTGAGAGAGTAAGTGTTGAGACCAGGGTTAATAACCCTGAAGCATGACGCATGGCGGTTGTAAGGGAGGTCTTAGGACTCTGTGCTGTGAGAAACTTCTTCAGTGATGAGTGGAAGTGGAGATGAGCAGCGCGAAATGCGGAGAGTAAGAGGTCCCGTCAGGGTGGAGGAGTAGGAACCTGTGGGAGATTCGGTGGGAGGGGAATAAGGGGAGACAAACGGCTTAAGGTGGGAGTTGTGTATCCAATGGGGAAGACCCTGGAGTTTAACCGCAGTTGGCGTGGAAAGGATTACTGTGTATGGTCTTGGAATGGGCATGGTTTGGAGAAGTTTTTTCCTGTCTATGGTAATGGCCTTGTAGCCCGGGGAGAGCTGAACTCTCAGATATGTGACTTGAGCGGCAGACAGCTGAACTTTGGGGGGCGAAACTCGGTAGCTGTGTTCTGAGAGAAAGTTTAAAAGGAGAATAGTATCCTGTTGAGAGGTTTGTAGGGAGGGACTGCACAGGAGGAGATCATCTACATATTGAAGGAGGGTGGAGCTCGAGAGAGTAAGGGATTTGAGGTCTTGTGTTAGAGCCTGTCAAAAAAGGTGGGGACTATCCCTAAAGCCTTGGGGAAGGACTTAAGTGTTCTCTGAATATTAAAAATTAATTTAACATAAGAAATTTCCTGCCTTGATTTTTCTCTGGGATACCGGCGTCTTGGTCTGGGAGCATATCAAAAGGCTGCCTGCTCAGCTCCCAAGGTGGGCTGAGGTATTGTCTATTTGCTAAAGAATCCTGCCTTTTACTATGCCGTCTACAGCTGGGTCTGCAGTTAGTTGCTCAGTCTGCAAAATTACCTCCTCAGATCTGAAGGAGGAAAGACAGCACATAGGCCTGGGCCTTTTAGTATGCTAAAGTGAATCTTATACAGGATTACAATGATTAGCGTAAGAAAACATGTGCTACTCTTCTTTATCTGGGGAACATTAACTATCTCACTGAAGAATGATTTTAGAGCTTAATGTTCAACATAGTTTTAGCAGGGGGTGGTTTCCTAGCATGTAGTTACATTGCTCTGACTGCAAATATCCTGCCTTGCTTTCTCCAGAGGCTCTCACCTTATTCTAAAGCCTATGGTCCCTGTCTCATTCTCCCCTCTACAGATGGAGACCCTAGCTGCTGCTAGGGAAAGGGGATGACGACCGCTCTGGCTGCTTCATGCTGAGAGGGGGTGCAGTAAAGGGTGTAGCTAGGTCTCCATTACTGGTCAGTTGAGAGAGCCTCGGAAGGCTGGCGCTTCTATTCTGGGTTTCATTTCTATTACTATTTGCAGTTTTGTGGCTTCTAGGCAAGATAGAACAAATTGTTTTATTAGGTTAAATAGCAACATCTGGAGTTGGATTTTCCATTCTGGAAGGACAAACTTGACGAGATTAAGAATGCATGGCTGAATATGAGAACTAGAAATATGAAGAGTCTAATTGGGAATCATAGCCAGGTATCATGGGGAAACTAGAATTCTGGATCGAGTTTACATCTCAATGACTAGTATTAGGATTTAGTATAGATAAGATTGCATTATTGAAACAATACTTTTCTCTTAAATCACCCTTATTTTTATTAGAAGTAACCAGGTTAAGAAAATAATTAACAGTTGGCTTGATTATTTGCATAAGTGCAGCAAGAAGAGCAATTGATTACATAGGCTCTTTTAAATATGCTTTGCTGGAACTTTTTGTAAGGAATTTCAGATTGAACTTTTAAGGGCTTCTTGAGGCCAGAAAGCCAAGCCAGATTTGCCATCAGCTTGTGCCTGCAGTACCTGTAGATTTGGGTGAATTCCTCTCTTCCTGAGGTTCCTGCAACTGCCAGGAAGTGACCTTCCTTACTCACCTGGTAAGGCTGCTGGGAACTCTGTAAGCAAGGTACCAGGCCAGTTCTAAGGGGCTTTGTTGGCGTTAAAAGTCAATCTTAGTTCCTTAAAGCTGTCTGTTCATATCTGAGTTTACACACGTGTCTCTCAGGTATGACGTTCCAGTCAAAGCCTTGGTAATATGACCAGTGTTTTTAATTGGTCCTCTTACAAGGAAAGCAGATTCTTATTTAACTTGTACAAATAAACATACTGCCATGAAATATAAAAAGAGTCACTGAGAGTTTTTAAATTCTGGAGGGATCAGGTAGAGAGAAAGATAAAGTTTCAGTTCTGCTTATAAAGGCAGTCATTTACTAAACTGTTGTCAGCTTAAGAGAAAAAGCTTAAAACACTTTATCAACAACATGTGAAACAAAAAGCCACAAAATTCTCTTCCTTAGTTTACTTAATCCTATGTAACTAATACCTGTTCTGCTGAAATCTATTTTACTGGTTTAGGAGTAATAAAACAGTGACTATAGATGACAAAAGACTTACAACTTACTGTAAGACAGTTGTCATAGGGAAATTTGGCATCATTCTCTGTGATAGTGCCTTCCAGGTAATAAAGCAGGTAAATAAGCCAAATTAGCCAAATATTTTCTCCAATGAGAAAAAATTCCTCTGACATGTTCCAGGGGCCCTCTGGAAAATATCAGAGTTAACTAGAGGTAAAAGCACCTTTTTGCATTTGATTTTGGGAAGCTGTTAAAAGTTTTAAGGCACTTGCTTAAATAGTTACTCACATTAGACAAAGCTACACTTCACTTTAAGCATTTTTCTTTGAAAAATTTAACAGATACCATCAACTTAAATGACTTTAGGTAAACTTAGGCAGCTGATAACCATAAGGACATGTCTATTCAGTTCAACTTAAATTAGCATTAATGCTTAATATCTTCTATTAGAATTTTCTGGAAATTTTAGAATGCCCAATTCTTACAAGCGCTTGTCTTTAAATCAATTTTTATTAATACCATCCAGAGGTAGAAAAATATCTTTCATTTACACACTTAGACACAAACATACAGATTGAGATGTAATGATACAGTGAGAGGACAGACAGCTCCTGGCATGAGCCAGGAGGGGACAAGAGAGCCCGTGGTGGTGCATTGTCTAGGAGTTTTATAGGTAGTTGAGGATATTTGGGAATGTGAAAAAGCTTAGGGGTGAGGACTTTAAGGCAAGTAGTAGGTGTTTAGGATTGCAGGGGAGACAGAGAGAGAGCTTGGTTTGGAGGTAGGAGAAAGCCTGGATATATGGGATCTCTTTCCATTTGCCCGTACGCTCACAGAAGTTGTATAAGTTGCAGAGAATTTTAGGATCTAAAGAGCCATTTGGAGGCCATTTAGACTGATTGTCTAAGGGATATTGTGGCCAGATCTCATTACAGTAGCGAACAGGTTTGAGGTCTGGAGTGAGGTGGAGGGGCTTTAGATTATTGAGTAAGCACCCTAGCGGTGAATCTACGGAACGGAGGGGCCAGATCCCATGGTGAGAATGAGACCGTTCAGAGTCGCTGAGGCATCCCTGAGCGATTGAGAAGGTCGCGGAGAAGACCAGGCACAGTTAGGGGGTCGTCACCACCTCTAACTGCGGGGTCGAGGCAAAAACGCCGGGGAGGCTTGGTACCTGGTACCAGGAGTTTTCAAGTCCAGTAGAAACATAGATAAAGGGAGACCAGGCCTCAGTGGATGAGGATTCTCACCATGGGAAGGCAGAGAAGGGTTGACTATGGGGATCAACCGTGACTCTGAAAGTCGTGGTTGGGGGTGCCCCTGTCCCAGAGGAGCCCTTGGGGGTGCCAGACACTGAACGGTCACTTCCCAGGTTCCAAAGGGACATTTAAGTCGACCATGAAGGGGAGACTCACCAAATCGAAGGCCAGTGTTGGGCGAGAAGACGAGCGACCGGGGAAGTGGACGGTGAGCCCATGGAGGAGGATCGGGCAGTGAGGGTTCCCAGAGCAGCTCAGGTTCCTGGAGGAAGAGCAAAGTCAATGGGAGAGCCTCATCTGAAGTCACGGCACCAATGAAAGGGTATCTTGCCGTGACCCTCCTTACCCAGGACGACTCAGGAGACACGGGCCCAACGCAAGAGATTTTATTATCTAAAAGAGAGAGTGGCTGCCCCAGACGGGGGTGGGGAGAGAGACAGAGAGGGAGAGGGAGCAGGGCAGCAGAGAGACAGAGAGCGACAGAGAGACAGACAGAGACAGAGAGAGAGGGGGCAGCAGCGTGGTGCCTTTTATTGTGGATCCGCTCGGCCTTCTGCTTTGGGGGAGGGTTGGGATGTTTAGAGATAAGGCGGGGTAAACCCAGTAGAGCCCCAGGCAAGCCCAGGCATAATTCTCACCGGCTTATGTGCTTGGGACCATGGGGCAAATGGAGGATAAATTACTATATTCTTACACAGTCACCCTCATCATTCTAAAATCCTCTGTGGCTGCTTTGGCAAAATTGACTTGGCAGAGTTGGCACAGAGGCTGTATGGCCCAGAAAGCCTAAATTGTTTACTCTCTGGCTCATTTCCAGAAAAAGTTTGCTCTAGAAGTTCACTGGGATAATGATTGCAGAGGGCTGCAGTGTGAGGGAAGGCTTCAAGGAAGAGGTGGTCTTTGAGCTGAACCTCACTCAGTAGGAGGTGAGTGGGGGAATGAGGGAGGACATCGCTGCATCACAGACAGACGGTGCTCCATGGTCTGGGAGCAAAGGCAGGAAGGCGCATTATGTGTGATTTGTGGGGATTATAAGACTGGGTAAGGAGTAAGAGAAGATAAGGAAGTAGCCCTTGTTTGGGACATGCTGTTCTTAGGGCAGCAGAGTAGCAGAGACTCAGTGTCTCTTAAGGCTTCATCTTGGAACTGGTGGCTGAGGTTCCATGGGCCAAAGCAGGTCACATGGCCCAGCCACCAGGAGGAGGGAATAGAGGGAGTGGGAGTCCTGTGGCAGGGGCAGCATGTTGGGTATACAGCCTTCTTAGAGAAAAGGGGTGAACAAATAATTGGAGATAACGTGACCCCACCCCCACCCCCAAAGGGAGAAAATGATACTGCTTTGTGCTGGTCTTAAGGCTCCCCAGACCCTTTGTCCTTCTTCATTTCCAGCCTCATCTGCTTGGTTGCCACCTGGAGGCTTGGCGTCCTGGGGCCTCCGCCACCCACCACATCCTGTTGCTCCAGGTCCTGCTCATATATAGTTACCGGATCCATTCTTCCTTTGTCACTAAGGCCACCAGCCATGCAGGGCCTGTGCCGTGTCCCTTTTGCATTATGGCTGTGCCTCCTGGGTGGGCTCTGTCCCCTCTGTCTTCCACACAGCTGCTCAGGTGACATGTGAAGAGCAGTGCTTCTCACCCAGAGTGATTTATCTAGAGACATTTTTAGTCACCCCAGCTGGGATGGGGAGCCACTAGCATCAAGTGTGTGGAGGCCGGGACTGCTGCTCAGCCTCCTGCAAAGCCCAGGACAGCTCCACCAGCAGTGCTGGCTGAGGAGCAGGCCCAGAGTAGGTGCAGCCAGGGGCTCCCCTGCCCTGCACCCCTCCCAGGCTCCCCATGCCTCTTAGACTGCTCTCCGCAGCCTGTGTGCCCCCGAATTGCGCTCTTGCTCCCTAGTGATGCCAGCTGAGTGCCGCTAGGCCAAGCTCCGTTTTGAGTTCCCTCCTCCCCACAAAGCAAGCACAGCTAGGCCACCCCTTCAGCTCCACTGACCCTTCCCAGCAGGAGCCCCACCGGCCTGGCCCTGCGAGTTCTCCTTCTGCCTCTCCTGGTGCTCAGTCATGCCTTTGGTCACTGCGTGAACACAAGTTATCTCCCCTCTGCATGGAGAAGTCCTTGAGGGCAACAGAGACATTGCTGTTCTCAGTGTCTCCTTGCAACATTTTCTTTGCTCATTCACATCGGTAAAGATGGCTGGATTTGGGTGAGAGCCACCCCAGAGGAGGGTTGACACGAGAGCAACTCCTTTATGCATCCGTCTCCCTTATGTTGGGTGTTTCCAACTACGCAAGGCCTCCCATCTTGTGCTTTCCTAAGTATAAACTTTTTAATTCTCTTAGATTCTCTTTATTTTGGTTTTCTAAAAAGGTAAAAAATTGGAGTAGATCAGGTATTCCAGGTTGGAAAGAATGGAGGGTGTTCAGTGTCCCTGCACCCAGGAGCCTGGTTCCCTGGAGGCACCCACTGTATCTTTGAGAGAGTTTGTAGCTATGAAAGCAAACGTGTATGTATTCTTTTTTCCTACCCTTTTCAAACAGTTTCTGAACCTTGCCTTTTTTAGCTAAATATGTTTGGGAACTAATTCCACATCAGTACAGTTTCCAGTTCATTCTTTTTCACGGCTGTGTTGTGTTTGCTAAATGGAGATGCTGTAATTTATCTAACCAGCCCACATGGGTGAAAATCCTATTTTATGCAGTTACAAATAAGTCTGCAGGTGGGACAGATGTGCTGTAGGATATAGAAATATCCTAGAAATAGCACCTCTTTCTTTTCATCACTGCTTATTCTGTTAAATCAGGTTTTGCTCTTAATTTCTTAATGTCTTTAACTCTGCACTTTCTTTGGTCATTTATTTCTCCCAATTGTCTACTTATCTACATTTAAAATAATATACTATGATCAGATTAAATGAGTTTCTCATTTGAAATTGTTTCATCTTTCACGTGTTCTTATGGATAAGACTGACTAGGAAAACACATCCCCACAGAAACTTGTACATGATGTTCATAGCAGCATTATTCATAAAAGCCAAAAAGTTGAAACCCAAATACCTATCAACAGATGAGTAGATAAAGAAAATGTCCATTCACACAATGGAATATTATTTGGCAATTTAAAAAAAATGAAGTACTGACACATACTACAATGTGGATGAACCTTGAACATTATGCCGAGGGAAACAAGCCAGACACAAAAATTCATATAATTTATGATTTCCTTTATATAAAATGTCCAGAATAGGCAAATTCACAGAGACAAAAAGTACATAATTGTCTTGGGCTGGAGGATGACAGCTAAGAGGTATGGGGTTTTTTAATGTAATGAAAATATCCTAAAATTGGCAGTGGTAAAGGCTGTGCATATCTTTAATACATGAAAAATATACTAAATTTGTATACTTTAAATGGATGAATTGTGTGGTGTGTGCATTATATCTCAATAAAGCTGTTAAGAGTGACTAGGATTTTTCAGAAGAGATCACTCCAAGGTGGGGATCTACAGGGGGCCTTGGGGTTGTGGTAAGTCCAGTGGGCTGCGTGGGAGTGAGGCGGAAAGTCCCTGCTCAGCTGTGCAGGTGCTAGGAGCAGCGATGCAGTGTTGGTCCCAGTGGTGGTGGCTGGAGTTAAACTTTGACTCAATCTCTGAGTGGTGCAATTGGTGCAATTGATCAGATAAATCAGTTAACATCTGAACTCCAGCTCTCGCGTGTAGATCAGGTGAGGTCTGTCCAGGGGCATTGTGAGGCTGAAGTGTGACGGTGTTTCAGAGGGCCCTGTAAGTTACTGAGTGCTATATGTGCATAAAGTTTAAAAAAATTAATTTCAGCACCGAGCAACTGACATGTCAGCAGAGCATGTTTTCTTTCCTCTTGTAGACTGGTCAAAGACAAGGCAACCCTCGAGTGTTGTGGGCCGCAGTGTGAACAGAGAGCTGTTGTCCCAGCTGCCAGCCCTCACTGGCAGCCAGGGTGCCAGGGCTCAGGCTTGAGAGCTCCTCACCCAGCTCCTTGTCTTAGAGCCGAGTTTCCTATTTGGCTGCATTCCTTTGTCTATTCTGCTTCTCTTGGTCCTTTGTGGAAGCTCGGAGACCCCAGCACTAAGCAGAGGAACCAGCTGTTGCATCTTTCATGGGTTGAGCTTTACAGTAATACTGTCCCTAAGACTGCAGTCCCTTCAACAATTTCCTGGAATTTCTGGGGCAGCCAGTATGTTTTTCCTAACAATTAGAACTGTGATGAAGCATACACAATACAAATTTCCCCAGCCCACAGGTCTCACACTATTTGTGAATCAGATTGCATGTGTCACTAAGAATGGTGAAGCAGCTTCTGGACTCTATAGACATCATTTTTCTACTTAATTGCGGTGGTGTGGGTCCTTTATTTTGTATTCAGAATTTAGCTATGGTATTAGGATTCCTACTTCATTCAACTCTGAAAAGCCCAAGAGGTGGCCTTTGTTTCCTAAAAGCTGGGAGGGAGTAACATGGGGGGTCTGAGAGCCCCTCATTTGTAGGGATGTGTGAAAACCAGGCAACCATCTAGGAATAGTGTGGGCCTCTCTGCCTGTGGCTGCTGGAACCCAGGATGGACATCCCTCAGGGTTAGAGCCCTTTTCTCTTGGTTTGGCAGAACTTGATGTCTGGTTCTGTGTTTGCCGGGCCTTGTTCCCGGTCTGTCCTGTCACCTAAGTGCCAGCAATTTGCCAGTTAGGTGCCTCAAGATGGAGACACAGCAGGTCCCTGGCAGGGGACACAGGGAGTGGATAGTGAAAACCTCCCATGGACAGCAGTGGTAGAGGCAAGTGTGGGGCTTTGGGGAGACCCCCAGGATGGCTGGTAGCCTTGCCCAGGGGTAGCATAGTGTGGGTAGGCTTTCTGGAGGAGAGGGTCTTGTCTAGAAGGGAGGGTTCCCTGTGACTGAGTCTCAAGGTATTAGCCAGGCAAAGGAATGGTGTGCCTCAGATGGAAGGGGCAGGAGACACTAGGTGTGGCGGGGGACTTACAGCAGCACTCTGCAGTGAGGCAGGGATGCAGGATGGAAGGTCAGAGATGAGTGGGAGGGCATGTTTGCAAAGCTGAGAGCTTGGACTGCCACATGGTTGCTGTTTTTTTGTTTTTATTTTTATTTTTTGAATTAATTATATATTTTTATTAAGGTATTGATATACACTTGTGAAAGTTTCACATGAAAAACATTGTAGTTACTACATTCACCCATATTATCAAGTCCCTCCCACACCCCATTGAAGTCACTGTCCATTGGTGTAGTAAGATGCCACAGAGTTCCTACTTGTCTTCTCTGTGCTACCCTCTTTCCTCTGACCCCACACACGCCTTGTGCACCAATCATGATACCCCACAATCCCCTTCTATTTTCCTCTCCCACCCGCCCTCCCCCACACCTCCCCTTTGGTGACCACTAGTCCCTTCTTTGAGTTTGTGATTCTGCTGCTGTTTTGTTCCTTCAGTTTTGCTTTGTCATTATACTCCACAAATGAGGGAAATCATTTAGTACTTGTCTTTCTCTGCCTGGCTTATTTCACTGAGCATAATACTCTCTATGTTGTTGCAACGGTTGCAGTGTTGTTGCAAAAAATACTCTTCCATGTTGTTGCAAATGGTAGGATTTGTTTTCTTCACATGACTGAATAGTATTCCAGTGTGTGTATGTACTACATCTTTATCCATTCATCTACTGATGGATACTTAGGTTGCTTCCAAATCTTGGCTGTTGTAAATAGTGCTGCTATAAACATAGGGGTGCATATGTCTTTTTGAGTCTGATCTTGTTTTTTTCAGGTAAATTGCTAGGAGTGGAATTCCTAGGTCAAATGGTATTTCTATTTTGAGTTTTTTGAGGAACCTTCATACTGTTTTCCACAATGGTTGAACTAATTTACATTCCCACCAGCAGTATAGGAGGGTTCCCCTTTCTCTGCATCCTCGCCAGCATTTGTTGTTGTTTGTCTTTTGGATGTTGGCCATCCTAACTGGTGTGAGGTGATATCTCATTGTGGTTTTAATTTGCATTTCTCTGATGACAAGCGATGTGGAGCATCTTTTCATGTGCCTGTTGGCCATCTGAATTTCTTCTTTGGAGAAGTGTCTGTTCATGTCCTCTGCCCATTTTTTAACAGGGTTATTTGCTTTTTGGGTATAGAGGTATGTGAGTTCTTTATACATTTTGGATGTTAACCACTTGTCAGGTATGTCATTTATGAATATATTCTCTCATACTGTAGGATGCCTTTTTGTTCTATTGATGATGTCCTTTGCTGTACAGAAGCTTTTTAGTTTGATGTAGTCCCATTCGTTCATTTTTTATTTTGTTTCCTTTGCCTGAGGAGATATGTTCAGGAAGATGTTGCACATGTTTATATTAAAGAGATTTTTGTTACGTTTTCTTCTAAGAGTTTTATGGTTTCATGACTTACATTCAGGTCTTTGATCCATTTTGAGTTTACTTTTGTGTATGGAGTTAGACAGTAATCCACTTTTGTTCTCTTACATGCAGTTTTGCCAACACCAGTTGTTGAAGAGGCTGTCATTTTCCCATTGTATATCCATGGCTCCTTTATCGTATATTAATTGACCATATATGCTTGGGTTTACATCTGGACTGTCTATTCTGTTCCATTGATCTATGGGTCTGTTCTTGTGCCAGTACCAAATTGTCTTGATATCTGGTGCTTTGTAGTAGCGTTGCTGTTTTTTTATATACATGGATAATAATATTACACACTGTAGTAATAGTATACAGCAGTATAACAGTGCAACTCCTTACAGGTTCCCAGACCCGATTCCAATGTGTGTGTTTGTGTGTGTGTGTGTATATGAAAAAGAGAAAGAGAGCAGGGTCTTTCTACACATGTAACACCAAGCGATTCTCAACCACCAGCAGGGTGTTAGAGAACTCAATTCAATTCTGACACTATCTGCCCAGAGACAGCTCCAGATTGCCCAGGTCTAGGGCTCCGTCCTACAAGACTGCCCTCCACTCCCAAGTCCAGGCACTGGTCACAACCCCGAGGCACCTGTGCTTCTGACCTACCACCTACAGTTGGAGGTTCCAACAACCTCCTTAGGTTCAATTAATTTGCCAGAGTGGCTCACAGAACTCAGGAAAACACTTAGGTTTTAACAGCCAGGTGAAGAGAGACACAGGGCAAGGTCCCAAATACAGGAACTTTGGTCATTGTGGAGCTCAGGGCCTGGCTCAGGGGCACATGGAGGCATCTGGCTCCCCACATGTAGAAACTCTCTGATGGAGAAGCAGAATCCTGGAGACTGCTAAGCTCTTCTCGGGGGTTTTGTGAGGGCTTCATTGCATAGACATGATTGACTAAATTATTGGCCATTGACTGATTCAGCCTTTAGCCCCTGACCTTGGTGGGGTCCAGAAGTCTCTCGTGAACATTCAAATTTAAGACTCTGCATTGTGTTTGAGAACTGTGGATGCAGACCAAATAAATATACCAGTGAAATATATATTTGGTCATTTGAATGACTAAATACGTATTTCTTTTTTTTTTTGTAGATAATTATTTTTTATTGAAGGGTAGTTGACACACAGTATTACATTACATTAGTTTCAGGTGTACAACACAGTGATTCAACATTTATATACATGATAATTCTAGGTACCAGCTATCGCCATACCAAGTTGTTAAAATATTTTGACTATATGCCTTATGCTATACATTACATCCCGGTTACTTTTTTATTTTACAATTGGAAGTGTGTACTATTTTTTTTTTTTTTTGTGAGGGCATCTCTCATATTTATTGATCAAATGGTTGTTAACAACAAGAAAATTCTGTATAGGGGAGTCAATGCTCAATGCACAATCATTAATCCACCCCAGGCCTAATTTTCATTAGTCTCCAATCTTCTCAAACATAACGAACAAGTTCTTACATGGAGAACAAATTCTTACATAGTGAATAAGTTACATGGTGAACAGTACAAGGGCAGTCATCACAGAAACTTTGGTTTTGCTCATGCATTATGAACTATAAACAGTCAGTTCAAATATGAATACTCATTTGATTTTTTTTTTTTTTGTAGATAATTATTTTTTATTGAAGGGTAGTTGACACACAGTATTACATTACATTAGTTTCAGGTGTACAACATAATGATTCAACATTTATATACATGACAATTCTAGGTACCAGCTATCACCATACCAAGCTGTTACAATATCTTGACTATATTCATTACTTCCCGGTTACTTATTATTTTACCATTGGAAGTGTGTACTTATTTATTTATTTATTTTTTTGTGAGGGCATCTCTCATATTTATTGATCAAATGGTTGTTAACAACAATAAAATTCTGTATAGGGGAGTCAATGCTCAATGCACAATCATTAATCCACCCCAAGCCTAATTTTCGTCAGTCTCCAATCTTCTGAGGCATAACAAACAAGTTCTTACATGGAGAACAAATTCTTACATAGTGAATAAGTTCTTACATGGTGAACAGTACAAGGGCAGCCATCACAGAAACCTTCGGTTTTGCTCATGGATTATGAACTATAAACAGTCAGTTCAAATATGAATACTCATTCGATTTTTATACTTGATTTATATGTGGATACCACATTTCTCTCTTCATTATTATTATTTTTAATAAAATGCTGAAGTGGTAGGTAGATGCAAGATAAAGGTAGAAAACATAGTTTAGTGTTGTAAGAGAGCAAATGTAGATGATCAGGTGTGTGCCAGTAGACTATGTGTTAATCCAAGCTAGACAAGGGCAATAAAACATCCACGTATGCAGAAGATGTCTCTCAGAACAGGGGGTGTGAGGTTCTAAGCCTCACCTCTGTTGATCCCCAATTTCTCACCTGATGACCCCCCTGCGACTGTGCCTGTCTTAGGTTGTTCCTCCCTTGAGGAATCTTACCCGTCTCTGGCTAACCAGTCATCTTCCGGGGTCATACAGGGAAATGTAAAGTTGGTAAGTGAGAGAGAAGCCTTATTGTTTGAAAAGGTTAGCTTTTTACTTCTTTGCAGATTTATGCCCTGTGGCTTCTATGCCCAGCATTTGTCTTGAGGTATCTTTACCACTTGGAAGAATTATGATACTCGGTAAATTTGATATGAGGCACGAATTCTATTTAAGGGTTGTAATTAGGAAGGAAGAAGAAAAGCTATAGAAGTAGCAGGTGGAAGAAAACATGGGAAGATTGATTATTTCTTTGACATATCTTCTTGTAGAGTAACTTCAGCATGTATAGGTTTTAAACTACTAATTAAATTGCGCACACACATTAACATAATAGGAGTATAGTTACATAACCTAAGCATACCTGTAATTACCAGCCATCTCCAGTGAAACCAAGAAAACCAGTTAGGCACCTTAGGCATTTGTGAAAACTTATCTATGATATGGTGGATATTGTCCAACTGAGCTTGAACAGTCTGAGAGAAATCAGACAAATTAAAACAACCCATTCCTGGGGACTGTTCACATCCCATATGCTCTTTTAACAGTAAATAGTCTGTAGTTGTAAGATTTTGGAGCGCTACAATTTGCACTTCTAATTCTTGGTTGAGTTCCAACAGTATAGATCCAGTCAAATTTGTTGTTTTACTGTATGCACAGGCCAGCTTAGATATCTCCTTCATTCCCATGGCAAGTCCAGGAACTGGTGGGATGAGGGCATCTACAGCTGTAGCAGTGCGTGGATCTTTGTTGGGGATTTTTGATGATCATCTTCTGGCATGACTCTTCCAGAGAGTGCTGATGTTGGAAGTTCTTTTTCATATCGTATCTTAGTTCATTTTCGGGGCAGCCCAATTAGGCTTTGATCCTCTGTATAAACACAAACAGACCCCTTGCCTACACTTTTATATGCCCTTTATACCCTTGTGTAGGACTCATTGGAGGTCTCCACACAGGAACTGCCTTTTTCTTTTGGTATCATTAATCTACACTTACATGATGAATATTATGTTTACTAGGCTCTCACCTATACCAGGTCCCCCCTATAAACCCCTTTACAGTCACTGTCCATCAGCATAGCAAATGTTGTAGAATCACTATTTGCCTTCTCTGTGTTGTACAGCCCTCTCCTTTCTCCCACCCCCCCGTGCATGTTAATCTTAATACCCCCCTTCTTCTCCCCCTCCTTATCCCTCCCTACCCACCCATCCTCCCCAGTCCCTTTCCCTTTGGTACCTGTTAGTCCATTCTTGAGTTCTGTGGTTCTGCTGCTGTTTTGTTCCTTCAGTTTTTCCTTTGTTCTTATATTCCACAGATGAGTGAAATCATTTGGTATTTCTCTTTCTCCGCTTGGCTTGTTTCACTGAGCATAATACCCTCCAGCTCCATCCATGTTGCTGCAAATGGTAGGATTTGCCCTTTTCTTATGGCTGAGTAGTATTCCATTGTGTATATGTACCACATCTTCTTTATCCATTCATCTATCAATGGACATTTAGGTTGCTTCCAATTCTTGGCTATTGTAAATAGTGCTGCGATAAACATGGGGGTGCACTGATCTTTCTCATACTTGATTGCTGCATTCTTAGGGTAAATTCCTAGGAGTGCAATTCCTGGGTCAAATGGTAAGTCTGTTTTGAGCATTTTGATGCACCTCCATACTGCTTTCCACAATGGTTGAACTAATTTACATTCCCACCAGCAGTGTAGGAGGGTTCCCCTTTCTCCACAGCCTCGCCAACATTTGTTGTTGTTTGTCTTTTGGATGGCAGCCATCCTTACTGGTGTGAGGTGATACCTCATTGTAGTTTTAATTTGCATTTCTCTGATAATTAGCGATGTGGAACATCTTTTCATGTGTCTGTTGGCCATCTGTATTTCTGTTTTGGAGAACTGTCTGTTCAGTTCCTCTGCCCATTTTTTAATTGGGTTATTTGTCTTTTGTTTGTTGAGGCGTGTGAGCTCTTTATATATTCTGGACGTCAAGCCTTTATCGGATGTGTCATTTTCAAATATATTCTCCCATACTGTAGGGTTCCTTTTTGTTCTATTGATGGTGTCTTTTGCTGTACAGAAGCTTTTCAGCTTAATATAGTCTCACTTGTTCATTTTTGCTGTTGTTTTCCTTGCCCGGGGAGATATGTTCAAGAAGAGGTCACTCATGTTTATGTCTAAGAGGTTTTTGCCTATGTTTTCTTCCAAGAGTTTAATGGTTTCATGACTTACATTCAGGTCTTTGATCCATTTTGAGTTTACTTTTGTATATGGGGTTAGACAATGGTCCAGTTTCATTCTCCTACATGTAGCTGTCCAGTTTTGCCAGCACCATCTGTTGAAGAGACTGTCATTTCGCCATTGTATGTCCATGGCTCCTTTATCAAATATTAATTGACCATATATGTCTGGGTTAATGTCTGGATTCTCTAGTCTGTTCCATTGGTCTGTGGCTCTGTTCTTGTGCCAGTACCAAATTGTCTTGATTACTGTGGCTTTACAGTAGAGCTTGAAGTTGGGGAGTGAGATTCCCCCCTACTTTATTCTTCTTTCTCAGGATTGCTTTGGCTATTCGGGGTCTTTGGTGCTTCCATATGAATTTTTGAATTATTTGTTCCAGTTCATTGAAGAATGTTGCTGGTAGTTTCATAGGGATTGCATCAAATCTGTATATTGCTTTGGGCAGGATGACCATTTTGATGATATTAATTCTTCCTAGCCACGAGCATGGGATGAGTTTCCATCTGTTAGTGTCCCCTTTAATTTCTCTTAAGAGTGACTTGTAGTTTTCAGAGTATAAGTCTTTCACTTCTTTGGTTAGGTTTATTCCTAGGTATTTTATTTTTTTTGATGCAATCGTGAATGGAGTTGTTTTCCTGATTTCTCTTTCTGTTGGTTCATTGTTAGTGTATAGGAAAGCCACAGATTTCTGTGTGTTGATTTTGTATCCTGCAACTTTGCTGTATTCCAATATCAGTTCTAGTAGTTTTGGGGTGGAGTCTTTAGGGTTTTTTATGTACAGTATGATATCATCTGCAAATAGTGACAGTTTAACTTCTTCTTTACCAATCTGGATTCCTTGTATGTTTTTGTTTTGTCTGATTACCATGGCTAAGACCTCCAGTACTATGTTAAATAACAGTGGGGAGAGTGGGCATCCCTGTCTAGTTCCCGATCTCAGAGGAAATGTTTTCAGCTTCTCACTGTTCAGTATAATGTTGGCTGAGGGTTTATCATAGATGGCCTTTATTATGTTGAGGTACTTGCCCTCTATTCCCATTTTGCTGAGAGTTTTTATCATGAATGGATGTTGAACTTTGTCAAATGCTTTTTCAGCATCTATGGAGATGATCATTTGGTTTTTGTCTTTCTTTTTGTTGATGTGGTGGATGATGTTGATGGACTTTCGAATGTTGTACCATCCTTGCATCCCTGGGATGAATCCCACTTGGTCATGGTGTATGATCCTTTTGATGTATTTTTGAATTCGGTTTGCTAATATTTTGTTGAGTATTTTTGCATCTACGTTCATCAGGGATATTGGTCTGTAGTTTTCTTTTTTGGTGGTGTCTTTGCCTGGTTTTGGTATTAGGGTGATGTTAGCTTTATAGAATGAGTTTGGGAGTATCCCCTCCTCCTCTATTTTTTGGAAAACTTTAAGGAGAATGGGTATTATGTCTTCCCTGTATGTCTGATAAAATTCCAAGGTAAATCCATCTGGCCCGGGGGTTTTGTTCTTTGGTAGTTTTTTGATTACCGCTTCAATTTTGTTGGTGGTAATTGGTCTGTTTAGATTTTCTGTTTTCTTTCTGGGTCAGTCTTGGAAGGTTGTATTTTTCTAGGAAGTTGTCCATTTCTCCTAGGTTTCCAGGCTTGTTAGCATATAGGTTTTCATAGTATTCTCTAATAATTCTTTGTATTTCTGTGGGGTCCGTCGTGATTTTTCCTTTCTCGTTTCTGATACTGTTGATTTGTGTTGACTCTCTTTTCCTCTTAATAAGTCTGGCTAGAGGCTTATCTATTTTGATTATTTTCTCGAAGAACCAGCTCTTGGTTTTATTGATTTTTGCTATTGTTTTATTCTTTTCAATTTTATTTATTTCTCCTCTGATCTTTATTATGTCCCTCCTTCTGCTGACCTTAGGCCTCATTTGTTCTTCTTTTTCCAATTTTGATAATTGTGACATTAGACCATTCATTTGGGATTGTTCTTTTTAAAATATGCTTGGATTGCTATATACTTTCCTCTTAAGACTGCTTTTGCTGTGTCCCACAGAAGTTTGGGCTTAGTGTTGTTGTTGTTGTCATTTGTTTCCATATATTGCTGGATCTCCATTTTGATTTGGTCATTGATCCATTGATTATTTAGGAGCGTGTTGTTAAGCCTCCATGTGTTTGTGAGCCTTTTTGCTTTCTTTGTACAGTTTATTTCTAGTTTTATGCCTTTGTGGTCTGAAAAGTTGGTTGGTAGGATTTCAATCTTTTGGAATTTACTGAGGCTCTTTTTGTGGCCTAGTATGTGGTCTATTGTGGAGAGTGTTCCATGTGCACTTGAGAAGAATGTATATTCTGTTGCTTTTGGATGTAGAGTTCTATAGATGTCTATTAGGTCCATCTGCTCTACTCTGTTGTTCAGTGCTTCTGTGTCCTTACTTATTTTCTGCCTGGTGGATCTATGCTTTGCGGTGAGTGGTGTGTTGAAGTCTCCTAGAATGAATGCATTGCAGTCTATTTCCCCCTTTCATTCTGTTAGTATTTGTTTCACATATGCTGGTGCTCCTGTGTTGGGTGCGTATATATTTAGAATGGTTATATCCTCTTGTTGGACTGAGCCCTTTATCATTATGTAGTGTCCTTCTTTATCTCTTGTTACTTTCTTTGTTTTGAAGTCTATTTTGTCTGATATTAGTACTGCAACCCCTGCTTTCTTCTCGCTGTTGTTTGCCTGAAATATGTTTTTACATCCCTTGACTTTTAGTCTGTACATGTCTTTGGGTTTGAGGTGAGTTTCTTGTAAGCAGCATATAGATGGGTCTTGCTTTTTTATCCATTCTATTACTCTGTGTCTTTTGATTGGTGCATTCAGTCCATTAACATTTAGGGTGACTATTGAAATATATGTACTTATTGCCATTGCAGGCTTTAAATTCGTGGTTACCAAAGGTTCAAGGTTAGCCTCTTTAGTATCTTACTGCCTAATTTAGGTCCCTCATTGAGCTGTTATATACACTGTCTGGAGATTCTTTTCTTCTCTCCCTTCTTATTCCTCCTCCTCGATTCTTCATATGTTGGGTGTTTTGTGCTGTGCTCTTTCTAGGAGTGCTCCAATCTAGCGCAGTCCCTGTAAGATGTCCTGTAGAGGTGGTTTGTGGGAAGCAAATTCTCTCAGCTTTTGTTTGTCTGGGAATTGTTTAATCCCACCATCATATTTGGATGATAGTCTTGCTGGATACAGTATCCTTGGTTCAAGGCTCTTCTGTTTCATTGCATTTAATATATCATGCCATTCTCTTCTGGCCTGTAGGGTTTCTGTCGAGAAGTCTGATGTTAGCCTGATGGGTTTTCCTTTATAGGTCACCTTTTTCTCTCTAGCTGCCTTTAAAACTCTTTCCTTGTCCTTGATCTTTGCCATTTTCATTATTATGTGTCTTGGTGTTGTCCTTCTTGGATCCTTTCTGTTGGGGGTTCTGTGTATTTCCGTGGTCTGTTCGATTATTTCCTCCCTCAGTTTGGGGAAGTTTTCAGCAATTATTTCTTCTAAGATACTTTCCATCCCTTTTCCTCTCTCTTCTTCTTCTGGTACCCCTATAATACGAATATTGTTCCTTTTGGATTGGTCACACAGTTCCCTTAACATTGTTTCATTCCTGTAGATCCTTTTATCTCTCTGTCAGCTTCTATGCGTTCCTGTTCTCTGGTTTCAATTCCATCAATGGCCTCTTGCATCTTATCCATTCTGCTTATAAACCCTTCCAGAGTCTGTTTCATTTCTGCCATCTCCTTTCTGGCATCTGTGATCTGCTCCGGACTTCATCCCATATCTCTTGCATATTTCTCTGCATCTCTGTCAGCATGTTTATGATTCTTATTTTGAATTCTTTGTCAGGAAGACTGGTTAGGTCTGTCTCCTTCTCTGGTGTTGTCTCTGTGATCTTTGTCAGCCTGTAGCTTTGCCTTTTCATGGTGATAGGGATAGTCTGCAGAACTGGGACGAGTGACGGCTGGAAGGACTTCCCTTCTTGTTGGTTTGTGGCCCTCCTCTCCTGGGAGAACAGCGGCCTCTAGTGGCTTGTGCTGCGCAGCTGCGCGCAGTCAGGGCTTCTGCTTCCTGCCCGGCTGCTATGGAGTTAATCTCCGCTGTTGCTGTGGGCGTGGCCTGGCTCGGGCAGCTGCTCCAAAATGGTGGAGTCGCGTTGGAGGGGGAGCGGCCTGGAGGCTATTTATCTCCGTAAGGGGCCTCCCTGCTCCCTGCAGCCCAGGGAATTAGGGTGCCCAGAGATCCCCAGATTCCCTACCTCTGGATTAAGTGCCCCGCCCTGCCCCTTTAAGACTTCCAAAAAGCACCCACCAAAACAAAACAACGACCACAAAGAAAAAAAATTTTTAATTAAAAAAATAAAAAAATAAAAATAAAAAATGGCCGCTCGTTTTTCTTTATTCTCCGGCGCCAGCCTCAGGCATCTGCTCACCGGTCTTGCTCCTGTTTCCCTAGTATTGGAGTCCTTATCCCTTTAAGACTTCCAAAAAGCGCTTGCCAAAACAAAACAGAAAAAAAAGAAAAAATGACCGCTCACTTTTCTTATGTCCTCCGGCGCCAGGCCTCCAGTACCTGCTCACTGTTCTTGCTTCCCTGTTTCCCTAGTATCCAGGGCTCCCTGTGCATGCACTGTGTCTGCGCTCTGGCCCGGATGGCTGGGGCTGGGTGTTCGGCAGTCCTGGGCTCCGTCTCCCTCCCGCTCTGCCTATTCTTCTCCCGGCGGGAGCTGGGGGGACGGGCGCTCGGGTCCAGCGGGGCCAGGGCTTGTATCTTACCCCCTTTACGAGGCAGTGGGTTCTCGCAGGTGCGGATGTGGTCTGGATATTGTCCTGTGTCCTCTGGTCTTTATTCTAGGAAGGGTTGTCTTTGTTATATTTTCATAGATATATGTGGTTTTGGGAAGAGATTTCCACTGCTCTACTCACGCCGCCATCTTGGCTCCACCCCCCATATTTCTTATAACTTACTATATTGCACACCCACAGGGGTGCACCCCTCACCTTGAACCGTACACACCACAGCCTGGGTGCAGGGAAGCCCAGCAAGGGTGTCTGCAGTGGTGTCTCAGCTCTGGCTTCACCTACTCACTTCCTTCCAGGAACACATCAGAACCTAATGAATTGTTATTCACCCTGGGTCACTCTGATGTATTTTAAGTGATAAATAATTTGCAAGAGTCTGGACTACCTGTCTGTTGACGACACTGCCCAGCTGGCTGGGCGACCCTGGGGCAGGGGCTCCACCCAGTGCCCCTCTGACCTTGGTGTGGTGGCCTTCACAAAGGATGCAACACATGATACAGATTTCATTTCACATCAGCTATGTAGTCCTTTAAGAGTACCATTCTTAAGAATTTACAAACTGGAAGTGGCATGAACTTGGTATATGTAGGACCCCAGTAGGTATTTGGAGAAGCCAACTGCCCTGTTGCCAGGCAACATTGTGCCAAGTACCAGCTTCCTTCTGAGCACCTCAGGGTCTCCGGTCTAGGAGGAGGGGGTGCCACCAGCAGCATTGTTGAGTTGGTTCAGGTGGACATACTTTTCCTGTTATCCATTTTACAGGGTGCTGGGCATGGTGCTGGGGGGTTGGGAATGTAGGGATGAGGCCCATGCTTCCTGACATTCAGGGTCTGGTGCAGGGAAAAAACACGCAGTAGCCAACTGTGGTGCATCCCCTGAAGGATGGGGCTGTAAGGGCTTGTCCAACCCGTGTAAATGAGTCAGGAGCATCTCCCCACCCCCACCACAGGAGTGAGAATGAGCCTGAAGCTGTACTATGGATGGAGAGTGTGGAGGGAGGTCAGCTCCTGGGGAAGTCCTGGGGCAGCAGGCCCCATGGGGCAGGAGCCCAGGGCACTGTAGGAGATGGAATACAGCAGGCATCCTGCTGACCCCTTGACTATGGGAGCCATCAAAGAGCTGATCTGAACTGCTAATGCTTTTCGAAGAATCACCCTGGCTGGCATGAGGGAAGTGAGCTGGAGGAGATGGAAGCACGGAAACAGGTCTAGGCGAGGGCATGGCAGAGGCTGAGGGGTCAGCAGAGGTGTCGGGTCAGGGAGGCTTCATGGGCTGGGTGTGGAGAGCATAGGAGGGGGTGTCGCAAGCTGGTGGCACAGGCGTGTGCTCTCAGGCCCTAGTGTCCTGGTCTCAGTGTATCATTGTAGCACATATCAAAATTGGACTCCTTTTTATGGTTGAGTAGTAATTCCATCGCATGACTACCACATTTTGCTTATCCATTCATCTGTTGATGGACATTTGAGTTTTTACTTTGGCTGTTATGAATAATGCTGCTGTTTGTATACATTTGTGAACAAGTGTTTGTACATACTCATGAACAAGTGTTTGGACATGTTTTAATTTCTTTTGGGTATATACCTAGGAGTGGAATAGCTGGGTTTTATGGTGACTTTTATTTTTGCAGCAATGCCAAGGTGGCCGCACCATTTTACATTCCTATCACCAGTGTATAAAGGTTTCAATTTTTCCACATCCTCTCTAACACATGTTATAGTCTGTCTTTTTAATTACAGTCATTCTAGTAGGCATGAAGTGGTATCTCATTGTGGTTTTGAGTTTCATTTTCTTGATGCCTAATGATGTTGAGTATCTTTTCATGTGCTTATTGGTCATTCATATGTCCTCTTTGGAGAAATGTCTATTCTGACATTTTGATAATTGGTTTATCTCTTTAGTACTGTCTTATAAGTGTTCCTGTTGAAGATCATTTGTCTGTAAATTTGAGGGTTTATTTCTCAATTCTCACCCTGTTTCACTGGCCTGTATGTCTGTCCTTAGGCCAGTACTTGCTGTAGTTTTGTAGTAAGTTTTCAAGTTGGAAAGTGCAGGTCCTCCACTTCGTTTTTCTTTTTCAAGATTGTTTTGAGTTTTCTGGGTACCTTGAATTTCCATATGAATTTTGTGTTCAGCCTATCAGTTTCTGCAAAAAATCAAGTTCAATTTTGATAGGGATCTGTTGAGTCTGTAGATCAATTTGGAGTGTTTTGCCTCCTTAACTGTGTTAAGATGAACATCCATGGACATGGAATATCTTACTGTTAGGTCTTCTGTAATTTCTTTCAACAGTGTTTTGTAGTTTTCAGTATACAAGTTTCAACGCTTCTTTTGCTAAATTTGTTACTAAATTTATTCTTGCTAATGTATAAATGGAATTTTTTTTCTTAATTTCATTTCCAGGTTTTTCTTTGCTAGTAAGTCTTAAGAAATTTTCCTATTCTTCTATTTGAACAATTGTTCAAAACTTAAAAAGTATTAAAGAGTACACAGTGGAAAGTCTCTTCCGCCCTCACCCTTTAGCAGCCAGGCCCCTTCCCTGGAGGGTGCTGGCTGCCTTAGAGTCTTTCCCCAGCAGCGCATGTGTTCAGAGTATGTATAAGCAAACGTGTATGTGTGCTCTCTTCCTGCACTGGGTTGATAGTTCTAAATGAGCAATAAGACCTATACACTTAAAAAATTGTAGTGCATTCATTAAAAAAAAATCCTTTCTGAAGAAATGGGGTGTCAACAAATTAACTTCTTTCTATCCTCTACTTTGTTGGTTTTCAGGGGGCCAAGAATTCACTAGCTTTTTTGAGTTCCTTGAAGAGGTTAAAAAAAAGGCTGTGAAAATGATTTTCCCTAATGTACCTAGCTGACATTTTCAGCTTGCTCAGCAGTTTGAACATTGCTTTGTCTAAGATGCTGTTACTGTCCATAAAGTCTAGGAAAAGTATTTTGGAGATTTGTGTTGCCTATTATCATTGTTGTAATCTGATGCTTATATTCCATATGCTATTCTGAACACATTCTGTTTTTTATAATGTATGTCTCTGAACCATCCATGTGGTGGTGCTCTTGGTCTCATTTAATAGATGAAGAAACAAGCCAGAGGGCTGTGACTTGCCCAGGTCACATAGTGGTAAGCACAAGTCCAGGTGTCTTGTCCAGAATGTTCCTTCTTAACCCTGGTTATTTCCTCTCATGTCATGTGTACTCTCTGACCTCAGGGTGTAAACATTATTTATTGAAAGTTTCTCTGTCCAGGCATTATTCTAGGATCTGGTACACAGCAGTGAAGAAGATAGGCCAGTCCCTGCCCTATCAGTCATAGGACAGTCACAGAGGACAGTCATAAGCAGTAAGCATAAACGAGTGACTTCTGCCTAATGTCAAGAGATATCAGTGCTGCAGAGAAATAGTGGTGATTGGAAGTGGGGGTACTAGTCTCAATAGGGGTCAGGTAGGCCTCATTCACAAAGATGAATCTGAGCAGAGTTGGATCGGTTAGAGGAAGCGCACATGGGGGAAGAGGATTCCTGGCAGAGGGAGTAGCTAGTGCAAAGAGGGAGTGAGCCTTCTGTGCCTGAGAGGCTGCCAAGGTGCCCAGGGGCTGGGCCAGAGAGTATGCAGGGTGAGCAGGAGTTGGTGAGTGAACGGGGAGGTGAGCAAAGGGACTTTGGAATCCAAGAGTGAGACTGTCCAACTGGTCTTTAACAGGGTCCTGCTGGCTGCTGCTGAGGACAGCCTGTTGGGGTCAAGGGAAGAAGTGAGGAGAGTGCTCAGGAGATGAGTAAATGATAGAATCGGGGTGGGCTTCTACCCAGGTCGTAACAGGGGTGGTGATAGGATCTTGGAATCTGGAAATTTTTAGTATTTAATTTTCAATTTTTTCTTCATTTTTCTTTATCTCTTTTATTGAAGTTCTGGACATGTTTTTTTAAATTAAGGTATCATTGATATGCACTTATGAAGGTTTCACAAGAAAAACAATGTGGCTACTACATTCACCCTCATTATCGAGTCCCCCCATACCACATTGCAGTTACTGTCAGTGTAGTAAGATGCCGCAGAGTCCCTATTTGTCTTCTCTGAGCTGCATTGTCTTCCCCATGACCCCACACACACCATGTGCACCAATCTTGATATCCCTCAATCCCCTTCTCCCTCCTTCCTCCCCCACCCTCCCCCACCCCTCCCTTACCCCTCCCCTTAGGTAACCACTAGTCCTTTCTTGGAGTATGTCAGTCTGTTGCTGTTTTGTTCCTTCAGTTTTGCTTTGCTGTTATACTCCACAAATGAGGGAAATCATTTGGTATTTATCTTTCTCTGCCCGGCTTATTTCACTGAGCATAATACTCTCTAGCTCCATCCATGTTGTTGCAAATGGTAGGATTTGTTTTCTTCTTATGGCTGAATAGTATTCCATTGTGTGTATGTACCACATCTTCTTTATCCATTCATCTACTGATGGACACTTAGGTTGCTTCCATTTCTTGGCTATTGTAAATAGTGCTGTGATAAACATAGGGGTGCATATGTCTTTTTCAAACTGGGCTGCTGCATTCTTAGGGTAAATTCCTAGGAGTGAAATTCCTGGGTCAAATGGTATTTGTATTTTGAGTTTTTTGAGGAACCTCCATACTGCTTTCCACAATGGTTGAACTAATTTATATTCCCACCAGCAGTGTAGGAGGGTTCCCCTTTCTCAACATCCTCGCTAACATTTGTTGTTGTCTGTCTTTTGGATGTTCGCCATCCAAACTGGTGTGACGTGATATCTCATTGTGGTTTTAATTTGCATTTCTCTGATGACAAGCGATGTGGAGCGTCTTTTCATGTGCCTGTTGGCCATCTGAATTTCTTCTTTGGAGAAGTGTCCGTTCAAATCTTCTGCCCATTTTTAAATTGGATTATTTGCTTTTTGTTTGTTGTGGTGTGTGAGCTCTTTATATATTTTGGATGTCAATCCTTTATCAGATATCTCATTTATGAATATATTCTCCCATACTGTAGTATGTGTACTTGTTCTACTGATGATGTCCTTTGCTGAACAGAGCTTTTCAGCTTGATATAGTCCCACTTGATCATTTTTGCTTTTGTTTCCCTTGCCTGGGGCGATATGTTCATGAAGAAGTCACTCATATTTATGTCCAAGAGGTTTTTTCCCCATGTTTTTTTCTTAGAGTTTTATGATTTCATGACTTACATTCAGGTCTTTGATCCATTTTCAGTTTACTTTTGTGTATGGGGTTAGACAATGATCCAGTTTCATTCTCTTGCATGTAGCTGTTCAGTTTTGCCAACATCAGCTGTTGAAGGGCTGTCATTTCCGCATTGTATATCCATGGCTGCTTTATTGTATGTTAATTAATTTTATATGTTTGTGTTAATATCTGGACTCTCTATTCTGTTCCACTGGTCTGTGTGTCTGTTCTTGTGCCAGTACCAAATTGTCTTGATTACTGTGGCTTTGTAGTAGAGCTTGAAGTTGGGAAGCGAGATCCCCCCTGTTTTTTTCTTCCTTCTCAGGATTGCTTTGGCTATTTGGGGTGTTTTGTGGTTCCATATGAATTTTAGAACTGTTTATTCCAGTTCATGGAAGAATGCTGTTGGTATTTTGGTAGGGATTGCATTGACCCTGTAGATTGCTTTAGGCAGGATGGCCATTTCGACAATATTAATTCTTCCTACCCAAGAGCATGGGATGAATTTCCATTAGTTAGTGTCCTCTTTAATTTCTCTTAAGAGTGTCTTGTAGTTTTCAGGATATAGGTCTTTCACTTCCTTGGTTAGGTTTATTCCTAGGTATTTTATTCTTTTTGATGCAATTGTGAATGGAATTGTTTTCCTGATTTCTCTTTCTGTTAGTTTATTGTTAGTGTATAGGAAAGCCACAGATTTCTGTGTATTAACTTTGTATCCTGCAACTTTGCTGAATTCCAATATTCTAGTAGTTTTGGGGTGGAGTCTTTAGGGTTTTTTATGTATAATATCATGTCATCTGCAAATAGTGACAGTTTAACTTCTTCTTTACCAATCTGGATTCCTTGTATTTCTTTGTTTTGTCTAATTGCTGTGGCTAGGACCTCCAGTATTATGTTGAATAACAGTGGGGAGAGTGGGCATCCCTGTCTAGTTCCCGATCTCAGAGGAAATGTTTTCAGCTTCTCGCTGTGGGTTTATCATATATGGCCTTTATTGTGTTGAGGTACTTGCCCTCTATTCCCATTTTCTTGATAGTTTTTATCATGACTGGATGTTGAATTTTGTCAAATGCTTTTTCAGCATCTATGGAGATGATCATGTGATTTTTGTCCTTATTGTTGATGTGGTGGATGATGTTGATGGACTTTCGAATGTTGTACCATCCTTGCATCCCTGAGATGAATCCCACTTGGTCATGGTGTATGATCCTTTTGATGTGCTTTTGAATTCGGTTTGCTAATATTTTTTGAGTATTTTTGCATCCATGTTCATCAGGGATATTGGTCTGTAATTTTCTTTTATGTGGGTATTTCCCTGGTTTTGTTATTAGAGTGATGCTGGCCTCATAGAAGGGGTTTGGAAGTATTCCCTCCTCTTCTATTTTTTGGATAACTTTACGGAGAATAGGTATTATTTCTTCTCTGTATGTCTGATAAAATTCCACGGTAAATCTGTCTGGCTTGGGGGTTTTGTTCTTGGGTAGTTTTTTGATTACCGCTTCAATTTCGTTGCTGGTAATTGGTCTGTTTAGATTTTGTTTCTTCCTTGGTCAGTTTGGAAGGTTGTATTTTTCTAGGAAGTTGTCCATTTCTTCTAGGTTTTCCAGCTTGTTAGCATATAGGTTTTCATAGTATTCTCTAATAATTCTTTGTATTTCTGTGGGGTCCGTCGTGATTTTGCCTCTCTCGTTTCTGATTCTGTTGATGTGTGTTGATTCTCTTTTTCTCTTAATAAGTCTGGCTAGAGGCTTATCTATTTTGTTTATTTTCTCAAAGAACGAGCTCTTGGTTTCACTGATATTTTCTATTGTTTTATTCTTCTCAATTTTATTTATTTTTTCTGTGATCTTTATTATGTCCCTCCTTCTGCTGACCTTAGACCTCATTTGTTCTTCTTTTTCCAATTTCGATAATTGTGACATTAGACTATTCATTTGGGATTGTTTTTCCTTCTTTAAATATGCCTGGATTGCTATATACTTTCCTCTTAAGACTGCTTTTGCTGCGTCCCACACAAATTGGGGCTTTGTGTTGTTGTCATTTGTTTCCATATATTGCTGGATCTCCATTTTAATTTGGTCATTGATCCATTGATTATTTAGGAACATGTTGTTAAGTCTCCATGTGTTTGTGAGCCTTTTTGCTTTCTTTGTACAATTTATTTCTAGTTTTATATCTTTGTGGTCTGAGAAGTTGGTTGGTAGAATTTAAATCTTTTTGAATTTACTGAGGCTCTTTTTGTGGCCTAGTATGTGGTCTATTCTGGACAGTGTTCCATGTGCACTTGAGAAGAATGTGTATCCTGCTGCTTTTGGGTGTAAGAGTTCTGTAGATGTCTGTTAGGTCCATCTGTTCTATTGTGTTGTTCATTGCCTCTGTCTCCTTACTTATCTTCTGTCTGGTTGATCTGTCCTTCAGAGTGAGTGGAGTGTTGAAGTCTCCTAACATAAATGCATTGCATTCTATTTCCCCTTTTAATTCTATTAGTATTTGTTTCACATAATGTTGGTGCTCCTGTATTGGGTGCATATATGTTTATAATGGTTATATCCTCTTTTTGGACTGACCCCTTTATCATTATGTAATGTCCGTCTTTATCTCTTGTTACTTTCTTTGTTTTAAAGTCTATTTTGTCTGATACTAGTACTGCAACATGTGCTTTTTTCTCCTTGTTGTTTGCATGCAATATCTTTTTCCATCCCTTGACTTTTAGTCTGTGCATGTCTTTGGGTTTGAGGTGAGTCTCTTGTAAGCAGCATATAATTGGGTCTTGCTTTTTTATCCATTCTATTACATTGTGTCTTTTGATTGATGCATTCAATCCATTTACATTAAGGGTGATTATTGATAGGTATGTACTTATTGCCATTGCAGGCTTTAGATTCGTGGTTACCAAAGGTTCAAGGTTAGCTTCTTTACTATTTTACCGTCTAACTTAACTCGCTTACTGAGCTATTATAAACACAGTCTGATGATTCTTTATTTCTCCCACTTCTTATACCTCCTCCTCCATTCTTTTTATGTTAGGCGTTTTATTTTGTGCTCTCTTGTGTTTCCTTTAACTGCTTTTGTGGGTAGTTGATTTTATTTTTTGCCTTTAGTTAATATTTGGTTGGTCTGCTTTCTTTGCTGTGATTTTATTTTCTCTGATGACATGTATTTAGCCTTAGGAGTGCTTCCATCTTGAAGGGCCCCCACCCATAAGATGGCGAACTTCCTGCCTCTATTCCGGGTCCTCGGTTCCCGCCGGTGCCACCTGAAGCCCAATCAACCCTCGCCCCCCTCCCAATCCCAGCACCTAGCCAATAGCCACCAGCCCCGTAGAAGTGACACCTCAATCAGCTCATGCCCCTTCCTGTATAACCCAGAACCTTTCTCTAATAAAGCGTAATTCTCCGGTGAATTGCTGCTGTGTGTCGCTCCTTCCTTTCATTGGTGCCGAAACCTGGGAGACGGGACACCCCAACTGGGCCCCGTCTCCCCCCGACACCAGCAGCAGCTTGCCCTCGTCCTCTTTTTCCGGCGCTGGCTCCTCACACTCACCACTCCTCTCTGGCCTTTGGGTAAGTTTTTCCCCGGAGCAGGCCACTCTTCCCCGAGCTATCGCAGCGCCATTGACCGTGATCGACCGGCAAGGCCCTGACGCTCAGGGACGAGGAGGGAACTCTCCCCGCCTCAGGCCTTCACGGCTGCGGCGGACCCCCAGGCCCCTCCCCCAACAGCCATAAACGAGGTGACTCCTTTGTGGATGAGAACGCTCCCTTTCCCCCTCTCTTCCTCCTTCCGTTCCTTCTGCCGAAAATTCCTAGTACTAGGTTCCTCGTGACTCCGGCATCTGCCTTCTTAGAGAAGTCTGGGTGACGACCCACACTTCCTACGAAATTCCGACTCGTATACGAGTTTCCGCAGACCCCCAAGGACCATCGGGGACGCCCTTTGTCTCCTTGCCGTCTGCTCCCAGTCCGAGGATCTCCATTCGTCTTCTCCTGTTTGTCTCCTTCTCTGTCCTTTAGCCATGGGAGCCTCCTCGTCCCTCCCTGGAAGCTCACCTCTTGAATGCCTGCTCAAGCGTCTAGCCACCCTCTCCCTGACGCCCGATATAAAACCAAAACTTCTCCGCAAATACTGCTCCCAAGATTGGCCGACATGCCCCCTAGACAATCACAACCAATGGCCCGCAGGGGGAACTCTTGATCCTGACATCACTCGCGATCTTTTTAACTACTGCCAGCGCCTGAAAAAATGGAAGGAGATTCCCTATATCGAGGCTTTTCGCCTCCTAGCTCAAAATCCCAGCCTCTGCACCACCTGTTCCCCGCCCCAAGTTCTCCTAGCCTGCAAGCCGTCTCCCTCCCCTCCACACACTCCCAGTCCCTCTTCGATTACCTTTGACCCAGCCGACGAACCTCCACCATACAGGCTTCCCCCTTCAGCCCCTCCCCCTCCTACAACCCCTCCGCCCTCTTCTGCAGTTGCCGTCACCTCCACCTCCTCTCCCGCAGAAGCCTCCCGCTCACTCCCTTCCCCCTCCTCTCCTACAACAGCCCATCCCTTCCTCCACCACCATCTCCTCCCCCACCTCACCCCCTCCACCTTCGTCCCCCTCACCTTCCTCCCCGTGCAGATTGAGCCTGAGCCTTTCAGCCCCCCTCTAACTAAGTCCCAGGAGCCTCCTCCGTCTTTGCCCCCATCACCTGTTTCTCCCCCAAAGACTGAGCCAGAACCCTTCAGTCTCCCTCAGACTCGGTCCTGAGGGCCTCCCAAAATTATCGACCCCCTCTAGGAGGTAGCAGGATCCGAAGACATCGTGCTCATTCACGTCCCTTTCTCCTTAGGAGATTTAGCCCAACTTGAGAAACGCCTAGGTTCCTTTTCCACTGATCCCACAACATATATCAGGGAGTTTCAATGGACCCTCCAGTCATACATCCTCAGACATCATGACATTTTCATCCTCCTGGCCAATACCCTCCTTCCTGAAGAGCGTAGACGAGTGTGGGACTTCGCCCAAACGCACGCTACCGAAACCCACAGGACTGACCCCACCTATCCCCCTGGCCCCACCGCTGTCCCTGAACAAGACCCACACTGGGATTATAACACCGCCGTGGGTCTCCGCTCTCGAGATATCTTCACCTGCTGCTTAATAGTAGGTCTGAAAAAGGCAGCTGGTAAAGTACTCAATTTTCAAAAGCTCCAAGACATAATTCAAAAGAGGGAGGAAACTCCCTCCGTGTTCTTAGACTCACTCAAGCCCTATTGCAGTATACCAGCCTGCACCCAGAAACGCCTGACGGAAGACATGTCCTTATGACATACTTCCTAGCTCAAAGCTACCCCAACATTAATGCTAAACTCAGAAAGTTAGAACAGGGCCCCGCTACCCCACAGACTGAGATCCTAACAGTGGCCTTTAAAGTCTTCCATAACCAGGAGGAGGAGAAAGAACGCTGTAAACAAAAGGCTGATCAGGCCAATTTCCAAATGTTGGCCCAGCTGATAAAACCACAACCTGGGTGCCCCTCTACAAACAAGCCCCCCCCAGGAGCTTGTTTCAAGTGCGGAAAAGAAGGACATTGGTCAAGGGCGTGCCCCTCCCCCAGATCTCCTACCACCCCATGCCCCAGATGCCACAGAAAGGGCCAGTGGAGGTCTGATTGCCCAGCCACCCGACGGGGAGGCTGGACGAACAACCCCCATCCTAAGCCCGCCGTAGTGGGGCTGGCAGAAGAAGATTGACGGGGCCCAGGGGCTTCTCTCCCGACCATTTCCATCACCAAACAGGAGCCCAGGGTTACTTTAATAGTAGACGGTCGCCCCATCTCCTTCCTCCTAGATACAGGAGCCACCTTCTCAGTCTTGCGAGAACACCGGGGCCCTACCACGCCTGCCATTAGTCCTATAGTCAGGGTAGGAGGTAAACAGATTTTCCCATTAAAACCCCCCGCCTTTTATGCACAATCCAAGACAATCCCATACCTTTCTCCCACTCCTTCCTAGTTATGCCCCAGTGTCCCATCCCCTTACTAGGACAGGACATCCTTTCTCTCCTCCATGTTTCCATAACTATATCCACTCCCACAGCCCCCAGTACTCCCTTTCTGATGGCCCTCATAGCCGACGACATCCCTCTACCCAATGAAAGCTCCAGTTCCGCCCTCATACACCCTGTAATTCCCAAAGTTTGGGACATTACAAGCCCCTCCGTGGCTCTATGTCCTCCTGCCTCTATCAAATTATGTGACCCCTCTCAGTATATCTGTCAGGCCCAATCACCCCCTAACCACTTTAGCCCTCATAGGCCTCCAACCCATCATTCAAGATCTTTTAAACAAAAATTACCTCAGACCCACTCACTCCCCGTTTAATACCCCCATATTAGCTGTTAAAAAAAAACCCAACGGATCTTTCCGCCATGTCCAAGACCTTCACCTCATCAACATGGCCATTGTCCCTATCCATTCCTTAGTTCCAAATCCATACACCCTTTCATCGCGGATCCCTGCCTCAGCCTCCCACTTCTTAGTCCTAGATCTCAAGGACACATTTTTTTTTCTATCCCTCTGGACCCCTCCTCCCAAGATTTTTTACAGAAAACGGCTCCTCTCTGACCTGTCCATTCCCAAAACCAAGACAGAAATCATTTCCTTTCTAGGCCTGGCTGGGTATTTTAGAGCATGGATCCCTAACTTCTCTCTGTTGGCAAGACCCCTATACAACCTCAGCAAGGGCCCCCTTGAAGAACCATTATCCTCCTCACCCCAACACTCATTCATTAAGCTCCGTCAAGCCCTTGTGGACGCCCCAGCTCTCCATCTTCCTGATTTGTCGAAGCCCTTCTCATTATACATTCATGAGAGGTCCAGTCAAGCTCTAGGAGTCCTAGGCCAACATTATGGCCCATCCTTTGCCCCAGTAGCTTATCTTTCCAAGCAATTAGACCCCACAGTTCGAGGATGGGCCCCCTGCCTACGGGCACTAGCCGCTGGACAGCTCTTGCAGAAGGAAGCTCATAAACTGACATTCGGGTCGCCCCTTACCATTCTGTCCCCACATCACCTAAAAGATCTCTTAACCTACAAAAGTTTACAGACTCTCCCTCCCTCCAGACTCCTGACCTTACTGTCCTCTTTCCTCCAAAATCCCGTTTACCCCCTTTGCCATCCATACCCGAATCATGACGTTTTCCTCCTTTACTGCTCCCTCGCTTTTTTTCCTCATTCCTATTGTCTTCCCCGCCACCCCAGCCTCCTTTGTATGGCGATTCAAAGTCAGACAGACTTACACACAGCATCAAACAAAAATTACTGCCCTCATTGCCACATCAGACTGCCATCTGAAAGGCTGCTCCGAGCCTTTATATCTCCACTTTCCTCCCTCCACCGAAGTGTTCACTAGCAGCTACCTTTATTCTCCTGACCTCTGCTTCCTCTATGACCAAAAACAAGCCTATTGCAGGCAATGGCCAGACACCTACGGGGGATGTCCCTACTGGTCTTGCACCATTATTACTCCTCCAACCGTTTCATAAAATATCCCAACAGCTTATTCTCCTTATCAATCCCAGATCCCTGGGACTCTCGATGGGCCACTGGCGTCACAGCCTCAGTTTACTATGGGGGGGTCTTTGACCCCCCATGGTACCCTTCATATCTCTTGAGAGTATGTTCCCTCTCATTCCCAGGTCTCTCAAGTTGCATCAGATATCGGACATTCCGAAAAAGTCATTATCCAAACTCTTGATGGCGCCTCTTCATCTTCTTATCCCCGCCCCTCTTCCAATTCCTCCTACTCTTGGTTACAGCTTATTCAGGACACCACCATCTTTCTCAACCACACCCTTAACACCGCCAGTTGTTTCTTGTGCGCATCACTACAGTGCCCACTGCTAGCCGCCATGCCCCTTAACATTTCCAATTACTACTTTCACGCAGAAGGACAACCCTTCCGTCCCCTGGCAGACATACCCCTATGGGAACCAGAATACGCAAACAATCTCACCATCCACCACTGTGTAGGCCCAACTCCACCCCCCTCCAGCGCACTTCACTGCCTCTCTATCTACACCCCTACCTCCGGCTCTAAGACTTTTACGCAACCGGGACACTTCTTTTGGTGTAATGGCAGTCTTTTCAACTCACTGCCTCCCAACTCCTGCACACCCTGCATTCTCGTCACCCTAATCCCACAGTTTACACTTTACAGCATGGCAGAATTCCTTGAGCTCCAACCTCCCTTGACCTTGCGCACAAGAAGGGCTGCTTTCCTTCCCATTATGGTCGGTATTTCCCTAGCCACCTCAGCCATTGGGGCAGGATTTTCAGGGGGAGCCTTGGGTCATTCTCTGGGCAATTAGAGATCTCAACGCCAAACTTGAGGGAGCCCTGACATCCATTGCCGATTCCCTGGCCTCTCTCCAAAGACAGGTCACTTCGCTAGCTAAGGTCACCCTTCAAAACCGGCGGGCCTTAGATCTGCTTACAGCCGAGAAGGGCGGCACCTGTGTCTTCCTTCAGGAAGAGTGCTGCTATTACATCAACGAATCCGGCATTGTAGAAACTGACATTACCAAACTCACCGACCTTGCCTCCAGCCTCCACTCTGCTTCCAATTCCAATCCATTCTCTTCAATACTAACAAACCCCTTTCTTACCTGGCTTTGGCCCATTGCAGGCCCTATAATAATCATTCTCCTCGCCTGTCTCTTCTTGCCTTGTATAATAAAGTTTATCAAATCCCAAGTTGGTAAAATCTCTAATCAAACTTTCAACCAGCTTTTACTCAGGAACTACCAGCTTTTAGCCACAGAAGATCCCTCACCCTCACGTAACCTCCTCACCACACGCTGAGATGGACCCCTCTCTCCGCTGGAAACTGTTCCTGGAAACAATGGCCGCAGACGCCTGGCTTCTGGCACCCGTATCCTCTGGGCACCATTGGAATCAACAAGTCCTCGACCTATGGTTACAGGGAACCTTCATTGATTTCCAACCTGAAGAAGTCCACATCTACTCGTCCTTACTGTGGGGAGTCCTTTCAACCCTTTCCCCCCAATCCTCAAGCCCTCACTCCCTTCTCCGCCCCTGTTCAGCAGGAAGCAGTCAGAGAGAAAACAACGTCCACAACCCCATAGAGGAGAAAGGGGGGAATGAAGGGCCCCCACCCATAAGATGGTGAACTTCCTGCTTCTCTCCCGGGTCCTTGGTTCCCGCCGGCACCACCTGAAGCCCAATCACCCCTCGCCCCCCTAATCCCAGCACCTAGCCAATAGCCACCAGCCCCGTAGAAGTGACACCTCAATCAGCTCATGCCCCTTCCTATATAACCCAGCACCTTTCCCTAATAAAGCGGAATTCTCCGGTGAATTGCTGCTGTGTGTCGCTCCTTCCTTTCACATCTAAAGCAGTCCCTCTAAAATACCCTGTTGAGGTGGTTTGTGGGAGGCAAATTCCTTCAACTTTTCTTGTCTGGTAATTGTTTAATCCCTGCATATTTAAATGATAATTGTGCTGCATACAGTGTTCTTGGTTCAAGGCCCTTCTCTTTCTGTTTCATTGCATTAAGTATATCATGCCATTCTCTTCTGGCCTGTAAGGTTTCTGTTGAGAAGTCTGATGATAGCCTAATGGGTTTTCCTTTGTAGGTGACCTTTTTTCTCTCTCTGGCTGCCTTTAATACTCTGTCCTTGTCCTTCATCTTTGCCATTTTAATTATTATGTATCTTGGTGTTGTACTTCTTGGGTCTCTTCTGTTGGGAGTTCTGTGGGCTTCCATCGTCTGGGAGACTATTTCCTCCCCGAGTTTCGGGAAGTTTTCAGCAGTCATTTTTTCAAAGACATTTTCTATCTCTTTTTCTCTCTCTTCTTCTTCTGGTACCTCTATAATGCGGATAATGTTCCATTTGTATTGGTCACACAGTTCTCTTAGTATTGTTTCATTCCTGGAGATCCTTTTATCTCTCTCTGCCTCAGCTTCTCTGCATTCCTGTTCTCTGGTTTCTATTCCATTAATGGCCTCTTGCACCTCATTCTGCTTTTATGTCCTTCCAGAGATTTTTATTTCTGTATTCTCCCTCCCAACTTTATCCGTTAGCTCTTGCATTTTTCTCTGTAGCTCCATCAGCATGGTTATGACCTTTATTTTGAATTCAGGAAGATTGGTGTAATCTGTCTCCCCAGGTTCCCTCTCAGGGGCTGTCTATGTAATTCTGGTCTGGATCAAATTCTTCTGCCTTTTCATGGCAGTAGAAGTAGTCGTGGGCAGTTGGTGCACATGTCAGCTGGGAGAACAAATCCCTTCCCGCTTGCTCGTTGCCCTCCTCCCCTGCGAGAACCCCTAGCGGCTTGTGTTGGGCAGCTGCGCGCCGTCGGGGTCTCTGAGTCTGGCCCAGGCGGCTGCGGTGGAGGCTCTCTGCGGCTGCTGTGGGTGTGGCCAGTCTCAGGCTGCTGCTCCGTTATGGCTGGGCTGCTCCGGAGGGGGAACGGGCGGGAGGCTGTTTATCGCTGTGAGGGGCCTCAGAGCTGTGCTTCCACCCAGGGTGTTAGGGCGCCTGGAGTTCCCTGGGATTCCCAGCTGCTAGGCTGAGTGTGTCGGGATGCTTGCATCCAGCTGTGGGGTCCCTCTCCCTTTAAGCCTTTTAAAAAGCACTCACTTTTCTTTTGTCCAAGGCCACCTGCTGTGTGAATCCGCTCAGAGGTTTTACTGTTCCATTTCCCTAGTATCCAGCACCCCATGCACTGTGTGTCTGCACTCCTGGTGTGGATGACTAGGGCTGGGTATTTAGCTCTCTTGGGCTCACACTCCCTCCCCATTCTGACTCCTCTCCTCCCGCCAGGTGCTGGGGTGGGGGGCGCGCTTGGGTCCCACCGGGCCGCGGCTTGTATCTTACCCCCTTTGTGAGGCCCTGGGTTCTCGCAGGTGTAGATGTAGCCTGGCTGTTGTACTGTATCTTCTAATCTCTCTTTTAGGAATAGTTGTTTTTGTTGTATTTTCAAAAATATATATGTTATTGGGAGGAGATTTCTGCTGCCCTACTCACGCCGCCATCTTGGCTCCTCTTCTCCTGGATGCCTTTTATTTCTTTGTGTTGTCTGATTGCCGTGGCGAGGACCTCCAGTACTATGTTGAATAGAAGTGGGGAGGGTGGGCATCCTTGTCTTGTTCCCGACCTTAAAGGAAAAGCTTTCAGCTTCTCGCTGTTAAGTATAATGTTGGCTGTGGGTTTGTCATATATCGCCTTTATTTTGTTGAGATTCTTGCCCTCTATACTCATTTTGTTGATAGTTTTTATCATGAATGGATGTTGAATTTTGTCAAATGCTTTTTAAGCATCTATGGAGATGATTATGTGGTTTTTGTCCTCTTTTTTGTTTATGTGGTGGATGATGTTGATGGAATTTCAAATGTTGTACCATCCTTGCATCCCTGACATAAATCCTACTTGATCAGGATGGATAATCTTTTTGATGTATTTTTGAATTCGGTTTGCTAATGTTTTGTTGAGTATTTTTGCATCTATGTTCATCAGGGATATTGGTCTGTAATTTTCTTTTTTTGTGGGTATTTCCCTGGTTTTGGTATTAGAGTGATGCTGGCCTCATAGAATGAGTTTGGAAGTATTCCCTCCTGTTCTATTTTTTGGAAAACTTTATAGAGAATGAGTATTAGGTCTTCACTAAATGTTTGATAAAATTCAGCGGTGAAGCCATCTGGTCCAGAAGTTTTGTTCTTAGGTAGGTTTTTGATTACCAGTTCAATTTCATTGCTGGTAATTGATGTGTTCAGATTTTCTGTTTCTTCCTTGGTCAGCCTTGGAAGGTTGTATTTTTCTAGAAAGTTGTCCATTTCTTCTAGTTTAGCCAGTTTGTTAGCATATAGTTTTTCATAGTATTCTCTAATAATTATTTGTATTTCTGTGATGTCCGTAGTGATTTTTCCTTTCTCATTTCTGATTCTGTTTGTGTTAGTAGACTCTCTTTTTTTCTTGATAATTCTGGCTACGGGTTTATCTATTTTGTTTATTTTCTCGAAGAAGCAGCTCTTGCTTTCATTGATTCTTTCTATTGTTTTATTCTTCTCAATTTTACTTATTTCTTCTCTGATCTTTATTATGTCCCTCCTTCTACTGACTTTGGGCCTCATTTGTTGTTGTTTTTCTAGTTTCATTAATTGTGAATTTAGACTGCTTATATGGGATTGTTTTTCTTTCTTGAGGTAGGCCTGTATTGCAGTATACTTTCCTCTCAGCACAGCCTTGGCTGCGTCCCACAGATTTTTGTGGTGTTCAATTATTATTGTCATTTTTCTCCATATATTGCTTGATCTCTGTTTTTATTTGGTCATTGATCCATTATTTAGGAACATGTTGTTAAGCCTCCATGTGTTTGTGAGCCTTTTTGCTTTCTTTGTACAATTTATTTCTAGTTTTATACCTCTGTGGTCTGAGAAGTTGGTTGGTAGAATTTCAATCTTTTTTAATTTACTGAGGCTTTCTTTGTGGCCTAGTATGTGTTCTATTCTGGACATTGTTCCATGTGCACTTGAGAAGAATGTGTATTCTGTTGCTTTTGGGTGTAGAGTTCTGTAGATGTCTGTTAGGTCCATCTGTTCTATTGTGTTGTTCATTGCCTCTGTCTCCCTATCTTCTGTCTGGTTGATCTGTCCTTCAGAGTGAGTGGAGTGTTGAAGTCTCCTAGCATGAATGCATTGCTTTCTATTTCCCCTTTTAATTCTGTTAGTATTTGTTTCACATATGTGGGTGCTCCTTGTTGGGACCATAGATATTTATAGTGGTTTTATCTTCTTGTTGGATCGACCCCTTTATCATTATGTAAAGTCCGTCTTTGTCTCTTGTTACTTTCTTTGTTTTGAAGTCTATTTTGTTTGATACAAGTACTGCAACTCCTGCTTTTTTCTCTCTGTTCGTTGCATGAAATATGTTTTTCCATCCCTTCACTTTTAGTCTGTGTATGCCTTTGGGTTTAACGTGAGTCTCTTGTAGGCAGCATATATATGGGTCTTGTTTTTTTTTATCCATTCAGTGACTCTATGTCTTCTGATTGGTGCATTCAGTCCATTTACATTTAAGGTGATTATCGATAGGTATGTACTTATTGCCATTGCAGGCATTAGATTCATGGTTACCCAAGGTTCAAGGTTAACTTCCTTACTATCTAAGAGTCTAATTTAACTCACAATATGCTGTTACAGACACAATCTAAAGGTTCTTTTCTTCTTTTTCTCCTTTTTCTGCCTCCTCCATTCTTTATATATTAGGTGTCATATTCTGTATTCTTTGTCTATCCCTTGATTGCTTTGGGGGATAGTTAATTTAATTTTGCATTTGCTTAGTAATTAGCTGTTCTACTTTCTTTACTGTGGTTTTATTACCTCTGATGACAGCTATTGAACCTTAGGAACACTTCGATCTATAGCAGTCCCTCCAAAATAGACTGTAGAGATGGTTTGTGGGAGGTAAATTGTCTCACCTTTTGCTTATCTGAAATTGTTTCATCCCTCCTTCAAATTTAAATGATAATCTTGCTGGATAAATTAATCTTGGTTCCAGGCCCTTCTGCTTCATTGCATTAAATACAGCATGCCACTCCCTTCTGGCCTGTAAGGTTCCTGCTGAGAAGTCTGATGTTAGCCTGATTGGCTTTCCTTTGTAGGTGATCTTATTTCTCTCTTGGGCTGCTTTTAATAGTCTGTCCTTATCCTTGATCTTTGCCAATTTTATTACTATATGTCTTGGTGTTGTCTTCCTTGGGTCCTTTGTGTTGGGAGATCTGTGGATTTCCATGGCCTGAGAGACTAGCTCCTTCCCCAGATTGGGGAAGTTTTGAGCAATTACCTCCCTGAAGACACTTTCTATCCCTTTCTCTCTCTCTTCTTCTTCTTCTGGTATCCCTATAATGCGAATATTGTTCCATTTTGATTGGTCACACAGTTCTCTCAATATTCTTTCATTCTTAGAGATCCTTTTTTCTTTCTGTACCTCAGCTTCTTTGTATTCCTCTCTCTAGTTTCTATTTCATTTATTGTCTCCTCCACCATATCCAACCTGCTTTTAATACCTTCCATTGTGCTCTTCAGCGATTGGATCTTCAACTGGAATTCATTCCTGAGTTCTTGAATATCTTTCTGTACCTCCATTAGTATGTTGATGATTTTTATTTTGAATACCCTTTCCGGAAGAGTTATAAGGTCCATGTCATTTGAATCTTTCTCTGGAGTTATATTAATATTACTCTGGATCAGGTTCCTTTGGCGTTTCATATCTGTATATGGCGCCCTCTAGTGTCCAGAAGCTAAACTCTCTGGAACTGCTCAACCCCTGAAGCAATGTCGGGGGTCGCATGTGAGCGGTATTGGTGACTGTGGGGAGGAAAGAGCTGTTTCCTGCTTCCGGGTGGCTATGCCTGGCTCCACAGCCTGATTCATTGGGCCAAGCACACAGGCATAAGCGTTTGTCCCAGAGCAGCTGGATATGGATCTCTGCCTTCCACAAGTGGCTGGAATCTCAGTCTCTCCTGGAATTCTGCCGGTATTAGCTTTCCAACCCTGAAATCACACGAGTATCATGAAAGCACCATCAAATGTAGGTTTGTCCTCCCAGAGCAGATCTCCAGAGCTAGGTATTCAGCAGTCCCAGGCCTTCCACTCCCTTCCTGCTCTGTTTCTCTTCTTCCCGCTGGTGAGCTGGGGTGGGGGAAGGGCTTGGGTCCTGCCGGACCACAGCTTTGGTACGTTACCCCGTTTGGTGAATTCTGCTCTTTTCTCCAGGTGTGTGCCATCTGGCACAGTCCTCTTTCCTTTTGCTCTCTCAGGGTTAGTTGCACCAACTATATTTTCAAATTGTATGCGGTTTTAGGAAGAAGCCTCTCTCTCACCTCTCATGCCACCATCTTTAATCTCTAGATGATATTTTTCATACTCAAAATTCCCCCATTATGTGTTGGAGCTCTACGTACATTTTGCACCGAGGTGGTAAATATGGTAAATCACTCTGATTAGGCCAAACTACCCTGATGGCAGCTGTCCGCCATTCCAGGAGTGTCTGATCCCCTAAAGCGTGATGGGCATTTTTGTTTTTTTCGCATTATGGGTATTTTGCAACCGCTGCAGGAGGGAAGGGTGAGTCGTGAGGGAAGCTATTCTACTCTTCCCAGTACCAGACCTAACAATGCTTTTCCACCCCCATATCCCAGAGACAGAGGAGCCATGTATGCACAGATTACAATGGCTTCTGCCTGTACTGGACGCTCATGTCCACCAGTTCATCCTGGGTATAGGGGCAGAGGATGGAGTGCTCCACAACCTGGAGAGGGGGTGGCTCCTCCCCCTGAAGAGCCCACAGTTGTTTCATTTTTATTTTCTTAATTACAGCCAGGTGGGCCTTTAATACAGGAGAGGCTGGTACTTTGGGCAATGGCCTCTGCTGCAGATTGGCCCATAGCCTCGCCTCCTCTTCTACCCCCAGGCTGCTCCTCCATCTCTGGGGCTGAAGGCACTGCTCTTACCCCGCCTCTACCATGCCCTCCTGCAACACAGGTTTTCCTGCTGCCTCCCCCCTCACCGCTGCTAAAGAATCCTCAAGGAGTGTGACCTGTCTTTTCAATAACTGTCTCTCTTCCTTAGCAGCATCCCATAGGTTATCGCCCAGCTCCTCTAAGCGATGCTGAAGTGTGTCTCTCTCCTGCCTAAGTCCCTCTCTCTCCTTGCTAACCCTCTCCGGCCAATCCTCTCTTTCTCCTTGATAACATTGCCCACCATCACGATGAAAAGAGACCCTACAGTGCCAGCTGCTACATGGCCTTCTAGGACGTCCAAGCAGTCTTCCAACTCACAGAGGGCCAATTCTGCAGCTACCGGTGTCTCCATCTTTCCCCAGTTCTGGGGAAGGCACCACCCCTCTAGGAGGTGCTTTACCCTAGAGCAGTTCCCCACTAGGGGCTCCCAAATTGGAAGCCGCACAGATGGGGGGACAGTAACAGCTGAAGCTTCACCCTCTGCCGCTGCATTCGCTGGGCCTCCCCACCAGCCACAAGCGCGGTTCCAAGCATCTCCCCACCATTTCTAGGGGCAGCCTTCCCAAAAGTCGCACCCATTTAGACAGATTTCATGTTCAGAGACCCTGCTGACTATGCCAGATGTAACTCTGGGGACAGGAAATCCTGGGGCAAAACCTCTAAAACCGAATTCAGTTAAAGGGAGAAATAAGTTTAAAACTTGCTTATGGCTTACAAACTGTGGTCCAGCCATCTCCTTCCTGCTCCAGGAGAGGCAAGTGAAGCTCCCCCCAACCTCTCAGGTTCAGATGAACTAGTTCTCCCCACCCCTTAGGAACACCTGTTCATATGGAGATGCTCTAAAGCCAGGCGAGGTATTCTGAAATATTAGTTTTCCCCACACTCAGTGAATCGTCCTGAAGCCCCATAGTCACTCATCACCCCTCTTCTCCTTTTGGGCCTGAGAGTGACTCACATAACCACTCGTTGAACTGACATGTCATTATATTAACTAAAAATGTCATTTTATTCTTGGAACACACTGAATATGGACTTTGGCCAGTGGCCAGTATAGTACTGTGGTGCTTCCCTGATCTGTAGCACTCAGCCTCAGGGTTACTCCCTCCTCTGGGTCACTCCCCCCTGGGTCACTCCCCCCTCTGGGTCACTCTGTCCTCTGGGTCACTCCCCCGTCAGGGTCACCCCTCCTCTGGGTCACTCCCCCCCCCTCACTCTCCCCTCTGGGTCACTCCCCCCTCCACCCGTCACTCCCCCTCTGGGTCACTCCCCCCTCCACCCGTCACTCCCCCTCTGGGTCACTCCCCCCCTGCCCCTCACTCTCCCCTCTGTCACTCCCCCCTCTGGGTCACTCTGTCCTCTGGGTCACTCCCCCCCTCAGGGTCACCCCTCCTCTGGGTCACTCCCCCCCCTGCCCCTCACTCTCCCCTCTGGGTCACTCCCCCCTCTGGGTCACTCTTCAGCAGTTACACTCAGAGTCTGTGGGCAGGAAGTCCTGCTGTTGCTTCTGTGCTGGAAAATGACTGTTCTACTTCTCTGTCTGAAGAATAGTTGGCTGACCTCAGTGCTCCTTACTTGTCCTTGTTCTCAGTTCTGTTGGTCAGCTTTCTACCATGTGGACACAAACCCTCTGTAGCTGCTGGCAAAATGCTCCGCTTCCCCGGTGAATTGCCTCTTTGCTAGGCTCTGTTCTGCAGCATGGGTTTATCCTTTCATGAAAACTGGCAAACTTTGCATTCAGGATGTCTGCTGAGCTGCTACCCTTCGGGCTTGGCAAGGACTCGGGAGGTGGTGGGTTGATGTTCAAGAGAGCAGGCTTCCTGCGAGTGAGGGGATGTACCAGGTTGGCCCCGAGCTTCCTGCGTGGAGGTGGGAGGACAGGTGGCTGGGCATGAGGGTCACAGGTGACCTTATGAGTAGACACGGCAGTGGGACGAGTGGTCCTAGTGGTCCCCTGGGAGATGGCTCCTGTCTTTGACATTTTCTGGCTGGAGGAGAACCAGTGGATGGAGGTGCTGTTTAGTGTCTCAGGTGCTCAGCACCATCTGAGGACACACTTCCTGCCATGGCCCCTTCCCTTCCTGCTCACCTGTGCAGGACTGCCCCTAGGAGATGGGGTTGGGAGTGCTGAAGCTTCAGGGTGAGGAGCATTACTGGGCACCCGGAGCAGATTGCAGTTTTCTGGGGCTAGTTCTCTATACAGACCCCTTTGGAGCCAGCACAGTGCATCTTCTGTTCCAAAACTTGCGTGGGAAGTTGGAATCAGGAGACTTCTGCCCACTCATGGCCAGAACTTCCCAGCATTGTGAGATGGGGGAGAAGTGAGCAGCCGCCCTGGGGCCTGGGGGAGTGGCTGGAGGCCTAGAGGCAGTGTGGGGTCCCCAATTACAGAGTCCTGCTTGGGTGTGTCCCTCGCCCACAGCCCATCCTGTCTACTCTGCCCATGGCTCCCAGCATCAGCACAGGAAGTCCTGGCTAGTGTGCACCACTACCATCTGGGATGGGACTGAGGAGGGCAGCTGAGTGGCCGCTTATTGAGCACCTCAAGGTGCAGCTGCCCCAAGCCTGGGGCACTCAGCAAGGGCAGCTGTCACATCGCGTTAGAGCAGTGGATTTTCCGCATGTATTTGCTGGCCCCCACGCCTGGAGGCAGGGCTGCGTGGACCATTTTGTGGGGAGTTGGTCAGGACAGAGTGCAGATGACATCCATGAAAGGTGGCAGCCTGAGTCTAGGGCCAGGGGCTTCCTTTCCCAGCCCCCCATTACATTACTCAATGGAAAGAGGTGTGAGGTCCACATCAGTAAGCCGTGAAGCAGATTCTTTTCTAAAGGCCCACATGAAGGCACTGAGCAGGGACAGGCATAGGGAGAACAGGTTTTGCCATCTCCACCCCACAACCCAACTGGAAATGGGCAGTGGGGGGGCCTCAGTTGGAGAAATACAGCTTTCAGGACTTAGTGAGAAATGGTGCAGAAACTCCTAGCAAATTAAAACATTCTGTTCTATTGACAGTACAATTTCATAAATAAGTGCAGAAGACAAAAGGGGAGTGTTAACTACAGAAAGGACACAAAGTAAGGGGCAGGGTGGGAGAGACAGCCTGTGCAGAGGATGGCTTTCCAGTTCCACTGCTAGGAAGGGGAAGCTCCCGTCAGTGCCTGAGAGCAGAGGCAGCCGCTGGGGGGAGGCCGGGACACCTGCAGCAGGACAGCCTTTTAACCTCTCCTTTTAAAAGCCGTGGCCTGAGGGGACCCCAGCCTCCTGGGGTCTGTGTGTGCCCCAGGCATGCTCTTGCTGGTGGTGGCACAAGAGGAGTGACAGGTGAGCTGTTCTTCTAGCACTCGTTTCCCCCAGCCCCCTGCCTGTCACATTTTCAAGCCATTTTTTCATTCAAAAGGAGACTTCTGTTATAAAATCAGCCAATTTATTTAGTGTTTGTTGATTTGCTGAGCAAAGGTCTAAGCTCTGGATATGCACTAGTGAACAAAGGCATCATTCTAATTTAGTGCATTTTAAACCATTACAACAATTGTTCTTTACTTACTATTTAAATAATAAGAAAAACATATACTCTATCACAAAGTGCCTTAGTGCCCTCCTTCCTTCATGAAGACCCAGGTCTACCTCTGTCCTTGTGCTGAGATCACTGTGCCATCCCCAGACCCTCCCTCACTGAAACCCCCAAGTTGCCATGTAGAGTTGAAGCAGTTGGGCAGTATTTCCCACCACCTGGGGGGCTGTGGGCCGGGGCGCTGGAGGGGGCTTTGCATTTGCATCAGGGCAGCCTTGCAGGACCAAGAGCTGCCATCCTCCCATCACCCTCTCACAGCCACCCCTGTTTCTCTCAGAGCCCAGTGAGGCCGCACCATGCTGTGGAGGGTTTGGGGAACAAGCCAGAACCGTGGTATCGGGCTGTTTCTGGTCACAGGCCAGCATCTCTGCTCTGAACACTAACTCATGAACACATGGTATATTTTGTTCTCTCTAAATGGTCCCACAAGGGCCCCTGTTGTAGCTTTGTTGGAGAGGGGTACCCAGGACAGTGAGATCATGGGGGCGCAGCCTAACTTATGATAGGCGTGTGAGCAGAGCAGGGGCTGCACGGTCCAGGGGGTCTATGAGTCCTGACTGTCATGTGATCTCTCACAGCCAGACAGAAGCCAAGTGCTAACCCCATAGTGGCAGGTTTCCAACACCTCCCTATTCATTTGTAACAAAGTGGCTCCAAACAAGTATCCTTCCTGTGTGTAATGTGGTGTGACATCCTTTCCCAAAAAGTTTTGAAAAGCTAGTCCTGACCTACAAGTTGGTTCCTTGCCTTGCTGATGGGTCACAGTTTTAGCAGTAGCAACGTGGCCCACGCACTGTGGGGGGTAGATGAGAACAGCTCCGGCAGGCGGAGTGAATGAGAAATGCCAACCCGTCCTGGGCACTGAGCAGGAGAATGGGGCATTGTACCTCCAGATTTCAGAACATGAAGCTGAGCTGTGTTCATTGTTCAGAACTTGGAAAACTTATTAAAAACAGCATTGAGAATGGTGCTTGGGCCTCTTGGAAAGGATGGCCGAGTAAAGGCTTATTTATTCTATTTCCCTCCTTGCAGCTCACTGAAATGAACAGTAAGAATGAAAAATAGGAAACAAGATATAATCTACAATGAATCTAAGGAATAGCTGTGGCTGGAGGAGGATGTTAGCTGGATGGGGAAGAGTGACAGCTAGGGCTCTGAGCAGGGCTGAGTTTGTGCCTAACCAAGAGGACTTGCAGGGGCACCGCCGAGGACACTGACTTGATGGAAGAGGGTCTGTGGTTCGGGTGGGCCTTAGGAGGAACCAGATGTGGGTGGGCATCTGGTAAGGAAGATGAGCTGAAGGAGAGAGGCTCAGGTGCCCAGCCTGCACTTTCCATGAGAGCCAGCCTCTTAAGGGTGACATGGGGAAGAAGTGAAGGGAAACAGCAGCTCAGTGTGCATCTGCTGACCTTTGGCTGCTCCTCGGGTCCTGCTGGCCACTGATCGTGGCCAAGAAGAGGCCCCAGCTGTCCCAGGACTGGCTTCAGCATGTTATCCCACAGGCAAACAGTTGCCCTGAAGGAGCTCTTGTGGGGACCTGCTGTGTGCCCATGGAGCCCGCCTTCCCATGCTCCCACTGCCGAGCACCAGCTGTGGAAGAGGCCCCGCTGTTGCGCAGAAGCCTTCAGGAGACTGTCTTGCTGGAACCAGGGGAAGAAACTTCTGGTGTTGGGGGTTGGCCTGCATGAAAGGACAGCCAGCCTGAGAGAGTGCCAAGAGGAGGTGACCCTGAGGCCCTCCTGGAGCCCTGCCTTTGTAGGGTCTCAACCCAAACAGCTCTACCAGGGGAGGTACAGATCTCTCTGTTCAGTTTGAGTCAGGTTCTGTCACTTGTAACCAAAAAAATGTCCTAATACCAGAAACATATTTCCAGAGGAGAGCCTGTAAGAAAATTTGGCAGTAGAGCATTCTGGAATGACACATCTGATTTGAGGCTGCACTTTCCTTAAAGCTGAGCAATAATCAGGAGCCAGCATGGAACTCTTACGCAGACACTAAAAGAAGGAGTAGAAAAAAGGAAGTAAGCACAATTAAACAGCTGGTGAAGAAAACATTTAATAGAAGAAATAACCCAGAAAACAGAAAAAGTTTTAGAAACTTCTTTGTGTACTTAAAAATACATAAATAGAAAATAGTTCAAAGAAAAGATGAGGTAGCAGAAGGAGAGAAAGCTAGCAAAGCTGAGAGGAAATTAAAGACGAAACCATTACAAACGTGAGAGCCCCAGGAGCAACAGCAGGTAATGGGGGATGTATGCTGCTGAAAAGAACAAGTCACCGGAGGACAGGCTACTTGGAAAGAACATCCTATGCAGAGAAAAACAAACAAGAAAAGTAGTCAGAAGGTGCCAGGGCCGGAGGGCTGTAGGAAGACCTGATGTGGGCTTTGGTAGGTGTTGGAGTTCAGAGAAAAGGGAACATCCCAAGTTGCAGAGGGACAAGTAAGGCCAGACCTCCCTGGAGCTAAGGAGGGGTGGCTGCACATCACAAAAGCACATCAAGTTTCTGGAAAAATTGTGTAGGAAATGGCCAGTGCCAGGACAAGACTCGGCAAGTGAGCCAGATCCCTGGTACACGCCCAGCCCACCTTCTTCCTTGCTGTGGAAGGAGGGGAGTGAGGGCAGAAAGGTGAGGGGTGAGAAAGGGGCTGTCCAAGCATCATGCCGAGCTAGGGCAGCCTCGGGATGGGCGCCCTCCTAGCTGAGGCATGTCTGCCAGGCGTCCCCCTGCAGCTTCAGAAGGAAGGCTGCCGTGGAGTCATGTTCCCCTTCTTGAGGGCAGAGTATCCACTTAGATTGTTCTTTTGTGGGGAAATTTGTCTGATCTCCCCACTTTATTGATTTATTTATATCAGTATGGACTTATGGATATTTATTCTATACTTTGGGTCATAATCCAGTATTGCTTCTTTCTCCTCAAGTCGCTCTGTCCAGCTTTGGTCACCGGTGTGCTTTCAGTGACTGCGTTGGGCCTTAGGCCCCGTCACTGTGGGGTTTTGTTTCCATTTTAGCTCTTCCTTTCTGGCTCTACAGGATCATCCAGGCTCATCTTGCCTGTTTCCTGCCCCAATCATTTCATCCATTTCTGCAAGGATTCCTGATTCCTCTTATTGTGGAATGTTGTAGAGCCAAGATCTGGGCACTGGGTGTGCCAGTTGCTATGGGCTGTTGCTTTGAGGTCCTCTCAGCTGACAGAGCGAGGGCATGTATCTGTGTATCCTGACTTGTGTATTCATATACACGAGTATATAAATCCTTCTAGATGTAGCCATCTGTATCCGTATTACACTAGAAATGAGTTCTCCTGATGTCTCCACCTCTGATCCATCACCACGCGGGTCATCCCAGCCTCATCCCCTTGCTGATCTGTGGCTTTCTGCCCCAGCAGTGAGAAGCTGGCTCCCACCGCCTGCCATCCTTTCGCCTGATCGTTCAGTCCCAGTGCACACAGAGTTTCGGAGTTCTTAGCTGGTACTCACCAACTGGAGACATGTTATGTGTAGTTCCTTTTGCCTTTGGTTTTACATCCTCCACTCATTTCCACGGTGGCTGGTCAGAACCTTCTGTCCCACCCCCTCAAGTGAGGTTGCTTCAGACATTTGCAATCTAGTTAGATTGCTTTGTCATATGCTGCATTCCATCCTGATAACCTTTGGCCTCCTAAATTATTATTTTTAAAAAGTTTATATACATTAAGGTTCATTTTTTTTCTATTAAGGTATCATTGATATACAATCTTACGAAGTTTCACATGAGCAACATTGTAGTTATTACATTCACCCATATTATCAAGTCCCCCCAATACCCCATTGCAGTCACTGTCCATCAGTGTAATAAGATGCTATAGAGTCACTACTTGTCTTCTCTGTGTTGTACTGCCTTCCCCATGATCTACCTACATTACGTGTGCCAATTGTAATGCCCCTTACTCCCCTTCTCCCTCCCTCCCCATCCACCCTCCCCACCTGCTTCCCTTTAGTAACTGTTAGTCCCTTCTGGGAGTCTGGGAGTCTGCTCCTATTTTGTTCCTTCAGTTTTGCTTTGTTGTTATACTCCACAAATTAGTGAAATTATTTGGTACTTGTCTTTTTTTGCCTGGCTTATTTCACTGAGCATAATATCCTCTAGTTCCATCCATGGTGTTGCAAATGGTTCTTATGGCTGAAAGGTTCATTCTTTTTACTATAAAGTTTTATGGGTTTTGAGAAATGCGTAGTATAATGTATCCACAATGGCAGTATCATACAGAAAAATTTTGCCACCCTTAAAGAAGTTCCTAGTGCCCACCCATCAGCCTCCTTCCCTCCCCGGAATCACTGACAGCCATGATCGTTTTGCCTTTGATACAGTTTTACCTTTTCCAGACTGTCGTATACATGGAATCATGCAGTATGTAATCTAGAACAAACATTTTAAGTCCTGAGTTATACAGTGTGCCAAAATACATTCAAGGTGATTCAAAAGTGTGTTTTTTCAGTAAATGTTTGATTTGTTACTCTGTGTCAAGGATGCAGTCGTTAACCAAATATTTCTGCCCTCAAGGAGATTACCCTCTGGTGAGGAGACAAATTAAGTAACAGTTTATATTGACTTGTATAACTATGCAATTGTAAGCAGAAGTACTTGGACTTTATTTAACCTGTGCACAAGAGGTAGTAACAGGGATCAGATTTACCCACCAAACTGGAACCCATAAGAAGCTGGAAAATAGTTATGAACCATGATTTTCTAAACTTTGGGTATGAGCCAACAAAGTACAGCGATTCCTGCGAGCTGAGAACCAAACACAATCGGCCTGGTGATCTCTGAAGCTTACGGCAATAGGGGAGTTGGTAGGTTTGTTGTAAGGATATGGAACCTGTCAGACTCCCTCACTGAGGTGACTGAAGTTTGCTGGAAGAAGCAGAAAGCGGAGAGCTGCAGTCAGCTCAGAGGCATGAGGAGGGTTTCCTTCTTTTCAGCAGTGCTGAAGAGCAGGTGGATATGAGGAGACTGCCAGAGACCACAGAAAGGATTGCCCAGAAGGATCAGAGGGAGGAACTCAGAACTCTCACAATACCGTGAAGAGTGCCATGTCATCAGGCAGGCTGGACACCCTCATAACTCTCAGGGCACTGGGTGGACTATTCAGTGGACAATACTTGGTCCTAGAATAAATGCTACCCTAACCTGTCTTAGAAGCAAGAACCACAGGTTTCACACTGTTTTTAAGTAACTATAGCCCAAAACAAAGCTCAAGAATATTTATAGGAATACAAAAATATACAGTTGCCAAAAGGGTAAGATTCACAAAGTCTGGTATCCAATAAAAAATTACCAGGCGTTGAAAGAAACAGGAAAAGTCAGCCCATAATGCAATGAAAAGTGAATCAAAACTGAAGCAAAACTGACTCATATGTTAGATTTAACAGACAGGTTATTAGAGCAGTTATTATAATATCCATATGTGCAAAAAGCTAAAGAAAATACTGGGCACATTATGTAGAGACATGGTAAGGTAAAGACAGTGAAATAAGATTCAAATTAAGCTGCTAGAGTTGAAACTGAAGTGTCTGAATGCAAACACACTGTATGAGAATAATACCAGATTAGACATTGCAGAAGAAAAGATTAGTAAACTTGAAGACAAAGCAATAAGAACTACCAATGCTAAAACAAGGAGAGAAAAGTAAACAAAAGAAAAAAAAGCATGACTGAGCTGTGGGATATGTGGCAGAGGGATAATATTTGTGTAATTGGAGTTCTCAAAAGGGAAGGGAGGGACAGAAAACCTGTTTGAAGAAATGATAACCAAAAAGCTTGCAAATTTGATGAAAACTATAAACCTATATCAACAATCTTAATAAACCCTAAGCGTAGGAAATGTGAATCAAATTGCCCTGAATTACTCAAATTGCTCAAAAACCAGTGATGAAGCAGCCAGAAAAAAAAGCATCACATACAGAGGAACAAAGATACAAATGACAGCACATTTTTCTTTGGAAAGGGTGCAAGTGAGTGGAGCAGCATGTGCAACTGTTAGCCTAGATCTATAGCGGTGTAAATATCTTTTAAAACAAAGGTGAAATAAGGATATTTCAAACATATGAAAGCTGAAAGCATTCATCACAAGCAGACCTTCACTGCAGGAAATGCTACAGGAAATCTTCCAGGCTGCAGGAAAATGAAGCCAAATGGAAATCTGGATCTACACAAAAGAATGAAGACCCGTGGAAGTGGTAAATATATAGGATGCTTTCTTATTATTTAAATAAAAGTAATACAGCAGAGTTGAGGGAGTTACAACATATGTAGAACAAAATATATGACAAAAATGGCACAAAGGCTAGGAGAGGAGAAATGGCAAACTGGTACTTGAAATAGTACAATTTCACTGGAAGGCAGATTATGATAAATTAAGTACGGGCACTATAAACCCCAAAGCATCTACTAAAATAGCAAAACAATTACATAGAGCTGGTAAGTCAACAGTGGAGCTAAAACTGAAACACATAAAATAATCCAAAAGAGGGCAGAAAAAGGAAACGGGGAACAGAACAGATGGGACAAATTAAAAACAGGTAGCAAGATGGTAGATTTCAACCTAACAATCACAAATTCAGATGGTTTAAACACCTTTACTGCAAAGCAGAAGTTGTCAGCATAAAAAAGCAGTACCCAAATATATACTAGCCACAATAAAACCACTTTAAATATAAAGACACAAATAGGTTAATAGTAAAAAGAAAGCAAAATATATGCAATTGATACTGATTCTATTGCATCTTACTACGCTGATGGACAGTGACTGTAATGGGGTATGTGGTGGGGACTTTTTATAATGGGGGGAGTCTAGTAACCATAATGTTGCTCATGTAATTGTATATTAATGATACCAAAAGGAAAAAAAAAATATATATATATATATACAATTTAAAACACTAATGGAAAGAAAGCTGTAGGCTACAATAACATCAATTGTACTGATTTCAGAGCAAAGAAAACTACCAGGTAAAGGTATTTTAAAATGAAATAATTAAATTAGAACCCAATGAAAGTATCTGGAAAATCAATAGGTGTTGAGAAAGTAAATAATTTCTTTATAATCCATGAGTCAAAGAGAAAATAAAAAATGAAATTAGAAAGCTTTTGAATTGGATGAAAATGAAAATGCAGCATACCAAAATTTAAAGGATGTCATGAGAGCTGCACTCTAAGGGAAATTTTATAACACTTAAATGCCAAAAATGGATTAAAGTTTTATTAAAAGGTTGCAGATCACTGAATTCATCTTCTACCTTAAACCAGAATAAGGAGAACAAATGAAATCCAAAAGAATGCAAGGGAAGCAAATGATACAGATAAAAGTAGAAATTAATCAGAGCAGAAAAACCCTAGAGAAAATTGATGAAAACAAAAGCTGTCTTTTTAACAGAATTAGTAAAATCAACAAATGACAAGACAAATGATGGATATCAGGAAGAAAACAAGTGATATCATTACAGGTTCTGATGATTGTAAAGGGATAATAAATAGTATAACAACCTAATGCTAATAAATTTGACAGTGACTATGAAATGGACAAATTCCTTGAAAGACAAAAGCCATTAAAGCTCATTCAAGAAGAAATTTAAGCACGGAGAAGGCAAGTAGTGATTCTAAAGCATCTTACTACGCTGATGAATGGTGACTGTAATGGGGAATGTGGGGAAGACTCAATGGGGGAATCTAGTAACCACAATGTTGCTCATGTAATTGTATATTAATGATACCAAAATAAAAATAAAGAAAGAAAAGAAAAGAAATTTAAAACTGGGTTAGCTCTATATCTATTAAATAAACTCAATTTGCAATTTAAAGCCTTTCCACAAAAAACAAAACAAAGGAAAAAAACCAAGAACTGCATGCCCATGTGGTTTCACTGATGTATTTGATCAAACATTTGAGGAAGAAATAATAGCAATTCTACACAAACTCTCCCAGAAAATATAGAGGGAATACTTCTCAACTCATTTTCTTACTCTGGTGTATTACCCTGATACCAAAACCAGACAAACACAAGAAGAAAAAAGTATAGACTAATCTCCCACGTGAGCAAAGATGCAAAAACTCCTAACAAAATCTTAGCAAATCAAATCCAACAGTATGTAAAAAGGACAATATACCATGATCAACTGGGATATGTCCAATGAATGCAGGGTTAGTTTTACATTAGAAAGTAACCAGTGGAAATAATTTGTTATGAAATCATAAAAACCATGATCATTTCAATAGACAAAATAAAAATCCAATGTCCATTCCTGATTTTGAAAAATTCAGCAAAATAGGAATTCAAAGAAACTTCCTCAACCTAACAAAGGGCATTTTTAGAAAACCTATAGCTAACATCACATTTAATAGTGAAAAAGTGGATGGCTTTTCCCTAAGATTGAGGAATGAGGCAAGTATGTTCACTCTGATGCATTTTATTCAGCATCATATTAGAGGCTGTAACCAGTGCAGTAGGGCAAGAAAAAGATCCAGATTCAGAATGAGGAAATAAAATTGTCTGTTTCCTATTGATATGACCATCTATGCAGAAATTCTAATGAAATCTGCAAAAAAAAGGAGGGTGACTAGAAATAATAAGTGAGTTCAGCAAGGTTACAGGTACAAGACTGAAATGCAAAAACAAATTATATTTCTGTGCTAGCAACAAACAATTGGTGGTTGTTTTATATTTTGTTAACATCAAAAATATGAAGTACTTATGGATAAATTTTAAATATTGAAACATAGTTGATATACAACACTATATTGGTTTCAGGTGTACAACAATTACATTATTAAATGCTCACCACCACAGTTGCCAAATGTCATCAGACAAAGATATCACAAAATTTTTTGCTATATTCCCTGGGGTGTACTTTCTTTCCTGTGCCTATTTTATTTTTTTATCAAGGTAATATTGATATACAATCTTATGAAGGTTTCATATGATCAACATTGTGGTTACTACATTCACCCTTATTATCAAGTCCCCCCCCCCCAATACCCCATTGCAGTCATGGTCTGTCAGTGTAGTAAGATGCCACACAGTCATATTTGTCTTCTCTGTGCTACACTGCCTTCCCCGTGATCCCATACATACCATGTGTGCCATCATAATGCCCTTCAATCTCCTTCTCCCTCCTTCCCCACCCCTCCCCTTTGGTAACCAGTAGTCCCTTGGAGTTTGTGAGTCAGCTGCTGTTTTGTTCCTTCAGTTTTGCTTTGTTCTTATACTCAACAAATGAGTGAAATCATTCAGTACTTGTCTTTCTCTGCCTGGCATATTTCACTAAACATAAGACCCTCTAGCTCCATCCATGTTGATGCAAATGATAGGATTTGTTATCCTCTTATGGCTGAATAATACTCCATTGTGTATATGTACATCTTCTTCTTCCATCTTCTCCATCTTTATCCTCTTCTTTATCCATTCATCTGCTGATGGACAGTAACTTTGCTTCCATATCTTGGCTATTGTAAATAGTGCCCCAATAAACATAGGGGTGCATATGTCTTTTGGAATATGGATCTTGTTTTCTTCAGGTAAATTACTAGGAGTTGAATTCCTGGGGCAAAATGCTATTTCTATTTTTAGTTTTTTGAGGAACCTCCATATTGCTTTCCATAATGGTTGAACTAATTTACATTCCCACCAGCAGTGTAGGAGGGTTCTCCTTTATCTGCATCCTCATCAGCATTTGTTGTTCCTAGTCTTTTGGATGTTGGCCACATCTTAACTGGTGTGAGGTGATATCTCATTGTGGTTTTAATTTGCATTTCCGTGATAATTAGCAATGTGGAGCATCTTTTCATGTGCCTGTTGGCCATATAAATTTGTTCTTTGGAGAACTGTCTATTTAGATGCTCTGCCCATTTTACTCTTTTTTTTTTTACATTTTTTATTAAGGTATCTTTGATATACACTCTTATGACGGTTTCAAAAGAAAAATAATGTGGTTCTTACATTCACCCTTATTATCGAGTCCCACCCCATACCGCATTGCAGTCACTGTCCGTCAGTGTAGTAAGATGCCACAGAGTCCCTATTTGTCTTCTCTGAGCTACACTGCCTTCCCCATGACCCCACACACACCATGTGCACCAATCATGATACCCCACAATCCCCTTCTCTCTCCCTCCCCACCTCTCCCCGTTGGTAACCACTAGTCCCTTCTTGGAGTCTGTGAGTCTGCTGCTGTTTTGTTCCTTCAGTTTTGCTTCGTTGTTATACTTCACAAATGAGGGAAAACATTCGGTATTTGTCTTTCTCTGCCTGACTTATTTCACTGAGCATAATACCCTCTAGCTCAATCCATGTTGTTGCAAATGGTAGGATTTGTTTTTTTCTTAAGGCTGAATAGTATTCCATTGTGTATATGTACCACATCTTCTTTATCTATATATCTACTGATGGACACTTACATTGCTTCCATATCTTGGTTATTGTAAATAGTGCTGTGATATACATAGGGGTGCATATGTCTTTTTGAATCTGAGAAGTTGTTTTCTTTGGGTAAATTCCTAGGAGTGGAGTTCCTGGGTAATACCGTATTTCTATTTTTAGTTTTTTTGAGGAACCTCCATACTGCTTTCCACAATGGTTGACCTAGTTTCCATTCCCACCAGCAGTGTAGGAGGGTTCCCCTTTCTCCGCATCCTCACCAGCATTTGTTGTTCCTAGTGTTTTCTATGTTGGCCATCCTAACTGGCGTGATGTGATATCTCACTGTGGTTTTAATTTTGCATTTCCTTGATTATTAGTGATGTGGAGCATCTTTTCATGTCCCTGTTGGCCATCTGAATTTCTTCTTTGGAGAAGTGTCTGTTCATATCCTCTGTCCATTTTTTTATAGGGTTATTTGCTTTTTGGGTGTTGAGGCATGTGAGTTCTTCATATATTTTGGATGTTAACCCCTTGTCAGATATGTCATTTATGAATATATTCTCCCATAGTGTAGGATGCCTTTTTGTTCTGTTGATAGTGTCTTTTGCTGTACAGAAGCTTTTTAGTACGATATAGTCCCATTTGTTCATTTTTGCTTTTGTTTCCCTTGCCTGATGAGATGTGTTCAGGAAAAAGTTGCACATGTTTATATTGAAGAGATTTTTGTTATGTTTTCTTCTAAGAGTTTTATGGTTTCATGACTTACATTCAGGTCTTTCATACATTTTGAGTTTACTTTCATGTATGGAGTTAGACAATGATCCAGTTTCATTCTCTTCCATGTAGCTGTTCAGTTTTGTCAACACCAGTTGTTGAAAAGGCTATCATTTCCCCATTGCATATCCATTGCTCCTTTATCATATATGAATGGGCCATATATGTGTGGGTTTATATCTGGACTGTCTTTTATATTCCCCTGACCTATGGTTCTTTTCTTGTACCAGTACCAAATTGTCTTGATTACTGTGGTTTTGTAGTAGATCTTGAAGTTGGGGAGCATAATCCTGCCAACTTTATTCTTTCTTCTCAGGATTGCTTTGCTATTCAGGGTCTTTTGTGGTTCCTTATGAATTTTAGAATTATTTGTTCTAGTTTGTTGAAGAATGCTGTTAGTATCTTGATACAGATTGCATTGAATCTTTAGATTGTTATAGGCAGGATGTCCATTTTGACAATATTAATTCTTCCTATCCATGAGCATGGGATGTATTTCCATTTATTGGTATCTTCTTTAATTTCTCTCATGATTGTTTTGTAGTTTTCAGGGTATAGGCTTTTCACCTCTTGGTTATGTTTATTCATAGGTATTTTAATTTGTATTCAATTATAAATGGAATTGTTTTCCTCATTTCTTTTTCTGCTAGTTCATCATTAGTATATAGGAATACAACAGATTTCTGTGTATTAATTTTGTATCCTGCAACTTTGCTGAATTCAGCTATTCTAGTAGTTTTGGGGTGGATTCTTTAGGGTTTGTTAGGTACAATATCATGTAATCTGCAAATAGTGACAGTTTGACTTCTTCCTGACCAACCTAGATGCCTTTTATTTCTTTGTGCTGTCTAATTGCCACGGCTATGACCTCCAGTACTATGTTGAATAAAAGTGGGGAGAGTGGGCATCCTTGTCTTTTTTCCATTCTTAAAGGAAAAGCTTTTAGCTTTTCCCTCCTAAGTATGATGTTGGCTGTGGGTTTGTCTTATATGGCCTTTATTATGTTGAGGTACTTGCCCTCTAAACCCATTTTGTTGAGAGGTGTTTTCATGAATGGATGTTGAATTTTGTCAAATGCTTTCTCAACATCTATTGAGATGATCCTGTGATTTTTGTCCTTTTTGTTGACGTGGTATATGATGTTGTTGGATTTTCGATTATTGTATCATCCTTGCATCCCTGCAATAAATTCTACTTCATCATTATGGATGACCTTTTTGATGTACTTTTGAATTTGGTTTGGTAATATTTTGTCTAGTATTTTTGCATGTATGTTAAAACTTTAAGAAGGATGCTTATTAGGTCTTCTCTAAATGTCTGATAAAATTCAGCGGTGAAGCCATCTTGTTCAGAGGTTTTGTTCTTAGGTAGTGTTTTGATTACCAGTTCAATTTCATTGCTGGTAATTGGTCTGTTTAGATTTTCTGTTTCTTCCTGGGTTAGCCTTGGAAGGTTGTATTTTTCAATAAAGATTTCCATTTCTTATAGGTTATCCAGTTTGTTAGCATATAATTTTTCATAGTATTCTCTAATAATTCTTTGTTTTCCTGTGGTGTCTGTAGTGATTTTTCCTTTCTCATTTCTGATTCTGTTTATGTGTTTAGACTCTTTTTTTCTTGATAAGTCTGGCTAGGGATTTATCTGTTTTGTTTATTTTCTCAAAGAACCAGCTCCTGCTTTCATTAATTCTTTCTTTTTTATTCTTCTCACTTTTATTTATTTCTTCTCTGTTTTTTATTATGTCCCTTCTTCTACTGACTTTGGGCCTCATTTATTTTTCTTTCTCTAGTTTCATTAATTGTGTGTTTAAATTGTTCATTTGGGAATGTTCTTCTTTCTTGAGATAGGCCTGTTTTGCAATATACTTCCCTCTTAGCATGGCCTTCTCTGCATGCCACAAATTTTGTAGTGTTGAGTTATTGTTTTCATTTGTCTCCATATATTACTTGATCTCTGTTTTAAATTGGTCATTGATCCATTGATTATTTAGGAGTATGTTGTTTAGCCTCCATGTGTTTGTGGGCCTTTTTGTTTTCTTTGCACAATTTATTTCTAGTTTCATATCTTTGTGATCTGAGATGTTGGTTGGTACAATTTCAATCTTTTTGAGTTTACTGAGGCTGTTTATATGGCCTAATATGTGATCTATTCAGGAAACTGTTCCATGTGCACTTGAGAAGAGTGTTTATCCTGCTGCTTTTGGGTGTAGAGTTCTGTAGGTGTCTGTTAGGTACATCTGATCTAATGTGTTGCTCAGTGCCTCTGTCTCCTTACTTATTTTCTGACTGGTTGATCTGTCTTTTGGAATGAGTGGTGTGTTGAAGTCTCCTAAAATGAATGCATTGCATTCTATTTCCCCCTTTAATATTGTTAGTGTTTGTTTCACGTATGTTGGTGCTCCTATGTTGGGTGTATAGATATTTATAATCGTTATATCCTCTTGTTGGATTGATCCCTTTATCGTTATGTAATGTCCTTTGTCTCTTGTGACTTTCTTGGTTTTGAGGTCTATTTTGTGTGGTACAAGTACTGCAGCACCGGCTTTTTCCTACCTATTAGTTGCATGAAATATCTTTTTCCATCCCTTCACTTTTAGTTTGTGCATGCCTTTCGGTTTGAAGTAAGTCTCTTGTAGGGAACATATAGATGGGTCTTGCTTTGTATCCATTCTGTAACTGTATGTCTTTTGATTGGTGTATTCAGTCCATTTAGATTTAGGGTGGTTATCAATAGCTATGGACTTCTTGCCACTGCATGCTTTGGATTTGTGGTTACCAAAGGTTCAAGGGCAGCTTCTTTACCATCTAACAATTCAACTTAACTTGCTTATTGTGCTAATATAAAGACAATCTAAAGATTCTTTATTTTTTTCTCCTTTCTTTTTCTTCCTCCTGCACTCGTTATATGTTAGGTTTCATACTCTGTACTCTTTGTGTGTGCCTTGAGTGACTTTGTGTGTAGCTGATTTAATTTTGCATTTGCTTAGCAATTAATTGGTGTACTTCCTTTACTGTGGTTTTATTTTCTCTGGTGACAGCTATTTAGCTTTAGGAGCACTTCCATCTAGAGCAGTCCCTTTAAAATACACTGTAGAGAGAGGCGGGGCCAACATGGCGGCGTGAGTAGGACAGTGGGAATCTCCTCCCAAAAACATATATACTTTTGAAAATACAACAAACACAACTAGCCCTAAAAGAGAGACCAGAAGACGCAGGACAGTGGCCAGACTGCAGCTACACCAGCGAGAACCCAGCGACTGGTGAAAGGGGTAAGATACAAGCCCCAGCCCGGCGGGACCCGAGCGCCCCTCCCCCCAGCTCCCGGCGGGAGAACAGTAGGCAGAGCGGGAGGGAGACGGAGCCCAGGACTGCCGAACACCCAGCCCCAGCCATCCGGGCCAGAGCGCAGACACAGGACATGCCCAGGGGGCCCTGGATACTGGGGGAACAGGGAGTAAGACCTCTGAGCGGGTGCTGAAGCTGATGCCCCTGTGACAAAAGCGGGGGCTTTTTGAAAGTCTTAAAGGGACAGGGACTTAACAGCTTGACGGAAACAACCCAGGTCACAGTACAGCAGCTGGAAATTACAGGGAAAACCGGGTGCACTAACCCCCTGGGCAACAGCTCTGAGACCCCTCACGGAGGCAAACAGTCAAGCAGCCCCCCCATCCATCACCCCACCGGGCGCTGCGAAAGCAGAGAAGCAGCCTGAGACAAATTCCGCCCACAGAAAGGGAAATTTCTCCCTCCCGGCCAGGCAAGACACAAAGACCCACTCTACACGCAATTACCCAACACAAGCCACTAGGGGTCGCAGTTGCCCCAGTAAAGAAAGGCCAGTAGTAAGTGAAAATTTTGGCCCTCCCAGCTGACAGTCAATAGCACCTGTCAACATGAAAAGGCAAAAAAATATGATCCAGACAAGACTAACCCAGACAGCTTCGGCATCTGCTACATCTTCCCCTGAGAAGGAATCTGGGGAGATAGATTTAGCCAGTCTACCTGAAAAAGAATTCAAAACAAAAGTCATAACCATGCTGATGGACTTGCAGAGAAATATGCAAGAACTAAGGAAGGAGAATTCAGAAATAAAACAAGCTCTGGAAGGACTTCAAAACAGAATGGACGAGATGCAAGAGACCATTAATGGACTAGAAAACAGAGAACAGGAACGCAGAGAAGCTGATGCAGAGAGAGATAAAAGGATCTCCAGGAATGAAAGAATTTTAAGAGAGCTGAGTGATCAATCTAAAAGGAATAATATAAGAATCATAGGCATTCCAGAAGAAGTAGAGAGAGAAAAGGGGATAGAAAATGTCTTTGAAGAAATAATTGCTGAAAATTTCCCCAAACTAGGGGAAGAAATGGCCTCTCAGACCACAGAGGTACACAGAACTCCCATGACAAGGGATCCAAGGAGGGCAACACCAAGACACATAATAATTAAAATGGCAAAGATCAAAGACAAGGACAAAGTATTACAAGCAGGACAAAAAAAGGTTACCTACAAAGGAAAACCCATCAGGCTATCATCAGACTTCTCAACAGAAACCCTACAGGCCAGAAGAGAATGGCATGATATACTTAATGCAATGAAACAGAAGGGCCTCGAACCAAGACTACTGTATCCAGCACGAATATCATTTAAATATGAAGGAGGGATTAAACAATTCCCAGACAAGCAAAAGTTGAGGGAATTTGCCTCCCACAAACCACCTCTACAGGGCATCCTACAGGGACTGCTCTAGATGGGAGCACTCCTAAAAAGAGCACACAACAAAACACCCAACATATGAAGAAGGGAGGAGGAGGAATAAGAAGGGAGAGAAATAAAGAATCATCAGATTGTGTTTATAATAGCTCAACAAGCGAGTTAAGTTAGACAGTAAGACAGTAAAGAAGCTAACCCTAAACCTTTGGTAACCACAAACTTAAAGCCTGCAATGGCAATAAATTCATACCTTTCAATAATCACCCTAAATGTAAATGGACTGAATGCACCAATCAAAAGACACAGAGTAATAGAATGGATAAAAAAGCAAGATCCATCCATATGCTGCTTACAAGAGACTCACCTCAAACCCAAAGACGCGCACAGACTTAAAGTCAAGGGATGGAAAAAGATATTTCAAGCAAACAACAGAGAGAAGAAAGCAGGTGTTGCAATTCTGGTATCAGACAAAACAGACTTCAAAATAAAGAAAGTAACAAAAGACAAAGAAGGACATTACATAATGATAAAGGGCTCAGTCCATCAAGAGGATATAACCATTATAAATATATATGCACCCAATACAGGAGCACCAACATACCTGAAACAAATATTAACAGAACTAAAGGAGGAAATAGAATGCAATGCATTCATTCTAGGAGACTTCAACACACCACTCACTCCAAAGGACAGATCCACCAGACAGAAAATAAGTAAGGACACAGAGGCACTGAACAACACACTAGAACAGATGGACCTAATAGACATCTACAGAACTCTACATCCAAAAGCAACAGGATACACGTTCTTCTCAAGTGCACATGGAACATTCTCCAGAATAGACCACATACTAGGACACAAAAAGAGCCTCAGTAAATTCCAAAAGATTGAAATCCTACCAACCAACTTTTCAGACCACAAAGGCATTAAACTAGAAATAAACTGTTCAAAGAAAGCAAAAAGGCTCACAAACACATGGAGGCTAAACAACACGCTCCTAAATAATCAATGGATCAATGACCAAATCAAAATGGAGATCCAGCAATATATGGAAACAAATGACAACAACAACACTAAGCCCCAACTTCTGTGGGACGCAGCAAAAGCAGTCTTAAGAGGAAAGTATATAGCACTCCAAGCATATTTAAAAAAGGAAGAGCAATCCCAAATGAACGGTCTAATGTCACAACTATCAAAATTGGAAAAAGAAGAACAAATGAGGCCTAAGGTCAGCAGAAGGATGGACATAATAAAGATCAGAGAAGAAATAAATAAAATTGAGAAGAATAAAACAATAGCAAAAATCAATGAAACCAAGAGCTGGTTCTTCGAGAAAATAAACAAAATAGATAAGCCTCTAGCCAGACTTATTAAGAGGAAAAGAGAGTCAACACAAATCAACAGTATCAGAAATGAGAAAGGAAAAATCACAACAGATCCCGCAGAAATACAAAGAATTATTAGAGACTACTATGAAAACCTATATGCTAACAAGCTGGGAAACCTAGGAGAAATGGACAACTTCCTAGAAAAATACAACCTTCCAAGACTGACCCAAAAAGAAACAGAAAATCTAAACAGACCAATTACCAGCAACGAAATTGAAGCGGTAATCAAAAAACTACCAAAGAACAAAACCCCCGGGCCAGATGGATTTACCTCGGAATTTTATCAGACATACAGGGAAGACATAATACCCATTCTCCTTAAAGTTTTCCAAGAAATAGAAGAGGAGGGGATACTCCCAAACTCATTCTATGAAGCTAACATCACCCTAATACCAAAACCAGGCAAAGACACCACCAAAAAAGAAAACTACAGACCAATATCCCTGATGAACGTAGACGCAAAAATACTCAACAAAATTTTAGCAAAATACACTGTAGAGATGGTTCGTGAGAGGTAAAGTCCATCAACTTTTGCTTATCTGGAAATTGTTTAATCCCTCCTTCAAATGTAAATGATAATCTTGCCGGGTAGAGTATTCTTGGTTTGAGGCCCTTCTGTTTCATTGCATTAAATATACCATGGCACCCTCTTCTGGCCTGTAAGGTTTCTGCTGAGAAGTCTGATGATAGCCTGATGGGTTTTTCTTTGTATGTGATCTTTTTTCTTTCTCTGGCTGCTTTTAATACTCTTTCCTTGTCCTTGATCTTTGCCATTCTAAGTATTATAGGTCTTGGTGTTGTCTTCCTTGGGTCCCTTGTGTTGGCAGATCTGTGCATATCCATGGCCTGAGAGACTTATTTCCTTCCCCAGATTGGGGCAGTTTTCAGCAATTATTTCTTCAAAGACACTTTCTATCTCTTTTTCTCTCTTCTTCTTGTGCTACCCGTATAGTGAATATTGTTCTGTTTGGATTTGTCAGAGAGTTGTCTTACTATTCTTTCATTCCTAGAGATCCTTTTTTGTCTCTTCCTTCATCTTTTTTGTATTCATATTCTCCAATTTCTATTCCATTTGCCATTTCCTCCACCTCTTCTAGTCTGCTTTTAAATCCCTCCATTGAATGTTTCATTTCAGATACTGTATTTTTCAAAGTTTCTGTCTCCTTGAAGTCCTCCCTGAGATCTTGAATACTTTTCTGTAGCTCCATGAGCATGTGTATGATTTTTATTTTGAAATATTTATCAGGAAGATTGGTGATTTTAGTTTCACTTGGCCCTCTTTCTGGTGTTTGTGGGATTTTGGTTTGTAGCAGGTTCTTCTGATGTTTCATATTTGTAATAAATAATATGGAATAGTAACTTGGTGTAAGCTGTGCCCTCTAGTGCCTTGGAGCTCTACTGTCTGGAGCTGCTCCATACCTGGAGCAATAGTGGGAGTGACAGGTGAGCGGCACTGCTGCCTGCAGGGAGGAAAGAGCTCTTTCCTGCTTCCCAGTTGCAGTACCTGCCTCCACTGCCAGGGCCAGTGGGCCAAACGCACAAGGAGGAGTCTCTGTGCTTTGCCCCTGTAGTTGTCTTAAGCGGGGTCACCCTCTGGCTCACCTGGTGGAATGGTGGGGGCAGCAGGTTTGCGAGCTGGTGCTGGCCAGGAGGAAGGAGCAGCAGGCTGCGTATTGCAGTGGGGGGTCCTCAGGGCTGTGTTGCCAGCCAGGGGGATGGAGTTCCTGAAGTTCCCGAAAGTTCCCAACCTGCTGGGATGAGTATGCCGAGAGAATTTTGTCCACCTGACCGTTCTCTTGAGCAGCAAACTGTGCAGTCCTTGCCCCTTTAGCAGCCCCCTCATTGTTTGGAAATCTCTCAGACTGCCCGCCTTTCTTTTGTCCCAGAGAAGCCAGCTGTGACAACCTGTTCTGCGCAAGTGACTCGAAGCTCAGTCTCTGAGTATTCCGCTTGTCTTAGCTTTCCAGCCTCACTGATCTCCAGAGCACCATGTAATGTAGATTCGTGCTCCCAGAGCAGACCTTCAGGGCTGGGTGTTCAGCAGTCCCAGGCTTCCACCCCCTCCCCGCTCCATTTCTCTTCCTCCTGCTGGTGAACTGGGGTGGGGGAAGGGCTTGGGTGTCAACAGATTGCGGCTTTTCTACTTTACCCTTTCTTGTGAGATCTTCTCTTTTCCCCATGTGTAGGCAGTCTATCACAGTGTTTTCCTGTTGCTCTTTCAGGATTAGTTGTATTTGCTATATTTTCATGTTATATGTGGTTTTGGGAGGAGGTTTCAGTCTCACTTCTCATGCCGCCATTTTTAATCCCAATCTAACTTGTTTTATAATTGGGAGTTTGTCCCTCTTTATCCCATTCACCTATTTCACCCATCCTGCATCCCATCCACTGTGGCAACCACCAGTCTGTTCTCTGTGTTATGAGTCTGTTTCAGTTTTCTTTGTTCATATGTTTTGTTTTTTTAGAGTCCACATGTAAGTGAAATCGCACTGCATTTGTCTTTCTCTGACTTACTTCACTCATCATAATACCCTCTGAGTCCTTGCATATTGCCACAATTGGCTAGATTTCCTTCTTTTTTATGGCTGAGCAATATTCTATTGTGTGTATATGCCAGACTCTTCTTTATTCACTAGTCTGTTAAAGGACACTTCGGTTGCTTCCATATGTTTGGTATGGTAAATGATGTGTGATAGACATAGCGGTGCACATATCTTTTCAAATTAGTGATTTTGTTTTCTTGGGATAAATTCCCAGTAGTGGAATTGCTGGATCATTTGACACTTCCATTTTTAGTCCTTTGAGAAAATTCCATACTGTTTTCCATAGCAGCTGCACCAGTTTACTTTCCCACCAGCAGTGCAGGAGGTCCCCTCCCATCACTACCAGGCCTTAAGGTGACTGCTTCTGTCTGATTTTGAACTTCTTGTAAGGGAATCACTGCTCTGTGTGCATCCAGCTGTCTGACTGTCTCTCACACTGTTTGGGAACTTCACCCAGGTTGTTGTGTGCACCATGTCCATTCTACTGTGATGAATGTGTGGCAGTTTTTTGTTCTGGCGCTGTGATCAGGACTTCTGTGAACAGTGTGTTCAGGTCTTAGTGAGCCTACGTGTGTTCCTGAGTGGCCTGCATTGTTGGAAGTGAAGCCCTGGGTGTGGGACCAGGGGTGTATGTGCAGCATTAGGAAGTGCTACCAGCTGTGGTCCATAATGGGTTCCCAGGCTCCCACAGCCCTGGATGAGCCTCCGTACTGTCGCCAGCACAGATGGGCTTCCTTTTCCATTGTAGCTGTCAGTGGGTGCACTAGTATCCTATTATACTTTTAGCTAGCATTTACCTACCGGATGACTAATGAAGTTGAGCATGTTTCTATGTGTTTATTAGCCATTTAAATATTCTTTTTTGTAGAGTGTATGTTCAAGTCTTTTCTCCATTTTTCCATTTTATTATCTGCCTTTTTCTTATTTATTTTTAGGAATTTCTTTTACATGCTCTGGGACTAGTCCTTGATCAGATTATATACATATTTATGTACACACATATGTATATATAATGTATTGTGTTTTATTTGATTAGCAAATATTTTCCATTCTGGACTTGCCTTTTTTACTCATAATTGTATCTTGATGAACAGAGGTTATTGATTTTATTATAGTCCAGTTTATTAATTTTTCTTTTGTGATTAGTAGTTTTTATGTCTGATTGAGGTATCTATACCTACTGTAAGACCAGAGATTTTCTTCTACATTTTTCCTAAAATATTTATTGTTTCCTTTTAACATTTAGATCTACAGTTGATCTTGAATTGAGTTTTGTGTATTTGATGAGGTAGTGGTCAAGCTTCATATTTTTCAAGGAGTATATCTAGTCAACACAACACTACTTTTGAAAAGCCTACTCTTTGTCATAAATCAGGTGACTCTGTATGTCCATCAGTTACTCCCTGTCTGGAGTGAGTCCAAGCGCGTCATGCATGTGGCTCAGGAGAGTGATGGGTGTGCTGTCCCCATAGGACACCAAGGACACTGCCCCTCGGAGGTGGCAGGCAGCTCACCAGGGCCAGCTGGCAGGGCGTTGAGTGCCCTCCCATGAGCTGGGCAGGGGCCAGATCCTGGCTGGGGTTCAGGGGTTTGTCCCAGAGCGCTTAGGCTCATCTGGCTGTGAGCAGCTGGGCTGGACTTCTTTGCATCCTGAACCTGTAAGTGTAATAGTGTTTTCTGAATTCACATGCTCAGACTTCTCCCTTTTGCAGGGTGGCACCTTCCCAACTGACAACTAAAGCTGGAGGGGCTGTTAGGACCTGCTGACGCCTGGGTCCCCAGGGAAAGACTGCCATGTCCCAGACACAGGACTACGAGTGCGAAAGCCATGATTCTGGCATGCAGGAGTCGCGGGTTCCAGGGTCCAGCATGCGGTAAGGAGAAGCTGTTCCTCTGGGCCTCAGAGAAGGGTGTCTCACTGGCCTGCAGTCTCTTGGCCAGCTGGCAGGTGTGCCTCCACCTGGTGTCTGAACCTGTTTTATTTCCCCTTGAATAGCAGAGTTTGTGTCCATGGACTAGCCTCTTCTAGGAGGGCCCTGACCTGTTTCCCGCTGGGATGGGAATGGAGCAGGGAGGTCCGTACCCCAGAGATGCTCTGCCCCTCATTCCTTCAGACCTGTACTGAAGTGAGGCGTGCATACAGGAAAGTGTCACTGAGTGGCAGGAAGCTCCACGTGCTCTTATGACCAGCACTACCTGTAAGAGGCACCCAGCAGGAAACAGTCCTTTGAGACGAGCACACTGGGTGGGACATCCTTTCTTCCAGAGAAGACCTCATGGCTCCCCTGTCACTGTGGCAGGGTGGCTGCTGCCGCACCTGCACACAACAGCAATGGTACCGCTTTCTCTTCAGAGGCAACGTGAGCTTGCAGTTCGCTTGGTGTTGACCCTGTCCCGAGGTGTGGCCCCACCTGCTGCCACAGACATGCTGCAGAGAGAGGGGCCTCCCCTCGTGCCTGTGGACGTGGCTGCCTAGGCTGGCCACCCTGCAGGCCCTGTGGGTAGGCCCAACTCCTGTGCCTGCTCTGGGCATCGATCCACCCCAAGCAGGTAGCCGCAGTTCATCACTTTTATTTCTCTAACTTTTAGCTTTATTTAGTAATAATTCCACACTTAGAGAAAGGGTACAAGAGCAGAAACAGTGCACATGTGTGTCCCTTGCACAGATTCAGCCTTCATGGCCATTGTGCTCCACCCCCTCCACTCAGTGTCATTCTCTGAGTCACCTCGGGGTGGGTCGTCAGGGCAGGTATCATGTAAATCTGTGCTGGTGTGAGGCTTTCTTCTCCTCTGCTGTCCATCCAGCTCTGGCAGCTGGTCCCCGTTGTCCTCGGTAGCATTTCCTGGCCCCTTAATGCAAAATCTGAGGAAAGTTGAGGTCCTGCCAAAGCACCACCATCAGTACAAGTTTGGAGAGGCCTGCTGGCCTGGCAACCTCAGGCTTCCTGTGCAGGAAGGCAGCAAAGGGAAGAACAGGGATTGCTGGGGCACTGAGGTGGGCAGGCACATATGCCATGGGGGCCTGTGCAGAGAGTGCCAGCAGTTGGCAGTGGCCGGGGATGGGCACTTGCTAACCCAGCCTGTGGCCGACTCAGATGGCAGCCAAAGTTCATACTCTGCCAGCCTCTGTGCCTGTCCGAGTGGGCCAACTCTGGAGCTCACACTCTGCTCCTCGACACCAGCCACCCTCTAGGAAGTCTTGGCTCCTGTGTCCCCTGCCTCTCCGCTTCCCCTACAGCTGGCAGCTCCCCTCCAATGGCTATCCTTTTTTCAACTGAGATAATTCACATGCCGTGAGATTCATATGTACAGTTGATATTTTTAGAACATTTACAACGGTGTGCAACCATTACCACTGTCTATGTTCAGAATGTGTTCACCATCCCACAGAGAAACCATTTCCCATCAGTACTCACTCCATGCCCCCTCCCCCAGCCCGTGGCGACCACTAGTCTGCCTTTCAACATGGATTTGTCTGTACTGGACAAGGATATCCACGTTAGAGCAGGTGTCAGGACTTCCTTTTTATGGCTAATTAATAATTCTGTTGTCTGGACACACCACACGCATACCTGTTTAGGCAGCGGACGTCTGGGTTGGTTCCGTGTGCTGGCTGTTGGTGAGTGCTGCCCCAGTGAATGTCCATGTACCCGTCTCCTTGTGGACACGTTTCTGTTTCTCTTGGATAAGTGAATTGTTGAGTCACATTGTAACTCTATGGTTTGCTTTTTGAGGAATCGCCAAACTTTGTTCCAAAGTATCTATACTATTTTACTTTCCTACCGTCCATACATAAAGGTTCCCATTTCTCCACATTTTCTCTAATGCTGTTATCATGGTTTAAAAAAAGTTGTTATAGCCATCCTAGTGGGTGTGAAGCAACATCTCACTGTGGTTTGATTTGCACCTGGCTAATGATGTCGAGAACCTTTTTATGTGCTTATTGGCTCATTGTGTATCTTCTATGGAGAAATGTCTGTTCAGATTTTTTGCCCATTTTTAATTGGGTTATTTGTTGTTTTCTAATTGAGGTGTAAGAGTTCTGTATATTCTGGATAACAGTCCCTTATCAGACCTATGATGTGCAGACATTTTCTCCCATCCTGTTGTTGTCTTTTCACTTTCCTAATCGTATCATTTGTAGGACAGAAGTGTTTAATGTTGATGAAGTCGTCTGTCTGTTCTTCGTTGCTTGTGCTTTTGGTATCAGATCGAGGAATCCACAGCCAAGTCCAAGGTCAAAGCCTTACCACCATCTGTTCTTCTGAGAGTTACAGTTTCAGCTCTTTCTTTTAGGCCTTTAGATCCATCTTGAGTTAAGTTTTGTGAGGTGAGGTAGGGGTCTAGCTTCATTCTTTTGCATGTGGATACCCAATGCCCCAGCACCACTTGTTGAAAAGACTGTGTGTTCCCCAGTGAGTGGCCCAGGTCCCCTGTTGGAAGAATCCGGGGGGCAGGGAACGTGCTTGGTTGCGCCCATGTCTCTTTCACCTGGCAAATTGTCTGACACATACTTGACACTCATTAAGTCCATTCAGAAAATACTCATTTGAATAGAATATTGTCTGCAAATAACCTTCTCTAAGAACTGGGGAGAAGGTTCCTTTCCCTTGACTTGAGCACACACCATGCCTAGCACTCCAGCGCGGGTCCAGATGCTTGCAGGCCAGCTTACAGCACTCAGGTGTCTACACCACCATCTCAGCCTGACCTGGGACACCATCGTCTTGTACCCTTCTGCCTGTCACCAACTGGCCTCTTTTTTACTGTCCAACTCATTTTAAGTACTGTTGCCAAATACATCCTCCTCAGACTCAGCTCTGATGGTGTCAGTGGACTGCCCTGATACTTCCAGGAGCAGTTCCAGCAGTTTCTCTGTCTCTCTCTGGTGACCGAGCATGTATGTATTGTGCAGCGCCCACTGAGTGCCGGTCATGGACAGCACTGCTCCCTGGAGGAGGCCTTTCCTCCAGTCCGCACAAAGCTTGCTCTCCCTGCCCTGCCTGGTGGGAGTCTGGGTGGAAGAGCCCACTGTGGGCCCGGCCCCAGCTGCGCTCTGTCCCCGCCTTACTCTGTATTGGGGCTCCTATGTGCATTCTCTGCCCAAAAGCTTCCCGAGGGTCTTGGTTCAATGCCGTGAACCCCGGAGGCACCCAGAACATTCTCCTGAAAAAGTTGGAGGTCCTGCCCACACACACACAGGAGCTAAGAGAGGAGCAAATGCTGTTCTTTAGTCAGAGAATTATAACCATTAAACTTATTTGAAAGTGTATTTACAGCATGCTTCTTACGGCCTAAAATGTCCAGTTTGGTGCACTCCTGCCCTCCAGGCCTCTGCCTCCAGGGACCTTCTTGGGGCTTCTTTGTCTCCATGCCTGTGCTGCTTCCTCTTCCTGTCATGGAGAGAGCCCTCAGTCAGCAGCTGTCTTCTTTGACGCCCCAGCAGCCCCTTCCTGTTTCTTAACCCATGGGAATTGGTGCCTCCAAGCATGCGACTGCTGCCAGGGCAGGAGAGGAGGCACCTGAATCTCCATGAGCAGAGCCCGACCAGGTCAGGAAACTGAGGGTGAGAGATGTCAGCCTCTCTGGGAGTGCATTCCATCCCCAGAGCAGCGCCAGCCATTGAGGCTTTCACAGGCAAAATGGCCTGAATCTCAGGTTTGGAAGTTTTCTCTGTCCTCGGTATGGAGGATGGCTAGCTGGCTGCCAGCTGGATGATGCACGCAGGTGAAGACAGAATCAGAGGGTTTCGTGCTGGGCCAGGACACACCTCACATCAGAGAAAGCTGGGGTGGGGAAGCAGGGCTGGTGTGGCTCTGCTTGGTGCCTTGGGGCTGTTAGGGGCGGATTTTGGCAGGACTGGTAGGTTGATGCTCACAGACAGGCCTGGGAGACAACAAGGACCCCAGAGTGCACACTGAGGGCTCCTACCCCACCTTCTGCAGAAACTGGCCTTGCAGGGTCACTAGTGATCAGAAGCCACATGTGTCCTCAGAGACCCCAGAGCCAGCCTCACCCTGATAGCACTATCGACAGGTCTGCCTCCCATCCATGCACTTCTGGGATGCCCTCTCTGGACTCTGTCCCTCCAGCTATCTGGTCACTGGACACCCTGCTCTTCTTTCCACAGGGTGAGCAGCATGCAGTGGGTGCAGAGCCCCTGTGGCCTCTGCTGAGAGCAGCCCAGTGTGGTTGCTGGTGAGAGGGTGGTGGGGTGCAGCATGCAGAGAGAGGATTCTCACACCCTTCCATCGAGCACCTCCCCATGGTGAGCACGTCATGGTGGCGGGCCGAGACTCAGGACAGTGACTCCCAGAGAAGCAGTGACTCCCTAAAGGGCATGTGGAGGGCATGTAGCAAGGGGTATCTTCCCATTTCCTGGGGTCCAAAAGATTCGTTGATGGAAGCATGGCAGAGTGGGAGTGGAATTGGGGTGAGGGGTCCAACCATGCACTGACAGAGGGTCTCTAGGGGAAGGTGCTGTAAGGGATCCCTTTGCCTTCCAGGTCCTCTGTGTGGCAGGTATTGGAGCTTAGGCAGCAAGGGTTGGGGAAGGAAGGCAAGCAGAGTGCTCAGGGCTTCGCACTGTCAACAGGGATGGGGCCCCAGGCTAATCCAGAGCCAGAGGTTAAACCTACAGGGAAACGAGCCCCAGCAGAAGCAGACCCATAAAGATGCCACTGTTGGAATGTTCAGACACAAAATAGCTGTGTTTAAAGAAATCAGAGAAACTTGCAAATGTGAATAGGGAACAGGGGAAACCTAAAGAATGCCAGTGGAGGCTTGGAAAAGAATCAAAAGATTGAACATGGCCAAAGAGAGAACCAAAGGCGAGGAAAGAGGAATGGCAGAAAGGACATGGTGCGTGGGAGGTGAGACGGGTGGGAGGGGGCCACCCGAGGATCAGGCTGCTCTGCCCAGCCTGGCAGTCCCTCTGTGGGAGCTCCAGAAAGAGGCAGAGCTTCTGGAAAGATGATGGTGGGGAATTCTCTAGAATAGTTTAAAGATGCCAGACCTCAGATCCATGAGTCCCCAAATCCTTTCTTTCAGTAATTAAAAATGAACCCAGACCTGGATATACATCATAGTGAAACTGAAGGAAACAGAAAAGGAGAATAAATCTATCTCACCATTTCTCTGCCAAGTAGTTTGTGTTTCCTACGTAGATCATCCTGTTACATCATACACCGATGACAACTGGTATGTTCCTTCTTCACTCGCAAGTGAATCTACAATAAATGTTTAGAGACAATAAAAAAAGTTAGCAAGATTGCTTGTAAAAGTAGTGTACAAAATAAAATGTGTTTGTACTCCAGAAACAGAAAATAATTTATGAATGTAACAATGCAAAAATTGAAAGACAGCAGGCAGGCCAGGATGTGGAGTAGCAGGCAGTGCCGTGCCCAGTGTCCCGCCTCTGCACACTGTCAGGGCTCATGGATAAGGATGCTCACAGCAGGACTGTGAGAAATAGCCCCAAGTGGCAAACAGCCTAAAGGCCCATCAGTGGTAGAACTGACTTTAAAAAGTGTGGCAAGTTTACCCAGTGGAATACTGTACACCAGCTGCAGCTTGGCAGACTGCCATCGATGAGTTTGTTTCAGTTGTAAGTGAAAGAAGCTAAGCACACAAAGAATACAGTTTTCTTGAATGAATATATGACTCAAAAACAGACACACCTAAACAGATTTGTTTAGGGTTATCTTCAAAAAACTACAAAAAGCAATAAATGCATTGAGAAGCAGAACCAGCACGGAGCTGGGACACAAGGGCACCAACACTGTGGGAAGGCAAGGTGCTGTGTGACCAGCCTTCCTGAGGCCCTGCTTACTCATGGGGGGAATGGAAGTTCACACAGCAAACAAAATTCAGTCTATGCAGGTTAATGAGTCCAAAGGCAAAGCTATAAAACTTTAGCAAATTGATTTATAGGAGAATGTTTCTTATCTATAAGTAGAGAAGATTTCTTAGGTAGAGGAGAAATCATGAAAAATGATTTATAAATTCAACTACATTAAAATTAAAAACTTTTCATCAAAAGGCACCATAAAGGAAGTGAAAAGACAAGCCACAGATAGGAGAGATTTGTAACACATATAACCAGAGAAGTTACTACTGAGAATAGATTTATTTTAAAAATGCAACTCCTACAAATTTGTTAGAAAAAAGTTTTAATGGCTTACAGTAAAATTTTAAAAGTCACACTATTTCTAGTAAATGAGAAATATAAGTGGCTCATGAATATGGGAAGTATGCTTGACCTCATTAATTATCAGAAAAAACTTACACAGGAATTTATTACATCACTATTTTTGTAAATGTTTTAAGTTTTCCATTATAAACCTTTTTTAAATTAGATAAGTAAGAAAGGTGGGGGGAGATGTAAGACTGTGCCAGACCCACTCCTCCTAGGGAGCCCCTTTCCACACTTGGCTTTGACCTTGCAGTAGTGCCCTGTGCAGATGTGTACACATAAACACTTGTGGCTTTTTTAAAAAAGTTAGATAACCTTGTTTAGGTATTAATTGTGAAGGTCCTTACCTGTCATTGGATTCACATTAAAACACTCGCTCCCCGCCCCGCACACGACAGTGATCACAGCTTGTCCCAGGAAGATTGTAGGTGGCTCGTCTGAGGCCAAGGCTGTGCCAGCCATAGGTATGTGGGTGCTGATGGACTCATTGTCTGCTGGATCTTTAAAACTTTAAAGACTGGTACTGAAGGTCTTATTGAAAGCTGAAGTTGAAAATTACTATTTTGAAGATGATAATGTGTCTTCAGTGTTGGCCCAGTTACAAAAGTAATCTGTGAATCTTGGAGGAAACTTGGAGAATACAGAGAAGTAGAAGAAAAGGTAGCACACCATTGCTTCCATGTTCCACAACCACTGCTGCTGTTTGTGACACGGCCCTCAGGGTAGAATCCAGCTGACAGGTGGGGTGAGGGAGCCAATGAACAGTGCTTGGCCAACTCCAGTGATTGCTCATACAGGTCCTCAGTGGGGGCTAAAATAGTGGGTGGAAACATCTCACCAAGATCCTCTGGAGAAGGGGCCGCAGTGCTGCCATGCCCAGGAGAGTGAGAACTCAGGCGCTGTCTGGCAGAGACCCTTGGGTGTGTGCTGAGGGACGCTGGACCTCAGTGTCCTGGGGAGTCTGGACAAACGCTGTTTTTTGGACTTAAAATCTGAATTTTTTCTGTTACGGCCTGGTTGTATTCCGTCCAGAATTCATGTTGAAACTCACCCCACCATGTGCACAGTATCTGGTGGTGATTAGCTATGAGTGTGGGGCTACCACGACGGCCCCAGCGCACTTGGAGTCAAGAGAATTGCCGCTCCTCTCTGCCGTGCTGGAGTGAGCTCTCATCAGATGCAGCCGTGCGGGCATCCAGAAGGCAGGCTTTAGCCTCCAGAGGTGTGAGACACAATAATATGTGGTTTATAAAGCAGAAATAAATGAGGGGGACCACATCTAACTAAAAACCTTCTATACAAAGGAAACCATCAACAAAGTACAAAGGTAGCCTACTGAATGGGAGAGTATATTTGCAAATGATGTGTCTGATAAGGGGCTAATATCCAAAATATATTAAGAACTCATATAACTTAACACCAAAAACCAAATAATCCTATCGAAAACGGGCAGAGGTCCTGAATAGACATTCAGATATTCCACAGAAGAAATACAGATGGCCAGCAAGTATATGAAAAGATGTACTTTTAGTGATCCACATCGCAAATCATCAGGAAGATGAAAATCAAAGCCACAATAAAATATTACCTCACCCCAGTCAGAATGGCTACTATCCAAATGACAATAAATAGCAAGTGTTGGCAAGGATGCGGAGAAAAGGGAACCCCCCCGACACACTGCTGGTGGGAATGTAAATTGGTGCAGCCACTAGGGAAAGCAGTATGGAGGTTCCCCAAAAGATTTTAAAATAGAAATACCATTTGACCCAGTAGCTTCACTTCTGGGAATTTACCTCCAGAAAACAAAATCACTAATTCAGAAAGACACAAGCCCAGCTATGTTCATTGCACATTATTTACAATAGCCAAGATACGGAAGCAACCTAAGTGTCCATCAAAAGATGAATAGATAAAGAAGATGTACATATACACAATGGAATATTACTAAGCCACAAGAAAGAATGAAATCCTGCCATTTGCAGCAACATGGATAGATCTAGAGGGTACTATTCAGTGAAGTAAGCCAGGCAAAGAAAGACAAGTACCATATGATTTCACATATGTGTGGTATCTAAAAAACAAAATAAAACTGAAATAGACTCAACACAGAGAACAGACAGGTGGTTGCCATAGGGGATGGGATGGGGGATGGGTGAAACAGGTGAACAGGATTAAGAGGGACAAACTCCCTATTATAAACTGGGTAGATTCTCAAGATGTTGGCATGAGTAGGGTGGTGGATATCTCCTCCCAAAACCATATATATTTTGAAAATAAAGCAAATACAACTATTCCTAAAAGAGACCAGAAGATACGGTACACCAGCCAGGCCAAATCTATATCTACAAGAACTCAGCATCTCATGGAAAAGGGTAAAATACAAAGTCATGACCCGGAGGGACCCGAGCACTACCCCCACCCCAGCTCACCGGCAGGAGGAAAAGAATCAGAGTGGGGAGGGAGTGGAAGCACAGGACTGCTAAATAACCAGCCCTAGTAATCTGCACCAGGAGCACAGACACACATGGTGTCCGGGATATTAGAGGAACGGAAAAGCAAAATCTGAGACTTAAGACTGCAAACAGGTTCCAACAGCCGGCTGTACTGGGACAAAAGAAAAGTGGGTGCTTTAAAAGTAGTAAAGGGTTTAACAGCTGGATAAAATCGTCCTGGCACACTCAGCCCAGCAGGCTGGGAACCTTAAAGAACTTTAGGCGTCCTAAGACCCTGGGTGGCAGCAGAGTTCTGAAGCCCCTCATGGTGATAAGCAGCCTGCCTTTCATTCCGCCCCTGCCGGCACTGCAGGCAAGCCAGCTGACCCGCTATTGGTGCAGACCAGGGGGAGCAGCCCCATCCACAGCAACTACACAGAAGCTTCTCCCTGCACGCGGCTAACCAGCCCAGACCCAGAGGCTGCCCTCTGCGTGCAGTTGACCAGCACAGCAGAGACCGGCACAGAGTCTGGAAAGCACAAAGGGACCTTGTTCTCGCAGAGAACATGCGCTACTTGCCTGCAAACCCTGCCAGTGCCCTAGCACAGAGGCTATGCGCTGTGCACAGTTGACCAGCACAGACAGAGGAGATGGGCACAGAGTCCGGGAGGCATGAAGGGGCTCTGTTCTGGTGGTGAACACGCACCATGGGCCAGTGACGCCCACAAGTGCACTAGGCCATCCTGAAGGCCGCCCCGCCCATGGCAGCTCAGGGAATTAACCCAGAGGCTGCTCCCTATGTGGGGTTGATCAACACAGGCAGCGGGTACGGGCAAGGCGACCAGCAAGCAGGAAGGGACTTAGTTCTCCCAGCTGACACATGTGCCACTCGCTGGCGACTAGTCCCATCATGAAAATGCAGAAGAACCTTGTTCAGTCCAAAATCCCTCAAACATGAGAGAGAGGGGCTGGTGAGACTGAAATCACCAATGCTCCTGAAAAAAGTTTAAAAAAAAAAGTCATAACCATGCTGATGGTGTTACAGAGAAATATGCAAGAGCTAAGGGATGATGAATTCAGGAGGGAGGTAACAGAAATGAAACAAACAATGGAAGAATTTAAGAGAAGACTGGATTAGGTGCAAGAGACTGTTAAAGGAATAGAAACCAGAGAACAAGAATACAGAGAAGCTGAGGCAGAGACAGATAAAAGGATCTCTAGGAATGAAACAATGTTAAGAGAATTGTGTGGCCAATGCAAACAGAACAATATTCCCATTATAGGGGTACCAGAAGAAGAAGAAGAGAGAAAAACAAATAGAAAGTGTCTTTGAAGAAATAATTGCTGAAATTCCCCAATCTGGGTAAGGAAATACTCTCTCAGACCATGGAGGTACACACATCTCCTAATACAAGGGACCCAAGGAGGACAACACCAAGACATATAATAATTAAAATGACAAAGATCAAAGATGAGGACAGAGTATTAAAAGCAGCCAGAGAGAGAAAAAAAATCACCTACAAGGAAAACCCATCAGGCTACCATCAGATTTTTCAGTAGAAACCTTACAGGCCAGAAGAGAATGGCACGATATATTCAATGCAATGAAACAGAAGGGCCTTGAACCAAGAATACTGTATCCAGCAAGACTATCATTTAAATTTGAAGGAGGGATTAAACAATTCCCAGATAAGCTAAAGTTGAGGGAATTTACCTCACAGAAACATCTCTACAGTGTATTTTAAAGGGACTGCTCTAGATGGAAGTGCTCCTAAGGCTGAATAGATGTCACCAGAGAAAATAAAACCACAGCAAAGAAAGCAGACCACCAAATACTGACTAAATGCAAAATAAAATCAGCTGTCCACAAAATCAGTCAAGGGAAACACAAAGAGTACAGAATAAAAGACCTAACTTATAAAGAGTGGAGGAGGAAGAAAAACAAGTGAGAGAAATAAAGAATCATCAGACTGAGCTTATAATAGCATAATAAGTGAGTTAAGTTAGATGATTAGAAAATAAGGAAGCTACCTTTGAACCTTTGGAAACCACGAATTCAAAGCCTGCAATGGCAGTAAGTACATATCTGTAGATAATCACCCTATATGTAAACAGACTGAATGCACCAACCAAAAGACAAAGAGTAATAGAATGGATAAAAAAGTAAGACCCATCTACATGCTGCTACAAGAGACCTACTTCAAACCCAAAGACATACACAGACTAAAAGTGAAGGGATGGAAAAAGATATTTCATGCAAACAATAGGGAGAAAAATGCAGGTGGTGCAGTACTTGTATAAGACAACATAGACATCAAAAGAAAGAAAGTAACAAGATACAAGGACATTGCGTAATGATAAAGGGCTCAGTCCAACAAGAGGATATAACCATTATAAATATCTGTGCACCCAACACAGGAGCACCTACATATGTGAAACAAATACTAACAGAATTAAAGGAGGAAATAGAATGCAATGCATTCATTTTAGGAGACTTCAACACACCACTCACTCCAAAGGACAGATCAACCAGACAGAAAATAAGTAAGGACACAGAAGCACTGAACAACACACTAGAACACATGGATCTAACAGACATCTACAGAACTCTACACCCAAAAGCAGCAGGATACACATTCTTCTCAAGTGCACATGGAACATTTTCCAGAATAGACCACATACTAAGCCACAAGAAGAGCCTCAGTAAATTCAAAAAGATTGAAATTCTACCAACCAAATTCTCAGATCACAAAGGTATAAAACTAGAAATAAATTATACAAAGAAAACCAAAAGGCTCACCTGGAGGCTTAACAACATGCTCCTAAATAATCAATGGATCAGTGAAGAAATTAAAACAGATAAGCAATATATGGAGACAAATGACAACAGCACAAAGCCCCAACTTCGGTGGGATGCAGCAAAGGCAGTTCTAAGAGGAAAGTATACAGCAATCCATGCCTATTGAAAGAAGGAAAAACAATCCCAAATGAAAAGTCTAAAGTCACAATTATTGAAACTGGAAAAAGAAGAACAAATGAGTCCCAAAGTCAGCAGAAGGAGGGACATAATAAAGATCAGAGAAGAAATAAATAAAATTGAGAAGAATAAAACAATAGAAAAAAGCAATGAAACCTAGAGCTGGTTCTTTGAGAAAATAAATAAAATAGATAAACCCCTAGCCACATTTATTAAGAGAAAAAGAGAATCTACACACATCAACAGAATTAGAAATGAGAAAGGAAAAATCATGACAGACACCGCAGAAATACAAAGAACTATGAGGGAATACTATGAGAATCTATATGGAAACAAACTGGTTAACCTAGAAGAAATGGACACCTTTCTAGAAAAATACAACCTTTCAAAACTGACCAAGGAAGAAACAGAAAATCTAAACAGACCAAATACCAGCAACGAAATTGAATCGGTAATCAAAAGACTACCTAAGAACAAAATGGCTGGTCCAGATGGATTCACCGCTGAATTTTATCAGACATTTAGAGAAGACATAGTACCCATTGTCCTTAAAAATAGGAAAGTGCTTTTTCAGCATATATGGAGATGATCATGTGGTTTTTGTCCTTTTTGTTGATGTGGTGGATGATGTTGATGGATTTTCAAATGTATCATTCAAAAAATAGAAGAGGGAATACTTCCAAACACATTCTATGAGGCCAGCATCACTCTAATACCAAAACCAGGCAAAGACACCACAAAAAATGAAAATTACAGACCAATATCCCTCATGAACATAGATGCAAAAATACTCAACAAAATATTAGCAAACCGAATTCAAAAATACATCAAGAGGATCATATGCCATGATTGAGCGGGATTCATCTCAGGGATGCAAGGATGGTACAATATTAAAAAATACATCAACATGATCCACCACATCAACAGAAAAAGGACAAAAACGACATGATCATCTCCATACATGCTGAAAAAGCATTCGACAAAATTCAACATTCATTCATGATAAAAACTCTCAACAAAATGGGCATAGAGGGCAAGTACCTCAACATAATAAAGGCCATATATGACAAATCCAAAGCCAACATCATACTTAACAGTTAGAAGCTGAAAGCTTTTCCTCTGAGATTGGGAACAAGACAGGGATGCCCACTATCTCCACTGTTATTCAACATAGATCTGGAGGTCCTAGCCATGGCAATTAGACAAAACAAAGGAAGACAAGGCATTCAGATTGTTAAAGAAGAAGTTAAACTGTCACTATTTGCAGATGACCTAATATTGTACATAACAAACCCTAAAGAATCCACTCTAAAACGACTAAAACTCATATCTAAATTCAGCAATGTAGCAGGATATAAAATTAATACACCGAAATCTGTTCCATTCCTGTATACTATCAATGAATTGGCAGAAAGAGAAATCAGGAAAACAGTTCCATTCACAACTGCATCAAGAAGAATAAAATACCTATGAATAAACATAACCAAGGAAGTGAAAGACTTATACCCTGAAAACTATAAGACACTCTTAAGGGAAATTAAAGAGGACACTAACATGGAAATTCATCCCATGGTCTTGGGTAGGAAGAATTAATATTGTCAAAATGGCCATCCTGCCTAAAGCAATCTACAGATTCAATGCAATCCCTATCAAAATAGTGACAGCATTCTTCAACAAACTGGAACAAATAATTCTAAAATTCATATGGAACCACAAAGACCCCGAATAGCCGACACAATCCTGAGAAGGAAGAATAAAGCGTGGTGGATTACTCTCCCTGACTTCAAATTCTACTACAAAGCCGCAGTAATCAAGACAATTTGGTACTGGCAGAAGAACAGACCCATAGACCAGTGGAAAAGAATAGAGAGTCAAGATACTAACCCAAAGATAACACGGTCAGTTAATATATGATGAAGGAGCCATGGATATACAATGAGGAAATGACAGCCTCTTCAACAGCTGGTGTTGGCAAAACTGGACAGCTACATGTAAGAGAATGAAACTGGATTATTGTCTAACCCCATACACAAAAATAAATTCGAAATGGATCAGAGACCTCAATGTAAGTCATGAAACCATAAATCTCTTAGAAAAAAACAGGCAAAAATCTCTTGGAGATAAACATTAGCAACTTCCTCATGAACATATCTCCCCAGACAAGGAAAACAAAAGCAAAAGTGGACAAGTGGGACTACATCAAACTGAAAAGCTTCTGTACAGCAAAGGACACCATCAATAGAACAAAAAGGTACCCTACAGTATGGGAGAATATATTCGGAAATGACAGATCTGATAAAGGCTTGACATCCAAAATATATAAAGAGCTCACGCACCACAACAAACAAAAAACAAATAATCCAATTAAAAACTGGGCAGAGGAGCTGAATAGACAGTTCTCCAAAGAAGAAATTCAGATGGCCAACAGACACATGAAAAGGTGCTCCACATCGCTAGTTATCAGAGAAATGCAAGTTAAAACCACAATGAGATATCACCTCACACCAGTAAGGATGGCTACCATGCAAAAGACAAACAACAACAAATGTTGGTGAGGTTGTGGAGAAAGGGGAACCCTCCTACACTGATGGTAGGAATGTAAATTAGTTCAACCATTGTGGAAAGTAGTATGGAGGCTCCTCAAAATGCTCAAAATAAACTTACCATTTGACCCACAAATTCCAATTCTAGGAATTTACCCTAAGAATGCAGCAGCCCAGTTTGAAAAAGACAGATGCACCCCTTTGTTTATCGCAGCACTATTTACAATAGCCAAGAAATGGAAGCAACCTAAGTGTCCATCAGTAGTTGAATGGATTAAGAAGATGTGATGTATATACACAATGGAATATTTTCAGCAATAAGAAGAAAACAAATCCTACAATTTGCAACAACATGGATGGAGCTAGAGGGTATTATGCTCAGTGAAATAAGCCAAGTGGAGAAAGACAAATACGAAATGATTTCACTCATATGTGGAGTATGAGAACAAAGAAAAACTGAAGGAAAAAAACAGCAGCAGAATTACAGAACCCAAGAAGGGACTAACAGGTACCAAAGAGAAAGGGACTGGGGAGAATGAGAGGGTAGGGAGGGATAAGGGCAGGGAAGTATAAAGGGGTATTATGATTAGCATGTATAATGTGGGGATGGGGGAAAGGGGAGGGCTGTGCAACACAGAGAAGACAAGTAGTGATTCTACAACATCTTACTACGCTGATGGACAGTGACTGTAATGGGGTTTGTTGGTGGGACTTGGTGAAGGGGAGAGCCTAATAAACATAATATTCTTCATGTAATTGTAGATTAATGATAACAAAATAAAACAAAAACATAGGCAAAAATCTCTTGGACATAGACATGAGCAATTCTTCATGAACATATCTCTCCGGGCAAGGGAAACAAAAACAAAAATGAACAAGTGGGACTATATCAAGGTGAAAAGCTTCTGTATAGCTAAGGATACTATCAGTAGAACCAAAAGACATCCTACAGTATGGGAGAATATATTCATAAATGGCATCCAATAAGGGGTTGACATCCAATTATATAAAGAACTCCTGCACCTCAACAAACAAAAAGCAACTAAGCCAATTAAAAAATGGGCAGAGGAGCTGAACAGACAGTTCTCCAAAGAAGAAATTCAGATGGCCAACAGGCACATGAAAAGGTGCTCCACATCACTAATCATCAGAGAAATGCAAATTAAAACCACAATGAGATATCACCTCACACCAGTGAGGATGGCCAATATCTAAAAGAAAAACAACAACACATGTTGGCAAGGATGTGGAGAAAGGGGAACCTTCCTACACTGCTGCTGGGAATGTAAATAGTTCAACCATCATGAAAGCAGTATGAAAGTGCCTCATAAAACTAAAAATAGAAATAACATTGGACCCAGGAATTCCACTCCTAGCAATTTACCATAGGAATGCAGGAGCCCGCGGTGAAAAAGACATATGCACCCCTATGTTTATCACAGCACTACTTACAATAGCCAAGAAATGGAAGCAACCTGTGTCCATCAGTAGATGAGTGGATAAAGATGTGGTACGTATACACAATGGAATGTTATACAGCTGTAAGAAGAAAACAAATCCTACCATTTGCAACAACGTGGATGGAGCTAGAGGGTATTATACTCAGTGAAATAAGTCAGGTTGAGAAAGACGAGTATCAAATGATTTCCCTCTATCTGTGAAGTATAAGAACAAAGAAAAAACTGAAGGAACAAAACAGGAGCAAACTCACAGAACCCAAGTATGGACTGACAGTTGCCAAAGGGAAAGGGACTGGGGAGGGTGGGTGGGAAGGGAGGGATAAGGGTGGGGAAAAAGAAAAGGGGGCCTTACGATTAGCAGACATAATGTAGGTGGGGGGCTGGGGGAAGGCAGTATAGCACAGAGAAGACAAGTAGTGATTCTACAGCATCTTACTACGCTGATGGACAGTGACCGTAATGGGGTATGTCGTGGGTTCTTGATAATGGGGGGAGTTTAGTAACCATAGTGTTGCTCATGTAACTGTATATTAATGGTACTAAAATAAATAAAGAAATAACTAAATAGGTAAATAAATAAATAAGTCACAGGAATGAAAGTACAGCTCAGCAAATATAGTGAAAAATTTTATAAAATCTTAGTATGATGACAGATGGCAACTATGGTGGTGAGCGTTTAGTAATGTGTATAGTTATACACCTGAAACCAATATAATGTTGTATATCAACTATACTGCAACAAAAAATAACCCAATTCATCAGCCCCCAAAAAGAGTCTGTTGTTTGTGGGTCACCTGGTCAGTAGTATTTTGTTAACAGCAGCTGAGCAGACTAGTTTCTAAGGAAAAGTTAGAAGTAGGAGAGGGGGTTATCCATTGTGCCCAAAGGGGCACAGCCATTACAACTGACAAGCACTGTTTGTGGAGGCCCCACCAGCCCAAGCACTCCAGGGTGCTGGGTTGACTAGGCTTGGGGCCATGAGGTGGGAGGGCAGGCATGGAGAAGGGGTGAGGGTGCCCGGGAGTGGGGCGTCTCAGTGGGCAGGGCAGTCGAGGGAAGAGGGAATGGCAGGGTCTGGGGGCAAGCGAGGCTGGGTGCCCAGTGAGGTTGGTGAGAAGGGCGGAGTTTCTTGCCCTGTGCTGGCCCCATGCTTCCCCCCTGTGGGCTGGGGACGTGCCCTGTGGCACCCCAGCGTCCTGCCTGGAGCAACCGGTCGAGCAGAGCCCCTGCTGTCTGCCTGATGGCCGCAGGGCTGCCCCTCTGCGTCCTCCCACCTGCTCCTGTTTCCTCCGCTCCTCAGGGGAGTTGGGGCTGCCTCCCCCTCCTCATAAGCCCTGCTGCTGCTGCTTCTTGGGGCTCTGTTGGCCTCTCCGCCTCTGGCCTTCCCCATCCGCAGGGCACCCCTTCTCTGCCCCTTCCTCATCTCTCGCCCTCCCCTGGCTCCATGTGCTGCCTCCCAGCTCTCTACTCCTGGCTTCCTTACGAATCACCTCGTAGGCCCTCCATGGTCAAGCCCCAGCCCACATCCTGTGCCTGGCAAGCTGGCCTCGCTTTGTGCCTTACCTGGTATCACTGTGCCGTTCTCGGTGTCCACATCCAGGCCCACTCCCAGTCCAGACATGGGTCCAGGGCTCACCCAGCCCAGTCTTCTGGAAGCACCTGCAGGTCCCGAAAGAGGCCCCAGAGCCTGCCGGCTGCTGTCAGGGGCCACCACTGCTGGGACCAAACTGGCAGAGAGTTTGTCCTCCTGCTGGGTCTGCCTTCACTCCTTCCCGCATGGAGCGATGGCCCTGAACAGCTCTGGTCTCAAAGGGTAGGGCTGAGGTGCTGGGAGGATGAGCATGTGTGTGAGGAAGGTCACTGGCACTGCCTGCCCAGCCCTCAGCCCAAGCCCCCCTGTGGGCCCACCTGGAAGACCGTGTGCCTGGAGTAGAGGGCGAGGAGCAGGCAGGGAGAGCTGCAGGCCTCTCCTCCCCTTCTCTCCATGCCCCTGGAATTAATGCTCTTTGTCCTGGAAACCACTGACCTCCCCCAGAGGTGGTGAGGACCAGGCCGGGCTCATCACAGGAGTGCAAAGCAATGGGCAGATGGGCAGGTGCGGGGCATCCATACTGCAGAGCAGGCTGTGGCACTTAAAGGGTTGTTACTCGTGTGGAAACTTGGAAGCAGCGTGTATATGCCAGATGCCAGTTGGAACACAGCCTGATATCAAACATACTGGCACTAAAATTGCCTTGTTCTGAATGTAGCTTCAATTTACACTGTTTTCCACCCTTCAATTTAAAAAATTTATTGTCAAGATGGATGCCAAGTCATCGAGCCGGGGAGGGCCCCACACCCCTTTGAGGCCTGCCCAGTGTGGAGTTGGGAGTGTCCACTCCTGCTGCAGGTGACAGGGTGGTGGCCCTCGCTGGGGGGCTGTGTAGGCTGAAAGCAGCCAGGGCGTCCTGCAGGACACGACCGGGTGGGAGGGGCGTGGCAGTGGTGTCATGTGGGCCCTGTGAGCACAGGAAGGCCCTCCACGCGGGGCTCATGGAGAGGGTCAGGTCCCAAGACCCCTGAGGGAACCCCAGTGTGGGGCAGTAACCACTGTTTAGAGAGTCAGGAGTGGGACTTTGGTTTGAGTTGGTTTTATTTTATAAGTGACAGGATTTCTTGCTTTTGAAGCTGGCAGATATGAGAAGGGTCTGATGCTGGATGTGAGGGTCTGGGAATTCGCCTCTGCACACACACGCAGCCAGTTGGCCCCCTAGCAGCTGGGGGACAGCTGCCCAACAGACAGGCACTGCCTCTGGGGTGGGCGGCCCGCCCTGGGGTCTTCGCGGCGGCTTCCTCCCTCCGGCCTGCCTGTCCCGGCGGCAGTGCCCCTCCGCTGACGCTGCTCTTCTCCTTCCCAGGCTGGAGTGGGTGGAGATCGTTGAGCCGCGCACCCGCGAGCACATGTATGCCAACCTGGTCACAGGCGAGTGCGTGTGGGACCCGCCTGCTGGCGTCCGCATCAAGCGCACCAGCGAGAACCAGTGGTGGGAGCTCTTCGATCCCAACACATCACGCTTTTACTACTACAACGCCACTTCCCAGCGTACCGTGTGGCACCGGCCACAGGACTGCGACATCATCCCGCTGGCCAAGCTGCAGACCCTGAAGCAGAACACCGAGTCCCCGCGCGCCTCGGCAGAGAACAGCCCTGGGCGGGGCAGCAGCGTCAGCCGCGATGGCAGCACCAGCTCCTCCCTGGAGCCCGAGCTGGACGCCGGCGAGAGGGTGCAGGAGTCTGTGGCGAGGGCGGGCCGGCAGGCCGTGTTTGGGGCTCTGAAGGGAGAGAGTAGCAGGTGAGGCGGGCAGGGGGCAAGTGAGGGGGCATCAGGCAGGGCCTGAGGGTTTGAGCAGGTGCCGTGCCCGCCGCCCTGCTGCCCCGTCAGTGCTCCTTCTCCATTGGGCAGGGCAGGTCCTCTGCCGTGAAACGAGGGGCTTGTCTCCCCCACCAGTGTCTCGGCCCCAAGACTGTGCTGGGCAGCCTCTGGTGGGGACAGTGAGTGAGGGACACCCTGCGCCACCTTTCGAGACAGCATTTTCCAGCTGATAGCAGATTGTTTGGTTCTGGCCACTGGCAAGCGAGAATGACGGTAGGACCCCAGAGGCAGAGTGGTGGAGGGGGTATGTCAGGGTTCCTGTACCAATTCCAGTGTGTGGCAGGGGAGGGACTTCCACTCTCAACACCAAGCAATTCTGGACCAGCAGGTGTCTGAGAATTGAGCTCAGTTCTGACGCTGTGTGCGCCAAAGGCACCAGATTCCCCAGGCGAAGGGCTCCTGCCTAAAGGACTGCCCTGCACACCACCACTGCAGATGCCAGTAGTAAGCCCTAGGCTGTCACCCGTGCTTCTGACCAGCAGGCTACAGACTGGCGGTTCCCCCGCCCTCCCCCTTAGGTTCTACTGACTTGACAGAACAGCTCACAGGCCAGGAAAGCACACTTACCCGTTACTACCAGGGTAGTAAGGGTACAAGTCAGCAGCCGAATGAAGAGCCGCCCAGGACCAGGTCCCAAGTCAAGGAGCTTCTGTCACTGCGGAGTGGGGCCTCGCTCTGGGGAGGCGCATGGAGGCATCTGGCTCCCTGCGTGGGGAAGCCCCGAGGTGAGGAGGCCACGAGGTAGGGCAGACGCATTTCTGGTGGGTCTTCATGAGGGCCTTGCTGCCTTGTTGTGACTGACAGTCACTGGCCACTAGCTGGTTCAGCCTCCAGCTCCTCTGTATGAAGATGGTGTGTTTTATAGTTTTCTCCACAGAGGACTTGCATATTGTTTTAAGGTTTATTTCTAGGTACTTGATTATCAATTTTATAGCTCTGGCTTTTATAACTTATATCTCTTAAAGCCATATTTTCTGATTGTTACTGGTATATACACACAGATTGTTATATGACAGCCTTATTTTTTACACTTTTCGTTGTGCTGTCATCAATCTCATTAAAGATTCACACACACACACATACACTGCCTCCCAGGTCACCTGCGGAGCCAGCCAGGACTTCCAGAATGAGGCTGGGCTAGGGGTGGTGCTGCCACCTTTGTTCCCATGCTCAGCCTGCAGGACGCCCCTGCGGTGCCAGGACGCTGGCCGCCCGGCTTGGGTGCCCTTCATCTTTTAGGCTTTTTATCTTGACTGATGTAGTGATTTACCAAGTGTATTTTCCAGTCTGTTGACAGTGGTGTTGTGTTTTGAGTTGTGTCCCCCAGAAAGGTATGCTGGAGTCCTCACACCTAGGACCTCTGCATGCAACCTTATTTGCAGTCGCATTGTTGCAGATGTAATTATTTGAGTTGGGGTCACACTGGAGTCGGGGCCCTAATCCAAGAGGACCAGTGTCTTTATAAGAAGACAGAGACACAGAGGGAACATCGTGTGATGATAGAGGCCAATTGGAGGGCAGAAGCAGGAGGCAGGTCTGGGGAGCCCCACTCAGAGCCTCCAGAAGAGACCAGTCCTGTTAGATGGTGCATTTCACTGAGCTCACAAATCTGTTGACTAAAGCTACATTGTAGTGTTCTTCCTATTTCAAAATTCTCCTATATAGCCATATTTTCTGCATTTCCAAGGTGAGGTGCATGTGTTCTCTTTTGGTTTTGTACAGGATTTCCAGTATATCTTGTCAAAGGACCAACTTTTGGCTTTAGTGACCCTCTGTTCTGTACTTTCTCTTGTCTTCATTTGACATTATTTTCCCATTCTTTTCTCACTGCTTTGGAAGCTTCACTCATTAATTTTCACTGTTTCATCTGAATGAAGTCATAAATTTCCCTCAAAACGTGCCTTAGTTTTATTACACAGTTTTTGATATGTAGAATTTTCATGTTTCGTCAGTGAAAATTGAAATGTTTTCTAATTTTAATATGATTTCTTCCTTGACTCATTTGTAACTTAGAAATGTCTTCATTTCTAAAACTATAGGGTAGTCTCATTCTTGTTCTTCATGGCTAACTTAATTTCATTTTAGTCAGAATGCATTTTTTTTTTAAGACTTGCTTTGTGGCCTAGATCCTGAATTTTTGTAAATGATTTTATGGCTGCTTAAAATATAATTTCTGTTCTCTGTTTATTAGGTCTAGGATTCTCTGTATGTTCATTAAATCAGACCTGTTAATTATATCACTCAGTTTCTCAATAATTCCTTGCCCGCCCAACCTGGGAGGTGAGGCGCTCCTGCTGGCTTGGTTGGAATCTGTCTCTCCTTAGAATCTGTTCATTGCTGCTTCCTCTGTGTTGAAGCTACAGATTAGTTGCACCTAAATTTAGAGTTGTGTTTTCCCTGTGAATTTTCCTCTTGTCATCATGTGGAATTCCTTTTACCCTTCATAATATTTTTGTCTTGGGTGTATTTTAATACTAACATAGTGCCCTCTTTCTCTTAGATTCTTATTTGCCTGTAAACATCTTTTCCCAAACTGTAATCTTTATCAGTATACTTTGGATGTGCTTTTTTTCCATTTTGGTTTATTTTTCATCCATTCCAAGCACCTGTCTCATGTGGCAGGATGACTGCAGTCATGCTTACTGAGATCACTAATACAGCAAAAGGATTTAGTTTATCGCCTTGGTGCCCTTTCAGGTACCTGCTCTTCGTGACACTTTCCTCTCTCACACTGTGTGTCAGGGTGTGTCTTGCTGTTTGAGTGTTTTCTTGTGAGAGGTGGGCTATAGGCTGCACACCTTCTGAGTGGGTGCTGTTCTTAAGCCCCATCCTGCCATTCCACGCAGTTGGCGTTACCTCCCCACCCGCACGACAGCCCTGCACCTCCATGTGTCCTGAGCTTTGTGCTGCGGGAAGAGAGGCCAGCCGATCTGATCAGTCATGGGTGGACTACCCCCGTGCTTTCATTCTCATTTCTTGTTTGCCATTGATGTTCATTCTACCTTCATGAGCTTGTGCACAAGACTTCTGAGTTTTCTCCTGTGTGAAATGCCTACTCATACTTTTCACTCATGTTTGCCCTGGAGTGGACAGCTTGCTCCCGTGTCAGTTCCCAGGAGTCCCTTGTATGTGCCAGATGCCGATTCCTCGTTGGTTTCAAATTTTTTGAGTATCTTATGTTCTGACACCTGCCCAGTGTCCTTGATTTTAATGCAACCAAATTTATCAGGCTTTTTTGCCTTGTGGTTTATATATTTAATGTTTTGTTTAAAAAGTACTTGCTTGGGTGGGTCCAAAGATATTTTCTTATAAGCCCTGATTTTTCTTGAGGCTGGATCTCTCTGGAGTGACCTTTCTTGAGGGGGGCCGGGAGGGATCCCCTTTTCATCTGAACTGTCCCCCTCTGCCCAGCGATGTGTGTGTCACTTCAGCACACATTGACTTTATCCCCCCAAAACCACACTCTCGGGGCTGCCGTCTGTTCTTACATGCCTATGGTACTGGGCCACATACCTGGTGGGAAGTCTCCCTTTCTCCACTTTGTATCTAGGACTTTCTTAACTAGTTTGTGGGCTTTCATTCCACCATGTAAATTTTGGAGTTCCGGTTTCTCAGGCAGTCCAAGTGGAGTTTCCATAGATCCCACTGACTCGTGTTTTGAGGAGCCCTGACCCCTTGGCACATAGCCTGTCCCTTGTGAACACCGGGCCCTGTGTTCATGCCGCTCCTGTGCACTCACAAGGTCTGCAGTCTTTGGGTTTTAGCTACCTCACGCATTCTTGTTGATGGCATGAATCTGTGACCTTGTTGGCTGGTCCCGTTACAGAGAACGCATGGGCTGCCTTTCTCCTTCTTTCTGCCTTTTCCAAGATTGAGTGGGTTCTGTTTTATTTTCCCCTCCACTGGTCAGGAAGTTATCTGTCTTCTTACTCTGTGGGAATTTTCGCCTGTGGTTGTACTTAAAATACTCACAAGCACATCTGACTCCCAGGAGTCTGAAGTCCGCTTCTGTCCCCCGCCCGCCACATGCGCCCCTGGAGGGGCTCTGCCCTGGGCTGGGTGGCAGCAGCCTCTCCCTGCTCAGATGGCGCTCATGTAGGTTTGCCCGTGTTCATGTTTCTTTTCTCACACTTACCTCATCCCTACTTGGTTCTTCGGTGGTTCCTCTTTCTCCTCTGCAGAATCTGTAAATGGTAGATTTGTTACCTTGGTCAGAAAATATACCATGTTTCCCCTCATTTCTGAAAGTTGGCTGGGTCCGGTGCCCTACCACTCTCCCCGGGTCTGACCCACCTCCCACCTGGGGCTGCGCTGGCTCCTTACCAGCCACCACTTCTGCTCATGGCAGGTCAGAGTGTCTCTGCTGAGAGCATCCCGCCACATTACAGAATGGAGTGCCACCTACCATAAGTCTCCTTGGTTTTAATAAGCAGCTTTCCTGTGGCTTATGGAGGTGTTTTCCTGTGGGTGCCAGGTTTGCACAATAGAGCCATCCTTTTCCCTGGTGGTTGTGGCACAGGAAACACACACATGCACACGGGCACTTCCATGACATCCCATGTATGGCTGTTAAGCTGCCTCCCTGTAGGTTACAAATCAGATTGGGTACAGGTGGACTTGTCCTGTGCTGCGTACATTTTGGAAAGGTCTGTGTGAGTGCAGGTGAGGCAGAGGCCAGCGGGACTGCTGCCTGAGGCCCTGCAGTAGTGGGTGAGCATGGTGGCTCCGGCTGCCCCGGGTTTGGGAGGCCCAGTCAGCAGGCCTCTGGGTAGCCCAGAAGCTGCCGAGTGCTGAGCCCCCATCCTGATAGTGGGTCTGGGCCCTGTTCTCAGGAAAAGGGCCCCAATTCAGACACCAGGCCCTGCTTGACCCCACTGCCGCCCCCTCCACTCCCTCAGCCACTCAGCTGCAAAGGGTCGCCACACTCAACAACTCAGCAGCCCTGAACCCAGCTATACTTAGAATTTTGTTTAAATTTTCAAGAGTATGGCACTTGTTTAAATTATGCAATTTACTCTAAACATTATATTGTGTCCAAGGAATGAAGTCTAAAATTTCTGCTTTTTAAAATTTATTGGGCTTTTTTGTTATGTAATTGATCAAATTTGAAAATATTCTGTGGACACTTGAAAAATAATGTTCCCTGTTGAAGAGTGTGAAAATCCATGTTCAATTATGGATTTCATTGAATCAGTTACTTACTCTTAGCCTTCTCTTTTCTGAGAGTCTCTGCCGTGAGAGCCGGGTGTCTGGTCCTGCCGCCTGCGTCTCCTCAAATGCCCCCTTTCCCCTCGGAGTGCTTCCTTCTCCGCAGCGCTCTCCACGGGACGCCCTCTTGGTCTAAGTCCTTCCTGTTCGCTTGTCTGTTAATACACTTTTGCCTACCTTTGTTTTTAATTAGGTCTGCTGTCTGCTCTCAAAAGCACCTGGTGCTGGACTCTACCGTCTGGCCCCTGCGCCCCAGGGGACTCAGCCTGCCACCCCATTGCACCTACTGGTTCTGTTTGGCGATGTTGTTGATCCTCTTCACTCTCTCTGTTGACGTAGAGTGTGTCAATGTTGCTGTCATTTGAATAGTATGTCTTTCTTTATTCAGTAATATTGTTAAAATTTTTGTCTGGTTGAAAACAAAGAATTTTGTGTTTTTTACTTGTTTCTCCATTAATGTACTGAGATTCTAAAATCAACCTCTACCCCATCTGTCTCTCTCATTGAGGTTTTTCTTATAAATTTGCCCTTAATAACAGATTAAACCATATGAATCACTAATATTTAATTTCTTTTAACCTGCAAAAACAGCTTTATCACGTCATTCAACTTAACATGTTTCAGAAGTTGTTAAACATATTGATTTTCCATATCAATCCTCTTCTTGCTTCTCTCCAGGGCAGTACCATGTCTCTTGGCCTGTCTTCTCCACTGAGGATTCATCTGACCTCCATGACCCCGAGTGTGGACAGGCACTTAGTACATCTGCTTACACAACAGATCTGAGCCTGCTGCCGTGCCCTCGCAGGACAGTTGTCCTGTGCATGGTCCTCCCCAGGGGTCTGTAGGTCTGCCTCCCCTGTCTTCTGAGTTGGTTTTGCCTGTTTTTGTTTCTTTAACCTTGATGATTGCTGAGAAGGAAAATGAGGTTAATTCAGTGTCCAGCATGTGGAACCACTGGCTGAATTTCTTGCTTTGGTTGCCCTCTCCTGGTGGGCCAGCAGGGCGAGAAGGGCCATTCCCCTGCTGAGCTGAGCTGGCACAGGCTTTCCAAGGTCCCCATCAGGCAGGTTGGGGCCGGAGACAGAGGCCCACACATGGTGCATTTCTGCATTTCCCCTCCCCTGGCTGGGGCCTCCTGTTGGGGCCTTTCCCATACCTTCTCTGGCCTGATAATCCAGACAAGAGGTGCAGGCGTCACCAGACACTGTGTCTGCAGGCCAAGGTGATGGCAGCTGCAGCATCAGGCCTACAGTTTAGGATCACCTGTGAGAGGCGTGGGTTGGGAAGTGCTGTCTCTTCAGCAGAAAATCCCTTTAGGAAAAGGAAAAACCTGAGAAGAGGACCCCATCTGGCACAACTGCTCTGCAGAATAGGACTGGATTGGGGTGGCCAACTGCTGCCACCCTTCTCCACTCTGCACACAGAGGTCCTCTACACCCTGGGGGCAGCAAAGAGAGGCTGCACAGATCCAAGGTTCCATCTGACCTTTGGTCTGGGCACCCTGCACAGGCTTGAGGCGACTAAGGGTCTGCCGAACAGCAGCACAGGCAGCCTCCAGGCTCTAGCGGGACTCGGCCTCTTGCAGGAGACTTTGCTCTGTCACCAACACCTCCAGGGCAGACCTACACCTGCTCTCTGCTGCCATTCCCCCTACAGGGATCCATCCCCACCTGCCCTTTTCCTCTCACAGCATCCCAGGGTGCCCAACCTCCCATCGCCATGGTGGGCTTCCAGGGCAGCACTGAGCTGACTGTTGGATCATCTCAGGGGAGAGCATTGTCAGGAGCAGTAAGGGCTCCAGATGCTCTAATGCGCCGCAGGTTCAGAGGCCAGCCCTACACCCAGTGGGTCCTTGATGTAGGTTTTGATTAGATTACCACTTAGATTTGTAAAAGGATGGCCCCCACCGTCCACCACTACCACCATAAGGACAGAAACAACCCCTTCACAGCTTTTCTTCCTGAGGGTGGAGGCTTTGGGATGAAGCAGGTGTGGGACTTCTTTTTAAATTCGAACTAGCTTTACTGTTTCCCACCCCTGTCCCCAACAAATTTTCAGAAAAAACATTGAATTAGTCAAGGAAAGTATAAAGAAAAGAAAAAATCCTCCTGTTCAGTGTTGACATTCCAGCCTCCCTGTTCTCAGAGGGGAAATGGACAGGCCACACGACGCGTGCACAGTGTCGGGATAGGTTTTGGTGTGTATATCCAACCACAACACTACCACTATCGCAATAGCCATACCTTCCACCCCTGAGAGTCTCCTTTGTTTTCCCTTGTGCCCTTGGCCCCTCCCTATACTACCATGCATCTCCAAGGAATCACTGATATGCCTCCTATTACTGTAGACCAGTGTGCATTTTGTAGGATTTTATAGAAGCAGAATCAAACAGTATGTATTCTTTTGTCATCTTTCACTCAACATGATTGTTGTGACAGGTCGTCCATGTCTCCACAGCCTCGTCCCTTATTCACTACTGAGTAGTTTTCTACTGTATGTATCTGCCTCTTCATGATTCACATTTGGGTTGTTTCCAGGTTTGGCTCTTATAAAGAAAACTGCTGTGCATATTTGCATAATCCTTGTACAGATCTGTGCTTTGATTTCTCACAGGTAAATATCCAGTAGTATTTTACAGCTCTGTAGTTAGGTGCATGAACATTTACACTTGTTATGCCCTCTTGGTGAATTGATCCCATTATCATGAAATAACCCTCTTAGTTCCTAGTAAGAGTCTGCTCCAGAGTCTACTTATATCAATACAGACATTCCACGTTTCTTCTTCTTTTTTTTTAATTTTGGTATGATTAATGTGGAATTACATGAGCAACATTATGGTTACTAGACTCCCCGTATTATCAAGTCCCCACCACAAACCCCATTACCGTCACTGTCCATCAGCATAGTAAGATGCTATAGAATCACGACTTGTCTTCTCTGTTATACTGCCTTCCCAGTGTCCCCCCCACCTACATTATGTGTGTGAATCATAATGCCCCTTTTTCCCCTTATCCCTCCCTTCCCACCCATCCTCCCCAGTCCCTTTCCCTTTGGTAACTATTAGTCCATTCTTGGGTTCTGTGAGTCTGCTGCTGTTTTGTTCCTTCAGTTTCTTCTTTGTTCTTATACTCCACAGATGAGTGAAATCATTTGATACTTGTCTTTCTCCACCTGGCTTATTTCATTGAGCATAATACCCTCTAGCTCCATCCATGTTGTTGCAAATGGTAGGATTTGTTTTCTTCTTATGGCAGAATAGTATTCCATTGTGTATATGTACCACATCTTCCTTATCCATTCATCTACTGATGGACACTTAGGTTGCTTCCATTTCTTGGCTATTGTAAATAGTGCTGCAATAAACACGGGGGTGCATATGTCTTTTTCAACCTGGGCCTCCAGCATTCCTAGCGTAAATTCCTAGGAGTGGAATTCCTGGGTCCAGTGGTATTTCTATTTTCAGTTTTATGAGGAACCTCCATACTGCTTTCCACGATGGTTGAACTAATTTACATTCCCACCAGCAGTGTAGGAGGGTTCGCCTTTCTCCACATCCTTGCCAACATTTGTTGTTGTTTGTCTTTTGGATGTTGGCCATCCTAACTAGTGTAAGGTGATATCTTGTTGTGGTTTTAATTTGCATTTCTCTGATGATTAGCAGTGTGGAGCATCTTTTCATGTGCCTGTTGGCCATCTGAATTTCTTCTTTGGTGAAGTGTCTGTTCACCTTCTCTGCCCATTTTTTAATTGGATTTCTTGGTTTTTGTTTGTTGAGGTACATGAGCTCTTTATATATTTTGGATGTCAACCCCTTATCGGATATGTCATTTATGAATATGTTCTCCCATACTGTAGGATACCTCTTTCTTCTATTGATGGTGTCCTTTGCTGTACAGAAGCTTTTTAGTTTGATATAGTCCCACTTGTTCATTTCTGCTTTTGTTTCCATTGGCTGGGGGGATATGTTCATGAAGAAGCTGCTCATGTTTATGTCCAAGAGATTTTTGCCTTTGTTTTTTTCTAAGAGTTTTATGGTTTCATGACTTACATTCAGGTCTTTGATCCATTTTGAATTTACTTTTGTGTTTGGGGTTAGACAACGATCCAGTTTCATTCTCTTACATGTAACTGTCCTGTTTTGCCAACACCAGCTGTTGAAGAGGGTGTCGTTTTCCCATTGTATATCCATGGCTCCTTTATCATATATTAATTAACCATATATGTTTGGGTTAATATCTTGACTCTCTATTCTGTTCCACTGGTCTATGGGTCTGTTCTTGTGCCAGTACCAAATTGTCTTGATTACTGTGGCTTTGTAGTAGAGATTGAAGTTGGGAAGTGAGATCACCCCTTCTTTAGTCTTCCATCTCAGGATTGCTCTGGCTATTTGGGATCTTTTGTGGTTCCATATGAATTTTAAAACTATTTGTTCCAGTTCATGGAAGAATGCTGTCACTATTTTGATAGGGATTGCATTGAATCTGTAGATTGCTTTAGGCAGTCTACATTTTGACAATATTAATTTTTTCTACCCAAGAGCATGGGATGAATTTCCATTCATTAGTGACCTCTTTAATTTCTCTTAAGAGTGTCTTACAGTTTTCAGGGTATAGGTCTTTCACTTCTTTGCTTAGGTTTGTTCCTAGATAATTTATTCTTTTTGATGCAATTGTGAATGGAATTGTTTTCCTGATTTCTCTTTATGCTACTTCATCATTAGTGTATAGTTATGCAACAGATTTCTGTGTATTAATTTTGTATCCTGCAACTTTGCTGAATTCAGATATTCTAGTAGTTTTGGAGTGGATTCTTCAGGGTTTGTTATGTACAATATCATCTCATTTGCAAATAGTGACAGTTTGACTTCTTCCTTACCAATTTGGATGCCTTTTTATTTCTTTGTGTTGTCTGATTGCCATGGCTAGAACGTCCAGTACTATGTTGAATAAAAGCAAGGAGAGTGGGTATCCTTGTCTTCTTCCCAACCTAAGGGGAAAAGCTTTCAGCTTCTCGCTGTTAAGTAGGATGTTGGCTGTGGGTTTTGTCATATATGGCCTTTATTATGTTGAGGTACTTGCCCTCTATACCCATTTTTGTTGAGAGTTTTTATCATGAATGGATGTTGAATTTTGTCTAATGCTTTCTCAGCATCTATGGAGATGATCATGTGGTTTTTGTCCTTTTTGTTGATTTGGTGGATGATCTTGATGGATTTTTGAATGTTGTACCATCCTTGCATCCCTGAGATGAATCCAACTTGATCATGGTGTATGATCCTCTTGATGTATTTTTTAATTTAGTTTGCTAATATATTGTTGAGTATATTTTTGCATCTATATTCGTCAGGGATACTGGTCTTTAATTTTCTTTTTTTGTGTGGTGTCTTTGCCTGGTTTTGGTATTAGAGTGATGCTGGCTTCATAGAATGAGGTTGGAAGTATTCCCTCCTCTTCTATTTTTTAAAAACTTTAAGGAGAATGGGTATTATGTCTTCTCTAAATGTCTGATAAAATTCAGCGGTGAATCCATCTGGCCTGGAATGTTTGTTCTTGGGTAGTTTTTTTATTACCAATTCAATTTAGTTGCTGGTAAATGGTCTGTTTAGATTTTCTGTTTCTTCCTTGGTCAGTCTTATAAGGTTGTATTTTTCTAGGATGTGGTCCATTTTTTCAATGTTACCAGTTTGTTAGCATATAGATTTTCATAGTATTCTCTAATAATTCTTTGTATTTCTATCGTGTCCTTAGTGGTTTTTCCTTTATCATTTCTGATTCTGTTTATGTGTGTAGATTCTCTTTTTCTCTTAATAAATGTGGCTAGAGGGTTATCTATCTTTTATTTTCTCAAAGAACCAGCTCTTGGTTTCATTGTTTTTTTTCTGTTGTTTTATTCTTCTCAATTTTATTTATTTCTTCTCTTTATTATTCCCCTCCTGCTGGCTTTGGGCCTCATTTGTTCTTCTTTTTCTAGTTTCAATAATTGTGACTTCAGACTATTCATTTGGGATTGTTCTTCCTTCTTTAAATAGGCCTGAATTGCTATATACTTTCCTCTTAGAACTGCCTTCGCTGAGCCCCACAGAAATTGGGGCATTGTGCTGTTTTTTCATTTGTCTCCATATATTGCTTAATCTCTGTTTTAATTTGTTCATTGATCCATTGATTATTTAGGAGCAGGTTTTTAAGCCGCCATGTGTTTGTGAGCATTTTTGTTTTCTTTGTACAATTTATTTCTGGTTTTATATCTTTGTGATCTGAGAAGTTGGTTGGCAGAATTTCAGTCTTTTTTAACTTACTGAGGCTCTTTTTGTGGCTAGTATGTGGTCTATTCTGGAAAATGTTCCATGTTCACTTGAGAAGAATGTGTTTTTGCTACTTTTGGGTGTAGAGTTCTGTAGATGTTTGTTAGGTCCATCTCTTCTAGTGTATTGTTCAGTGCCTCTCTGTCCTTACTTATTTTGTGTCTGGTTGATCTGTCCTTTGGGGTGAGTTGTGTGTTTTAGTCTCCTAAAATGAATTCATTGTATTTTATTTCCTCCTTTAATTCTGTTAGGATTTGTTTCACATATGTAGGTACTCCTGTGTTGGGTGCATATATATTTATAATGCTTATATCCTCTTGTTGGACTGACCCCTTTATCATTATGTAATGTCCTTCTTTCTCTCTTCTTATTTTCTTGTTTTGAAGTCTATTTTGTCTGACACCTGCTTTTTTCTCTCTATCGTTTGCATGAAATATCTTTTTCCACCCCTTACTTTTAGTCTGTGTATGTCTTTGGGTTTGAGGTTAGTCTCTTGTAAGCAGCATATAGATGGGTCTTGCTTTTTTATCCATTCTATTACTCTGTCTTTTGATTGGTGTATTCAGTCCATTTACATTTAGGATGATTATTGATAGATATGTACTTATTACCATTGCAGGCTCTGGATTCATAGTTATCAAAGGTTCAAGGGTAGCTTCTTTACTATCTAACCGTCTAACTGTAACTCACTTATTATGCTATTATAAACACAGTCTGATGATTCTTTATTTCTCACACTTCTTTTTCGTTCTCATCCTCTCTTTATATGTTAGGTGTTTTATTCTGTACTCTTTTGTGTTTCCCTTGACTAAATTTGTGGATAGCTGATTTTATTTTGCCTTTAGTTAGTATTTGGTAGGTCTGCTTTCTTTGGTGTGATTTTATTTTCTCTGGTGACATCTATTTAGCCTTAGGAGTACTTCCATCTAGAGCAGTCCCTTTAAAATACCTTGTAGAGATGGATTGTCGGAGGTACATTCCCTCAACTTGGCTTATATGGGAATTGTTTAATCCCTCCTTCAAATTTAAATGACAGTCTGGCTGGATAAAGTATTCTTGGTTCAAGGCCCTTCTGTTTCATTGCATTAAATATATCATGCCATTCTCTTCTGTCCTGTAAGGTTTCAGTAGAGAAGTCTGACGATAGCCTGATGGGTTTTCCTTTGTAGGTGATCATTTTTCTCTCTCTGGCTGCTCTTAATACCTTGTCCTTGTCTTTGATATTTGCCATTTTAATTATTATATGTCTTGGTGTTGTCCTCCTTGGGTCCCTTGTATTGGGAGATCTGTGGCCTTCCATGTTATGAGAGAGTATTTCCTTCCCTAGGTTGGGGAAGTTTTCAGCAATTATTTCTTCAAAGACACTTTCTATCCCTTTTTGTCCCTCTTCTTCTGGTACCTGTATAATGCAAATATTGTTCCGTTTGGATTGGCCACACAATTCTCTTAATATTTTTTCATTCCTAGATGTCCTTTCATCTCTCTGTGCCTCAGCTTCTCTGTATTCCTGTTCTCTGATTTCTATTCCATTAGCAGTCTCTTCCACTTCATGCAGTCTGGTCTTAAATCCTTCCATTGTTTTTTTCATTTCTGTTACCTCCCGTCGTACTTCATCCCTTAGCTCTTGCATGTTTCTCTGCAGGTCCATCAGCATGGTTATTACTTTTATTTTGAATTCTTTTTCAGGAAGATTAGTGCTTTCAGTTTCACCATGCCCTCTCTTTGTCGTTTGAGTGATTTTGGAGTGAACCAGTTTCTTCTGCCTTTTCATGGTGATAGAGGTGATTGCCCGTGAGTGGCGCATGTGTCAGCTGGGAGAACAGAGTCCCTTCCTGCTTGCTGGTCACCTTGCTCTTCTCTGCTGCCTATGCCAGTTAACCGCACATAGGGAGCAGTCTCTGGGTTAATCTTCTGAGCTGCCATGGTCAGGGTGACCCTCAGGATGGCCTATGGCAATGGCAGGGGTTGCAGGCAAGTGGCATGTGTTCTCCTGCAAGAACGGTGACCCTTCGTGCCTTCTGGACTTTGCACCGACTTCTTCTCTCTGTGCCAGTCAACTGGGTGCAGAGGGAAGCCTCTGGGTTGATCCCTTGAATTGCCATTGTCGGGGCGTCCCTCAGGATGGCCTAGGGCACTGGCGGGTGTTGCAGGCAAGCAGTGTGTGCTCGCTGCAAGAATAAAGCCCCTTTGTGCCTTCTGGGCTCTGCTCTGTCTCTGCTGTCTGTGCCGGGCACCTGCATGCAGGGGTCAGCCTCTGGGTCTCACCCAGTTAGCTGCACACTGGGAGAAGACTCTGTGCAGTTGCTGTGGGCGGGGCTGCTTCCCAGCTGCTCTGCAGCAATAGCGGGTCAGCCGGTTTGCTTGCAGTGCTGGCGGGAGGGAATGAACGGCAGGCTGCTTATTGCCGTGAGGGTCTTTGGAGCTGTGTTGTGACCCAGGGGGTTAGGATGCCTGACGTTCCTTAAAGTTCCGAGCCTGCTGTGCTAAGTGTGCCAGGATGCTTTTGTCCACCTGTTAAACCCTTGTCCCTTTAAGACTCTTAAAGCACCCACTTTTCTCTTTCATCCCAGGGCAGTCAGCTGTGGGGACCTGTTCACAGTCTTAGTCTCGGATTTTACTTTTCATTTCTCTAATATCCAGTATGCCATGTATTGTGTGTCTGTGCTCCCAGTGCAGATTACTAGGGCTCGTTATTTAGCAGTCTCGTGCTTCCACTCCCTCCCCACTCTGATTATTTTCCTCCCACCAGTTAGCTGTGGGTGGGGCAGTGCTCGGGTCCCGCTGGGTCACGGCTTTTTATCTTACCCTTTTTGTGAGATGCTGAGTTCTCGCAGATGTAGATGTAGCCTGGCTGTTGTACTGTAGCTTCTGGTCTCTCTTTTAGGCATAGTTGTATTTGCTATATTTTCAAAATAAATACGGTTTTGGGAGGAAATTTCTGCCACCCTACTCAAGCTGCCATCCTGAGAATCTCTCTAATGTGATCTTTTTTTAGCTATTCTTAACAGATGGAGTACAGTTTTTATAACTGTTAACATCCAACCTCTTTTGCGATTCTGGGTCAAGTTCAGTTGATTGAGTTTTCTCCTCACTACAGTTTATTTTCAGCAGTAACCTTAATCATGTTAAGATAAGCCATGTCAAATCCGAGGGAAGGCTTTTGCAGCAGAGGAGGCTCCCGATGCCAAGTCCTGGAGGGAGAGCTATTGGGGTTCTCAGGGGGTAGCAGGAGTGCAGTGTGGTTTTCAGTGTATGCGCAGATGAGACAAAGGGAGTCACCATTCCCTCCTATCAGAACCAGTCACAGATGTTGATAAGTTATGGTTTATAATGAGATTTTACATATTTCATCTTGGAAAGTATCTTTTTATACAGGTACTGCTAAATACTGATATCAGTCCATGGGCATATGAATTTAATTATGCGTATTTATCTCTTGGCAGTCATTAAAAATTCAGTTAGATTTTTCTCTTGATCTTTGCCTTTAGCACATAATTACATCACAGATTAGCCACTTCTAACTGAAGGTTAGATGGAAGTTCATCAGTAAATGGATTTTTAAACAAGGAAATTTCCTTTGCACTTAAACTTACATTGAGGTCTGAGAAGTCCTGCTGGAACTGTGATTAGAGGTTAGAAAATGTCTCTGCTGCAAGTTTGTGTGTGAATGGAGATAATGCTTCTTGGTTTACTTTTTGACAGCTTGACATTACTGCAACTCAGACATTAGCAGTTATCAAAATGACTACTGCAGTGTAACTTTTGCATATAAGTGCTGTTTGCCTTATGATTTTAGGATGTTGGTTTATTAAGAAACATCATTAAGTCTGCCAAAGAAAGAAAACACACATTCAGTATTTGATAATAGTGATTGAGAGACATTTTCCTCATTCAGAAAATTTTAGTCTCAGCCCTGAATTTTTTTTTAATCACAATAAAACTTTTTCTATTGTCAAGCTGTTGAATTGCTGTGTGAAAGGGCAAGTCAGGATATTTAGATTGTTTCTAACAAAATTCATGGAACTGATGGTGGCAAAGTCTATGAGAGTAAATGCCATTCACTGTTGATATTACTGTTTCAGAATTCATGATAGATTCAAGTATGTTCTTCAGAATACCTGCTAATGAGTAATAGAACAAATAACCATCGCCTTAAACACCTTTCGTTTCTACATGCTTTCTAAATTTAGCATCATCAATTGTAATATGTCTTAGTAGATTCCACTTCAGTTTATACTGAATTAGGTGTTTTCTCAACTTCTTTGAAAATATCTCAGGTTTACTTCTTCCACATGGGTGATTTATAGAGGCTAATTTCTCTTCAAACTCAGCATTGACCCCTTGAGTAAAATAACAGCTCCTGAGATGTAGCAACAGCATCTGTTGGCCATCAAGGGCCCAGGAAACCATATGAATTATTTCATGTTAATGTTGCCCTCACTGTTCTTGCCAAAAGGCTAAAGTCAAGCAAGCTATTACCTCTGAACACATAATTTCAGCTGTTGCAGTCAACATTATTTAATTAGCTCATCAGTAGACAGGTTTCCTTGACTGACTAACAAATGAGCCACTTGGAGACTGGTATCAGTCATTTTTTGTGTGTGTGTGTGAGTCATTTTTATTTTTTGAAATGATTCTGCTATGGTGAGATTTCCATTTCAGATCCTCTGTTTCCATTTAAAATTGTGGCTGAAGTTGGCACATTGTGAGGAGTATTTTGTCTGGCAATGTTGTCGTGCTCTTGTCACATAGCTGTGTATCACAGCAGGCACCGTGCTCTCCTTTGGACCCAGCAATAAACAGCCCACACTCCATGCCTTAAACCCTAACCTACAAGGTCCACTTTCTCTTCTTATTGTGACATTATATGTATGCACTGGTAGTAAAAACATAAAGAAAAAAGATGTCTCAGAATGGCGATATGTGTGACACTGTGGCACTCATTCTGTGCTGTGCTAAGCAGCAGTGACAGCAGTGCAGCCCCATGTGTTCTTATCACTACTCAAGTCTTCTGCTCTTGTGCAAAAGCAGCCACAGGCAACACTAATGTGAACATGGGACTGTGTTCCAATAACGTGTATTTATGGACATTGAAATTTGAATCACATGTAATTTTCACATTTCACACACCCAAAAATTTTAAATATTAAACTTAATCTTAGCTCATAGGCTGTGCAAAAACAGGCAGAGGGCTGGATTTGGCCCACAGGCTGTAGTTTGCTGACCCCTTGCCTAAAGTGACATGCAGGCTTTCCATTTTGGTCAACCCAGAGAGTCCTGTGTGATCCAGCTCACTGAGCCACACTCATTACTCACTGCCCCACACAGGGACCTCCTCAGTTCCTGGGAGACTCCAAAGTCATCCCCGTTGTGATCCCCCTGCATAGTTTCCTGTTTCCTCATCACATGCCCCTCTCAGAGAGCTGTTCCTGGCCTCCCTCTCTGGGGCTGCTTCCTGTCTGGGTCCTACGGCAGCCTGAGGTTCTGGCTCATTCCATGGTAGACTCCATACCGTGAATGAGTGAGCTCTCTGGGAACAGAACTGTCTGCTTCACTTGCTTTGTGTTCCTGCCCCCAGCCCAGGCCCAACATGGAGTTGGTGTTCTGGTCAGTGGACAGCAATCTAGAGGGAAGACCTGGGCACTGGTAGCTGGGGTTAGTAATGGAGAGGGACACATCAGAGCCCCTGAGGGCCCAGAGACCCATGACACCATTGAATCCAACAGGAGTCCACAGTGCCTCTAGGATGTTGAAGTGAACCATGTGTCAGCCTGGCCTGGGCACAAGTGACAAAGCCACAGAGGTGTATAGGGTGGTGGCTGTAACTGTGGCCAATGACCAGTGTGCCTTTGCAGGACCTGTGTTCTTTTCTGGAGACTAGTTCAAAGTAGGAGGAGGGGATCACTGACTGACATAAACAGAGGAATAGGTATGTCGTAGATAGGTTTGCATGTATCACATCCCACCTTTCTAGCTTTGTGTTCTGTGGCATAATGGTATGTTTGAAGATACTGACCACCAGCCAATGTTAACATTAGCCACTTATTCAACTCTTTTTTAATGACATTTTTATTAGAGAAGCGAGGCACATTAGTTGTAGAAAATACATGTAATCACATAGAAGAAAAAAATGTTAAACCTTACTTGATGCTGTCTGCAATCAGTTTTATGCATTTACCCATGAAGTTTTTAGATGCTCTGGCAACGTTTTTACAGCTGCATCCCAGCTCAGCATGAGTGGTGCTTACGGGCCCATTGCAGACACGTGGTTTGTTACTAGTGTTCTTGCCAGATGTGAAAGTTTTGGTTCCTGTTTACCAAATTCTTACATACACTTGGGTCAACATTTGGGCTTTTTGTTGCAGTCCAGAATCTGCCTATTCCTCCATGGGTGCCATATTGTTTTAATTATGTAGTTACGATATTGTTTACCTCTGAGGGTACAAGTGATCTCTCCTATTATCAATTCTGATTTTTTCCTTAGTTATTCTTAGATGTTTAGTTTTGGAGGTTTAACTTTGCAAACATTCTAACTTCTAAAAACCATTCCTTCCTGTTGGAAATGTTATTAGGATTACATTAAATTTATTGACTAATTTAGAAGGAAGTTACATCTTTAAAATTATTATTTTTTCCCAAGATTATTTGCTTCTCTGTTACATATTCAGGTTCTTTTATGTACTTTGGTAAAAAATTTAGTTTTGTTCATATTGGTTCAACATATTCCTTGTTAATGTATGCCTGGACTTTATTTTGATTATCTTTATTTTTGTTGTGACAGTGAACTTTGTTTCTAACTAGTTACTGTTAACATACATTAAAGTCACTGATTTCATGTATTATGTAAGTGAACACTACATTACCAGTGTCTTAATACTTCTAATAATTTTTCAGTTGATTCTTTTAGTTTTTCTAGGTTGACAACTAATGATAATTTTGTCTCTTTCAAATATTTAAACCTCTTGCTTTTCGTTTTATTTTCTTACTGCATTGACTAGCATTTCCAGAATACAAATTAGTGGTGAGAGTGGATGTTCTTATCCTGACTTTAATGGGTATGCTTTCAGCCTTTTGAAAGGCCTTGGGTTAAATAAGGTTATTCTTAATCAAGTTAAGTAAATTTTCTTCCACTTCTGTATTACTGAGAGTTTTTAAATCATAAATAGATACTAATTTGATCACATGTTTTGAACATCTGCCAGTTAATCACCCACATACTGAGTGCTTACTGTATTCTAAACCCCCGTCCTTATAGAGCTTTTTATCCCCATAAGGGTATTTCTCACTCAGCTTCCTTCTTAGTTCATCTCATGGTGCTTGGTCAACTGTGATTTTTACTAACCCCACCACTGTGCCCTTAGAATAGTAGCCCTGGCTCCAGTCATCCAAGGTCCTAAAATCCAGGACAGTGTAGTGGGTGTCCTGGCCTGCCATCCAGCCTCTGGATAAGGCTGCAGTGGGGCTGTCCCAGCTGGAGGGCAAGTGGGTCTCCAGTCCATTCCATCCAGGTCATATGACAGGTACTGCAGGGAGGTGGCTTAGAGCAGAAGCACCTGTTTGACTTGATGAAGGGGATAGCTTTGAACATAGGAGCAAGGACACTGGGGTCCTTCCTCAGAAACTAAAAGGGCAACATCCATATTCTTGAGAGTATGTTGTTTTCAGTGTACCATAATTTAAAATTATGATGCTTACATTCACATTTTTTTTTCCTTTTGCTGTATTTCAGTTCTTCACCACCAGGAGTGTTCCTTGAGAAGGACTATGAGATTTACCGGGATTACAGTGCAGATGGCCAACTACTTCACTACAGGTAGAACCCAGTGTCTCAGATTTGACCCTATCTCCTGACCTGGTGGTTTTCTTGGCAGCTCTTTGGTAAGATGGCAAATAATCTGGCTCAGCAGGAAACAACTAGCTAAACATGCACAGCACACAGTGCTGCACTGGCCAGTGCACATGAAAAGAGATTATTACAGCCACTGACAGGCTCCTTGGCCCCAGGCTTATTTGGACCTGGAAGAACCTTATCACTGCCCAGTTTTTTACTGGGGTTTTTTGCCTTTTTTTTTTTTTTTTTATTAGGCTATTATTGATATACACTCTTATGAAGGTTTCACATGAAAAACAATGTGGTTACTACATTCACCTGTATTATTGAGTCCGCCCCTGATACCCCATTGCAGTCACTGTCCATCAGTGTAGTAAGATGCCACAGAGTCACTACTTGTCCTCTCTGTGCTACACTGTCTTTCATATGTCCCCCACACACACCATGTGTGCCAGTCATAATACCCCTCAATCCCCTTCTCTCTCCTTCCCTCCCTGCCCTTCCCCACCATCTTCCCTCTGGTAACCACTAGTCCCTTCTTGGAGTCTGTGAGTCTGCTGCTGTTTTGTTCCTTCAGTTTTGCTTCATTGTTATACTCCATGAAAGAGGGAAATAATTTGGTACTTGTCCTTCTCTGCCTCGCTTATTTCACTACTATATCCTCCAGCTCCATCCATGTTGTTGCAAATGATAGGATTAATTTCTTTCTTATGGCTGAGTAGTATTCCATTGTATATATGTACCACATCTTCTTTATCCATTCTTCTACTGATGGACCCTTAGGTTGCCTCCATATCTTGGCTATTGAAAATAGTGCTGTGATAAACATAGAGGTGCTATGTCTTTTTTTTTAACATTTATCTAACATACATTTTTATTTTCATTTTTAGCTTTTTTTTTTTACTTTTGGTATCACTAATATACGATTACATGAGCAACATGATGGTTACTAGATTCCCTCCGTTATCAAGTCCCCACCACATACCCCATTACAGTCACTGTCCATCAGCATAGTAAGATGCTATAGAATCACTACTTGTCTTCTCTGTTCTATACTGCCTTCCCTGTGCCACACCCCTACATTATGTGTGCTAATCGTAATGCCCCTTTTTCCCCCTTATCCTTCCCTTCCCACCCATACACCCCAGTCCCCAGTCCCTTTCCCTTTGGTAACTGTTAGTCTATTCTTGGGTTCTGTGAGTCTGCTACTGTTTTGTCCCTTCAGTTTTTTCTTTGTTCTTATACTCCACAGATGAGTGGAATCATTTGGTACTTGTCTTTCTCCAACTGGTTTATTTCACTTAGCATAATACCCTCTAGCTCCATCCATGTTGTTGCAAACGGTAGGATTTGTTTTCTTCTTATAGCTGAATAATATTCCATTGTGTATATGTACCACATCTTCTTTATCCATTCATCTACTGATGGACACTTAGGTTGCTGTAATTTTTTGGCTGATACAAGTACTGCAACTCCTGCTTTTTTCTCTCTGTTCGTTGCATGAAATATGTTTTTTCATCCTTTTACTTTCAGTCTGTGTATGTCTTTGGGTTTGAAGTGAGTCTCTTGCAGCATATAGGTGGGTTTTGTTTTATTATCCATTCAGTGACTCTGTGTCTTTTGATTGGTACATTCAGTCCATTTACATTTGGGGTGATTATCTATAGGTATGTACTTATTGCCATTGCAGGCTTTAGATTCATGGTTACAAAAGGTTCAAGTGTAATTCCCTTACTATCTAACAGTCTAAGTTAACTCACTTAGTATGCCATTACAAACACAGCCTAAAGGTTCTTTTTTTTTTCCTCCTTTTTCTTCCTTCTCCATTCTTTATATATTAGGTGTCATATTCTCTACTCTTTGTCAATCCCTTGATTGACTTTGGGGGTAGTTGATTTGATTTTGCATGTGCTTAGTAATTAATTGTTCTACTTTGCTGTGGTTTTATTTCCCCTGGTGACAGCTCTTTTGCCTTAGAAATACTTCCATCTATAGCAGTCCCTCCAAAATACACTGTGGAGCTGGTTTATGGGAGGTAAATTGTCTCAGCTTTTGCTTATCTGGAAATTGCACAATCCCTCTTGGAAATGTAAATGATAACCTTCCCAGATAGAGTATTCTTGATTTGAGGCCCTTCTGCTTCATTGCATTCAATATATCATGCCCCTCCCTTCTGGCCTGTAAGGTTTCTGCTGAGAAATCTGATGATAGCCTAATGGATTTCCATTTGTATTCCATCTTTTTTCTCTCTCTAGCTGCTTTTAAAAGTCTGTCTTTATCCTTGATCTTTGCCATTTTAATTACTTTATGTCTTGGTGTTGTCTTCCTTAGGTCCCTTGTTTTGGGAGATCTGTGCACCTCCATGGCCTGAGAGACTATCTCCTTCCCCAGATAGGGGAAGCTTTCAGCAATTACCTCCTCAATGACACTTTCTATCCCTTTTTCTCTTTCTTCTTCTTCTGGTACCCCTATAATGTGAGAATTGTTCCGTTTGGATTGGTCACACCGTTCTCTCAATATTCTTTCATTCTTAAAGATACTTTTTTTCTCTCTGTGCCTTAACTTCTTTGTATTCTTCTTCTCTAATTTCTATTCCATTTACTGTCTCTTCTGCTACATCTAATCTGCTTTTAAATCCCTCCATTGTATGTTGCACTTCAGATACGGAATTTCTTAATGATTGAATCTCTGTCCTTAATTCATCCCTGAGCTCTTGAATACTTTTCCATACCTCCATGGGCATGTTATGATTTTTATTTTGAACTGTTTCAGGAAGATTGGTTAAGTTCAGTTTCATTTGGCCCTTTTTCTGGGGGTTGTGAGATTTTGGTCTGAACCAGGATCCTTTGACGTTTCATATTTGTATGTGGCACCCTCTAGTGCCCAGAAGCTCTAGTCTCTGGGGCTGCTCAGACCCTGGAGTGAGTTTGGGGGTCACAGACCAGTGACACTGGTACCTAGGGGTTGGAAAGAGCTGTTGCCTGCTTCCCGGCTGCAGTGCCTGTTTCCAGTGTCAGAGCCAGTGGGCTGAGCACACACGTGTAAGCCTTGTGCTTGGCGTCTCTAGCTGTTGTAGGTGGGGCCTCCCTCAGGTTGGCCTGACGCCAGCACAGTGACTGCTGTTTGCAAGGAATGAAAGGCCTTCCAGGAATAAGGCACAGCAGGCTGCACGTCACAGTGGGGGGCCTCAGAGCTGATTAGTCAGCCAGGGGGATGGAGCATTTGAAGCTCCTTGGAATTCCCAACCTACTGGGCAGAACACACCCAGACCACTTTGTCCACTTATCCCTTCTCCCATGCAGCAAGCTCCATGCAATCCCCACTTCTTTAGCAGCCCTCTCACTGCTAGGAAGCCTCTCAGACCAACTGCCTTTCCTTTTTCCCAGAGTGGCCAAATGTGGATCCCTGTCCTCCACAAATGGATGGAATCTCAGTTTCTCAAGTATTCCGCCTCTCTTAGCTTTCCAACCCCACTAATATCCAGAGCACCATGCAATGTAGGTTTGTACTTGAAAGCAGATCTCCAGGGCTGGGTGTTCAGCAGTCCTAGGCTTCCATCCCCTCTCCACTCCATTTCTCTTCCTCCCCTCGGTGAGCTGGGGTGGGGGAAGGGCTTGGGTCCTGCTGGATCAAGGCTTTGGTACATTACCCTGTTTCATGAGGTCTGCTCTGTTCTCCAGGTGTATGCAGTCTAGTGCAGCCTTCTTTCCTGTTGCTGTTTTAGGATTAGTTGTATTAACTATATTTTCGTACTATATGTGGTTTTGGCAGGAGTTCTCTCTCTTACCTCTCACCCCGCCATCTTGGATCAATCTCTTGCATGTGTCTTTCTGAATCTGAGAACTTGTATTCTTTAGGTAAATTCCTAGGAGTGGAATTCCCGAGTCCAATGGTATTTCTATTTTTAGTTTTTTAAGGAACCTTCATACTGCTTTCCACAATGGTTGAACTAGCTTACATTCCCACCGGCAGTGTAGGACGTTTCCGCTTTCTCTGCATCCTTGCCAGCATTTGTTCTTAGTCTTTTCGGTGCTAACCATCTGTGAGGTGATACCTCATTGTGGTTTTAATTTGCACTTCCCTGATGATTAGTGATGTGGAGTATCTTTTTATGTGCCTGTTGGCCATTTGAATTTCTTCTTTGGAGAAGTGTCTGCTCATATACTCTGCCATTTTTTAATAGGGTTATTTCCTTTTTGGTTGTTGAGGCATGTGAGTTCTTTATATATTATGGATGTTAACCCCTTGTCAGATATGTCATTTACAAATATATTCTCCCATACTGTAGGATGCCTTTTTGTTCTGCTGATGGTATCCTTTGCTGTACAGAAGCTTTTTAGCTTGATGTAGTCCCATGTGTTCATTTTTGCTTTTCTTTCCCTTGCCCAAGGAGATGCATTCAGGGAAAAGTTGCTCATGTTTATATTCCAGGGACTTTTGTTTGTGTTTTCTTCTAAGAGTTTTACAGTTTTATGACTTACATTCAGGTCTTTGATCCATTTTGAGTTTACTTTTGTGTATGGGGTTAGACATTAATCCAGTTTCATTCTCTTATATGTAGCTGTCCAGTTTTGCCAACACCAGTTGTTGAAGAGGGTGTTATTTCCCTATTCTATATCCATGGCTCCTTTATCATATATTAATTGACCATATATGTTTGGGTTTAGGTTTATATCTGGACTGTCTATTCTGTTCCATTGATCTATGGGTCTGTTCTTGTGCCAGTACCAATTTGTCTTGATTACTGTGGCTTTGTAGTAGATCTTGAAGTCAGGGATCATAATCCCCCTAACTTTATTCTTCCTTCTCAGGATTGCTTTGGCTATTCGGGGTCTTTTGTGATTCCATATGAATTTTAGAACAATTTTTCTAGTTCGTTGAAGAATGCTGTACATGTTTTGATAGGGATTGCATTGAAGGCACTGCCCGGTTTGAGGAGCTGGGATTCTGTGGTGCTACCCTCAGCTCCTTGCAGAGGAGCAAGACCCTCGGGGTCCTCAGTGTGCATTCTCCCTGAGGTTTCTGGGCCATGCCTTAGAGTACTTTCCGGGCAAAGTAGGGAAAATGGTGTTAGTTACAGGGATGGAAGGCCCAGGCTGGCCTTTCTGGGTATTGGAAGTTTCCAGAGACGACCCCCTGGAGACCCTGCAGCATAGCATCAGTCAGGCTGGGCATGAGCCATCCCTTGGCCAATTTATTTGTCCAGGCTGGAGCAGGGACCTCCTCTGCTAGTTGTGGGGGGCTAGGCAGTGTGTCGTGCCTCTGGGTGTCTTGTCTGCTCCCAGCACAGACCTCCTGGAGTGCTGGGGAGGAACCTGAATGCCTGAGGGGGTTCTGGCCATTTGCTGATACAGTTCAGAGTTGAACATGAGTTTGTTGACATGGAAGGGTATCTGAGACCCCCTAGGTCCAGCTGTGTGGCTGTGTCACTGAGAGTGTGTTTTGTAGCCTCCTTCTGCTTCTTCATCCTCATCAGTAATGCAGGATTTGGGTGGCTGAATGGGCAGGGCAGAGGTCTCCAGACACGGTGTCTCCCATGCATTGAACAGTGCTCTAGCGCGCTGCCAATGAAAGGCCCCCATACTGTAGTTTCATGTGCCTACCTGGTCTGTGATGACCCAGCCCTCCTCCAACCCCATGAGTTGGACATGAGAACACATTGTTGGAGTAGATGCAGTCACCAGATAGAGCAGAAAACATTTATGGACAGACTGGGGGACAGATGCTGATCCCACCCGTAGGCACTGTGAACAGGGTCTGTAAAGAGGAAGGAAAGCATGAAGCCGCCTGTCCAGGCACAGCCCACACCACCCACAAGGTTGCACACTGCACAGGGTAGGGGCTGGTGGCCCTAATCCAGGAGTGGTGATGGAGACACCCAGTAAACAGCCCATCCAGCCCAGGCACAGAGGGGCATCTCTGGGCCCGAAGGCTTGCAGGACAGCCGGAAGACTGGATAGTTCAGTTTGTTTTCAAACATAACTTTAGGTGCACATTCCTCTTGTTCATATGGTATGCCTCTGAATTGCACTTACAACCCCTGTCATCAGGTCCAGGTGTCCATTTCTCTCTTGCTCCTTCCAGACATTGCACAGAGCACCCACTTCCCTGAGGAGGTGAATGCAGAGCAGTGCTTCCTCCCACTTTGGTTTTGTGCAATGCTCTCCATTCTTTTGAAAACAGGCCTTGGGAAAAACAGCCTGAGCTGAATGGAAACCTCTGTCCCTACACCTGCCCACCTGACTTCCAGCTTTCCAGGGCAGTGGAAGTTCCTTCCCCCTCCCTGTTTTGAAGGAGTGCACTGAACCACCATATCAGTCCAGTTTTATTTCAGGATGGATGGTATCTCTCTGCCTCGATGGCTCCACCCCAGCAGAATGGATGGGGAGTAAGAGAACATGTGAGAGAAGGACAGGCTTCATAACCTTGGGGAGCCAAAAGAAGCAGAGGTCTGAGGGCAGGCAAGGGTGGCCGGTGGAAGGGCAGCTGCAGTGGCAGGGCCATTGGGCCACTCAGTGGTCCCACGGTGGGACACGCTTAACAGTCTCTGGATGAGAAGCGGACAGCAGAGCCTGGAAATGGGAGGTGAGGGTTAGGAGAGAGCTCTTGAGAGCAGCCTGGAGCAGTGGGGTCAGGTGGGGAAACAGGACAGGGGGCTACAGAAAGACCCTACAGGGCCTGGCGTGGAGGTACAAGGTGATGCTGCCTGTACAGTGAGTGCGTGGGTGAGGCTGGAGGGACAGGGTTAGAGAGAGGTCTTATCATACCAGAAGACTCGACTGAGGCCCCATGTGGCTGCTGGGTGTCTGCTGTCTATGGTCAAGGGCCATCTTGTGGTCCTATCTTTGAAATAGAACTCAAGACTCAGGTGCCTGCATGGGCTTTGGACCTGCCCTGAGGATGAAATGAGAGACTTCTATGGAGGTGCTTGGTACACAGATGTCCTGCAGCACTAGTCTCTGCCCCTCAGCCCAGGGGAGCTGTCTGCATGGTAGAGGGCAAGACTACGAGTCTTCTTTCTTCCTGCCTCATTCTCTCCCATATCTGCCCTAACTAGATGTAACCACTCTCGGGGCCTACAATAGATATGTCCTCTGACCAACAGGCCTCCTGCGTGCTTTTGGATGCCTGACTCTCCCACCTGTCTCGTCTTGTAGCATGACATCGATGGCCCTCACTTGACAGGCTGATGAGGTGCCATGTTGGGCCACAGCCCTCAGCACCCTCATCAGGCAGGGGTCATTCTTTACATCACAGCCCCCATGGAGGGCCTGGCATGGGGACTGGTCACTGCTTAGCAGTGAAAAGATGTGCACAAATAATGGTTCACTTCCTGAGGGTTTCCTGTATGTCAGTACTAAGCTCAGAACTTTATTCCATGCACATTTTACTTAATCTGCTAAGAACAGATGGAGACTTCGTCAGGGTTGGTGATTTTCCCAAGTCCTACAGACAGAGAGCAGTGGGCTTGAGTCCAGTCCCAGAACACTCATACTCCAAAGCCAGTCCTGAGGGTTTGATGGCACCGGCACAGTACCACCCTCTACTCCCCCACATCCTCTGGTAACCAGGAGCAGAATTCCCAGGAATGGGAGCCTGCATCCCACGTCCTGCCACTGTCTGACTACTCCTTAAGGTGGTGAGGCCAAGCTGCTGGGCACTGTCATTGGCAGCAGGTTTGATCCTGGCTGTGCCAAGTCGGCCATGCCACCTACACACTGGAGCCAGGCTGTCTCCCAGCTAGCATGGGCTCTTTCATTCTCACCCTGGTCTCACATGGCTGACCCTTGTCCTCTAAGTCCTATTTCACCCACCCCCAATTATGGGACTCATAGCCTTGTTCACTAAGGCCCAGCAATGATCAGAAAATGGAGACAGAGGGACTAAACTACACAACTGCTTTCTTAAAGACACTTGGAACTGTTTTTGCAATGGTAGATTAACTTATCTGAGACCGGCCTCCACACCAAGAACAAAATAGACAAAATTTATGAAGTCATCAGAGATCTATTAAAGGAGCAATGACTTGAGGGCCAAAGTATGGAGATCAGTGCAGCCCAACTTGTGTGACACTGCCTCTCCCTCAGGACAATAAAGAGTCTGAGAAGCTGAGCAGATCTTTGGGTGGTTCCACGGGCGGAGGTCCAAACATCAGAGTTCAGGAGCTACAAAGAAGAACCCTAGTTAACATTCCATGTTACCACTTGGGCTCCTAAAGGGCTATACCTAGGAATAGCATGAGTCATAAGTGGGCCAGCCCTCAAAATGCAAGCCCGACTTCCAGTCAGCTCCATCCCAGATGGGATTCAGGTGGTTTGCCCTCACCTCACCCCAAATGCCTGTAAAAACGAAAGCAAACCAAAGCCTCAAATTTTCTCTACAGTTTATCAATTATATCTCTAGTTTTATACACAGTCACCAGAATTTCAGTCTAAAATGACCAGGACTGGTTAAAAACAAAAACAGAAACAGACTCACAAGAGATCTGTATTTTGGAGTTTCCAGACACTGACTTCAATAAATATGATTCATATGTATAAAACTTAAAAAATCAAGTAATTTCACCAAGATAGATCACATTCTGGGCCATAAAACACACCTTAACAAGTTGAAAAGAATAGAAATCATCTCTGCTGTCAGACCACAATGAATTAAAATAGAAATTACTAACAGAGATACAGCTGAAAAACCCTCCAAAATTCTTGGAGACTAAACAACAGATTTTAAATAACACACGGGTCAAAGAGAAAATCTCAAGAGAAATTTTTAAATATTTTAAACTAAATAAAAATACAAATTCAACTTACCAAAATTTGTGGGATGCAGCAAAAGCAGTGTAGAGGGAAATTTACATCAGTGAATGTATATATTAGAAAAGAAGATCTAAAACCAATCTTCCAAGCATCCATTCTGGGAGACTAGAAAAAGAAAAATTAAATCCAAATTAAGCAGAAGAAAAGAAATAAGAATTAGATAAGAAATCAATGAAACTGAAAGAATAAATCAATATAGAAAAAAGAGAGGACACAAATTAGTAATATCAGAAATGAAAGACAAGCTATTACTACAGATTTCATGGACATTAAAAAGATAATAAAGGAATACTATGAACAACCCTATGCTCACAAATTTGATAACTGAGGTGAAATGAACCATTTTTAAAAAGACAATCTGCCAAAGCTCACACACAAAGAAAAAGAGACCTGAATAGGCCTATATCTGTTAAAGAAATTGAATTAATAATTAATTATATTCCAAAACAAAAGCCCCAGGTACAGACGGGTTCACTAGTGAATTCTACCAAACATTATGGAAGAAATTATACCAATTATCTACAATCTCTTTCAGAAGATAGAGGCAGAGGGAATACTTCCTAATTCATTGTATGAGGTCAGCATTACCCTAGTTACAAAACCAAAGACATTATAAGAAAGAAAACTACAGACTGACCTCTCATGCATGCACATGCAAAAATGCTCAACAAGGGATTTCTCAAGATGGCGGCATTTGTAGGGCAGCAGAAATCTCCTCCCAAAACCATATATACTTTGAAGATACAGTAAATACAACTATTCCTAAAAGAGAGACCAGAAGATACAGTACAACAGCCAGGCTACATCTAAATCAGCGAGAACTCAGCATCTCATGTAGAAGGTCAGATACAAAGCCATGACCTGGCAGGACCCGAGCACTCCCCCCACCACAGCACACCAGTGGGAGGAAAAGAATCAGAGCAGGAAGGGAGTGGAAGCACAGGACTGCTAAATAACCAGGCCTACTAATCTGCACCCGGAGCACAGACACACATTGCATGGTGTACTGGATATTAGAAAAATGGAAAAGTAAAATCCAAGACTGAGACTGCAAACAGGTCCCCACAGCCGGCTGCCCTGGGACAAAAGAAAAGCAGGTGCTTTAAAAGTCTTAAAGGGACAAGGGTTTAACAGGTGGACAAAATCATCCCAGCACACTCAGCCCAGCAGGCTCAGAACTTCAAGGAACTTCAGGTGTCCTAACTCCCTGGGTGGCAATGCAGCTCCGAAGCTCCTCACGGTGATAAGCAGCCTGCTGTTCATTCCCCACCACCACCACCACCAGCGCTGCAAGTAAACCGGCTGACATGCCAATTGCTGTGGACCAGCTGGGGAGCAGCCCCACCCACAGCAACCACACAGAGCCTTCTCCCAGCATGCAGCTAACCGAGACAGACCCAGAGGCTGCCCCCTGCATGCAGCTGCCTGGCACAGGCACAGAAAGCCGGTACAGAGTCCAGAAGGCACGAAGGGGCGCTGTTCTTGCAGAACACATGCTGTGTGCCTGTGACCCCCAGCAGTGCCCTAGGACATCCCGAGGGCTGCCCCATCCATGTCAGTTAAGGGGATTAACCCAGATGCTGCTCATGTGTTCAGTTAACTGGCACAGACAGAGGAGAAGGGCAAGGCGACCAACCAAGAAGGGACTTTGTTCTCCCAGCTGACACATGCACCACTCGCTGGTGATCTCTTCTATTGCCTTGAAAAGGCAGAAGAATCTTGTTCCAGTCCAAAATCCCTCAAACGTGCAAGAGAAGGCCTGGTGAGATAGATATAACCAATCTTCCTGAAAAAGAATTCAAAATAAAAGTTACAACCATGCTGTTGGAGCTGCACAGAAATATGCAAGAGCTAAGGGATGAAGTCTGGAGGGAGATAACAGAAGTGAAACAATGGAAGGACGTAAGAGCAGACTGTATGAGGTGCAGGAGACTGTTAATGGAGAGAACAGGAATACAGAGAAGCTGAGGCAGAGAGCGATAAAAGGATATCTTGGAATGAAAGAATATAAAGAGAACTGTGTCGCCAATCCAAACGGAAAAATATTCACATTATAGGGGTACCAGAAGAAGAATAGAAAAAGGGGTAGAAAGTGTCTTTGAAGAAATAATTGCTGAAAACTTCCCCAAACTGGGGAAGGAAATACTCTCTCAGACCATGGAAGCCCACAGATCTCCCAACACAAGGGACCCAAGGAGGACAACACCAAGACATATAATAATTAAAATGGCAAAAATCAAAGACAAGGACAGGTATTAAAAGCAGCCAGAAAGAGAAAAAAGATCTCACCTACAAAGGAAAACCCATCAGACTTCAATACAGAAACCTCACAGGCCAGAAGAGAATGGCATAATATACTTAATGCAATGAAACAGAAGGGCCTTGAACCAAGAATACTGTATCCAGCAAGATTATCCTTTAAATTTGAAGAGGGATTAAACAATTCCCAGACATGCAAAAGATGAGGGAATTTACCTCCCACAAACCACCTATACAGGGTATTTTAAAGGGACTGCGCTAGATGGAAGTACTCCTAAAGCTAAATAGATGTCACCAGAGAAAATAAAATCACAGCAAAGAAAGCGGACCCACTAAATACTAACTAAAGGCAAAAAATAAAATCAGCTATCCACAAAACCAGTCAAAGGAAGCACAAAAGAGCACAGAATAAAACACCTAACATAGATTGGATTAAAGATGGCGGCGTGAGAGGAGAGACAGAGGCTTCCTCCTAAAACTGGATACAATTAGAAAATTTAATTGGCGCAACTAATCCTGAGAGAGCAGCAGGAAAGAGGAGGCATCAGACTGCACACACCTGGAGAAGAGAGTGGACCTCAGCGAACGGGGTGACGTACGGGAGCTGTGGCTCCTGGGGACCCGAGCCCCTGCCCCACCCCAGCTCAGTGGCGGGAGAAAGAGAAACCGAGCAGGGAGGGAGTGGAATGCCTGGGACTGCTGAACACCTAGCTCCGGAGATCTGCTCTGGGAGCACAAACCTACATTTCATGGTGCTTTCATGAGACTCGCATGACTACCAGGTTGGAAAGTTAACACAGGCAGAGTTCCTGGGGAGACTGGGATTCCGGCCGCTTGTGGAAAGCAGGGATCCATATCTGGCTGCTCTGGGACAAATGCTTATGCCTGTGTGCCCGGCCCAATGAATCAGGCTGTGGAGCCAGGCATAGCCACCCGGGAAGCAGGAAACAGCTCTTTCCTCCCCACAGGCACCAGTACCGCTCCCCTGCGACCCCCGACATTGCTTCAGGGGCTGAGCAGCTCCAGAATAGAGCTTCTGGACACTAGAGGGCGCCATATACAAACATGAAACGCCAAAGGAATCTGGTCCAGAGTAAAAATTGTTAATACAACTCCCGAGAAAGATTTAAATGATATGGACCTCATGACTCTTCCTGAAAGGGAGCTCAAAATAAAAATCATCAACATCCTAATGGAGGTACGGAAAGATATCCAAGAACTCAGGAGTGAATTCAGATCGGAGATCCAATCATTGAAGAGCATGATGGAGGGTATTAAAAGCAGGTTGGATACAGTGGAGGAGACAATAAATGAAATAGAAACTAGAGAAGAGGAATACAAAGAAGCTGAGGCACAGAGAAAAAAGGATCTCTAAGAATGAAAGAATATTGAGAGAACTGTGTGACCAATCCAAACGGAACAATATTCACATTATAGGGATACCAGAAGAAGAAGAGAGAAAGGGATGAAAGTGTCTTTGAGGAGGTAGTTGCTGAAAACTTCCCCAATCTGGGGAAGGAGATAGTCTCTCAGGCCATGTAGGTGCACAGATCCCCCTATACCAGGGACCCAAGGAAAACAACACCAAGACACATAGTAATTAAAATGGGAAAGATCAAGGATAAGGACAGACTGTTAAAAGCAGCCAGAGACAGAAATAAGATCACATACAGCGGAAAGCCCATCAGACTAAGAACAGACTTCTCAGCAGAAACCTTACAGGCCAGAAGGGAGTGGCATGATGTATTTAATACGATGAATCAGAAGGGCCTGGAACCAAGATTACTTTATGTGGCGAGATTATCATTTAAATTTGAAGGGGGGATTAAACAATTTCCAGATAAGCAAAAGCTGAGAGAGTTTACCTCCCACAGACCATCTCTGCAGTCTATTTTGGAGGGACTGCTATAGATGGAAGTGTTCCTAGGGTTGGATAGCTGCCACCAGAGGTAGTAAAATCATGGTAGGGAGGGTGGAGCAGCTCATTGCGAGGCAAATGCAAAATTAAATTGACTGTCCCCAAAGTCAATCAAGGGATAGACAAAAAGTACAGAATTTGATACCTAATATATAAAGAATGAAGGAGGAAGAAAAAGGATGAGAAATAGAAAAGAACCTTTAGATTATGTTTGTAACAGCATACTAAGTGAGTTAAGTTAGACTCTTAGATAGTAAGGAAAGTAACCTGGAACCTTTGGTAACCACGAATCTGAGGCCTGAAATGGCAGTAAGTACATACCTATCGATAATCACCCAAAACATAAATGGACTGAATGCACCAATTAAAAGACATACAGTCACTGAATGGATATAAAAACAAGACCCATTTATTTGCTGCTTACAAGAGACTCACCTCAAACCCAAAGACATGCACAGACTAAAAGTGAAGGGATGGAAAAAGATATTTCATGCAAACAATAGGGAGAAAAAAGCAGGTGTTGGCAGTACTTGTATCAGACAAAATAGACTTTGAAACAAAGAAAGTAACAAGAGATAAAGAAGGGCATTACATAATGATAAAGAGGTCAGTCCAACAATTGGATATAGCCATTATAAATATATATGCACCCAACACAAGAGCCCCAGCATATGTGAAACAAATACTAACACAACAAAACGAGGAAATAGAATGCAATGCATTCATTTTAAGAGACTTCAGCAAACCATTCACTCCAAAGGACAGATCCACCAGACAGAAAATAACTAAGGACACAGAGGCACTGAACAACACACTAGAACAGATGGACTTAATAGACATCTATAGAACTCTACACCCAAAAGCAACAGGATACACATTCTTCTCAAGTGCACATGGAACATTCTCCAGAATAGACCACATACTAGGCCACAAAAAGAGCCTCAGTGAATTCGAAAAGACTGAAATTCTACCAACCAATTTTTCAGACCACAAAGGTATAAAACTAGAAATAAATTGTACCAAGAAAGCAAAAAGGCTCACAAACACATGGAGGCTTTACAACATGCTCCTAAATAGTCAATGGATCAACAACCAAATTAAAATGGAGATCCAGCAATATATGGAAGTAAATGACAACAACAACACAAAGCCCTAACTTCTGTGAGACGCAGTGAAATCAGTCTTAAGAGGAAAGTATATAGCAATCCAGGCATATTTAAAGAAGGAAGAAAAAACCCAAATGAAAAGTCTAACGTCACAATTATCAAAATTGGAAATAGAAGAACAAATGAGGCCTAAAGTCAGCAGAAGGAGGGAAATAGTAAGTATCAGCGAAGAAATAAACAAAATTGAGAAGAATAAAACAGTAGAAAACATCAATGATACCGATAAATGGTTTTTTGAGAAAATTAAAAAAATAGATAAGCCTCTAGCCAGACTTATTAAGAGAAAAAGATAATCAACACACATCAACAGAATCAGAAACAAGAAAGGAAACATCACAACGGACCCCACAGAAATACAAAGAATTATTAGAGACTACTATGAAAACCTATATGCTAAGAAGCTGGAAAACCTAGAAGAAATGGACAACTTCCTAGAAAAATACAACCTTCCAAGACTGACCAAGGAAGAAACACAGAATCTGAACAAACCAATTACCAGCACAGAAATTGATGCGGTAATCAAAAAACTACCCAATAAAAAATCCCCGGGGCCAGATAGATTTACCTCCAAATTTTATCAAACATACAGAGAAGACATTACACCCATTCTCCTTAAAGTTTTCCAAAAAATAGTAGAGGAGGGAATACTCCCATACTCATTCTATGAAGCCAACATCACCCTAATACCAAAACCGGGGAAAGACCCCAACAAAAAAGAAAATTACAGACCAATATCCCTGATGAACGTAGATGCAAAAACACTCAACAAAATATTAGCAAACCTAATTCAAAAATACATCAAAAGGATCATACACCATGACCAAGGGGATTCATCCCAGGGATGCAAGGATGGTACATTCAAAAATCCATCAATATCATTCACCACATAAACAAAAAGAAGGACAAAAACCACATGATCATCTCCATAGATGCTGAAAAAGCATTCAACAAAATTCAACATCCATTCATGATAAAAACTCCCAACCAACTGTGTATAGAGGGCAAGTACCTCAACATGATGAAGGCCATATTTGATAAACCCACAGCCAACATCATACTGAACAGCGAGAAGTTGAAAGCTTTTCCTCTGAGATCGGGTACAAGACAGGGATGCCCACTCTCCCCACTGTTATTGAACATAATACTGAAGGTCCTAGCCACAGCAATTAGACAATACAAAGAAATACAAGGAATCCAGATTGGTAAAGAAGAAGTTAAACTGTCACTATTTGCAGGTGACAAGATATTGTACATAAAAAACCCTGAAGACTCCACTACAAAACTACTAGAACTGATAACGGAATACAGCAAAGTTGCAGGATACAAAATTAACACACATAAATCTGTAGCTTTCCTATACACTACCAATGAACTAATAGAAGGAGAAATCAGGGAAACAATTCCATTCACAATTGCATCAAAAAGAATAAAATACTTAGGAATAAACCTTATCAAGGAAGTGAAAGACCTCTAACCTGAAAACTATAAGACACTCTTAAGATAAATTAAAGAGGTCACTAACATATGGAAACTCATCCCGTGCTCCTGGCTAGGAAGAATTAATATCATCAACATGGCCATCCTGGCCAAAGCAATATACAGATTTGATGCAATCCCTATCAAATTACCAACAACATTCTTCAACGAACTAGAACAAATAGTTCAAAAATTCATACGGAAACACCAAAGACCCCAAATAGCCAATGCAATCCTGAGTAGGAAGAATAAAGTGGGGGGGATCTCACTCCCAAACTTCAAGCTCTACTACGAAACGACTGTAATCGAGACAGTTTGGTACTGGCACGAGAACAGAGTCACAGACCAGTGGAACAGAATAGAGACTCCAGACATTGACCCAAACATATATGGTCAATTAATATATGGTTAAGGAGCCGTGGACATACAATGAGGAATTGACAGTCTCTTCAACAGATGGTGCTGGCCAAACTGGACAGCTACATGTAAGAGAATGAAACTGAATCACTGTCTAACCCCGTACACAAAAGTAAATTCAAAATGGATCAAAGACCTGAATGTAAGTAAGGAAACCATAAAACTCTTACAAAAAAACGTAGGCAAAAATCTCTTGGAGATAAACATGAGTGACTGCATGAACATATCTCCCCGGGCAAGGGAAACAAAAGCAAAAATTTCCAAGTGGGACTATATCAAGCTGAAAAGCTTCTGTACAGCAAAGGACACCATCAATAAAACAAAAAGTTACCCTACAGCATGGGAGGATATATTCATAAATGACAGATCCGATAAAGGGTTGACATCCAAAATATATAAAGAGCTCATGCACCTCAATGAACAAAAAATGAACAATCCAATTAAAAAATGGGCAGAGGAGCTGAACAGACAGTTCTCCAAAGAAGAAATTCAGATGGTAAGCAGACACATGAAAAGATGCTCCACGTCGCTTGTCATCAGAGAAATGCAAATTAAAACCACAATGAGATATCACCTCACACCAGTAAGGATGGCTACCATCCAAAAGACAAACAACAACAAATGTTGGTGAGGTTGCGGAGAAAGGGGAACCCTCCTACACTTCTGGTCGGAATGCAAATTAGTTCAACCATTGTGGAAAGCAGTATGGACATTCCTCAAAAAGCTCGAAATAGAAATACCAATTGACCCAGGAATTCCACTTCTAGGAATTTACCCTAAGAATGCAGCAGCCCAGATTGAAAGACAGATGCACCCCTATGTTTATTTCAGCATTATTTACAATAGCCAAGAAATGGAAGCAACCTAAGTGTCTATCAATAGATGAATGGATAAAGAAGATGTGGTACATATACACAATGGAATATTATTCAGCCATAAGAAAACAAATCCTACCATTTGCAACAACATGGGTGGAGCTAGAGGGTATTATGCTCAGTGAAATAAGCCGGGCAGAGAAAGACAAGTACCAAATGATTTCACTCATATGTGGAGTATAAGAACAAAGAAAAACTGAAGGAACAAAACAGCAACAGAAACATAGAACCCAAGAATGGACTAACGGTTACCAAAGGAATAGGGACAGGGCAGGAGGGTTGGGAAGGGAGGGATAAAGGCAGGGAAAAAGAAAGGGGACCTTACGATTAGCATGTATAATGTGGGGGGGGGGGCAACATTAATGGCAATATCTGTGGAAGAAATAATTGATAAACTGGACTTCATTAAATTTCAAACTTCTGCTCTGTGAACGGCAATGTCAAGAGAAGGAGAAGACAAGCCATGGACTAGGAGAAAATATTTGGAAAAGACACACCTGGTAAAAGACTGTGACTCAAAACAGAGAATGAATTCTTAAAACTCAACAGTAAGAAGGCAAACAACCTGATTTTAAAATGGGCCAAAAACCTAAACAGACACCTCACCGAAGAATATATACAGATGGCAGATAAGCACATGAAAGGTGTTCTACATCATGTCATCAGAGAAGTGCAACAAAACAGTGAGATGCCACCACACACCTATCAGAATGCCCGAAAGCCACAGCACTGGCAGCAGGGAGGAAGTGGAGCAATAGGAACTCTCATGCATCACTGGTAGGATGCAAAATAGACCACCACTGTGGAAGACAGTTTGGCAGTTTATAAAATTAAACATACTCTTAATGTAGGATTCAGCAGTTGTGCTCCTTGGTATTTACCCACAGGAGCTGAAAATTTATATCCATATCAAAACCTGCACAGGGGTTTTATAGCAGCTTTATTCACAGTCACCAAAATCCGGAGGCAACCATGATGTCCTTTAGTAGGTGACAGATGAACTGTGGCCCATCCAGACGATGGACTGTTACTCAGTGGCAAAAATAAATGAGCTATGAGCTAAGAAGCCATGAAAAGACATGGAGGAACCCTAAATGCATAAACTATGTGAAAGAAGCCAATCTGAGAAGGCTCTTCCTGTATGATTCCAACTCAGTCACATTCAGAACTCATACAGTATGGAGCCTTTTCAGACTGGCTTCTTTGGAGGCCAAAGATTTCCTCATTGATTTGGCTTCAGGTTTGCCTTCCATGGAGACGTCAAAAAACCAGTGGTTGACAGCAGAGGAGGAGGGAAGAATAAACAGGGAAAACGAGGATTTTCAGGGCAGTGAAAACACTGGATGATTCTGTGATGGTGGATGTGTGTCGTTATACATTTGTCCAATCCCACAGAATGTGCACCACCCAGACTGAACCCTAATGTGAACTACGGGCTCTGGTGGTGATGACGTGTCAGTATAGGTCGATCAGTCACAGCAAGTGTGCTGTTATAGTGCAGAATGTCAGTACCCAGGGAGGCTGTGCATGAGTCAGGGCAGGAGGTTTATGGAAAATCTCTAATTTACACTCATTTTTGCTGTGAACCTAAAAGTACTCTACAAACAATGTATATCAAAGGAAGAACAAGAAGTGGGTAGGGAGAAATTAAATTGATATTCTGGAACTGAAAAATAACAAAAACTAAGAAGTCAGTAGATGAGTGTAAGAGCAGATTAAAAATTAGTAAATTGGGAAGTAGATCAGAAGACAACATCTATTATGAAGTATGGAGAGGCCAGGAGATGAGAAATACAGAATACAGCATGAAAACTATATGGCACACATAACATGCACATGAAAAGATGCTCCACATCACTAATTACCAGGAAAATGCAAATTAAAACCACAGTGAGATATCACCTCACACCAGTTAAGGGTGGCCAACATCCAAAAGACAAACAACAACAAATGCTGGGGAGGATGCAGAGAAAGGGGAACCCTCCTACACTGCTGGTGGGAATGTAAGTAGTTCAAACATTGTGGAAAGCAATATGGAGGTTCCTCAAAAAACTAAAAATAGAAATTCCATTTGACACGAAAACACCACTCCTAGGAATTTACCCAAAGAAAACAACTTCTCATATTCAAAAAGACATATGCACCCCTATGTTTATTGCAGCACTATTTACAATAGCCAAGAAATGGACGCAACCTAAGTGTCCATCAGTAGATGAATGGATAAAGAAGAGGTGGTACATATACACAATGGAATACTATTCAGCCATAAGAAAGAAACGAATCCTACCATTTGCAACAATATGGACGGAGCTGGAGGACATTATGCTCAGTGAAATAAGCCAGGCGGAGTAAGACAAGTACTAAATGATTTCCATCGTTTCTGGAGTATAACAATGAAGCAAAACTGAAGAAACAAAACAGCAGCAGACTCACAGAATCCAAGAAGGGACTAGCGGTTACCAAAGGGGAGGAGTGTGGGAGGGCAGGTGGGGAGGGAGGGAGAAGGGGATTGAGGGGTATCATGGTTGGTGCACATGGTGTGTGTGGAGTCATGGGGAAGACAGTGTAGCTCAAAGAAGACAAATAGTGGATCTGTGGCATCTCACTACACTGGTGGACAGTGAATGCAATGGGGTATGGGGGGACTCGATAATAAGGGTGAATGTAGTAACCACATTGTTTTTCTTGTAAAACCTTCATAAGAGTGTGTATCAATGATACCTTAATAGATAGATAGATAGATAGATAGATAGATAGATAGATAGATAGATAGATAGATAGATAGATAGATAGATAGATAGACAGAAGTAAGTAAATAAATAAATAAATGGAACTATATGGCACACAATGAAAAGGCCTATAATAGATTCCCAATAGAGAGGAAGTGGGATAGAAGTAAAATTTGAAAAGTTAATGTTCAAGAGTTTCCAGAAATCATAAAAGATGTCAAGCCACAGATTGCGAAAGTGCTGCGACTCCCAACCTCTGAGAAAATGTGCTGAATACTAAAACACAAAAGATCCCTAAAAGCATCTGGAAATTGTCTGAAGGAGAGAGCAGGTGGCAGAGGTGAGCCCTACCAATCTCTCCTGGACTCCAGTTGAAGCCCCTGGTGTGCCAGACACACCTATGGGACACCAGGCTGACCTCTTGCAGAGGGAGCATGGGGAAGGGGTGTGGTGGCCGCATATCCTGCCTGCAGTGCCCCAGGCACAGTGCCACCAAGGAAGGCGCAGAAGAGGCCCGCCACTCAAGGACAATGGCTCCCACTAGGTGAAGAGGCCAGGATTCAGGCTCTGCAGCTCCCAGGGCTTTGGGCGCCCCCAGCCTGCTGTGGGCTTTGGAAGCACTGGGGGACAGCATCATCACCTCCTTCCAGGTGGAGAGCGCTGTGTTCGAGGGCAGAGCCCCAGGAGTGCCATCAGACTCTGTGGAGCTTGCAGGAGCCTGTGTGGCTGAGATTCAGGGCCCAGACGCTGGTGTGCATGGTGCGCCCAGCAGGGGCGTGGGCTGGCACTGGGCCCAGGAGGGAGGACTACAGGGGAACACTTGTACAGAATCAAGTCAGAGAGGCCACCCCCGGCTCTCCATGATAGAAAGAATTCTGTACCTGGTGCCAGGCTGGGGCTAGAGCAGACACCCTGTAGAGGCCCTTGTAGGGAGTTTCATGATGTGCAGCAGCAGGGGCAGGTAGGTGCCTGGGGGAAGCTCCCTGGAACACCCCCTAAAGGGGAACGCTGCAGGGATGAATCAGGAGGTATTGAGGGGTGCTCTGCCTGGGGTCAGAGAGTAGGGGTGCATAGGCCATTGACTGGGAGCCCCCAGCAAGTACCAGGCCCTGCATACTGCTCTCTGCATTGTAGGATGTGAGGACACAGATATGACCAGGTGTTTGGGCCCTGACTCTAGACACCTTTGAGGACAGGGCAGGTGGGTAATGGGTCTAGGTTGGCAGTGGAACCAGACTCATGCCTCCCCCAGGTAACCTGTGACCCCCTGGATGTCCCCCAGGTAACCTGTGATCCCCCCGCCCAGGACCTCCCTCAGGTACCCTGTGCCCCCCAGGTGACCTGGGCCTGTCCCCTTCCAGGACCTCCTCACTCCGGTGGAACTCAGGCACCAAGGAGCGCATACTCATCAAAGTTGCCGACAGGGAGCCCAGCTTCCTCTCGCCCCAGGGCAATGGCTACCCACTGGACAGCCAGCCTGGGGTCCGCTCCCGCAGACCCTCAGGTGGGCAGCACTCGCCCAGCCTGCAGACGTTCACCTCTGACACAGACAGCCCCATCTTGTTCCCTGAGCGGAGGCCATCACCCTTCTTGAAGAGGGCTGAGCTGGGGAGCTGCTCGCCACTGCTGGCCCAGCCCTGCAAGCCTGCCAGCGATGTGCAGCCCTCTTCCCCACGCTATGCCTATGAGCCTCCCTTGTATGAGGAGCCCCCCATGGAGTACCAGGCCCCCATCTATGATGAGCCCCCCATGGACATGCAGTATGAGGCTGGCGGGGGCTACCAGGCCAGCTCCCCTCAGCGGTCTCCAGGCCGCAAGCCATCACCTAAGCCAGCCTCCGCCTCGCCCTACCAGCAGCTGGCAGCCACCCGACAGAAGGGCCCCGAGCGCCTGCTCAACCTGGAGTACAGCCCCACAGGAAAGGAGTACGTGCGGCAGCTGGTGTACGTGGAGCAGGCCAGCCCAAGCCCCACGCTGCGCTCAGGCTCACGGAGCAAGTACACAGCCACCCCCAGCCGGGGTGTGCTTTCCCTGCAGCCCAGCCCCTGCCTGCTGCGGGAACAGCGCCTCGGGGTCATGTCTGGGGACTACAGCAGCATGGAGGGGCCTGGGCTCTGGCCCGCCCAAACTCCCACACCCCTGCCACAGGCCCAGGATGATGCCATGTCCTGGTGCAGCCAGCAGGACACCATGTCCTCAACAGGCTGCTCCCCAGGCTCACGCAAGAGGAAGAGCAGGAACCCCTCTCTCTGCCATGCCCCCAGCACCTCGTCCACGGAAGGCCCTGGGGACCGGGACCTGCTTGGTGAGCAGCCCCTGGCGGAGGAGCGGCCCCCATGTGGGCCCACCCTGGGCTTGACGAAGCACATGGAGGGCAAGGTGGGCGAGGTGGATGGGGTGCGCGGCGTGGCTGAGCCCCTCCTGGCACAAGCGCGGCTGGCCTGGGAAGCGCAACAGGCCCACTTCCACATGAGACAGAGGGGCAGCTGGGACTCCCAGCAGGACGGCTCAGGCTACGAGAGTGATGGGGCTGTGCCACTGCCCATGCCTGGGCCGGTGGTGCGTGCCTTCAGCGAGGATGAGGCGCTGGCCCAGCAGGAGAGCAGGCACTGGCAGAGGGGCGCCTTGGAGAGGCTGGCCTTCCCCCAGATCTTGCTGGAGAAAAGCGTCTCTGTGCAGACCAACCTGGCCTCCCCAGAGCCCTACCTCCACCCCTCGCAGGTAGGGACATGCGGCTGGGGTTGCCTGGTGGGGGGGTGGGGGCAGGTGGTGATCCTGAGACCCAGTGCAGTCCTCAGAGCCCCTAACGGGCATGCAGGCTACCTCTCCTTGGTTCCCCATGAGTCTCGGCCAGCTCCTGGGAAGCTGCCTGGGGGCCATAGGCCATGTCCTGATTCTGAGCCACAGAGGCAGGGGGCACGGGCAGGTGGCCACCCAGCCACCGCCTTCCTGAGTCTCTGTCCTCCCACCTGGGAGGGACTCCCAGGGGAGGAGCTGTGAGGGGGAGTGTCAGGCACCCCGGCTCAGAGTCCTCCCCAAACTGCACTCCTGCATGCAGCGAAGCTGGACAGCTGGCCTTGGGGCCAGGACACATGCTCAGCAGGCACCAGGTGTCTCCCAAGACTGTGTGCTGCAGCTGGAGCCAAAACAGAGGCCAGCCTGGCATGTCCACTGAGTCTGTGTGTGCCTTCTGTCCAGACTGTGTGTTGGGAGCTTGGTGCCCCAGGATTTGGTATGTGCTGACGTCCTGGTTCTCACCTCCTCACCCCTGACCTTTCACACAAGTCTGCTGCATGAAGCCAAGGCTGAGGGTCTGCCAGGGCAGGGCCACCTTAGCGCCCTTTAGGCTGCACAGTCAGAGCAGCACTTCTGTCCATAGCCAACAGGAAGAGTCAGCCTGGGGAGGCACAGGGTGAGAGTGAGCAGCAAGGACCTGCCTTGTAGACAGAGGGGACAGAAGCCCCCAAAGGAGGTCCCTAAGAGTGCCAGGCGAGGAAGGGCTGTTATCCAAGTGACAGGCCTTGGGCAGAGATACTGAGGCCGTTGGGGAGGCCAGGGGGTCTTGAGACAAACTCCTCCTTCGGAAGGGCCTCGGCCCAAGGCCTCTCTCAGGGAAAGTGGGGCACAGCATGGGGGGGAAGGGCAGGAAATTCAGTGAACCAGCAGAAGCCAAACAGCAGCAGCGAGGCCAGCAGGGGGCAGTCAGTGCCCTGCCATCCCCTGTGGGGCACCCACACGGGTCCCGGGATCCTGTGTGGGGAGGCCCATGTAAGCACAGTCGGGCGCTGGTCACTCAGAACCTTACTGCCTGGGGCTGCAGTAGCCCAAGAGCTGATGAAGCACACGCACGGCTCCCTGTCTGCATGCCTGTGCTGGCCTCTAGACCTTGGCCCCAGGGGCAGGCCTGGAAGGGGAGAGCCTGTAAGAACAGCCTCTCTGAGCCCGCCCTGCCTTGCACAAGGAGGATCCTAGCATGTGTTTAAGGGGTGGGCAGAAAAAGGCAAGGCGCAAGGTGGGAAACCCAGCCCAGCCCACCCTGGGCCTGGCCCCTTCAGCACGCTTGGGCAGCAGGGGAGGCCACACCTCCCTGCTGGCTGGCTGGCTGAGTTGGGGCCCTTCTGTCCTCTCAGTCCGAGGACCTTGGCTCCTGTGCCCAGTTTGACAGCAGCCGGCAAGCCCGCAGTGTTATGCCCAGCACCAGCTGTGTGTTCCCCACATTCACACTGCGCAAGCCATCCTCAGAGACCGACATAGAAAACTGGGCCTCCAAGCACTTCAACACGCACACACAGGGCCTCTTCCGGCGGAAGGTGTCCATTGCCAACATGTTAGCCTGGAGCAGCGAGTCCATCAAGAAGCCCATGATTGTGACCAGTGACCGCCACGTGAAGAAGGAGGCCTGCGAGATCTTCAAGCTGATCCAGATGTACATGGGTGACCGGCGCGCCAAGGCGGACCCACTGCACGTGGCCTTGGAGGTCGCCACCAAGGGCTGGAGTGTGCAGGGCCTGCGAGATGAACTCTACATCCAGCTGTGCCGGCAGACCACCGAGAACTTCCGCCTCGAGAGCCTGGCCCGTGGCTGGGAGCTCATGGCCATCTGCCTGGCCTTCTTCCCACCCACACCCAAGTTCCACTCCTACCTGGAGGGCTACATTTACCGGCACATGGACCCTGTCAATGACACCAAAGGTAAGGCCCACTGCATGGGACCCCTGGGCACCTTGGGCTCTGCTGCCAACTCAGGTAAGGGCCGTGTCAGAGCTTCCTGGCCTGCACCGGGTGACGCCTTGGGGGCAGCAGGTATGTGGGGACAAGGGCAGCACCTCCAAGCAGACACAAGTGTCTCCTAAGCTACATCCTAGGTCTCCACTGAGACATGGGGTCCTCAGGGGAACCCTCCTTGGCACTGAGGCCCTGGGAAGAGCCACAGGTATCATGGCACAGGGTCCCCAGCCTTAGGGCAACAGGTAGTGGGGCGTGGATGAGATACGTGGCATCTGTGTCTCTGCCAGCCAGTGTCCATTCTCCTCTGAGGCCTCTGTCAAGGGCAGGGGCAAAGAGGCAAGACCTGGGGGCCACAGTCAGCCCAGGGGCACTTCCTGCATCTGCTCGCAGCCATCCTGCTGCCTGGAGTGGGGACTGCCCCAGCCAGTTCAGGCCATCTATGTGGGTGGGGGTGAGATGAGTCCTACAGAGCGGCTCCTGAGAGCCGGGAGAAGCTCAGGGACTAGAGTGTGTTTGCCCAGCACTGGGTCTGGGAAGACCAGCAGGCCGTTGGGACTCCACAATATAAGCTGACCCGGAGCTGCCCCAAGGGGTCAAAGGTTGGGACCAGTAGTGGTAGCCACCTGCTGACAGCAGCCTGGAGCTGAGTGCAGGGACAGATTCTGCCCGGGGCTCTGAAAGGCCATGTGTCAGGTGTGTCTGAACCCAGGTCATGCCAGCCGGGCAGTGCCTTTGCAGCTGACCTAGTGTCCTGCCTGAGCCCGAGGCCAGGCTGAGTGTGCACAGGGACAGGTCCACAGCAGCACCTGCATATGCAGCAGGCCATCTGTCACCCCAGCAGTTGTAGGTGTCCACAGGACACAGTCAAAGAACCAGTGTCTAGAAACACACATACAAATACCACACATGCATAAGCATGGTTGCACACAGTCTTCAGTCAGACAGGCCGCAGAATGCTCTGTGGGAGTGACCAGAAGACCTGGTCTGGCCAGGGCCTTGCCCAGCCCATGTGTCGGGGGCCAGAGTGTGTGCACAGAGCAATGGGCTGCAGCTGCAGGGCAGTGGTGGCCCCAGGGAAGGTGTGCCAAGCAGACACCACGCAGCTCTTCAGCCGTCTGCAGTGGGTAGATTCTGGAATCCTGGAGATTCTCATAACTGAACACAGCAAAGGGGTCTCCCTCAGTTCTTCAAAAAATTAAACATAGAATTACTGTAGAACCCAGTGATTCCACTTCTGAGTATATACCCCAAAAAATTGAAAGCAGGGTCTCAAAGAGATATTTGTACACCCATGTTCATAAAAGCACTATTTGCAATAGAAAAGAGCTGGAAGCAGTTCAAGTGTTCACTGGTGGATGAACAGAAAACCAAAATGTGGTCTGAACATATGGAATATTATTCAGCCTAAAAAAGGAAGGAAATTCTGACACACACTACAACATGGATGACCCCTGAGGACATTATGCTGAGTGAAATAAGCCAGTCACAAAAAGACAAATACTGTATGATTCCACCTTTATGGGGTTCCTAGTTGTCAGAATCGGTCAGAAAGTAGGCTCTTCCTGGCGGCTGTAGTGGGTTGCAAGTGGGGAAACTGGGGGGTCCCTGTGTAGTGTCGAGAGTTTCCACCTGGGACGGTGAGCAGATGCTGGTGGTGGTCGCTGCACAGCAGGAACGCGCTTAATGCCACTGAGCCGTACAATTAAACACGGTTCAGACGGTGAGTTTCATGTTACATATATATTATCACAATACAAAAGAAAAACCCACAAAGACAGAGTGGAAAGGCAAGAACAATGGTTTTGGAAGCCGAGAAGCATGTGGACAAGTGGCAGGAGACTGACCTGGCACACCAAGAAAGGTGGGTCCCAAGCAGACAATGGAAATATTAAGAAGCTGAAGCAGATAGCAAACCCTTGAAAGCTCAAGAGTGGGTAGAGCCAGCTTCCTCTAGTAATGGTTTCGAGAAGGGGTGACCTTGAAGCCAAAAACAAAAGGACCTGCTGAAGTCTGTTTAGAAAGAAGGCAACTGCAGGGGAGTAGGTCAGAGCCTAGGTTCTGGACCGAGAGCATTCGGACTCAAATCCCGTATTTCATTCTTTCATGTGTTCCAAGTGTACAACACAGTGGTTCAGCAGTTCCCCACATTATTAAATCCTCACCCCCACTAGTGCAGTCACTGTCTGTCAGCATAGGAAGATGTCATGAAACTACTCGCTGTATTCTCCAGGCTGCACTTCCCTCCCCACGACCAGCTTACATTACGACTGTTTCTGCGCCCCTTTATCCCTCTCCCTCCCCACACACTGCAACCCTTCCCCACGGCAACCACCAATCCTTCTCAGTGTGAGTCTGCTGGTGTTTTATTCATTCTCTTTTGCTTTTATGTTCCACAAATAAGTGGAATCATATGGTATTTGTCTTTCTCTACATGGTTTATTTCACTGATAATAATACCCTCTAGGTCCGTCCATGTAGTTGCAAATGGCAGGCTTTTTTTTTTATGGCTGAATAACATTGTGTATATGTACCACATCTTCTTTATCCATTCATCTATTTATGAACACTTCAGTTGCTTCCATATTTGGCTATTGTAAATATATTACAATAAACATAGGTGTGCACATATCTTTTCCAATTATTGTCTTCATTTTCTTCAGGCATATTATCAGAACTGTAATTGCTGGGTCATATGGTATTCTATTATTAGTTTTTTGAGAAACCTCCATATAGCTTTCCATAGTGGCTGCACCAATTTGCAATCCCATGGTGTACTAGGGTTCCCTTTTCTCCACATCCTTGCCAAAACTAGTTATTTCTTGTCTTCTTGGTAGTAGCCATTCTGACATGTGAGGTGGTGTCTTACTGTAGTTTTTTTCTTGGTAGTACTAATGTACAATTACATGAGCAACATTATAGTTACTAGACTCTCCCCTATTATCAAGTCCCTCCCACACACCCCATTACAGTCACTGTCCATCAGCATAGTAAGATGCTATAGAATCACTACTGGTCTTCTCTGTGTTATACTGCCTTCCCCATATCCCTGCCGCCACTACATTATGTGTGCTAATCGTAATGCCCCTTTTTCCCCTTTATCCCTCCCTTACCACCCATCTTCCGCAGTCCCTTTCCCTTTAGTAACTGTTAATCCATTCTTGGGTTCTGTGAGTCTGCTGCTGTTTTGTTCCTTCAGTTTTTGCTTTGTTCTTATACTCCACAGATGAGTGAAATCATTTGATACTTGTCTTTCTCTGCCTGGCTTATTTCACTGAGTATAATACCCTCTAGCTCCATCCATGTTATTGCAAATGGTAGGATATGTTTTCTTCTTATGGCTGAATAATATTCCAGTGTGTATATGTACCACATCTTCTTTAACCATTCATCTACTGATGGACGTTTAGGTTGCTTCCATTTCTTGGCCATTGTAAATAGTCCTGCGGTAAACATAGGGGTGCATCTGTCTTTTTCAAACTGGGCTGCTGCATTCTTAGGGTAAATTCCTAGAAGTGGGATTCCTGGGTCAAATGGTATTTCTACTTTTGAGTTTTTTGAGGAACTTCCATACTACTTTCCACAATGGTTGAGCTAATTTACATTCCCACCAGCAGTATAGGAGGGTTCCCCTTTCTCCACATCCTCACCAACATTTGTTGTTGTTTGTCTTTTGAATGTTAGCCATTCTAACTGGTGTGAGGTGATATCTCATTGTGGTTTTAATTTGCATTTCTCTGATGATTAGTGATGTGGAGCATCTTTACATGTGCCTGTTGGCCATCTGAATTTCTTCTTTGGAGAATTGTCTGTTCAGCTCCTATGCCCATTTTTTTTATTGGCTTATTTGCTTTTTGTTTGTTGAGGTGCATCAGCTCTTTATATAATTTGGATGTCAACCCCTTATTGGATGTCATTTATGAATATATTCTCCCATACTGTAGGATGTCTTTTGGTTCTACTGAAGGTATCCTTAGCTGTACAGAAGCTTTTCAGCTTGATATAGTCCCACTTGTTCATTTTTGCTTTTGTTTCTCTTGCCCGGGGAGATATGTTTATGAAGACGTTGCTCATTTTTATGTCCAAGAGATTATTGCCTATGTTTTCCTCTAAGAGTTTTGTGGTTTTATGTCTTAGATGAAGGTCTTTGATCCATTTTGAGTTTACTTTTGTGTATGGGATTAGACAATGATCCAGTTTCATTCTCTTACATGTAGCTGTCCAGTTTTGCCAACACCAGTTGAAAAGGCTGTCATTTCCCCATTGTATCTCCATGGCTCCTTTATTGTATATTAATTGGCCGTGTATGTGTGGGTTTATATCTGGGCTCTCTATTATGTACCATTGGCCTATGGGTCTGTTCTTGTACCGGTACCAAATTGTCTTGATTACTGTGGCTTTGAAGTAGAGCTTAAAGTCAGGGAGTGTAATTCCCCCAGCTTCGTTCTTCCTTCTCAGGATTGCTTTGGCTATTCAAGGTCTTTTGTGGTTCCATATGAATTTTAGAACTATTTGTCCTAGTCTGAAGAATACCTTTGGTATTTTGATAGAGATGGCATTGATTCTGTAGATTGCTTTAGGCAGGATGGCCATTTTGACAATATGAATTCTTCCTATCCATGAGCATGGGATGTGTTTCTATTTATTGGTATCTTCTTTAATTTCTCTCAAGAGTGTCTTATAGGCGCTGATGGACAATGACTGTAATGGGTATGTGGTGGGGACTTGATAATGGGGGGAGTCTAGTAACCACAGTGTTGCTCATGTGATTGTACATTAATGATACGAAAAAAAAGAGTGTCTTGTGGTGTCTTTGCCTGGTTTTGGTATTAGAGTGATGCTGCCCTTGTAGAAAGAGTTTGGGAGTATTCTCTCCTCTTCTACTTCTTGGAAAACTTTATGGGGGATGGGTATTAGGTCTTCACTAAATGATAAAATTCAGTGGTGAAGCCATCTGGTCCAGGGGTTTTGTTCTTAGGTAGGTTTTTGATTACCAGTTCAATTTTGTTGCTGGTAATTGGTCTGTTCGGATTTTCTGTTTCTTCCTGGGTCAGTCTTGGAAGGTTGTATTTTTCTAGAAAGTTGTCCATTTCTTCTAGGTTATCCAGTTTGTTAGCATATAATTTTTCAGAGTATTCTCTAATAAGTCTTAGTATTTCTGTGGTGTCCATAGTGATTTTTCCTTTCTCATTTCTGTCTCTGTTTATGTGAGTAGACTGTCTTTTCCTGATAAGTCTGGCTAGGCGTTTATCTATTTTGTTTATTTTCTCCAAGAACCAGCTCCTGCTTTCATTGATTTTTCTGTTGTTTTATTCTTCTCAGTTTTATTTATTTATGCTCTAATCTTTATTATGTCCCTCCTTCTACTGACTTTGGGCCTCATTTGTTCTTTTTTTTTTCCTAGTTTTGTTAATTGTGAGTTTAGACTGTTGATTTGGGAATGTTCATCTTTCCTGAGGTAGGCCTGTATTGCAATATACTTCCCTCTTAGCATGGGCTTCGTTGCGTCCCACAGATTTTAGTGTTGAATTATTGTTTTTTCATTTGTCTCCATATATTGCTTGATCTCTGTTTTTATTTGGTCATTGATCCACTGATTGTGTAGGAGCATGTTGTGAAGCCTCCATGTTGTTTGTGCGATTATTCATTTTCTTTGTGTAATTAATTTCTAGTTTCATACTTTTGTGGTCTGAGAAGCTGGCTGGTACAATTTCAATCTTTTTTAATTTACTGAGGCTCTTTTTGTGGCCTAGTATATGGTCTATTCTTGAAAGTGTTCCATGTGCACTTGAGAAGAATGTGTATCCTGTTGCTTTTGGATGGAGTGTGCTGTAGATGTCCGTTAGGTCCATCTGTTCTAATAGATTGTTCAGTGCCTCTGTGTCCTTACTTATTTTCTTTCTAGTTGATCTGTCTTTTGGAGTGAATGGTGTGTTGAAGTCTCCTAAAATGAATGCATTGCATTCTATTTCCTCCTTTAATTCTGTTGGTATTTGTTTCACATATGTAGGTGATCCTGTGTTGGGTGAATAGATATATTTATAATAGTTATATCCTCTTGTTGGACTGACCCCTTTATCATTATGTAATGTCCTTCTTTGTCTCTTATCATTTTCTTTGTTTTGAAGTCTATTTTGTCTGATACAAGTACTGCAACTCCTGCTTTTTTGTCCTCATTGTTTGCATGAAGTATCTAATTTTCAGTGTATGGGTCTTGAATATTTTTAGTTAAATTTATTCCTTAGTACTATATCCTTTTTGGTGCTATTGTGAATGCAACTATTTTCTTAATTACATTTTCAAGCTGTTAGTGTTAGTATGTAGAAATACAATTGATTTTAGTATATTGTTTTGTATCCTATGGCCCTATTGAACTTGTGTATTAGTTTCAGTAGCTTTTTTATTGACTTCTTAGGATTTTCTACCTACAATATAATGTCATCTATAAATAAAGATAGTTTTGCTTCTTCAAAAAAAAAAGGGGGGAAATAAGGGAATACTATAAACACCTTAATGCCAACAAATCTGACAATTTAGAATAAATGGACAGATTCCTTGAAAGACACAAACCACCAAAAATCACTCTGTAAGAAATAGATAACCAGAAAAATCGTATCTATTATAGAAATTGAATTGGTACTTAAAAACCTTTCTACAAAGAAAATTCCAGGCCCAAGTGGCTTCAACTAAGTTCTACCAAACATTTTACTGGTTTTGTATCAATTGTTTACAAATCCACTGGGAAAACTGAAGTGGCAGGAATAATTCCCAATATTCTACAGCAAAACTATAAAAGGACACTAAAAAAGGGAAGCACAGACAGTATCCCTCCTGAACACAGAACAAAAACTGCTAACAATAATTTAGGAAGCTGAATCCAGCAAAATATATAAAAAGGATAATGCATCTTGAATAGGTGAGGTTTATCTGAGGAATGAAAGGTTGGTTTAACATTTGAAAATCGACCGATTAATATAATTTTCCATATCGGGAGGAAAAAACTGTATGATCATCTCAGGAAGTACAAAAAAAGCATTTGACAAAATCCAACATTCCATTCCTACAGAAACTCTAAAACTAGAAATAAAAGGCGACCTTTTCATGTCTTCTATGAACCTGTGTCAATTTATTTTAAACAACATAAGCACATGTATAGTCCCATTTCTCTCTGGGAAATGAGGCTACATTCCACAAGATTCAAGCCTCAAGCCTTTAAATTTTCTGTAACCCCACAGATCTATAAGTTTGTCATGACTGTCCTCCTCCTGTACCACTCTCAGATGATCCTATCAAGTACAGCCATTAATTGCTTTTAAGTGCAAAAAAATAATCCATAAAGAGAAAGAAATTGCTTCTCTAAAGAACTTCTACCAAAGTAAAACTAAAGGTCAAAAAGTCAAGTTAATATGGGGTTTTTGAGTTTATAAGTGATAAGGAATACTGACAAGAAACACCTTTGAACTGATTGCTATTATCATCTTTTCACTTTACATTACAGTTGTTTATAGTATTTTCATGGGATTTCAGTGAAGTTTTCAAGGTTTTTATAATAGTCAAATTAAAAAAACAAAATCCCTTGAAATGCCAATACAAAGAAAAGTGAGTCAGAACATGGAAAATGTTTTAGACAAGTTGACAACATATATTCTTTGTTCATTTCTTTTTTCGAAAGAAGTTCCATTTTATTCACACCCACATGTGTAATACACTGAATAAAATACAACCAATTATCATATGGGAATAAAAAGAAAAGATAAGCTGCCTCCAGAAAACTCATCCAATACTATTCCTAGTATCTCAGTGCATTTGGCAAATAAAAACATTTTGAAACATTAAAAAAAAAAGGGAACCTCTCCAACCTGATAGAAGGCATATATAAAAGTGCTACCGTCCCAGAAGAATGAAAAGCAGGGCCTTCAACAGCTCATTATATTGTTCACAGCAGCGTTATTCAAACAGTCAAAAAGTAGAAGCCACACAAGGTCCACCAACAGATGAATGGATAAAGAAAAGGTATTCTATTGATACAATGGAATATTTCTCAGCCATAAAAAGGAATTAAGTTCTGATGTATACGATGACTTGGATCGGCCTTGAAAAATCATGCTAAGTAAAAGAAGTCAGACACAAAAGGGCAAATACTGTATGATTCAACTTATGTAAAATACCTAACGTAGGCAAATTCATAGAGGCAGAAAGTAGATTAGAGGGCCCCAGGGGCTAGGGGAGAGAAATGAGCACTTGCTTAACGGGAACAGAGTCTGTTTGTGGTGATGGAAGGATGTTAGAAATAGATGCGGCGATGGCTGGAGATACTGTGATTATACTTAATGCCACTTACCTGGACACTTAAAAATGTTTAAATGGCAGTATTTTTGTTTACATTTTACCACAATTAAAACAAAGCAGCCTTAGGTCCCTCCCTGAAGAGGATGGTGGTGGCCAGGGGTGCGAGGGATCTGGAACCCAACGATACCCAGGCTCCAAAGTCACAGACACGGCCACGAGCAGTATGGTGTGGCTACCTCAAGGGCTGAAGGGCACGGACTGTGGCCTGGCCACTGATAAGCCCCTGGTCCTGGAAGAGGATGGCACCACGGTGGGCAAAGATGATTACTTCTGTGTTTATCTCCCAACACTGAATGTGTAGTCTTGGCTGGTAATGAGAAGTGGACATACAGCAATGCAGATAGAGGTACCACTTGGATTTCCAGGAGTCCTTTAATGTAGATGAAACTGACAGTGGGGCAGGGGTTTAAGTGGAAGAATGTGGCCAGGCAGTTGAAAGAAAATCTATCCAGCATCCTCATCCTGGGAGAGGATGACCTCCAAGTGCTCATTAATGTGCCAGGTTCAGACCTGGCTTAAGAACTGTGCCAAAGTCCAGAACACCCTCCAGCAGGTCCTTGAGCAGAGAGAGGAAGCCCATCAGTCCAAGCAGCTCCTAGAGCTATACCTCCAGACTTTGGAAAAGGAAGGCAGCATCCTGTCCAAGCAGCGAAGGTCCAACCCGCCAAGAGGGATGCTGCTGACACAGGTGCTAGCAGAGAGGAGGACTCCGGTGTCGCACTTAAGAGCCAGACCTTCACTGCGCTGCAGAGAGGCCTGCTCTGGAGCTGGGTTTCTCCAGTCAGCATTTGGAGGTGGTTATCAAGGGAGACCCCAAAACACTGGTCATTGCTTTGAAGTGGGACATAAGGAAGACGGAAACTGTTCAACAGGCCTGTAATCAGGAACCCAGCCATGCCTCCAGCAGATAGAGCTTGCATTCTCTAAGGGCTGTTTTCAGCAAGGAAGAATCCACTGCCTGGAGAACTACAGAACCCTAACGGAATCCAACAAGCCCACATGGCTGTGGCGAGATGACACCAAGGAAGACCTTGTGCCCTTGTTTTTCATTATCAGTAAATACCTCCAGCCTAATTATATTAGCTGCTTAACTATTCTGAGAGCGTGTTCTCCTGGAACAGGCAAGAAGACTAGCCCCACAGCCCTTCCAGAAAAGCTACTCCAGGGCTCACTGTATGCCCTTCACCTAGTCTGAATGGTGTAGCCGCACCACCAATATCCCACCTCTTCTAATTATGTGTTCTTATGTTCTTTGTTCAAAAGTAATTGTCAAGGGCAGTAAAAAGACATCATGTATCAGACTCACTATCTTTGTTAGAACTGCAGAATTTTAATCACAAATAACAGTAGAGAAGGCAACATAAAAGAGTGCTGCTTAGGACCACAAACTTGTTTCTCAACTTAATGAACTTTTTTGTTTGTTTAAATGCATATGTTAAGTTTGTAGACCAGTGGGACAGAGGGAGAGTCTAATTCACCATTTCTAATATCTAATTCAGTATTGTGAAATTTTATGTTACCACTGTGAAACTCTTTTCAGCTTCCCAGTATGTTTTATTAGTAGTGGGTACAAAAGGTCTTTAAATCGATCCCCACGCATTATGACTCCAAGTCTCTCCAGGTGCAGAGTGGAGGCTTCTCGTTTATGCACTTCTGTCTCTGTACAAACTTGTCCTTCAGGGTTTGTTATCTACAGTACAGCCTCCTTGCAGGGAAAGGATGGGGGGAAGAAAAAGCCCGTAGCCAGCATCACATCTAATGGTGAAAGACTGAATGCTTTCCTCCCAAGATCAGAACCAAGGCCAGGACCTCCAGCCTCACTGCATCTACTGAGCATTGTGCTGGAGGGCCTGGCCGGTGCAAAGTCCATGAAGAAGAAATTAAAGACATCCTAATTGGAAAGGAAGTGTGCAACTGTCCTTATTTACAGATAACCAATTTGTAAAATACTACTAGAACTAATAGAAGAGTGTTTAGCGAAGTTGCAGTATGTAAGACCAATATATAAAAATTAATGTTTCTATATAATTGCAACAATCTATTGGAAACTGATATTTTAAAAGTACTGTTTACTATAAAGCATTAAAAATATGATAAACTTAGGAATAAAGCTGACAAAAGATGTATAAGACTTATATGCTAAAAACTATAAAACATTGCTGAAAGTCAAGACCAAAGTTAATGGACAGATGTACTGTTTGTGAATCGGAGGACTCAGTCAGTATGATGATGTCACTTCCACCCAACTTTATCTACAGATTCAACCTTAATCAAAATCTTCATAGTTTCTTTTTTTAATTTAAAAACTAACAGGCTGATTCTAAAATTCATAGAAAGTACAAAGCACTTAGAATAGCCAAAGTACCTTTGAAAAAGAAAATGAAGTGGGAGGACTAAGAGCAACTGACTGCATGACTCATCATAAAGCTGTTGGCATGCAGGTGAACAGTAGGTCAGTGGGCAGAACAGAATCCAAAAGCAGCCCCAGACACAGGGCGACACGCTTCCAGAAATGAGGAGGCAGTTTGGTGAAGAAAGGATAGTGTTTTCCTCAAATGGTGCTAGGACAGTTGGATATCCAATTGGGATATTTGGATACCCGAAAAAAGGTGAGCATCAACCCATACTTTGAACTATATGCAAAAATTAACTGAAAATGGATGATAATTCAAAACATAAAACCTAAAACTATAAAACTTCTAGAACAAAACAGAGCAGAAAATCTGTTTTCTTGAATCAGATAAAGGTGTTTTTATATGGGCATTAAAAGAAAGCACTATCTATAAGAGAAAAACATTGATAAATTGAACTTCCTCAAAATTAAGTCTCCTGCTCTTCCAAAGACACTATTAAGAAAATGCAAAGGTAAAACAGTTACAGAGAACAGAGAAGAGGCTAGAGGGATCCATGTGATGACATATAAGAGTCGGAGGTATCGTATGGAGTCGTCTGTAGAGATGTACATGCATAAGGACTTCACACATGTCTCCCTTTGCTCTCTCAGCCAGGAGGGCCCAGGGGCAGTGAGCACACGTGACACCCAGCCCTGGGTTTCCGACAGTATTTCCCATTACAAGGAACCAGAGCTCCTTAGAGACACAGCCAGTGCTTGGGCTGGTGCAGGGAATGTACAAGACGCAGTGCCCCAAGTGCGGGTGTGCTGGAGGGGTCACGGGGAGACGGTGGGGCATGTGACAGGACACTGAACGAGCTCCAGTGGCCAAAGCTGGAGTAATTTGAGCAACAAAATAAAGTCATACTCATTATAATCAAAAGTGAATACTCCCAAGCCCGTATTAATATAAATGAATGATTAGATAGGTATCACCCATGGAGCAGAATTACAAATAATGTGCATAGATGGTGACCATCAGGCAGGGAGAGCATAACTCCCACCGTCGTGTGGGCTAGGCATAGAAACTTCCTTCCAGAGAGCACAGGATGGAGGGGAATGAGGGGTCCACACCAGCAGTGCCAGGTTATTCCATGCAGGGTGGGAGGCATGCCTAAATCAGTACCATAAGGGACTCCCTCCACTCACTCAGGATTGCAGACCCCTGAAGGCATCCCTTTAACAGCCAGATGCTGGGCCAGAGAGTCATGGGCTGGCTGGCTGCCCACCCCCACCCCCACTGTGCAGGGGCACCTTCCTGCCCACCTCCAGCACTCGGAGAGCTGGCCTTCTGGTTGGCGGTGCCCAGAAGGGTCCCAGCACCTTCCCCAGCCACACGGGCCACACACCCTCCCACAGGCCATCTGCACAGGCACATCAGGGATGGGGTGATCAGGAAGCAGTCCCTTGCAGGGCACCAGAGCTGGGCATTGGCCCGGTGGCCCTGTCTCCCCTCAAGGAATCCAGCAGGGATATCAGCCCTTCCCAGCTGGCCAGGGCCTGCTCACGGCCACATCGGGACCCCGTGGGCACGCACTCCTGGCTTCGTGCCCTGTCCTCATGCTCTGTTTGCTCCCCAGTGACACAGCACATGAGAGAGCTCCTGGAAAGGAACGCTAAGAAGAAGTCCAAGTTGAGAAAGAAACCCAAGCCCTATGTTGAGGAGCCGGATGGTAGGGCCTCCCCTGCAGCCCCTTCGCTGCGTGCACACAGCTCTGTTCTCCGGCCTCGGCCGCCTGGCCTCCTCTCTCTAACTGCTTCTGGGCTGGGGGGTGGCGGGGCACGGCACTAACCATCAGGCCTGCAGCCTTCTGAGCCGGCTGGAGGCCCCAGGTTACTGACAGGGCTCCGGGGAGAGGCCACACACCTGCCCCGTGCCTTTCCCACGGTTCTCAGAACACTTCACAACCTGCATGCCCGGCTCTTGGCGGGGAGGGGTGTGAGGAATGGCAGAGGCTACAGGAGGCACCCAGGTGAGTGAGGGTGAGGAGTGCTCTGTGGAAAGCACTGCCTGGCCAACCTCCATTCCAGGCCGCCTCTGGAGCAGTGGGCATAGCCTGGCTTTGCTTCCCTAGTGGGACCCGTAGCACAGACCAGGGGCTTCTCAACCTACCCACAATCCCTGCCCTTCTCCTGGGCCCTGACTCAAGGCCCCCACCCCAATCCAAGCTCTAGGGAAGCCCTGTTAACCGAGGCTGTGCCCTTCCCACTGGGGAGAGTTGGTGATCCCACTGCTGCCACGGCTGCTTCCCCTCCTGGCCACTTCCCCCGACCTTTGCACATCGCGTCCTTGGCACCTGCCCAACGCCGTTTCTTCTCAGACCCTCACCCTCAACACCCCTTGCTCTAGAAGGCTCTCTCCATGGCTGCATGCTACCCCTGGCAGGAGAGGGGCAGCTGTGGTCCAGGATGCCATCTGGGGCAGGAGTGGAAAGAGCTCTGAGCTCCTGCCTGAGGCAGTTGCCAAAGTCCTGTCACATCAGCAGGGGGCACTGGGGGGCACGGGGAGGACACTGCAGCCAGGTGGTGGTTGGGGGTGAGCTGGACCTCAGGGACCCCGCAGGTCCACGCTGAGGCGGCACATTCCGGACAGCCTGGGAATCCTGAGGCTTGCCCTCTCGGAAGCGCCAGACCCCATGGTGGGCACAGGAGCACAGACTCTGGGCGAGCTGCCTCTGTTGGCCCCTCCATGAGCCACTGTCTCCCCCACACCGTAAAACCAGGTACGGGCGCTCTGGTGAGGCCAGGACAGGGCAGTGGGCTTCGAGCAGAGCACCCCACACCTCCACGAGAGTTCCCCTGGGCTGGCTATGGACACTGCCCATCCCTGAAGGCGCTCAGCAAACACCCAAGAGTCCAGGGCCTCGAGGCTGTCAGCCCCTACTCTGCCCACAGAAGCTATGATGTCAGCAGCCATGTTGCCCTTACTAGGTACGAGACTCTGAGGTCTGCCCTTCAAGGGCACCTGAGACAAATGCTGTCCTCCCCATCCTACGCAGCAGCACATGAAGCCTGTATCTCGTGGCCAAGGTCTCTGGCTGAGAGTGTCAGCCTCGGCCTGGGCCCTCAGACCCAGCCTGTTGGGGAGGCCCGCCTGGGCCAGGACAAGGGGCAGAGGGTGCACACCCCAGGGAGGGCTAAGCATGCCCCCAGTGTGGCAGTGAGTCAGCCCCAGGCTGCTGCTGCCTGCCGCATGCCCTCTTTGGGCTCTGAGTGGTCAGAGCCAGCCCAGACCCTCTTTGCTAAAGCACCTGCTCCCCAAACAAGGGGCCACATCAGCCTATGGCAGAAGGTTCCAGGTGCTGTGTCAGACTGCTGATCAGGGGCTGTTGGCAAGGATTCACTGCCAGGGCCTGTGGGTCCTTAAGGACCTGAAACAGATTCTAAAGTGTTTAACATCTCTTGAGAAATGTTTGTTTTCTTTTTGATCATTCTAAAAAAGAATCCCCTTACCAGTTAACAATGACAGTACTATTTTGTGATAATCAGAAATGGAAAGATCGTCACGGACCCCCAGGTCCTCAGATGTTCACCAGAAACTAATTCCTTTAAAAGAAGACTCAGGCATTTGGACCTCAGATGGGCCCAGAGGCCTCCCTGTGGCAGGCAGCGGATGCTGGGACAGGTGGGCCCAGCAGGGACAGAGCCTTCCAGAGGAGGGGCCAGGCCTGATCCTGGACGCATGTGCTCCAGCCTGGCTGTCCATCGGTCATCTACCTGTGCCACCCTGGCCTGGGCAGCTCCTCAGCTTTGGCCTCACTGTGGGTTCTCTGTCCTGCTTCTGCTTCTCCTTCCCTTCCTTTGCCAGGCCAGGAAAGAGGCTCCACCCATTTCAGATCCGTCGGGTGGGGTCTGCTCCCCACTTGCTGCTTCTTCCCTCGTCTCTGTATCTGGAGAGCCGCCTGGGTGAGGAATGGCAGCCCGGCAATCGGCCAGTGACCACCAACTAGATCTTACAGCAGGGCAGAGTTTTAGAAAGTCCCCTCTCTTTAGGAAAGAGACCAGCCTCCTCCTCTCTGCCATCAACCCTGGGGCTAAGCTCAAAGGAGGTCCTGCAGCATTGCCCTCCCAGGGACACCAAGGCTGAAGATACAAGGCAGCCTGTCCACACCTGTCCCCTGACCTCAGCCCAGGCAGCCCTAGACAGCAAGCATGGGGCCCTGTAGGCTGAGGCCCTCTCCTAGGGCTTCCTAGGGTCCCCAGCTGGAGGCAGGGCTGCAGAAGAGCTGGATCTGATGTCCAGCCAGCCCAAAACCCCTCCCCCAGTGCTGGCCCACCACTCTGGGCACTGAGCACCTCCAGGCCTGCTGCACATAAAAATGACCCTTTTGGGGGCTTGCCAGGGCCAGCTGGGGAAGACAGCATGGAGTTTGCAGGCCTTAGGCCAGGTCCTGTCCTGTCCTGTCTTTGCCTTCTCAGGGGGAATAGGCCTCACGCTAAGCCTGCTCTTCTTGGCCGCTGGGAGGGGTAGGTGGATGGGCTGGCAGAGGGGTTCCTTCCCTGGCCTGGCTCCTCTGGAGGCGAGAGAAGTTCCCCTTGCCTCTCCATGTGGGTTTCTGCTCCAAAGGACATAGCCTGGGAAAGTGAGGACCCCCTGATGTGGGCAAGGGGTGGGCAGGAGCCTGGCCAGGCCGGCCTGGACCCCTAGAGTTCTTGAGGGAGCTGCCTCTCCTGCCCCCTGGCTGCTTTCTCTTAGTCACTGGCTGACCTGCAGCCCCTGCTCCCACACGTCCATGCCAAGCCAACCAGCACCTTTTCTTTTCCAGGGGTGGCCATAAGCACATATGCCAAGTACTGTTACCACAAGCTGCAGAAGGCAGCCCTGACTGGGGCCAAGAAGGTATGAACTTCTCCCAGGACAGCAGGCAAGGGTGGACAGTCTGCACTGGTGGCACCTAGACAGGGTCCAAAGGAGGTGGGGATGCTTGGGTAGGCAGCCTTCACGTCCTGGGGAGGGCCCTGCTCACCTTCAGTCAGCCTGCACATTTCAGGCGAGAGCGGGGAAACAGCTCACAGCACAGAGGGTGCTGCACAAAACCCACCTAGGCGGTGGCCAGGGAAGCCCTTGGGCACAGCCTGTACCCCAGGTTTGGGAGCTGGTTTAGGCAAAGGGGCATGTGGATGGGCCAGGGTATCAGGCCACCAGCCAGGTAACTGGGCACGCTTCAGCAGCAACACCAGCTGCCCCAGACCTGACACTGTCTGGTTGGAGTGGTGAGGTGCAGAGCGTGGGCATGGCCATGGGAGGGCCAAAAGACCACCCCGCTGGAGGGGACCTTGCCCCCAGCAGGCTGCCTTTGACCCAGGGGAGGCCCGGCCTTGGAGTGCAGGCAGGCCCGGAAGACTACCACGTGCCCCTCCACTCACAGTGGGCCACCCGCCCAGGCAAGCCAGGGCTCCTCCCAGCACTGGCAACCAGGGCTAGATGCCACCCACAGTCAAGCCTGTCCCAGGGTGGGCAGAAAGGCAGGCAATCCCAGCAGTGCCCTCCACACTGAGGAAGGCCTCAGTCACACTAGATATAGCTGGACCTTGTTCCCTGGCCCTGTGACAGGCTACTCTTGGCCATCTTCTCCTCCTGTGCTCCCCTGCTACTGTCTGTGCCCCTGCCTCTTTCTCCTTTTCAGCCCACCAGTCTCCAGGAAGCCCTCCTGTGCCTGACCCTTGCCCGCCTGTGTTGAAGGCAGCTGCCCACTAAGTGTCCCTAAGCCTAGCCTCATCTCCCATTAATGCTTTGCTCCAGCCTGGCTACAGTCAGACTTGGAGAAGCTGCTGTCTGCACCGCCCCAGATTTCTCCCTCCTTACTCCCTCCACCCTCCGGGTAAGCTCACATGACCAATGTCCACCAGCCTCTCCCCTCTGTGGACCCAGGGCAGCTCCCAGACTAGCCTGTCCAGGAGTCACTCCACCTTCCTCCTGTGTGACCATTGGGGAGACTTGAGGCTTCAGGATATTGTAGGTGGCCAAGCACGATGCCCCACTGGTGACTCAGGCACCAGGTAGTTGGGGTTGCCCCCAGCTCTCGCTGGGCAAAAGCCTGGAGTTCACAGGGAAGCAAGGACAAAGGGATAGGAGAGGGTGGCCGAGTCAGGGGTGGCCCTGGGGAGTGCAGGAGGAGGGAGGGCCGGGACAGAGCTGGGCTCTCCTTGCAGGGTCTGAAGAAGCCCAACGTGGAGGAGATTCGGCATGCCAAGAACGCTGTGTTCAGCCCATCCATGTTTGGCAGCGCACTGCAGGAGGTCATGAGCATGCAGAAGGAGCACTACCCTGACCGGCAGCTGCCCTGGGTACAGACACGGCTGTCTGAGGAGGTGCTGGCACTCAACGGTGACCAGACAGAAGGCATCTTCAGGTGCCCCGCAACCTGGGACCTGGGTGTGGGGGCCTCAGGTGTCACCATCGTGTATCTCAGGCAGGCAGGGGCCACTGGGCCTACTTCCATGCCCCAGCCTTGGACAGTGGAGTCAGGAGACCCATGCCCTGGCTCAAAGCAGCCCAAGAAGCCAGCATGTGAACCAGTAGGGTCAGCCTGAAGCAAAGGAAAGGGCGGCCACTGTGCAGTAGGGTGGTCCCCGACCTTAGGAGGTAGGTCAGGGGAGTGCCCCAGACCCAGTCAGGAGGGCTAGACAGAGACAGTGCCCCTGCAGAAATGGCCACCCGGAACCCAGAAGGCACTTGGACAGCACCCGGCGGGGCCTAAGAAGACGCAGCCACAGCGCGCCCCCCAGCAAGCAGCTGTCACCTGTGAATGGGATGATGGCCCCATCCCAAGAGGGGTGGCACTTGGCCAGTCACCTGTTGTCGTGACCCACTTATCCAGGTCCCAGGACAGCTGGGGGCACCGAGGCTTAAGGGTTTGGGTTTTAGTGGCCCTGTGGAGGAAGGCATCTGCATGGGAGCGGCCAGCAGAGACACAAGTAGCCCTGACCTCTCAGCCTTAGCAAGCTCCTCCCTGAGACCTGCCCTGCGCTCTACAGAGTCCCTGGGGACATCGATGAAGTGAACGCCCTGAAGCTACAGGTGGACCAGTGGAAGGTGCCTACCGGCCTGGAGGACCCCCATGTCCCTGGTAAGCCCCAGCCCCCTCGGCAGCAGGAGCAGGCTGGCTGCAGGCAGTTCAGGCAGCTGGGCGCCCCCTACTTCCCCTAGTGCTGCCGGGGCTCCCCGGGCCATTTCCAGCACAGACATCCGCCTGCCCGTTGGACAATCTCCGGATGCCTCCCTCCTGCCTTGCCTGCCCAGCGCAGCTGCACAAACTTCCATTTGAGAAGTCGCATTTCTCCCGTCACTCCGGGCACAATCCCCCAGGCCGTCGGGACCATGAGCACACTAGGGCCTGGGCCGCGCAGCCCACCTCGGCCCAGAGGACCCTTTGCAGTCGGGTCCAGCCCTTCACGCCGCCTGCTGTCCCTGCCCACACGGCCCCTTTCACGCCCTTGGCCGCTGGTCAGGCGGGTCCTCCACCCCACCGAGGCCCCGCTGAGCCCCACCGTGTTTGCAGCGTCCTTGCTGAAGCTCTGGTACCGGGAGCTGGAGGAGCCCCTGATCCCGCACGAGTTCTACGAGCAGTGCATCGCGCACTACGAGAGTCCCGAGGCCGCCGTGGCCGTAGTGCACGCCCTGCCTCGCATCAACCGCCTGGTGCTGTGCTACCTCATCCGCTTCCTCCAGGTGCGCGCGGGCCCCGCCCCGGGCACGCCCCCTCGAGCCCCGCCCCGGGCACGCCCCTCGAACCCAGCCCCGCCCCTACCCTCCTCTCCTCCCCCGCCCCCGCCCCCCGAGCAGGTGTTCGTGCAGCCGGCGAACGTGGCCATCACCAAGATGGACGTCAGCAACCTGGCCATGGTGATGGCACCCAACTGCCTGCGCTGCCGCTCGGACGACCCACGCGTCATCTTCGAGAACACTCGCAAGGAGATGTCCTTCCTGCGCGTGCTCATCCAGCACCTGGACACCAGCTTCATGGAGGGCGTGCTATAGCTGTAGGCAGCGGACCGAGAGTGGAGACAGAGCCGAAGCTCGGGTGCGCCCGGGCTCGGGAGCACGCGGGAGGAGGGAGGGAACGCCCCAGCGGCGGAGATAGCATGCCAGGCTCCGCCCTTGACGGCCCTAGCCCTGAAACTCCCATTTCCCCTACCCAGGTCCTGGGCCTGAGGGTGCAGCCAGGGCAGAGGGCCTGCGAGAAGGGCGCCTCTGGCCCCCTGCTTCGTGGCCAGTTTCGTGGGCACCGCCCTGCCCACCGCCGGGCCGCGGGTCAGTCCCGAGAAAGTGCCTTCTACACCCTGGAGCCAAGTGACACTGCCCCTCCCGGGCCGGCCAGAGAGCACAAGCCACCCTTCCCCGCGGTGAGCTGCCTGATTCTGGCCTCAGCCTTCGGCCTTCTCCTCTGTCTCCTGGCCCGCAGCTTCTGCCCTCCCCAGCCCCTGCACCCCACTCTCCACATCCCTGCCACCTGTGGCCTCCGACGTGGTGACTGCCGGGAGTTTGGGGGCTTCCAGGCATCGAGCTGTTCACCACCAGAGCCAGGCCCAGGGCCCCACGAGGCTCGGCCTGGGTGATGAGAGACCCCCAAACCAAAGTCTTCTATGGTGGGGGCAGGGTTGGGTAGGCATTCTTGGGGCAGGGTGGGGGAGGGTGAGAGTATTTTTTCTTCGTATAACTATAAATTCAGAGTCTATCCTGCACATCAGCCTGCCTGTGAATAGAGATATAAATAGAACGAAAGATTTAAGAACTAAATTTGCTAATGACATAGTTTTAACCCAGATGCTATTGATCTCGAAAAGTCCTCGTCCAACCTCTGTGCAGAGCAAGTTAGTATTCTTTCATTTTCTTCACTTTCTTGGCTTCTGACCAAAAACCAAACCCTGCCCCATCCCCATCCGGGGCCTACAGCAGATAAGGGAAGAGGCTGGAGTCTGGGGGACCAGAGGGACACCCAGGACTGCCCTTCTGCATGGCCAGAGCTGGGGTGGGGGTTGCCCAGATTCTCAGTTTGTACATTCTCCATTTTGGAATTTTGAGTTCCAATTATTGTAAAACTTAATTTCTCCCGTTTATATATATGTATTTTTTTTAGAGTTGAGTTTTTATTTATTAAAAACAAAAAAGCCCAGCCCTGCTGACACCTGGGTGTCTCCTGGGGTAGTGTCCTCAGTCGGGTGGTCTCGGGGCCTGAACCGGGGCAGCCAGGCCACAGACTCACTCTGACGCATGGACTAAAGAAGTGACAACACTGTGTGAATAAAGTACAGATGGATACTTGCCAGTCATGGTCACTGCGTGTACCCTCCCGTTCCTTCTTCCAGCGGCAGTGGAGCTACACGGGTATGGGTTGGGGGCAGGGCAGGGCACTACAGCGCCCAGCCGGTTGAGGGTATGGATACCTGGGTGGACCGGACTGGGGAGGATTGGGGGAGTGGCGGGGGATGGGACGGCAAGATTGTGCTTCTAGGGAATGGGGGCAAGGCTATGGGCCTGGGAGGAGGCTCCGGGTAGACGGGAAGCCGCCCAGAACCAGCCGCTCCCCCCTGGAATATAGGACTTAAGCCCAGGTGGGGGAGTGTCTTTTTCTGACCCGCCCTCCCCCAGCCTGGCCCAGGTTTCTAGGCCGAGTGATTATTCACCACGTCTTTATTAAGCACCTAAGTAGACTGGCAGGCTGTCCGACCCGGCTGGCTTTCTAAGGGACGGTGGAGGAGACAGGCAAGTGCGGGTGCTTCACCCACGTGCCAGCGGCCAGCCTCCGAGGGAGGAGGGGCAGCCGCACCCCATCTGGCGCCCCGTCCCAGCCCTTCTCCCCACTCCGGAACTCGCCTGTACCCGTCTCACATCAGCATTCCCCTATCGCACAGCAGGGCGGGCCCAGGGCGCGGGGCTACCCGGGGTTAGAGAAGTGGGCGTGGCCAAGCCGGGCGAGCTGCGCGACGGCCGCCGGAACCCAAAGCGCGAAGCCGCGGCCACCCGGGGGCGCGTGTTCGCGCGCGCCATCCCCGCGTGACCGCACGGCCGCTTCCGGCGCAACGGGAGGATGTGGCCACCGTGTGGATCGCTCAGGGCCCGGGCCCTGGCCTTAGCGCCATTCCGCGGGTCTCGGGCCTGCGGTGGGAGCGGAGACGTCTCCTACACGCAGGGCCAGAGCCCGGAGCCCCGGACGCGGGAGTACTTTTACTACGTGGATCATCAGGGCCAGGTTGGCTGGGAGCCGGGCCTACGCGAGTCGGGCTAGGCCAGAGGCTGGGCGTCCCCGAGAGGGCGGGGCCGGGTGGAGGTGCCCGCGATGGGGCGGGGCCCGAGAGGGGCGGGGGAGGACAAACACCTATGGTTTGAGGGCCTGAAGCGGGGAACTGGGTCTAAGGTAAGTGAACCTGACCGTGATAAACTGGAGTGGCACGCTGGAGATAAGGGAGCTCGGTCCCAGCCCGAGAGGTCCCCAGCGACGAACCTCAAACAAGTGGCTGCTCCCCGCGCACTCTGCATCCCCATGTCCTGCCCCGCCCTGCGGCCCCCAGCTACTCGCCGCCAAGCCAGTTTTGGAAGCCCTGGCGGGGGCAACCAACATATCCAAGAGGAACGGGTCAGGTAGCCTCTGCAGAGATGGCACATATGATTAGAAACTTAAAAGGAAGAGGAAAGAGGCGCGGGAAAGGGACGCCAGCCTGGGAACCTGTGCAAGAGGAAGCACCGCCCAGGGTGCGGGGTAGTCAGCAGGGGCCCCATGTTTACCTTCCATGCTTTTCTGCACGTGGTGTGCACAAGACAAGCAAGGAAAGCAAACACAGGCCCGCCCCTGCCTCCCTGCCCTGAGGCCAGTTCTGTCGGGTTCCCAGCCGGAACTTAGGGGCCACGGCCTGCTCTTCTGTCTGCAGCTTTTCCTGGATGACTCCAAAATGAAGAACTTCACCACCTGCTTCAAAGGTACTGCTGCGCCCTCCTTCTCCACTTTCCTTCTGGAAGGCCCTGGCGGGCGGCCTGTAACAAAAGTGGGAGTCCTGCTTCCAAGAGCCCTACTGTCTCGATTGAAGCCAGGGCGAGCCTCCTGCCTAGGGAAGCAGGGCCTCGGGAGCCCGGCATGGTGAACAGCCAAGCTCTTTGCCCTCCTAGACCCGCAGTTCCTGGTCACCTTCTTCTCTCGCCTGAAACCCAACCGCAGCGGGCGCTACGAGACCTCCTTCCCCTTCCTGTCACTCTGCGGCAAGGAGCGCAACTTCCTGCGCTGCGAAGACCGGCCCGTGGTCTTCACGCACCTTCTGGCCGCGGGCCCGTGGCCCCCGCTCCTCTCTTACTGCGGCGGCGGCGAGGCCCTGGCCGTACCCTTTGAGCCGGCGCGCCTGCTGCCCCTTGCCGCCAATGGGCGCCTCTACCACCCGGCACCAGAGCGCGCGGGCGGCGTGGGCCTGGTGCGATCCGCCCTGGCCTTTGAGTTCAGCGCCTGCTTCGAGTACGCGCCCGGCGCTCCCGCGCTGCCCTCGCACGTGTGCTGGCAAGGCCGCCGCCTCGCCCTTACCATGGATCTGACCCCGCTTCTGCTAGCCGCCCCGCCACTCTGAGCGGCGGGTGGACGGGCACCGCCCCCGGCGCCTCGGTGCTTCCGGCCCGAGTCGCTGCGCACGCCCCACCCGGAGAGCCGCGCACCGGCCGAGTGCGCGTGCGCAGAGGAGGGCGCCGCGGCCCCGCCCTCCCGGCGCTGTCCGAGGTGCTGCACCGGCCTGAGCCCCTCCTGCGGGGAGGGACAGGTAGCGGGACCCTCTCTCTCCACACCCGGGTCCTGAGGCGTCCTCAGATTCGGCCCGCGTTCGCGGCGCCAGGCCTGGGTGGACAGGGGGAGGCGCGGGGCCCCAGTGCGCGTGCGCAAGTGGCGCCCCTCGTCCCGTCCCCGCCCGCCGCGGCTCGGAGGGCAGGGGCGCCGCAGGCTCAGCGGGGAGCCGCGCCGCGGGAGCGTCAGGTGACGGGGTGCCCGGCCCAAGGTCAGCGGACGATGGGTGGGAGCGGGGGCCGACCGGGTGGGGAACAGGCCCTGCCCGGGAGGGGGCGCTCTGGAGGGCGGTATGCAGGGGACGTCGCGGGGGATGGAGGCACCCGAGGGGGTCACAGGGTTTCTTTCCTCTCCCCTCAAACCCCGCACAGATGCGCGCCCTAGGCAGTGACAGCAGTCGCCGAATCCTGTCTGTGACGCCCCACCCCCTGCCCAGCCGGATTAGAGGGTTATCCGAAGGGTGAAAGAATTTCTGGGCTTACTTCCCCTCGCATCCCAGGCCAAGCTGGGCCCTTCTACACAGATCAGCATCTAGGGGCATTCGTGTGAACAGCAGTGCCTTGAGGCCTGAGAAGGCCAAGAACCTCTCTACTTGAGAGGCGTTGCTGCTTGGAGGATGGGTGGGGGAGCCCTGGGCCAGCCCTTTTGCTCAGGAAAATGGATCCCAGGAACCCAGAGAATGCCCCCAGCTTCTTGGAGTTCATGCATCCTGAGACATCAGGGAACTGCCTCTGCCTGGGTCAGATCTATTCCATTAAACTTTTGCTGTGCCTGCTTCATCTCTAGTGCTTTAAATAATCATGTGAGTTACAACGTAGAACAATATTTAAACACCAAAGCCAATTAGTACCTTTCCATCTGACTCACTGTTGCTAGCAGGGAGACCTAGTGAACAGGTAGGTGTTGAGTGGGGACCATTTGAGGTGGAGCTGGAGACAGCACATCCTCAGTTCTGTCATCCCTGGCGCCAGACTGGCTGACTTTTCAGCCCTGGTCTCCACCTTTAAAACTGGTCTCGTGCCTGTTAACTAGACCCAAGCTTTCCCATTTCTCCAGGATCACGGCTGCAAGTATATAAACCCCTAATACATTACATGTTCCTTTGCAGTCAAGGCTGCTGTTCCCAGAGCCCACTTGGAAACTACACTTGAAACCCAGTTGTAGCCCAAGGCCCCTCTTTCACACCCTAGCCATTCCAGGGCTCCACCTACTCCCAAAGACAGGCCCCTTTCTGGGAGCCAGCATGGAAAACACAGGCCCACGGCTTCTGAACTGATTTTCCTATTGTCTCATCCCCCAAGTCTCTGACAAGTTTTCAGTTCTCTCTGAGTAGAAGCCCTAATTCTAGTAAAGCTGTTCCACCCATACCTGCCCCTTTTAGGAGGGCCGGGGTAAGAGCTGGACAAAGCCATGCCTTCATTTTCCTGTGCCTGGGAGACCAGTTCTGCCCATGTCCCCCATAAACAGGTGTCACAACAGCAAGTCCAGGGTGGGGACAGAGCATGATTTCTAGGGGTGGAAAGACTAGAGTTAATGCTGGGTCAAGGTCAGGTGAGGTCCGGGACACTGGCAGCATGGGACCTTAGGCCTTGTGGGCACAGAAGGGACCTCTGCTCTGGGCCTTACAAGGGCTCATGCCAGCCTCCACGGGGGCAGGGGTCCATGTGGACAAGGGAACATGTCTTCCCAGAGGCTACTCTTCCCCTTCTAACCCATGCTTGGGTAACCGGGCCCTGGGTCTCACCACCCACATGTTCCCAAGCCTATACCTTGCACCCTTTCTCAAGGAGTGGCTGGTTGCTAGGGAGTAGAGGGCAATGGAATCCAGACATCCATGTTCAATAGCAGGAAGCCCCTCACAGTGCCAGGGGGAGATGCAATGGAAGAAGGGAGTGAAGTGGGGTTGGCTCTTCCCGTGTGGCCTGGGTAGCAAGACTCCGAGAACATCAGAAATTCTAAGTTGGAACCGGATGCCCCAGATCTTTCTCTTGTAAAGGAAGAAAGCCAGCGTTTTATTTGTCAATTTCTTGAACTGATTTGTAACTTTTCAAAAATTAGGCGCAGGATGCTGGCCTCGTTCTATGCTCTTTGCTGGCTCTGAAATGTTAGGGGCAGCCCGCCACCCTGTGTTTCAGGAGGCACATCCCACCCGGGGCCAGACTGCGAGGAGGCCGCAGCTCCGCGGTCTGCGGCCAGTCCCGCGAGAGATGGCCCCGGCGGCGTCCCCTCTGCTGCTGCTGCTGCTGGCGCTGCTGGCCCTGCCCGGTCTCCCGCCCCGCGCCGCCGGCTGCCCCGCTGCCTGCCGCTGCTACAGCGCCACGGTGGAGTGCGGTGCGCTGCGGCTGCGCGTCGTCCCGCCCGGAATCCCGCCTGGGACGCAGGTGGGCACGACGTGGGGCCGCCGGCCAGGGGATGGGGTGCCCGCGACACGGAGGGAAGTGTGTGTGAGCGTCCTGGTGGGTGCTGCTGCCCCCTAGTTAAGAGTCTCCCTCAGTGGGGTAAATGCACTCCCTCCGGTCCGCAGACGCTTTTCCTGCAAGACAACACCATCGCACACCTAGAGCCCGGAGTCCTCTCGCCCCTCGCCACTCTGCGCCGTCTCTACCTGCACAACAACAGCCTACGTGCCCTGGAGTCAGGCACCTTCCACGCGCAGTCGCGTCTACTGGAGTTGGCGCTCACCGGCAACAGGCTGCAGGGCCTGCGTGTCGGCGCTTTTGCAGGCCTGGCCCAGCTGCGTGCCCTCTACTTGGCTGGCAACCAGCTGGTGCAGCTGCTGGATTTCACCTTCCTGCACCTGCCGGTGAGGGTGAGGGAGCAGGGAGGCGGGGTTGGTAAGAAGGGAAGGGGCCTTCTTGTACCTCCAGCTGCCCTGCCTGGCTGAAGTGAAAGGGTCAACCCAGTCTAGCCTGGTAAGATGGGGACCTGTCTCCCAGGGCCCCTTTCTCTAATGACCTACCCCTGCTTCAGCGACTGCAGGAGCTGCACCTTCAGGAGAACAGCATTGAGCTGCTGGAGGACCAAGCCCTGGCAGGGCTTTCCTCACTAGCACTGCTGGACCTCAGCAGGAACCAGCTGGGTACCATCAGCCATGAGGCCCTGCAGCCTCTGGCCAGCCTGCAGGTTCTGCACCTCACAGGTACCTCTTTCTGAGGACAAGGGGACTAACGCAAAGGTATCTTCCTTTGCCACAGTGGTGTCAGTACCAAGCAGGCCCAGGCATAGAGGGGACTTTAATGACAGTGACTCTGAGTTGCAAGTCGATCCGGCAGTGGTCTGGAGGGCCATGCCACCACCTGCAGCCATGGTAGAAGGCTGTTAAGGGTCAGGCTGGTAGGGGCACATCTCAGGGACCCTGTCTAAGAAACACAGAAAAGGTAGAAGTCCCTGAACAGAACGGACAGGTGAGGGGCTTGCACATTTTGGACCCATCAGACGGCAGGTCGGCATACACTGGAAAGATGAGACCAGGTCAGGGTCGGAAGTGGGGTATAGGGGTCATTTCCAAGTGACAGCATCTGAAAACAAGATTTTGCAAGGTTTTAGTTCTAGTGGTATGTCTATGTGACACCCAGGCTCCCCTAAGATAGTGGGACTTGTAAGGAGAGACTTCAGAGGAACAGGGGCTTTAAGAGATCAGTGAAGTCAGCTGGAACGTGCCTTCACAGAACTAAAAGGGAAATATTAGAGCTTGCTCAAATTCCAAGGAGCTTTCGGTCAGAGAATGGGTGGCAAGGTTCCCCAGTTCTGTGGGAAGTGCTCTGGCCAACAGAGTCTCAACTGTCCAGCTGTTCTGGGGCCTCTCCTGAGCCACCTATCCACCACTGCTCTGTCCACAGAGAACCCGTGGCGTTGCGACTGTGCCCTGCACTGGTTGGGAGCCTGGATCAAGGAGAGGGGCAAGCGGCTGCTCAGCTCTAGGGACAAGAAGATCACGTGTGCAGAGCCCCCGCGCTTGGCACTTCAGAGTCTCCTGGATGTATCTGGCAGTAGCCTCATCTGCATCCCGCCCTCCGTGCATGTGGAGCCGCTGGAGATGACAGCCAACCTGGGTGAGGACCTGCGGGTTGCCTGCCAGGCTTCCGGGTATCCACAGCCCCTGGTGACTTGGAGAAAGATGGCCCAGCCCCGTGAGAGGCAGCCGCTGGGCCAGGCCCAGCCAGAAGGCGGGTCACCAGGCCTGGGTGGGCATGCGGCCTCCGACACGGGCAGCGGCATGCTCTTCCTCACGAACATCACCCTCGCCCACGCTGGCAAGTACGAGTGCGAGGCCTCCAACGCCGGCGGCGCCGCCCGCGTGCCCTTCCAGCTTCTGGTCAACCTGTCCCAACAGCAGCAGCTGCAGTTGGCGCCTCCGCCGGCCCCGGCCGCCGGCACTGTCAGCCACGAGATCCTGCACGAAGCGGGCAGCATGGCCTTCCGCGCCCTGGGCCTGGCCACGCAGACGGCCGTGGCGGCGGCCATCGCTCTGCTGGCGCTCACGGCGCTGCTGCTGGCGGCCCTGATCTGCCGCCGGCGGCGCAGGCGGAAAAAGTCACCTGGGCCGCCGGGAGAGGGCGCGCTGTTCGTCAACGACTACTCAGACGGGCCCTGCACCTTCGCGCAGCTCGAGGAGCTTCGCGACGAGAGGGGCCACGAGATGTTTGTCATCGATCGCTCCAAGCCACTCTTCGCCGAGGGCCCGGTGGTGGCCGAGGGCGGGGCGCCCGGGCCTGCGCAGGAGCTCCCGCTGCAGCCTCCCGCCGACTAGAAGATCCGCGGCTGAAGGGCGGGGGCAAGGCGCGCGGCGCGAGCTGATGACGTACGTCCCGTGGACTCGTCTCGCGCATGCGCAATCAGTAAAGAGTGGAAGCTGCGCAGTGTGCGGCGAGACGTGTGTGGGGCCCAGGGTTGGTAAGCAGGCTCCTGCGGAACCTCCGCCCTGCAAAGAGAAGTCCTCGGGTGCGAACGGAGGGTTACCAGAGAGGCTCCCAACACCCCCACTGAGGCCCTCTAGAAACGACCCCTTCCAGAATCACCCAACCTCTGGCTCTGCAGGGCCTGACCCTGGCCCCACCGCGCTGGAGGATGCTAGGCCTCCCCAGGGTGAAGGAACCACGGACTGCAGAGGTGCCCACATGGGCTGCCATGCTGGTGGAGGCACCTAGGGAAGCAGAAGGGGCAACAGACTGGAAGATTGCTGCTGCCCGGTGGTCATGCTGGGAGAGACAGCAGAGACAGGGATAAGTTATTCTGACCAATTATGACAGAAAAAACAGCCACAAATTTAAGTTCCAAACACACTGCACATTGTACCTTAATGACACCCTCTGACCCCAAAGCCCAGCCAACGACAGCTGGTCCCCCGGTGCCAGAGAAGGGAGAACTGTGAGGCCCTTGGGTGCATGGGGACCCAGCTTCAACCCCACAGCAGTCTGCTCTTGGGAAGAGCCCAGAGAGGACAACCTCTCAGCTCACAGCTGGAGCCCCAGTAACATTCCAAACAGGACCAAGTGCAGCTAAACCAAGCAGGCCTGTAATCCAGCCCCCAGGTCCACAAACACTCAGCCAGTCACGGGAGCAGGTGCAAGGCAATCTGCACACAGAGCTGCAAAAAGCATGGAAAGGCTCAAATTGCACCCAGGAGCAAGGGAATCAGAGACCAGTGCCTTTGTGTCAGGCCTCTAGGCCTCCACCAGGGTCCCAGTAACAGATGTCTATCCAAGGCAGGGAGGGGGCCTCCTGGACCCCAGCCAGGGCACCTGTCTCTCAGCCAGAGCCTGGATGTCACAGGCTGAAAAAGTCTGCTGCCAGGCGCCCATAGATGTCTGTGGTCCAGAGCACATGCGCACGGCCTGACGCCAACAGCAGCTGGTGCAACTCAGCCTCCACACGGGCAAACTTCTCCTCGTTGATGGAGGCCTCCAGCAGGACAGAAGCAGGCGGTGGCCAGGGCAGGCCCTCATAGCAATCCACAGGGAAGGGGTGCACCACTGTGCGCAGCTCAGCCTGCACCACCGAGTCCCGCAAGAGTTCCTTGAGGCCTGCCATGGATAGTGGGTTGCCATAGAGACCGAGGTAGCGGAGGCTGGCACACTGGGTCAGCACAGGGAGTGTGGCTATCAGTTGGGTATCAGCAAGCTGGCACTCAGTCAGTTCAAGGTGCAGTAGCGTGGCTGCTGCCACCTGCAGCAGACCCTTAAAGGGCTCCAGCTGGCTGCCAGACAGGTCGTTGCCACTCAGGTCCAACTTCTTGAGGTGAACAGCATGGGGGCTCCGTGCCAGGAAGTGCAGGTCTTCAGGCAGCAGGGCACAGAAAGCCAACTCCAGACTCTCCAGGGGGCTCTGCAGAGTGCTGTAGAGGACACAAGGAGTCACAAACAGGCAGGGTCAAGGGAAGGACAGGGCAGTCGTGGGGGCCGCTCACCTGAGCAGCTGGTCCAGCCGCCCTGAGAGGAGAGATGAGCCCATACTGAGCTCCCGCAAACAGGTGAAGCGGCCCATCTGGGCCAAGAAGTAACGGAAGTTGTCCTCGCCATCCACAGAGGGCTGCCTCGAGTCCCCATGCACATAGTGCAACCGCAGGCTGGCCAGGTGCTGGAAGCGGGCCACGTGCGGGATAATGACGGACAGGCCGCGCAGACCTAAGTTGTTGAAGCGCAGGTCCACACGGCGCAGGCAGCCCGCGTCCAGAAGCTGCAGCAGGGCCACTGTGTTGCGCATGGGCAGGTCCTCAGCCCGCAGGTCCCGGCAGCAGAGCCGCAGCGGACTGCCCACACTGCTGCGGAGAGCTTCCCGCAGGAACGCATAGGATGCCCGGTTTACCCGCAGATCCACACGCACCTCCACAGGCACAGGAGCCACCTGGGACTCCACAGTCCTGCCCTGCTGCTGTGCAATGCAAGTGCGGGCCACAGCTGCTGTGCAGTCCCACATGCTCATGGTGCCAGGGTCCTGCTCCACACCATCGTCCAGGAGGCCTGTCATGTCCAGTACCCGCAGTGCATGCTTCCTGGGAGCACAGGTGGGCTGAGGCAGGAAGCAAGGGAGCACAGCCCACACACCCACTCCCAGCCACCCTGGGACAGCAGCAATGTGCCCATTCCTGCACTGAGCTGTTACACTAGCTTGAAACCTCTTGGGGGACCCTCTTTGCACCCCCTTAAGCCTGAGGACCCCTCGGGTGAGCCCATACCTGCAGAGGGACTGCGAATTGGCCTCAGTCTCTGGGGTATGGAGCCGGGTTGTCAGTCCCAGGATCACAGCCTGCATGCTCTCTGTGCTGGGCCGCTCCTGCAGCAGGGCCCGGCTGCAGTGAGCACACTCCTGCAGCAGCTGCTGGAAGCTGAGCAGCGGGAAGGGCCATGTGTGTACCAGCTCACGCAGCACGACAGTCTTCTTGTCCATGAAGGCCACCTTGAACAGCAGGGGAAACAGCTCTCGGGGCAACAGGGGCAGGGCCTGGCAGGCAGCTGGTTGGCACTGGAGCACCTGCCGTGTGCTCAGGAACATAAGCGTGTGCATGGCGCTGGGCCGGCTGGGAGGCCACCTGCAAGGGAAGGCCCCTTCAGTGAGGACAGCAGACCCCAGGCCACTGCCTAGCCAAAGCCCATTCCATGTACTGGCAGTGGGGACGCCTAGCATGGTGCTTGGCACAGAGCTGGTACCAAGTGGAGGACAATGGCACTTGAAGAGCAAGTGCTAGGTGCCTAACAATCGACTGGGCAGCCAGGAAAGGGAAACAAGGCCAATCTTCAGTCCCTGCCCTCTGGAAATATAGGGGCTTCTTTAGAGGAAAAGACCACCAAGCAGTACATAAACGGCACAGCGCCAGAGGTGACAGGCTTGACTGGGTGTGCTTTTGATGGCTGTTGCTCTGCAAGAGCCCCCGTCACTTATACCTCAGGCCTCCCAAATCATAAAACCTCTTAGCAAACATACTCCTGTCCTCAAAAGCAGAGCAAAGTAGAGGCCCCTCCCCAACACACAAACACTAGAGGTGGTGGTTATTCCCAGGGGGCCAGACAGAGGCAGGTGATGAACATCACATCTCTCTCCTCCACCTTCCTGAGGGGCTCTGGCAGGCTGCCTTGGATTCCGCATGGCAGAGAGATTAGAAGCAGAAATGTAACTTAATAAACACAAAGTCAGGTAGAAGGGACTGGAACCCAGGGAACATTGACTCAGCATGAGTAACCAAAGATCTCAACATGATTCCCAATCCTACTATCATCCAGAAATACTGTCAAGCATGGAGACCCTGGAGATTTACACAAAGGGAGAGAGCAAACCTCACCCACCGAGGTTCTTGCCACCTGTCTATAAACATCTCCGTGTTCCCTGGAGAACCATATTGAGAACAGGTCTCAGACCCACGGGATTCCAAAGGCCCTGGGCCAGGGATTGTTAGACAGAGGCAGTTGCTGAAGGGCCACCTAAGCCGAAATGGGGACACAGAAGATGCCTGAGGCCACGGGGTACCTCGGTGTCAGCTCTGCTGCTGAGTTCAGCAGCAACGACAGTTAGCAGACTGTGTGCCAGACACATCCTCCAAACTGCTTTCCATCATCCCCCTGAAACATTAGAAAACTAAGACCAAGGCCTTGCCCGACCAGGGTCACAACTTGGGTGATGAGCTCGGGGAAGGGCGGCCAGCGTGGCCCCAGAGCACCAGCTTTTGCGGGCTTATACATAAGTCCTCGAGGCACGGGTTCCTGAGAAGCCCTGGACGCCAACCCTCGGCCTCAATCTGCCTGGGGACAAATCTCTCGAGGAAGATCCATACCTCGCTGTGACAGGACAGACCACCGAGCACCTGTCACGAGAGGAAACGGAAGCAGCCACTGTGGTCGCCGTGGAAGGAGCCTCTGCGGTGGCCGCCGCCCCCTTGCCGCCAGCCCGCCGCGGCTCCCAGCGCTTCCCTGAGGACGCCCCCGCCCGGCTGCTCCCGGCCACGAGCCGCGCGAAGCGCTCAACCCGACGCCCTCCGTCGCTCGGGTGGGCCTGCCCCTCGAAGCCGCCGTGTTGCCCCAAGGGGCCGGAGGTCGCTCAGCCCAGCACGGGCTCCCAGTCCTTTCCCACCTGCAGCCGCACTGCCCGTGGTCCCGCCCCCGCCTCCCGGGCGGCGCCGCCCCGAGCGCACGCACCCGCTACTCGCCGCGAGGCAGGGCCGGGACGCTCACCGCGCCACTGGATTCCCCGGCGACCGCCCGCGATCACCGGCCCAACTGCCGCCACCGCCGCCGCCGCCTCGCCGTCCGCTGCGTGCCGCCCAGCGCCGCCGCGCACCGCAATGACGCTAGTGTCCCCCATTGGCCGCCCCGCTAGGGCCCCGCGGATTGGCTGTCCCGGCAGAGCGGCCGCCGCGCAGCCCCGCTGAGCACCCCCATTGGCTGGCAGCCGGCGTCGCCCTCGAGGCGGGAGATTCGCGGGGCGCGGGTCTCTGCGGGCGCGCGCCATGGAGCGGCTGCGGGACGTGCGAGCTCGGCTGCAGGCGTGGGAGCGCGCTTTCCAGCGGAGGCGCGGGCGTCGGCCGGGCCAGGTGCGGGCTGTCCGGGAGCGGGGAGCTGAGGGTGCGGCCCCTGGCTGACGCTCTCCTTTCTCAGGAGGACGTGGGGGCCGCGCCCGAGGAGACCCGCGGTAAGCGCGAGGGCGCGCGACGGAGGGAGCGGCGGAGGGCGCCGCGGGCCCATCCGACCCTGACCCCTTTTCCGGCCCCCAGCGCTCTACCGGGAATACCGCGCCCTGAAAGAGGCCTTGGGCAAGGCCGGCGACGTCGGGCTCCGCGGCCCCGAAAAGCCGCCTTCCGCGGCGGCGGCGGAGGTATCCGAGCCCCGACACCCAGCCTCCCCGAGGAGTCGTGGCGTGGTCAAGCCTCCGTGAGGCCCAGAACTTGTGGAGACCACGGGGCAGGGTGGAAGCGGGTCCGGAGACCCCGCCGTCCGGCACACCGGCCTTTTCCTGGCCTGGGACCCCACTGCCTCCTGCAGGTGCCGGAGTCCAGCTGCTGGGGGTCTCACCTGAATCGGGCTGCGACTCGGAGTCCCCGTCCTCAGCCAGGGCCGAGTCCCCAGGGATCCGTCCAGGACTATGGCCTGAGGCTTAAGGCCAATCTCAAGGGCTCCTTGCAGGTAAGCGTGAGGCTGGGCAGGCCGCATGTCCACAGTGGGTTCAGAGCTGCCGCCACCCCAGGGACAGGATCACCCGACACCCCTTCCTGTTACCCTCCCCACCCCTGCGCACACACTCCCAGTTCCAGCATCGACCAGGACACGGCCCTTGAGAAGAGATCAGACCCAGCCTGTGTTCCCAGCTCCCTCTGTTCCCGCCTGGTCTCACCTTGCCCCGCCATCGAGGTGGAGACCCGCGGTGTCAGAGTCCGCTGCAACCCAGAGGCCCGAGTTTCTGCTTGCTGGTCTGCCCCCCACCCCCAGGCTGGACCACCCATGGGGCGCATACCCCAACCTCCGCGAAGACTCTTGTCCAAGATGGCCTCCCCAGGACCACCAGGTGCAGAGGCTGTCCCCAGCTCTCCAGAAGAAGCCAGTGAGGTGGCCCCCCAGCCTCCCAGGCCCCAGCTGAGGCCAGGTCGGCTCCAGCAACTGCGGGAGTCCCTGAGCCTGCAGCTGGCCTCTCTAGACCCTGGCTGGCTGCAGCGGTGTCATGACAGGGCCTCTGATTTTCTGGGGGCTTCTAAGGACTGCCAGCTTGGCCTGGGTGCAGAGGAGTTGCAGCCTCTGACTTCAGGTGTCCCAACCATCCCTGGGCCCAGCATGGGCCCTCATGCACCTTTATGGGGCCTAAAGGTTCCAGCCCTACAGGCAGCTGGAGTCAGTGTAGGGAGTCCCCAGCATGGCAACAGTCAAGACAAGAAGCAGACACAGCGTGAGGAGGTAGAAGGGAGCCCTGCACAGGCCCAGCAGGATGGCAACCAAGTGGGACACCCATCTGAGAGAGCAGGGGCCATGGCACATGCAGCAGGCTGTCCAGGGGACCCCAGGCAAGCACAGCCTCCCAGCAGCCCCACAGCCCCGAGGTACCACAGCTTCAGCCTCCCAGCGGGGTCGCCTTGAGTTGAACCCGGGGGGAGGGCTTTGGACATGGCCCAACTGTGCATCCCTTCCAGGCCAGCCATCGGGAGAGGGGGTAATTACGTGCGGCTCAGCATGAAGCACAAACACTACGTGCGGGGCCAGGCCCTGCGTGGCAGGCTCCTCCGCAAGCAGGTAAGATGGGGGCAGGCACTCCCCTCATCCCTTCTGCCTCCTGTCCTGTGACCCTTTGTGGCCCCTCAGGTGTGGAAGCAGAAGTGGCAGAAGAAAGCGAAGTATTTTGGGGGTGGTCAGCCCAGAGCCACAGTTAAGGATTCTTGCTTCTGTTGTGGGCAGCACAGCCACTGGGCATCCCAGTGCCCCCACCCCGGTGAGGCCTCTGCCTTGGATGGGGGATTGGGCCAGCACTGCTTGGGGAGGGCATTGCAATCTTTCAGGAAGGGCATTTGTGGCTCAAACAAAAGGCCTTACTAACCTTACTTCTGGCCTAGAATCTGTCCTTGCTGCCCAAAAGGTGGGTGGTAAGAATGAGGATACCGTGCAGACCCTGCCCACGTTGGAGGAAGTAGCCCAGAGTGGGGGCACTGCCTACTGCCAACTCCTTGGTGAGTGATGGGGTTGAGAGGAAGTTACAGCCAGTGGCCTTGCTGGAATGAGACCAGCCCTGCCTGGGGTTCACTGCCTCTCTCCTGTCTGCCCCCAGTGGCTGAGGAAGGCACAGAGCCTGCTGGGCCTGAGCAGATGGTGCCTATGGAGCAGCGTGTATCCCAGGCGCCCTGCCCACCCCACAGCGTGCTGCCACTCTACCCTCTGGGACCCTCAGGGCAGGTGGTAGGTGAGCAGACGCCTACCAGCCCAGAGTCTTTACTGAGGATCAGTTTGGGGCCATGTTGACCAAAACCTGTGTCCACAGAGACGCCAGCTGAGGTTTTCCAGGCCCTGGAGCAGCTGGGGCACCAAGCCTTCCGGCCGAGGCAGGAGCATGTGGTCATGCAGATCCTGTCTGGTAAGCTTGGGTGGGGGGGCAAAAAGGGGGCCCGGCCCCACAGAGGCACTGCTGAGCTTCTTTCCCACCCAGGTGTGTCCACACTGCTGGTGCTGCCCACTGGCGCTGGCAAGTCGCTGTGTTACCAGCTCCCGGCACTGCTCTACGCCCGGCGAAGCCCCTGCCTTACACTTGTGGTTTCTCCTCTCCTGTCACTCATGGACAACCAGGTGGGTGGCCAGGAAGAACTGCCCCAGGCTTCTCTAATCTCTTTGGGATGCTAATTATTAGCCAGGCCCACCCTGGAGCTGCTGAGCTCTGCGCTTCTCAGCTCACCAGCTCTGCAGCCCCAAGCCAAAGGCAGCAGGGACAAGGCTGGCCAAACCCAGGCCCACCCCTGAGCGGAGCGGTGCCAGAAGCAAGGGCCATCGCCCCTGAAGCCTGTGTGCCGGTGCCCCTGAACTGAGATCCACAGGTGGCTCTGAGTCCTTAGCTGTAGAACCCAGGATCTGGGTATTTTTCTCCCTGGAGGGCTTGGGGTGGAGACAGTGGTAGCTGGTGGGCTGAGCAACTCTGAGAAGCATTTGAGGAAGAACCAGGGCCGCGTCGCCTGCAGCGCGCTGTGCTCCCTCACCTGCAGGTGTCTGGCCTGCCCCCGTGCCTGAAGGCGGCCTGCATCCACTCAGGCATGGCCAGACAGCAGCGAGACTCTGCCCTGCGAAAGGTGAAGGGGCTGGGCGGCGGGCTGGGCTGGGGTGGCAGGCAGGCCCTTGGGTGGTGCCCCTGACTCGGCCCTCCTCAGGCTCGGGCGGCCCAGGTGCAGGTGCTGATGCTGGCCCCCGAGGCGCTGCTTGGGGCTGGGGCCTCCGCCTGTCTGTCTCAGCTGCCCCCAGTCGCCTTCGCCTGCATTGATGAGGCCCACTGCCTCTCTCAGTGGTCTCACAACTTCCGGCCTTGCTACCTCCGCATCTGCAAGGTGAGCCTTGTTCAGGGCGTAGCTGAGCAGGCAAGGAAGGGGGGAGGCTGTACTCACCACTGCCTCCCACATAGGTGCTGCGGGAACACGTGGGCGTGCGCTGCTTCCTGGGCCTCACAGCCACTGCCACACGCAGCACCTCCCGAGACGTGGCTCAGCACCTGGGTGTGGCTGAGGAATCTGTCCTCAGGGATTCAGTCATCATCCCCAGCAACCTGCACCTCTCAGTGTCCATGGACAGGGACCCAGACCAGGCAGGTGTGCACACCACGCCCAGAAGAAGCTCTGCCTTTCGACTTCCTGCACTGACCACTGTCCCCCACCAGGCTTTGGTGACACTGCTGCAGAGCAACCGTTTTCATGCCCTGAACTCTGTCATCATCTACTGCAATAGACGAGAGGACACGGAGCGCATCGCTGCGCTGCTTTGCACCTGCCTGCCTATGGCCCAGGACTCAGGCCCCGGAGGTGAGGTGGGGTGGGCCTGCGTGCACCCTCATTCCCACCTGCCATGCCCCCCACCATCTTCATCTTCCTGCAGGCCAAGTCCCCAAGGCTGTGGCTGAAGCCTACCACGCCGGCTTATGCAGCCGGGAGCGGCGGCGGGTGTGGAAGGCCTTCACGGAGGGTCGGGTGCGTGCTGTGGTGGCCACAGCAGCCCTCGGCATGGGGCTGGACCTGCCAGATGTGCGGGCAGTGCTGCATCTGGGGCTGCCTCCCAGCTTCGAGAGCTACGTGCAGGCCGTGGGCCGGGCCGGGCGGGACCAGCAGCCTGCGCACTGCCACCTCTTCCTGCAGCCTCAGGTTGGTGCCCGCCTGCCAGAGCCCCAGGCCCACCCAAGCCAGGGCGCACACTCACAGCTGCTCGCTGCAGGGTGAGGACCTGCGGGAGCTGCGCAGACACGTGCACACCAACGCCACTGACTTCTGGGCTGTGAAGACGCTGGTGCAGCACTTGTTCCCGCCCTGTACCTGCACCCAGCGTCCCCCAGAGCCCGAGGGGGACAAGAGCCAAGGAAAGCCTTCTGCTGAGGTCATGTCCCCAGGGGAGGCCCAGGCCCACAACGAGCACATGGTGCGGTGCCCTGGCCACAAGCGGGCACTCCCAGTGCAGCTGCTGGTGCAGGCCCTGGACATGCCTGAGGAGGGTAAGGAGCTGGGGACGGGCATGGGGGCACCCCACACTCCTATGTCTGCTAAGTCCTGCTCTGTCCCCCAGCCATTGAAACCCTGCTGTGCTACCTTGAGCTGCACCCCAAGCGTTGGCTGGCGCTGCTGGCACCCACCCACTCCCACTGCCACTTGCACTGCCCCGGGGGCCCTGGCCAGCTCCATGCCCTGGCCGGCAGGTAAGCACACCCCACCCCAGGCTGGAGGCAGAGAAAGAGGACTGGGGCTGCCGATCATGTGTCTCTTCCCCTGGCATAGGTGCCCCCCCCTGGCTGTAAGCCTGGCCCGGCAGCCACCTGAGGACACAGCAGGAGGAAGCTGCTCTGTGGAGTTTGATGTGGTTGAGCTGGCGGACTCCATGGGCTGGGAGCTGGCCCGCGTGCGACGGGCCCTCCACCAACTGCAGTGGGGCCCAGAGCCCAGGACAGGTGCGCCTACACCAGCCCTGCCTGCCACCTACCCACCCACCGCCTGCTTGTGTCTGATGAGTTCTCTGGCAGGTATGCCCCAGGGTTCGGGGGTGCTGGTGGAGTTCAGAGAGCTGGCCTTCCACCTGCACAGCCCTGGGGACCTGACAGCCCAGGAAAAGGACGAGATCTGCCACTTCCTATACAGCCGTGTACAGGCCCGCGAGCGGGAGGCTCTAGCCTGCCTGCGCCGGACTTACCATGCCTTTCGCAGGTATGGGAGAGGATGGGCGGGCCCTGGCCCCCGTCCTCCCCATGCCCCCTCTGACATGCCCGTCCCACCACAGCGTGGCTTTCCCCAGCTGTGGGCCTTGTTTGGAGCAGCCAGACGAACAGCACAGTGCCAGGCTCAAGGCCCTGCTCAGCCACTACTTCAGGGAGGAAGAGGGGCTGGGGGCCATGGAGGATGAGCAGGGCCCAGAGCCGGGACAGGTCGGGGTGAGTGCCAGCTCCTCCTGGGGGATCACAGGTGGGACGTGGGTCTTGGGTGAAGCTAGGTAGCAACATGCTTGCACGCACACCCTGCCTCCTTCCCTGCACCATGGTGGGCCACGTGGAATACAGTGCCATGGAAGCTCATGTTAGCCTGACGCGCCCCCCCCCCCCCCCCCCAGCTCCAGGCCTGGGAGGACCAGGCCCGCCAAGACGTCCGCCGCCTCCTGTCCACGTGGCCAGAGCAGCAGTTTTCAGGCAGGGCTGTGGCCCGTGTCTTCCATGGCATTGGTAAGGGCCTGGGAGGCTTGGCCCTGATGCAGGTAGGGTGGGGGGCCTGACTGGCTGAGAGTCCTCAGGGCCGTACCTCCTGTTACACTGCAGGAAGCCCTCGCTACCCAGCCCAGGTGTATGGGCGGGACCGGCGCTTCTGGAGGAAGTACCTGCATCTGAGCTTCCCAGCCCTGATGCACTTGGCCACGGAGGAGATCCTGCTGTGGGGCCGCTGACCTGCCCTACATGGGAGGGTGGGTGTGAGCAGGGGCTGCATGGCCACAGTATGGAGGGCCAGGTGTACTTGCTCCTGAAGGCAAAGGGGGCATCAGTTGCCAGAAAGGTGACTCACCACCGACAGTGTAGGGGCAAAGAAGCCCCAAAATACAGAATAAAAGATGCTCAGGTCATTCTTAGGATCCTCTTCTCTGGCGGGGTGGCCCCCGGCAGGCAGTCTGAGAACAGCGCTGTGTGCCACACATCCCAGACAGACACAGCCAGGCCATGGTGGGTGGAGGAGCAATTGGCTTTACTGCCTTGTCCGGCTGTCCAGCTCAGGCCAGGGTGTAGGGGGCCAGGCCCAGGTGCAGAGCAGGCATGGCTGAGAGTGCCAGGAAGAGGAGGAAGCAGAGGTGCAGCCCCGGGCTGTCTGCCAGGGCTGCAGCCAGCGTGCCCAGCAGCAGCTTCCCCAGCAGTTCCAGAGTGGCCTGGAGGCTGTAGTGTGTGGCCCGGGAGGATTGGAGGAATCAGGTCAGGACTTCCTTGGACCCCGTCCCTGCAGCCCCTCAGTGTCCCCACCATGCCCTGTCACCTGCAGGGCACTGGGTGCCAGCTGACTGCAACGCAACATCAAGGTAAAGGTGGCAGTTGTGACCAGGCCCCCCAGGAAGTGCTGGAGACACAGGCTCAGTTAGGCTGCCCCTGGGAGGGCCAAAGTCAGCAGGGCCCAGGACTCTGGGCTCCTCACCCCCTGTGGCCAGCCCCTCACCCCTCAGGACTGTACCAGGGCCCAGTCTGGCCCCTGGGGCATCCAGTTGGAAGAGGAGGGCTAGCTGGCAGGCCAGGTCCCCAAGACAGAACGGAAGCACTGACTTCAGCAGGGACAGTGGCTTTCTGGGTTGAGATCAGGCAGGTCAGGAGGGGTGGGACAGATTGGGGGGTGGGCGGGTGGGGAGGGCTCACCGGTGCCTCGCTAGCAGGAGGGCCCAGGCACGAGCTGGCAATAGAGCAGGCCCAGCACACTGTTCCACAGCGCCAGCTCGAGTGGAGATGCCCTGGTCCAGCAGGAGGAGTGGGAACAGGCTGCTGGCACCCTGCTCACCTGTGGGGAGAGTGTGAGCAGGAGCAGCCTGCCTCCCTTCTCTGAGGCCCTCACATGCTAACACCCAGGCTCCCGTCCTGCCTCTGTCCTGGGCGTTAGTCAAGGTTCAGAGAGACCCACACAGAGGGGTGTGGCTCTGGAGCTGGAGGACCAGAGATCAGGTCCAAGCACAGAGCCCAGAAAGATGGCAGCACCCGCACCCCTCCACCCCCCAGTTCCAGCGCTCCTGTGGCCCCACCTGGAGTTGCCCCAGCCCCATCCCTCCTGTTGCCTGACTCAAGGCCTCACTCACCCAGCTTGTAAATGAACACAAAGCCCACTGTCCACAAGGTCCCAGGAATAGCCATCAGGCCCTGCAGGAGGTGCAGAGTGTAGGGGGGCAGTTGTTGCAAGGCAGGTGAAGCCCAGGGCAGGGCAGCAGCAAGCCAGTAGGTGACAGCCAGAAGCAGAAAGAGCAGGGGCCAGGACAGGGTGGGCACAAGGGCTGGAAGCTCACCCCTAGCTCTTAAGCGACCACCTGCACGGTATTGCCTGCCCCCAGCTCCGTCGGCTCCGGGAGCTGCATGGCCAGGACCACATCCTGCACAGCTGCACCCAGGTCCATCAACAGCAGCAGCCCCATGGTGACAGGCAGCCTGGCCTGGATGGCTTCAGCAGGAGGCAGGGCTGCCAGCAGCCCACACACCAGGGCCCAAGCAGCTGTGCTGAGCGTCAGCTAGGCCCTTAGGGGGCCGACCGTGTCCATCAGTGGGGCCCACAGCAGTTTGCACGGCCATGGTGCGTGCAAAGCCTTGGCCAGTCCCACATGTGTCAGGGAGCGGCCCTGGGCCCACAGCAGCATGGGCAACAGGCCAGACAAGCCCATAGGGCAAGCCCTGCACCAGGTGGAGGCCCACCATCAATAGCAGCTCCCTGCACATGGCCAGAGGGGTGGAGGCCCCAGGGCCAGGCTCCAGGTTCAGCCCAGCCTTGGAGGGGTCAGGAATCAGGTCAGGCCACCGCAGCACAGCTTTGGGCTGGGTGGCACGGGGTCAGGCCTGGGCAGGCTGACAGGCTGGTGTCCACGCTCGCACCCTGGGGGCCTGGGGCGTCAGTCCCTGGTCTGCAGGCCGGTCTGTGCTGCTGGGGAGCAGCGGCCAGAGCCCGAGCAGGCCAGAGCGCCACTGCCCGTGGGTACCCCCAGTGGCCAGCCTGGGTGCAGACAGTCCAGCTGTGCCCTCCCAGGTGCTCAACTCTGGCCTCCAGGCCTGGAGCTGCACCCCAACCTGTCAGAAGTGCTTCCTGGTGTCTTGCCTGGAGCCTGGTTGCTGCAGTGTCAGCCAGATGCCTCCAGATGCCCCCAGGGAAGTGGTATCCTTGTAGGGTTTCACGTCCACTACCACACTTTGGCAGCTGGACCCCTCACCTCGCTGTGCTTGCGGTTTTAAGGCCCTTCCCAAGGCTGTGGCCACAGAGGGCCGTGGAAAGCAAGAGGTTTGTGTGAAAGGCGGCCCTGGCTGAGCTGGAAGGAGGCAGCAGTTGCTGCTTGCAGTGCCCTCTAGTGTCCAGCGGCAAGGCTAGAAGCGCCTGGCCAGGCAGGCCGGTGTCCAGGGTGAGTCCAGCTGGCCTGCAGAGGGAGAGGTCTACCCAAGGGGAAGTTGAGTGGGGTCGCATTCAGGCTCTCCTGCCCAGAGCTTCGCCCAGTGGGGCCCTGAGGCCCAGAGGAGGTAGTGGAGCCCAGTCCACGCCTGTGGGCAGATGTGGAAGCTCAGCCATTTCTGTCTCCAAGCACCTATGTCCCTAAAGCCAGCTCAGCCCCTGGACCAAAGCCCAGGCACTTGAGTCAAGGCACCCCCTCAACTGCTGAGGCCATCCTGTCATTTCTAATTTGGGGGGCCCACATTTCCTCATCTGTAACACACTGCCACGCCCCCCTCAGGATGGTTTGTGCACAGAGACAGGCACAGTGTGCACTGTTCCAACAGCAAGGACACAGCCCCCAGCGTGGGTCCTCCAGCCCATCTGTCCCCAAGGGCCTCTTCCTGGCGTCTCACCTGCCCTCTCCCTGCAGCTGCCCTCAGTGCCCCAGATAGGAAAGGGACCTCCCATCTAACTGCCTCCCAGCCCAGGGACTGGATTTGCACCCAAGGGTGTCACGCATTCACCACACAACTCAACATGGGCCAAGTGAGACCTATGTGCTCTCCTCCATCCCTGCTCCAGGCGCAGCCAGTTGGGAAGCCAGGACTTCCTCCTTGAGCCCTGCTTCAGGCTGTATGTCCTGCTGCCCACCCACCCAGCCAACTCACGGTGTCCATGCTGCCAGGGAAGTGGGTGGTACAGGAAGAGGACCAAAGAAGAGACATACTTTCCTGTCTTCCTTAGGAAAGGCTTCTTTTCCTGGATGGGGCCACCCTGGAGCCCTGTGCCCATGTTTCTTTGTCCAGCCCCATCCCACCCCTAAAAATTCGGGGTTCACCAAGGAGGTGCAGCCCCTTACTCTTCCTAATTGTTACTGAATGTTTGTCAGTCTGGGCCCCAAGACCAGAAACTACAGCAGACACCCAGCCCACTGGTGGGCACTGCATCTGCAGGAAAGTCTCCTTCTCTAGAAGCCACCTTGACCGCTCCCCAGGGCTGGGTCCCCTGTCCTGCACAGATGACCAGCGCAGGTGAACAAAAAGGCAAGGGTCGGGGTTGGGGTACACACACAGTATGTGCACAGCCTCTGAGCACTCAGGCTGTCTCACAGCTTTATTAAGGCCTGCAGAGAGGAAGGGGCCCAGCCCCACAGGCAGCAGTAGCAAGTCCAGAGGGCCCCAGGGACGCCCCAGGGCCCCAGACCCCGTCAGTCCTCCAGCACGGAGCCTCAGGAGTACTCGTGGGTGAACTTGGCGTGAAACTGGCTCAGCTTCTCCAGCAGGGGCCGCAGCTTTTCCATGGGGGGCAGAATGGTCATCCTAAAAGGGAGACGGGTAGTAAGCCAAGGGAGTGGGGGCCGGAAGGGGGTTGCGCATGGGCTGGGTCTCACCGGAAATGGTAGGTGCCTTCCCGCTGCCCGAAGCCGCTTCCTGGCACCACGCAGATGCCGGTCTCCTCCAGAAGGCGTATGCAGAAGAACATGTCAGGAGCCATGCCCAGCTCCTGCGGGCAGGGCAGGGTGGTCAGGGCGGCTCAGGCCCGGGCCGTCGGACCCCCGCCCGCCCCCTTGGGCGCAGACCTGAGCACGCTGCACGGCACGCGGGGGCAGCTGCACGCGCGGGAAGGAGTACATGGCTCCCTGCACCGGGTTGCAGCGGATGCCAGGACTCTCGTTGAAGACCTGTTCCGTGAGCTTGGCCTTGGCCGCCAGGTTGGCCAGCACCGCCTGCTTCTCCTGCGGCCGCGGAGGGAGGGCTGGTCAGGCGGGGCCGAGAGCGCAGCAGCCCCCAGCCCCGGACCCCTCGGCCCCTCCCGCTCACCGCCTGGAACTGCGCATAGGAGGGGTCAGACGGTGCAGGTGGGCTGACCACCGTGTGGAGCAGGACCTGGCCCGGCACCGGCGGGCACAGCCGCACGCTCATCAGTTTCTGCATCTGCTGCTGGACCGCGGCGTCCATGTTCACCACCTCCACGTAGCCGCCACGAAACCCGCACCTGCCAGGCGAGGGCGGGCGTCGAGGTAGGGCCGGGAAGGGGAATCTAGGCCGTGGCTGGGGTCCGCGAGCCCTGCCCGCCCGGCGCGCACGCACTCGCCCATGTAGCCTTTGGAGACCGAGTGGAAGGAGGCAAGCTCCTGCTGTGCCGCGTAGGGCGGCCCCATCTCCGTGAGCACCTTCTTGAACGAGTGGAACTGCGAGCCCTCGGCGTACACGTTGTCCTGATACACCTGGAGGGGCGAACGACGTCACCCACTGCTGCCCCCTCTCCCCACCCCCATGCGCGCCCCTGCCAGCACCTCATCAGCCATCAGGAAGAGCCTCTCTTCGAAGGCGAAGCGAATCACGGCCTCGATGCACTCGCGGGTCTGCACCTGCCCTGGGGCGCAGGGGATGGGGCACGGCCGGGGTCAGCGGAAGGCGCGCATCGCTACCTGCGCGCACCGCGGTGGCGGCGAGCTGACCCCGGCGTGGCAGGGTGGGGGCGCGAGGCGGGGCGGCGGGGGGCGGGGCGCACCGGTGGGGTTGCCGGGGTTGATAACGCAGAGCGCGCGCGGGCGGCAGTGGTCGCGAGCCTGGTGCAGCGCGCGCCGCAGCTCGGCCACATCGAGCGCCCAGGCGCGCTCCTCGTCCAGGTAGTAGTCCACCTGCACGGCGCCGAGCTCGGCCAGCGTGGCGGAGTAGAGCGGGTACTGAGGGATGGGGATGAGCACGCCCGTGCGCGCGCGACCCTCGCCGGCCACCAGCAACCTCAGCACGGTCTGTGGGCGGGATTGGAGGCGGTTGGCGGGGCCAGGACGAGTGCGGCACGACCAGCGGCGCACAGAGAACCGCGGTGTCGTCCGGCCCGGCCCCAGCCTACCACGATGGCGTCGCTCGCCCCGGTGGACAGAAAGATGTTGTCGGGGTCCGCGGGAATGCCCCCGTCGCGGCGCTCGATGTACCGCGCCACATCCTCGCGGATCAGCCGGACGCCGGAACTGACGCTGTAGGACCCTGGGCCGCGGGCGGGGCGGAAGGGAGGGAGGACACGTGAGGTCCCCGCGCCGCCCTCCGGAAGAGACCCGCCCCTTCCAGCGGGCTGGTCCCTTCTCCCCAGGGCCTCGCTCCTCCCCGAGGCCTGGGCCGGTTCTGGCGCCGGCACTTACCCAGGCTGTGGCCCCCGCAGGCCTGCAAGATGCGCTCCGCCCTTCTCTTGGCATCCTCGGGGAAATCGGGGCTGTTGAGAAGGTCTGGGTGGACGCAGAGCGCCAGGACCTGAGGGGAGGAGGGAATGCCGAGGCCAGGGCACGAGGGCTGACCGGGGAGGGGCGCCAGGGCAGTGCCAAGCCTCACCTGGCGCAGGAATGTGATGGGCTTCTGCCCCATGGCCTGAGCATCCCCGATGTTGGCGCGGATGACCTCAGTGAAGGGCTTCTTTACGCCCTGGGAGGAAGGGGCAGGTGGGCCTTATCACTCCCCTGTGACCCTGGGCATGGGGCCGCCTCGGGGGCCCAGGTGAGGCTGGAGAGCACCGTGGGGCCCAGGACCTTACCTGTCGGAGCTCCTGCTCCAGTTCCAGGGCGCGCAGCACAATGGGGCCGCGCACTGCATATTCCACTCTCTGAATACACGGGTTCATAGTATCCAGTGTCAGCACCTTCTCCTGCAGTCCATTCACAGCAGCAGGGCTGTGGCCACCTGCCCTCAAGGCCATGACCCTGCTCGGACCAGGCAGTAGCGAGGCTCAGGAGGTGGCAGGGTACAGAAGAGGGAGGAGGGGCGCCGGGTCCAGGCTTCTGCAGAGCAGCGTGGGGACGGGGGAGTCTGGGTTCGGGGCTGGAGGTGCGAGGGCACTTTCTCTGCTGCAGCCTGCTGGCCCCACTGAAAGGGACAGAAAAGGCTAGAGAGGTGGTTGGGGTTGCCATCCCGCCCCACCCATCTGGGCACAGTTCTGCCCCAGGGAGGCAGAGGGAGTGGGTGAGGAGGCAGGCGGGGCTTGGGGCAAGGCCCAGTGCCGCCCAGTGTCCCCATGACAGGGGAGCAAGAGACCCACGGAGCGGGTAGGGACAGACATAAGGTTTAAGAAGCCCTGAGGACCAGGGCCTGGGGGAGGGGAGGTGGGCTGAGCACCCTGAAGGCAGAGCGGCGGGACAGCTCTGAGGGAGAACAGAGCCTGAGGCCCCTGAAGGTCTACCCCAGAAGCCCTTGGCTGGGGCCTAAACCTCTTGGGACCCCCACCTTTGCTCGGGCCAGCAGCCTGTCTCCCAGGTAACTGACCCAGGCCTGGGGAATCCTGGGGGTGTCGCAGGAGGGGAGCAAGGCACAGGGCCCCTCCTGGGCTGGTGGCCACGTCCTAGCCGGCTGGAGGCTGCAAGAGCCCTGTGCTTGGACCTTGGCCCCCAGTCGGTGGTGCCGAGGCCAGAGTCTCTGGACTGGGGTACGGGGGTTGGGCCCTTGAGGGCCCTCCACGGCACTGGGCTGTTGTCCCGCCCTTTCACCATGCCAGCCTGGAGCTGCCCTTGGGGCCACACCACAGACAGGGTGACTAAGCGCCCCTTCCCTGCTGTTCCTGACTGGTGGAGAGAGTGGAAGGCAAGCGGTGATAAGCCCTCAGGGCCCCACCTACCAGGCCCTGCAAGGAACTGATAGGCCATGCCCAAGGCTGCCCAACAGCAGGCATCTTAGCCTGAGGGTCGAGGAGTCAGCCCTCCACCTGGGCTGCAGGCTGCTGGTCGGCCCGAGGGGACCTGGGCTCCCGCTACCCTTGCTGGAGAGGAAGCAGCCGGAGCCCCAGCAGCTGGCCTGTCTCACCTTGCACCTCTTGACTCTGCTGCCGCCTCGTCCCCCCCGGGGAAAAGGCCTGCCCCTCTGGCTCTGGGGCACAGTTGATATGAGCCTGACCCCAGAACGAGCCAGCCCCCGCCCCCCTGGCAGCAGGGCCTAAGTGGAGTCGTGGTAACAGGTGGACCTTGGGCAGTGCCCCGCCCCACACACTAAATTTAACCAGCAGCTGACCCCAGCCTTCCCTCGGCGCTGCCGACACCCCTCCAACCAGATGCTCGGGTGGGCAGGCCCCGTGCACACTGGGCCAACCGGGTCCCAGGCAGGTAGGCAGTGGCCCAGGCCCATGCCACCCAGCAACTGCCGTGAACAGATGAGCTGGCAGCGCCCTCAGCCCTACCACGTGAGGACCCTGAGGGGCCCCTCCCTGTCACCCTGACCCACCATGCCCAACCAGCTCAGAGCCTCCTAACTGGCCAACTGCTGGCCCCCTTTGCCAACCCAGGCGGAAGCTGGCAGCCAGGCCCCAGGATCAGGGCTGCATGCCAGGAACAGGCGGCCCGCCCCCATCGCCACCCCCACGGAGGTTCTGAGGCTTCGGGCCAGTGTGTCCTCCTGGCTCTGGCCCAACAGCCTTGTGGAAAACACTCCCCCTTTCCCAGCCAGGATCCCTGCCCCCCAAGGAGTGTCCTTGCAAACTCCCTGCTGTCCTCAGGAAAACACAGAGTCACAGAGGGGCAGCCAAGAGGCTGGGGGGGCCACAATCCCACACAGGGGCTGGGCTGCCATGAGCGAGCCCCGGCCTGCACCTCCGGGCTTCAGGCAGGTGCTCGCAAGGACAGACACCCCAGGACCGGCAACATGACAGCTCCCCACCGCGGGGATGGTGGCCCGGCCGACAGACAACAAGGCAGGTGGCAGAACAGCCCTTTATCAACAGTCAGCATGAACTGGTCTCGCAGCCAAGCCGCTCAGGTATGGCTTCTGCCACATGTTCATCCCTGAGCCAGGATGAGAAGCTGACTGCCCACCCACAGCAGTACCAGGACACATGTGGGGTCCCCAGAGCAGGGGCTTGAGGCAGCCTGTGGCAGACCTCGTGGTCCTGTGTGGCTCATGCCTCACGTGAGCCGGCAGCATGGCCTCCTCTCTGGGGGAGTCTCCTCCGGAGGAGCTGCGAGCTTGAGCAGGGGTGGGTCTCCGCCAGCCCTGGGGCTGCTCTCTGGCTGGGGGGTCTCAGTGTCCACAGGCTGGCCGGTCTCAGGTGAGGGACGATGCAGCTTAGCAGCAGCTCGCTGGCGCTTGAGATCCGCCAGGGTGTGGTAGGCCTTAGCCCGGGCCAGGGCTTCGGGGACGGTGCTCTCCAGGGGGCCCAGCTGGTAGGAAACACTGCGATCCGGCCGCTTGGAGTACAGGTGCCACCCCAGGGGGGCCCCCACTCTGCCATTGTGTGGCCGAGCCACCTCAGGGTCCTCCTCCTGTTGGGGGAGTACAGGCCCCAGAGGCCATCAGGAGGGCCCTCTCTGGCCTCGGGCCCTGGGCTGCACGGTAGTCAAGGGACACACGAGGGTGGGGGCAGTGGCTGAGCACTATGGGGCAACAGCCCAGGAAGCGGGTGAAGGGCCGGTGCAGCGGAGACATGCGCCCCCCAGTGCGTGCAGAGCCCCAGCCCACCTCCGCGGGCGGCGGGCCCAGCTCCGTGTCAGTTTGGCCGTCCGCATCCTCCTCCGGGGGCTCGGGGCTGGTGGGTGGCGGCTGCTGCCACACGATGGCCTCCTGGGCATGCTCCCTGCGGTACAGGCTGGTGCGCTGGCTCAAGCTCACCCTTCTCACCACCTTCCTGGGGAAGGGCAGAGAGGGTGGGAGGAAGGGCGCTGCCTGCCCTGAGCTCCTACAGGCACCTGGGCCTGCCAGCCAACGTCAGCAGGGCAGGCGATGCCAGGGGCAGAGCCGGTAGGACAGGCCAAGCCTGAAGGTTGGAGGTGGGGCAGCCAGCAGGGCGGGGCACAGCTAGAGGGGCTGAGGGTGGGGCAGCCAGCAGGGCCCTGGGCAGCCCACTTGGAGCTCACCCGCGGCTCCCCGCACTGGACGTGCGGCGGCGCAGCAGAGAGCGCTGGCGGCCCTGGGCACGCAGGAGTGCGTCATGCTTGTGCTTCAGCTCCAGCAGCTTGGCCCGCACTTCCTCATCCCCGCACACGTCTGAGGAGAAATGGGTGGGGCCACGGACACTTTCCTAACCTATCCCCTCCACCGGGCGCAGGCAGCCCCCAGCTCACCGAGAGGCGTCTCATCCATCAGGGACTTCCCGTCCAGGTCCGCCCCGTGGGCCACGAGCATCTCCACCAGGTGCACCTGTGGGCCAGGGGCCTGGGCTGCTGAAGGCTCGGAAGCCACGGGCCACCTGCACCCCGGCTATCCCCACCCCCACTCACCTGGCCCCAGTAGGCGGCAACGTGCAGGGGCTCCCAGCCATCGCGGTCCTTGGCACTGAGACTGGCCCGGTGTTCCAAAAGCAGGGCAGCCACCTCGCTGAACCCATTGGCGGCAGCGATGTGTAGCTGCGGGCAAACCACCCGGCCCTGAGTCCCAGGCCCAGTGCCTCTCCAGCAGCAGCGGCCTCCCCTGCCTGCACCCCAGGGGCCCCATCCTCACCAGCGTGGCCCCATGGTCCTGGGGTGCATCGAGGTCAGCCCCTGCTCGCAGAAGGCTCCGGATGTCGTCCAGCATGTGCAGCTCTGGCAAGGCCCGGGCCCCCTCGATGCTGTCCTGGGTAATGCCTGCAGGGCAGCAGGCTCAGAACTGGCAGCCCTGGCACCACCCCTGGTGGGTGATGGGGTTGCGCTCACCACGGTTGGCCATGGCTGTCTCTAGGCAGTCCAGCGTTTGCTCGTCCTCACACAGGTCATAGGGCATGTTCCCATCAGCGTTGACCGCCAGGAGGTCAGCACCACTACAGGGAGGATGAGTGGGGTGTTGCTGGCCACAGGGCCTTCTCTTCCTCCCACCCAGGGAAACCCCCAGTCCCCTCTCAGAGGCCCTCAGCCTAGGGCTGCCCTTCAGGACAGCGTGGGGCTGATGCGGAGGAGGCCCAGCCTGATGCCCTTGGACCTGTCTAGCTGCCCCTCAGCCCTGGGCTGTTCTCATGCCAGGCAGGCCACCCTGCAGTCTCCACCAGTGTCTGAGCTCCTCATTCCTGCCCCCATGACCATGCACAGTAGGCCCACCTGCCAGGAGTGGGTGCTGGGACTCTGAGGGGCCCCAGAGATCAGGGCTGAGGCATGAGCACAGCAGGGGTAATGGGGGCCAGAGGGGGCTGAAGGCGAGCCTAGAACACAAGGGTGGGTGCCCGCTGTGGAGGAGTGGAGTGGGGCTAGGGGCTGCCTGTGCATACCCCCCAGCTGCCCCGAATGCTGCATACCCACCCCAACCACTCTAAGGCATTTATGTGAGGTGGGGGGACTGCCACCCACCTGCATGCCCACCATCCACACCTGGACCACTCCAAGGACAGATAGAGACCCTGACCATGTGTCCTACTAGTAGGGTCAGAGGGGAGAGGCCATGGAGAGGACCCCTGGTTCCTCGTGAAGCCAATGGTCCTCCATGTTTACCAAGGTGGCTGCTCAGGAGCCCTGCCCTGGTCCTCCTTGTTAAAGGCCCCACCTATGCCCAGGTACCCTGTCCTTCTTGTTGGTTCCACCCTCACTGCTGATCAGAATGGCATTTCTCTGAGCTGGAGGTCAAGGCCTGCCCTCGAGGAGCTCCAAAACGCCTCATGGCACTAGACAGGACACACCCGGGCAAGGAGCCTGGCAGGCAGGAGGCCACACTGCCCCGAGCACATGCCCTGATCTCCAGCCAGCAAAGTGAGGTGGGTACACAAGAGGCTAAAAGGCCAAGTGCACTTCCCGCGCAGGACACACCTGGGCTGTGTCTCTCAGGATGAACTGCCATCTTCAAGGAAGGCCCTGCCCGCCCTGGGTCCCAGCTACCACTCTCCCCAAAAAAGATGCCCACTCTGGCCACACTTGCTCCCAGCAGGCCCTACCGGGTAATGAGCAGCTCCACCAAATGCAGGTGGCCACAGGTGGCTGCAGCATGCAGGGGTGTCCAGCACTCGCTGTCACAGGCGTTGACTGTGGCCCCGGCCTCCAGGAGCTGCTGCGCCATCTCCCGGAAGTCATCGATGCAGCTCTGCGGACCACGCAGCCTGAGCTCCAGAGCCTGGGCCTGAGATCCCTGCCGCTCCCAGCCGCCCCCAGCACGCTGACCTGGTGCAGGGCCGTCAGGCCATCCTCATTGCACAGGTCAGGGCTGGCCCCACTCTCGAGGAACTGACGGACTGCAAGAAGTGGGGAGGTGTGGTCAGGATGCAGGGATAAAGTTTCCGCCACAGCCAGCACTGTCCTGGTCAAGTCCCGGTGCCTAAGGGTACGGGGCTGACCACCAGGCTGCATCCAGGAGAGCAGGAAATGGCGAGGGAGCGGCAGTACAGGAACAGGAGGACCGCCAGAACTCAGGGGCCAGGCACACACAGCAGGCCCTGCTCCCAGCCCCGGGGGGACCCATCCCTCCCAAAGAGGCCCTCCTGTTGGGGGGAGGTCCCCACTGGGCTCCAAATGCTCCCATTCTCGCCCAGGTGCTGGCACCCCCTCAGCAGGCCCCCTGCCCCCTGCAGTGTGAACCCAGTGTCCCCAACCTGCCCCTCCAGGACCTCCCCAGGAGAACGACCGACCCCTGTCCACGCCTCTTCAACCTCCCATGTGGGCCCAGGTTCTCACCAAGGCCACCTGGGACCTTCCTGTGGCCCGGCCTTCCCAGGCTGTGCTCAGCAGGCAGCAGGGGCGCACCCTCCTTCGCACACTCCCCTGTGCCCTGGCCTGGGGAACACCCACCACGCCCCCACCTGCCCTGCCTGCAGGCACTGCTCACCCCATGCACCCAGGCCTGTCACTGCGTCTGGGAGGTTCTGATGGAGAAGTGGCACGAGGGGATGGGTGGGCATCAAGGGGGCCAGCCTGTGTGGGGAGCCCAGTTTCCTGAGCACTAACCTGCTGAGGTGGGCATCACTGTCCAACCTTACAGAGTTGGGAACCCAGGACCCACACAGTGGTCAGCCTTCCCCTGTGCATCGCCCAGCACCCTGGTAAGAGGCAACAAAGCCTGCAGGCCACCCCCAGTCCACCTGAGCCCAGCCCCTGGAACTTCTCCAGCTCCTGTGGGCCTGTGCCGTGCTCCTGCCTGCCCCCCATCAGCATCCCCTCTACAGCAGGACCCTGTATGCACTGCCTGCCACTTGGGGCCTATGGCTGAGGAAGCCAGGCCAGACCCCAGGCCTCTGTAAGAAGGGGCTGCTCCCTTGGGAGGTCTCAAGACACCTGCACCAGGGGACAGGGCTGCCAGCCGTGCACTGCCCTGGGATGCAGCCACACTCACCTTCCTCCAGGTCATTTCGGGCAGCAGCTTCCAGAAGGGTGACACTGGGAGGGAAGAGGACCCGCTTCCGTGGCACGCCACCCACTACCTCCTTCCGTGGCCTTTCCCTGTGGTTCTTCTCAGCCTGGGCCCACATCTTCACCTGCTGGGCGCGTCGCTTCTGGGCATGCTTCAGCCGCTCCTGTGTGCTCATCCGGCCCACCACAGGCATCTCTGCCAGCAGCTCTAGGTGCTCGGCCATGGTGGGGGCTGCCTACCAGGGGGGCTGCCCGGGACACCAGGTGAGGGAGTACGGGGTCTAGGCTGGGCCTGAAGGGTGGGGCAGCTCGCTGGACTGGTGCCCTTGGGGGCATCCCCTCCCTAAAGGTCAGTGCCCTCCGCCCCTGGCAAGGCTGGGTCAAGAGGCCCCACACTGTGACCAGGCCCAGGCAGCCCTGAAGGGCAGGAGCCCCATGCAGAAAGGACAGTGTAGAGAAGGTGCCTGTGGCTCACCTCCCAGGAGCCCTGGCACCTCAGCCCCTCAATGGGCAGGGCCTCACTCCTTCTTGGGGTCAGGGTGCACAGCCTATGGGAAGCAGCCTGGGACCCGGGCAGCTCAGTCCAGGGTCTGAAGCTAATTACCCAGATAACAAAGTTGCAGCTTCCTGGCACCTTGCCGAGGGGAAAGAGAGAACAGGGCAATGGGCAGAGGCCCCTGGGACCCTAGAAGCCCCCCTCACCTTCAGGCCTCAGGAGCTTGAGGGACCCTGGGAGCAGCCATGGCCTGGTCTGGTCCCCCCTCCCCTGTCCTGTCCATTTTCCAGGGTTGGTGCATTGGTGCTAAGGATCAGGTGTAGCCGGAGGGCGGGTTCCGTGGCCAAAGAGGCCAGGGCAGGGCATGTGCTCAGTCCTGGGGTCCTGGACCTCAGTGCCTGGGGCTCAGACTCTACAAGCAGCAGCCAGGGCACTGAAGACAGCAGGCCTGGCCACTGTGTCTTCAGGAGGACCTCTCCTTCAGAGGAGATGCTGATCAAGCAACAGGAAGCAGGCAGCTCCCACTGGCCTGTAGAGGAACAGGAAACACCTCAAGGCTGGCTCCCAGGGGTGGAGCAGGTGGGCAGGGGCGACCAGGGCCCTGCCCCGTGTGAGCCCCACCCTCTGCCTGCAGGGAGCCCTGCTAGTCCACAGTGCTGGCAGAGGCTTGGTCTGCCCAACTCTGGCTGACAAATCAGCGTCTCCACAAAGGGCCGTCCAGGCTGGCAGCAGCCCTCCCCAGGAAGCTGCCCTCAGAACCAGGGGCTGGCCCCTGCGGGGTGCTCCCTGCAGCATCCCGAGGTCCTGGTTCCCACAGCACTGCTGACCTGTTCGCCTCCAGGCTGGGTCAGGCAAGGTCACCGGACCTCCTCGGACACCCCCAGAGCCGCTGCAAGGACTGGGAAGATACAGCCTTACTTTGGACAGGTCCTGCCTCCTGAGCCTCGGGCCTCCCCCCTCAGCTTCTGAGGGCCGAGAGCACAGCCTGTCCTGACCAGCACACCCCAGCTCCTCACCAGTCAGCACCTGGGCTTCCTCCTCGCCAGGCTCCCTAGCCCAGGCCCGTCAATGCCCCGGCCACACTGGGCTGCAGTAAAAGCCCCTGTCATGCAGACAAAAGCACAGGAGGCCTGCCGAGCTTGAGATCTATCGGGCGGACAGGCAGGCGGGCGGCCCAGCTGGGGCACTACCCCTCAGGAGGCCCTGGCTGTACTCTACCACAGGTGCCCACCAGGAGTCCCAATTTTCACTCAGCCAGGCCCTGTGGTCATCTAGACACAGACCCAGACTTGTACTTGGACGTCTTAGTGAGTGCGCCCTTCCTTCTGGAAGGAAACTGACTCGGGCCACATCAAATCGGCCCTGCTTGGGGACAGCCAGTGTACCTGGGAGCCCGCCTTTTACAAGTCTGACCTGCTCTGGACTTTGCTCCAGTGGGGTCCTCCCTGAAAACCTGGGGATGGGACAGGGGACCAGGAGGCCCCAGTGAAGAGCTTTCTAGGCAGCATTCCTGCTCTGGGCAGCCTGCTCCCAGCTGGCCACCTATGCAAACTGCCAGGGCACACATGAGCTGCCCAGACTTCCCGTCTGGGGAGCCTGAGCCCAGCTTTGCCCTCTGAAAGACAGCTCCCCCGTAATGAGACAGGCCAGGAGCCAGGTCCTACAGGCAGACCGCCAGCTCCCCATCCACGAGGGTGGGGGTGGGTCCCAGACCATACCTGCGGCACGGCACAGACCTCGCCCCCACGGCAGCCCTCTCCGTGCACTGACCGCTCACAGTTCCTGCCCCTCATGCTCCTCCACCAGCTGGCAAATTGCCCTCATACACACATGGCTACAGGGTGGGACCTCCACCTCTCTGCCACCATCTGGGCCTGCCAGGGAGCTGACCCTAACAGCCTACCCTCTACCAGGCCCCCAGTCTCCAGCCATGGGAAAGGAACCCCTGTTATTCTCCCACAGGGAGGAGGATCCCCCAAGGGCCAAGGCTCCCCAGCAGAGTGGGCTCCTAGAGTTTCAGGGACTGGCTTCAACTCCCCAAGATGGGTGCTGACTGCACAGCCACACCTGATCTTCCTCAGGTTGATGGGGTTTAGGAGATGCCATCCACCTCGTCATTTTATAGAAGAGATTCTGATGCCTACATTCTACAGAAAACAACCTAAAACAGCAACCAGCTTTTCAAACTGAGTACATGCTACCCTTGGCTTACGCACCCTGAAGGCCATCTGTGAAAGTCCACCACACAGCAGGACCCAGAGCCTCAACACGCCTCTCCACCGGCCCTGCCCTCTGGCTGCAGCGGGAAGAGAGGGACCCCAGTGCCCTGGGCAGTGCACAGAGAAGAAGCCAGTGTCCTGGCCTGGGCTGTGGCAGCTCACGAGGGTCCTCAGCCCCCGGCTCTAGTGGGTCCGCCTTCCGGAGGCCCCGGTCTCCTCTGGGTGCCGTAGCAGCCCCTCGCTGGAGGCTGCCTCGGGGCAGTCTCCGTCACCGCGGGCAGCCCTGACTGCCTCTTCTGTACCCAAGCTGATCCTGAGGGGGCCCAGGGAGGCCCAGAGACCTGCTGCAGGGGGCACCGCCATCTGGCAGAGCCTCCGTTGAGGGGGCGCTACAGTGTCTTGTGCCCGGCTCCTCCCAGGCTGAGCCTTGAACTTCCAAGCCCCCAGCCCCCTGGATCTTCCTGTTGCCCCCCAGAGCCTCACTCAGTCACCTCCTCCCAGCCACTCAGCCCAGGAACAGTCCACCAGAGCTAGAAGACTTGCCCTTTGGCTGAGCCAGGAAGGACAAGGCGTTCAGTGGAGTCTGTCCGAATGGCCACCACACCACACCCAGAACAAGGCGGGCTGAGCAGGGCAGCTCTGCCTTGGTGCACGAATCTGCCCCAAGCCTCCCTGGAATATCAAACAGATAACCTGGCAGTTTTTCCCAGGTCTTGGCTCCGTGCCCAAGCAAGCTGCATGGAGTGTGGAACTGAGGTCAGGACAGACCCCAGGAAGGACCGCAGCAACTATGCAGTACTGGACACCTGGCCCTGGGGACAGGAACCCATGCCCAGATCCCATCCAGGCCCGGACAGAGCCATGCTGGCCTGAGGGTCTCAGCAGCCTTCCATAATGCCTGCCACAGCTCTCCGCCAGTAGGTCCCATCATTACCCCCATTTTCCATATGGGGAAGCTGAGGCCATACCTGGACCTGGGTCCTGTGACCCACTTCACAACACTACCTCTCATGTCCACCTCAGCATCTGTGTGAGAATCAGAGATGGTGTGGCAGAAGCCCAGAGCCTGCGAGGAGCGGTGAGTTCCACCTCCTCACCCAGAGAGGCCATGCCATGTTCAGAGAGGGAGGAAGGGATGAAGGGGTCTCAGAGGAATGCTGAGGGGGAGGGGATGGAGGCTGGGGAGCCCCCCTGTATCAGACCCAGGGCACATCTTTCCCCTGCTTCTGGGGCTGTAGGTTCTATCCTGCTTGGCTTGTTGGAGTGGGTTGCTGCAACTTGCAATCCAAAGACTGCTTTATCTGTTGTCTGTCCACAATAGTGAAAGCTGGGCAGCTGGGTGCCCCTCACCCTGGGAAAATGATGTGTGCATTACCATCCTGCACAGCAGCAAGATGAGGCCATCTATCTGCCAAGGGCCAGGGCTGTGAGTCGGTCACCAAAAGCCCAGGGTGGAGGTGACACTGCCCTAGCTGCAGACAGGTGTTGAGGATGGATACAGATGCTTGTTTCTTTGCACAAACAGAGAGGGCATGAGGGCAAGGACTGTGACCTGAGATCATGGGGCAGCAAGGACACCCAGCCCCCACCCGGCTTGGCTCCCCTTGGACGACTCCAGTCCCCCCACGGCTCCAAGCCAGGGAGGCTTCCTGGGCTGGCCCTGTGTCTCATCCTGTCTCTTCCAGTAGAGGGCGTGGCCCCTGCTGTCTCCTCAGCCACACCTGGACCCTGCAACAGGACCCTGGGTGTCTGTGAAGGGCTGAGGAGGCAAGGCCAGGCGCAGTCAGGGAGCACGACCAGCTGAGGCCCAGGGGCCCTGTGGCCAGCACCGTCCAGTCAGGGAGGAGCTAGATGCCCAGAGATCCTCAGACATGCCAAGTGCAGGACGAGACCATGAAGAGCAGCCCCGCCTGCCCCAGGAGGGCAGGCAATGTGTCCCGATGGGCACTCCGCTGTGTGCGTGCTCTGGTCACTTGGCCAGCACACCTCCCTCCTGGCTTCCTGCTCTACCTAGCTCTGCTCTTGGGGTGGGGACAGGGGATAGGTGGGGACAGCAGAGGAACAGGATGTGCATCAGTGGTGGGGCACAGGGGACCCTGGGGGCAGTTCTGTGCCCAGACAAGCGAGGAGGCGGCCCCGCTGTAAGCCCATGGCAGGGCCTCTCCTGCTCCCCACAGGCTCTGAACAGAGCTTGAGAGCTGGCAGTGGGGCAGGGTGGGCTGAGGAGGTATGGCGGCGAGGACAGGGAGGCTGGGGCCAAGCACTGCCACAGGCGGACAGGCAGCCCTCCCCATGGGCACAGAGACCATGGGAGGACACTGGGATGCTGCCACAAGCACCCTCACCTCTGTGACACCATGTGAACACACAGCGCTGTTGCCAGGGCACACCCCTTGCCACCCGGTCCCCCAGCGCCCCCATCAGCTCCTGGCTGCGGCGGCCCTTGTGACACAGAGCATTTGCCCATAAAAGGGGCCTCACTCAATAGGCCTGGAGAGGAAGCCTCTCCTGCACTACCAAGGCAAGAGCAGGAAGAAGTAGTGTTTGCTCGGTGAAAAAAAGGAAAAATAAAACCTGCATATGATATGCTACCTCTTGTATAGAAAATAAATAGAAATAAAAACATTTGTATCTACATTAGAAACATAACAAAAACAGACAAGACATGATGAACAGAGGTCACGAGCAGGGTGAAGAAGAGAGGCAGCTGGGTGGGGGACAAGTGCTCTGGGTCATTTCTGCTGTTTGACTTTGAGAACACGTGAAGATAAACCTGTTCAAAACAACTTTAAGCTGTTGGGGGACGGCAGGTGGGAGCGCACCTGCTGGTTGCCAGGTGGGCCTGAAAGGACAGGGCTACAGATAGCAGCGTGGGCGGCTCCTGGGGCGTCTTCTGTGTCTGGCCGAGGAGCTGGTCTCTGCCCATTAGGTGGTGGGAGCCGCTTTCAGACAAATCTGGGGGTGGGGTGTAAAGAGGTTGCAGGAGAGAGGCTGGGACCTGCACAACCACCCAGAGGGTCCTGGACAGGACAGGACAGGGGTGACAAGATGAGAGTAGACAGGGTGTCAGATGTCAGGGGAGGGGCACACACAGGAAGGCAAGCCCTGAGACTAGCTGCGGGGTTTAAGGCATCCATGGATGCCTTAGCATGTCACCAAGCAGTGTCCAGGGAAGGCTGGGGCCAGGCCGCCCAGGAGAGCACATCCAGAGCGAGCAGCCAGCAGAGGTGCAGATGGGAGGCCCACGCAGCCCCAGAATGAAGCTTGCTCCAAGGATCAGGCAGCCGCCTGGAAAGCTACAGGGTCCCACTCCTAAAGGATGTGCCAAGGCAACCGTGGATGCCTTAAACCCCACAGCTAGCCTAAGATATTGCCCTGCAGGCGGGGCGATGCGGGTGACCTTTCTCAAAAGAACAACACACCTTTTTTTATTTTTAAAAGAAAAGGAATTAGATGACCACTGCTGACTCAGCAACAGTCCCTGTGGAGGGAAGAGCCCCTGTGGGTGAGGATGTGGGGACCCATCTCCTGAGAGCCTCGGCTCAAGCGGGACGGGGACAAGAGACGGGCTTAACCAGAGAGGCAGCACAGACGAGGGGGCTCCAGCCTGTGCTCTCCAGCCCCCAATCCTGAAACCCTCCCCTGGAGGCAGTCACCAGCAACCCCCACCCCCCCACCCCCATCCTCAACCCCATCACGCTGGTCTTCACTGAGCTGAACCCGGCTCCCCTGCCCCCTGCTCCTGTCCAGCCAGTCTTCTCTGGGGGCTGCTTTCTCTCTCCCAACCTGGGCCCCCTGGCCTTGAAGTGGGGCACCCACAGCCTGTTCCTCACGGAGTGAGGCAGCCCCCTCCCTGCTATCTGAGTCCCAGCCGCCAGGAGCCATCAGCTGCACCACCGGCCCTCCCCACCCCTGCTGTGGGCGTTGCCCTCCCTCCTGTGTCAGGTCTGAATTCCTGCTGGACTCTGTATTCTCCCGGACCACCCTTCAACTCCCTGCCCCTCAGTCTTGACCCCTTCTTCCTGACAATGACCTCATTATCTGCCCCAGTTATGCCCCCCACCCTGTCACCACCACTACTCCTCCCCACGCCCACCCTGGCACTTCAATGCACCACCAGCCCCCCGGCCGCCACCCCTTCTCCCAGGTTGTCCTGCAACCCTGACTCCAGCACCCCAGAGCCCCCAAGCAGGGCGCTGTGGGGGCTCCGCTTCAAGCCACGAGCAGTCATCAGCACTCTACGGCCCTCCTGCCGCACTGCTTGGTGGAAAACCCCAGCCCAGCATGCCACCTGACTGGCTGTACCAACAGGGCTGCTGACTGAGGACCACACTCAGACAAGCAGGCCCCACCGATGGCCCTAATGCTTCCAGAATCTTCCAGCTTCCTTGCCCCTTCTCCTTCATCCTCACACTCAGCTGCGGATATCTTTTCTGAGAAGACAGAAGCCATAAGAAAAGGGCAGCCACTCCTCAAACAACCCATGTGCCTGCCACTGAACCCACCTGCCAAATGCTCCATCCCACAGCACAGACCCGTGCCCTCCTGTGCCCCGGCCCCTCCAGGACCCCTCTCTCCCTCCTCCAGACCCTTCCCATCAGCATGGCGATTATCTCAACCTATTTCAAAACAAACAGCAAACCCTACTGGGTGAGACAAGGGTGTCTGCTGTCACTAGTTCTATTCATACTGTACTAAAGGTTCTAGGCAATGCAATTGGCAAGAAAAGGAAATAAAAGGAATAAGGATAGGAAGGGTAGAAAAACCTCATTATTTACAAATGACATATTATGTGGTAAAAACCTGAAATAGCCTATAGAAAAACTATTAGAAGTAATATAAAAATGGAGCACATTAAATACAAGGTTAATGTATAAAAATATATTTATAAATGCCAGTAACAATCAGAAAATGAAAAATTATTAATTATACCATTTATTATAATACAGTATCCAAAAGCATCAGTGTCTAAAACTAAATCTAACAAAAATGTGCAAGACCTCTGCACAGAAAGCCACAGAACCCTAGTCGGGGATGAGAGACGACTGGGCGCACGGCAAGCACATCAAGCTCCTGGGTCCAAAGGCTCAGAACTGCAAAGGTGCGATTTCTCCCAAATATCCATCTTACATTCAATGCAATCCCAGTAGTTGCATTTGAAACTCACAAATTAATTCCCTGTTTTATATAAAATGCAAAAGGCCAAGAATAGGGCACTCCTAGAAAAGCACAAACACTGGGCACAGGTGACCCTTGAATAGCACAGGTTTGAATTGCACAGTCATCTTTTCTCTAGCTTTACTGTAAGAATACAGTACATAATACATACACAAAACATGTGTTAGTCAACTGTATGTTATCAGTAAGGCTTCTTGTCAACAGTATTAACTACTCTTAGTAAAGTCTTGGGGGAGTCAGCAGTTATACGTGACCTCCTGCCTGATGGTGCAGGAGGATCAGTACTCCTAATCCCTAAACTGGTCAAGGTCAACTGCACTCACACTATTAGACATCAAGATCTGTTATGAAGTTTGGTAAGTAAGACCCTGAGGTATTACCATGGAAGAGAATAAAGTCCAGAAACAAACTCACGTATGTGTGACACTCAATTTATGACACTACAGAGCAGTAGAAAAGCAGTTTTTTAATAAATGATGCTGGGTCAGATAGCCACATGTAAAAAAATCTTCTCTTGATCCCCCAGCCGGGAGCATATTGGGACATCTGAATGGAAAGGGTGAAGCAAAACAACTTCTACAAAGATGACACCAAAAGCACAGTCCATAAACGACAAATTAGAACTAATTGAAATTAAGAGTTTTTCTCTGCTAAAGACCCTGTGAAGAAAGCAAAAAGACTGTATGTAGTACATATTTGTAAACTAGAGCCCCAACCAAAACTTCTGCCCAGCAAACATAGAGAACCCTCAAAACTCAGGGTTTAGAAGAAAATAATCTAATTAGAAAATGGACAAAAGACATGAATAGACATTTCACTGAAGAGGATGTACAGCTGGCAAAAAAGCCCATGAAAAGATGCTCAACAGTGTTAGCCATTAGGAAAATGCAAACTATTCCACAGTGAGAGACCACTGCACACCCATCAGAATGGCAAGGACCTGAAGAAAATAGGTCTCACACACAGATGGCAGGAAAGTACATGGTACAGCCAGTCTGGAAAACAGTTTGGCAGTTTCTTTAAAAAGCTGACACATGTTTACAATACGATGCAGCAGCTGCATTCTTGGACATTCATCCCAGAGAAATGAAAGTTCAAGTTCACATAAAAACCTACACATGAATTTCACAGCAATTTTATTCATAATAGCCCCAAACTGGAAACAGCCCAAATGTCATTCAATGGGTGAATGGTTAACTAAACTCTGGTACACTCACACAATGGAACACTCCTTGGCAAAAAAAAAAAAGGAAACAATTATGGACACGTGCACCCTGGGTGGCTCTCATCTCTAACAGTCACACATGGTGTGACTCCATTTAGACAACATTCTTGAAACGGTAACAGTTTAGGCATGGGGGGCAGGGCCCTTCTAAGACCCTGCTGCCCCGAGGAGGTGGCCATTCCTTGCCATGGAGCTGTTCTACACCCTGACTGCAGTGGTCACACAAATCTGTATGTGTGATAAGACCACTTGTGCACACACACTCACGTGCATGGAAAACTGAAATCTGAAAAGGTCAGTGGAGTGTGTCAATGTCAATGTCCCAGAAGAGATTCTGTACTACAGTTATAGACCTCCAGGGGGCTGGGGCATTTTGCAAGGGGTCTCTCTAAATGATTTCTTATAACTGTTATGTGAATCTACAATGATCTCAAAGTTTAAAAATCCAAAGAGTGAAAAGGCAAGCCATAGAGTGGGAAATGGTACTGGCAATACACAGCAATTGACATGAAAAGAACTACTCAACAGCACAAGGAAATGGGTCAAAGAATAGCCACTTCACATCAATAAACACACAGGAAGGCACTCCACGTCCTCTGTCACCAGGGAAACACATGAAACTCTACACACACTAGTGCAGTCCCAATGTGACAGAGGCCAGGTGACGGGGAAGGTGTAGAGCCACAGGGACCACCTCGTACTGCCATGGGGCTGTCCGCAGACCCCATGTCCTCCACTGTTCATCCCACTTCAGGTGCTGCCCCCACAGGAATGTGTTGAGATCCTTAACTGAACCTGTTCCAGGGGACACTGCTATGGAGGGCATTCTCAGAACAACTGGCCAACTGGGTCCTGGGCTGTGTACCCAAGTGGTGATGTCAGGCTCCTTGAGGCTCTGCTCTGTGCTCATGACGCAGGCACTAATGGAGACCCACCAGGATCACTCGGGAGTAGAACAGGTCAGCTGTCACATGACCATTGCCTGGCACAGCGTCAGAACGTTGTTTCAGAGACGAGCCCTATCAGGCTGGTGGGATGACTATTCTGCTTATAGAAGAGGGCAGAGGGAGAGGGGTGCCCACCCAGCTCCTCAGGGCCACATCTCTCTGTCCTTTCTCTTCTTTTTTTTTGTATATATAAGGTGAAGGATGTATTAACTAACTTTACTATGATAAACATTTCATAATATATACATGTGTCATAACATTTACACCTTAAACTTATACAATGTTATTTGTCTTTTTAATCTCAAGAAAGCTGGAAAAAAGTTCTAAATTTTGATTAAGTCCAAGGTATCATTTTTTTTCCTGTTATGATTAGTATTTTTGTGTCCTTACTGCGAAATATATTATCTATTCCAAGGACACAAAGATATTCTTTTATAATTTTTCTATTCCATATGGTTTTAGCTTTTATATTTAGGGCTGTGATTCAAATCAAATTATTTTTTGCATATGGTATGAAGGCCAGGGTCAATGTTCACTGTTTCTAGACAGTAACTTGACACATTTAAAGAAACACCTCCATTATTAATTCAATAAAAATTTTTTGATAAAATTTGATACCTGGGGCCAGGTAAAATTAAATATGGGGCCATGAGAGGTGAGACAGAGGCTTCCTCCTAAGACCACATATAATACGAAAATATAATTAATACGACTAATCCTGAAAGAGCAACAGGAAAGAGGGCTGCACCAAACTGCACACACCTGGAGAAAAGAATAAACCTCACCGAATAGGGTGACGTACCAAAGCTGTGGCCCGGCAGGACCCGAGCCCCTCCCCCACCCCAGCTCACCAGCAGGAGGAAGAGAAACCGAGCAGGGAGGGAGTGGAGGCCTGGGGCTACTGAATACCTAGCTCCAGAGACCTGCTGTGGGAGCACAAACCTACATTTCATGGTGCTTTCATGATACTCTTGTGATTAGGGGGTTGGAAAGCTAAGGCAGGCAGAATTCCTGGAGAGACTGAGATTCCAGCCACTTGTGGAAAGCAGGGATCCATGTCCGGCTGCTCTGGGACAAAAGAAAGGCAGGCAGGCTGAGAGACTTCCTAACAGCAAGAGGGCTGCTAAAGGGGCAAGGAGCTTACTGCTCAGGAGAAAGGACAGGTAGACAAAATTGTCTGAGTACACTCTGCCCAGCAGGTTGGGAGCTTTCACGATTTCCAGGTGCTCCAGCTCCCTGGCTGGCTACACAGGTCCAGGGACCCCCTCTGCAATAGGCAGCCTACTCCGCCTTTCTCCTGGCAAGCCCCACCTGGCTCGCAAACCGGTAAACCCTACCCTATTGTTAAGCCAGCCAGAGGGAAGATCGTCTACAGCAACTACAAACGCAAAGCACAGAGGCTTATACCTGTGTGCTCGGCCCACTGGCTCAGGCAGTGGAGACAGGAATAGCAGCCGGGAAGCAGGAAACAGCTCTTTCCTCACCCCAGGCACCAATACCGCTCCCATGTGACCCCCGACAATGCTTCAGGGGCTGAGCAGCTCCAGAGAGTAGAGCTTCTGGACACTAGAGGGCGCCACATACAAATATGAAACAACAAAGGAACCTGGTTCAGAGTAAAATTAATATAACTCCTGAGAAAGACGACATGGACCTCATGACTCTTCCTGAAAGGGAGTTCAAAATAAAAATCATCAACATACTAATGGAGGTATGGAAAGATATTCAAGAACTCAGGAATGAATTCCAGTCGGAGATCCAATCATTGAACAGCACAATTGAGGGAATTAAAAGCAGATTGGATACGATGGAGGAGACAATAAATGAAATAGAAACTAGAGAAGAGGAATACAAAGAAGCTGAGGCAGAGAGAAAAAAGGATCTCTAAGAATGAAAGAATGCCTTTCTTCAGTGAAGGAGAGAACCAAGACGGTGGCGTGAGTAAAGCAGCAGAAATCTCCTCCCAAAATCATATATATTTTTGAAAATACAACAAATACAACTACCCCTAAAAGAGAGACCAGAAGACACAGGACAACAGCCAGACCACATCCACACCCACGGGAACCCAGCGCCTTGCGAAGGGGTGAGATGCAAGCCGCGGCCCCGCGGGACCCGAGCGCCCCTCCCCCCAGCTCCCGGCAGGTAGAGAGGAGTCGGAGTGGGGAGGGGGAGGGAGCCCAGGACTGCTGAACACCCAGCCCCAGCCATCCGCACCAGAGCACAGACACAGTGCATGCATGGGGTGCTGGAAACTAGGGAAACAGGACAGTAAGACCTGTGAGCGGGTTCCTGCAGCCAGCGCACCCGGGACAAGGAAAAGCGAGTGCTTTTTGAAAGTCTTGGAGGGACAGGGACTCCACCGCTCAAAGGAAGTGCCCTGGGACACTTGGCCCAGCGGCTGGGAGTCCCGGGGAACTCTGGGTGCCCAAACCCCCACAGCGCAGCTCAGAGGCCCCTCACCGTGATGAACAGCCTCCCGCCTGTTCCTCCTCCGACGCGGCCCCGCCATATTGGAGCAGAGGCCTGAGGCCGGCCACGCCCACAGCAACTGCAGAGCTAAATAAACTCCATAGCGGCTGGGAAGATCAGAAGCCCCGTCTGCGCGCAGCTGCCCAGCACAAGCCGCTAGAGGCCGCTGTTCTCCCAGGAGAGGAAGGCCACAAACTGGCAAGAAGGGACTTTCTCTTACCCATCACACGCGCCAGCTCCCCACAAATATATCTATCACCATGAAAAGGCGGAAGAAAATGATACAGACCAAGATCACAGAGGCAAACCCTGAGAAGGAGACAGACCTAACCAGTCTTCCTGAAAAAGAATTAAAAATAAAGCTCATAACCATGATGATGGAGCTGCAGAGAAATATGCAAGAGCTAAGGGATGATGTCCGGAGGGAGATTACAGAAATGAAACAATCTCTGGAAGGATTTATAAACAGAATGGATAAGACGCAAGAGGCCATTGATGGAATAGAAACCAGAGAACAGGAACGCATAGAAGCTGATGCAGAGAGAGATAAAAGGATCTCCAGGAATAAAACAATATTAAGAGAACTGTGTGACCAATCCAAAAGGAACAATAGCCGCATTATAGGGGTACCAGAAGAAGAAGAGAGAGAAAAAGGAACAGAAAGAGTACTTGAAGAAATAATTGCTGAAAATTTCCCCAAACTGGGGGAGTAAATAATCGATCAGACCATGGAAGTGTAAAGAACTCCCAACAGAAAGGACCCAAGGAGGACAACACCAAGACACATAATTAAAATGGCAAAGATCAAGGACTAGAACAGAGTTTAAAGGCAGCTAGCGAGAGGAAAAAGGTCACCTACAATGGAAAACCCATCAGGCTATCATCAGACTTCTCAACAGAAACCTTACAGGCCAGAAGAGAATGGCATGATATATTTAATGCAATGAAAGAAAAGGGCCTTGAACCAAGAACACTGTATCCAGCATGACTATCATTTAAATATGAAGGAGGGATTAAACAATTCCCAGACAAGCAAAAGTTGAGGGAATTTGCCTCCCACAAACCACCTCTACAGGGTATTTTAGAGGGACTGCTCTAGATGGGAGCACTCCTAAGACTAAATAGATGTCACCAGAGAAAATAAAATCACAGCAAAGAAAGAAGACCAACCAAATACTAATTAAGGGCAAAAAATAAAATCAACTACCCACAAAAGCAGTTAAAGGAAGCACAAAAGAGCACAGAATAAAACAACAACATATAAAGAACAGAGGAGGAGGGATAAGAAGGGAGAAAAATAAAGAATGACCAGACACTGTTTAAAATAGCTCAATAAGTGAGTTAAGTTAGAGAGAAAGATACTAAAGAAGCTAACGTTGAACCTTTGGCAACCACAAATCTAAAGCCTGCAATGGCAATAAGTACATATCTTTCAATAATCACCCTAAATGTAAATGGACTGAATGCACCAATCAAAAGACACAGAATAATAGAATGGATAAAAAAAGCAAGACCCATCTCTATGCAGCTTACAAGAGACTCACCTCAAACCCAAAGACTATAGGAAACAAGAAAGACTGAAGGAACAAAACAGCAGCAGAATCATAGAACCTACGAATGGACTAACAGTTACCAAAGGGAAAGGTACTGGGGAGGGTGGGTGGGAAGGGAGGGATAAGGCCGGGGAAGAAGAAAGGGGACATTACGATTAGCATGTATAATGTGGGGGGGGCACGGGGAGGGCTGTGCAACACAGAGAAGACAAGTAGTGATTCTACAGCATCTTACTACGCTGATGGACAGTGACTGTAATGGGGTTTGTGGGGGGGGATTTGGTGAAGGGGGAACCCTAGTAAACATAATATTCTTCATGTAATTGTAGATTAATGACAACAAAATCAATTAATTAATTAATTTTAAAAAAGAATGAAAGAATGTTGAGAGAACTGTGTGACCAATTCAAATGGAACAATATTCACATTATAGGGCTACCAGAAGAAGAAGAGAGAGAAAGGGATAGAAAGTATCTTTGAGGAAGTAACTGCTGAAAACTTCCCCAATCTGGGGAAGGAGATAGTCTCTTAGGTCATGGAGATCCACAGATCTCCCAACACAAGGGACCCAAGGAAGACAACACCAAGACACATAGTAATTAAAATGGCAAACATCAAGGATAAGGACAGACTACTAAAAGCACCCAGTGAGAGAAATAAAATCACATACAAAGAAAAACCCATCAGGCTATCATCAAACTTCTCAGCAGAAACCTTACAGGCCAGAAGGGAGTGGCATGATGTATTTAATACAATGAAGCAGAAGGACCTCGAACCAAGAATACTTTAGCCGGCAAGATTATCATTTAAATTTGAAGGAGGGATTAAACAATTTCCAGATAAGCAAAAGCTGAGAGAATTTACCTCCCACAAACCATCTCTACACTGTATTTTGGAGAGACTGATGAAGATGGAAGTGTTCCAAAGGCTAAATAGGCTGTCACCAGAGGTAATAAAACCACAGTAAAGAAAGAAGAAAAGCTAATTACTAAGCAAATGCAAAATTAAATTAACTATCCCCAAAGGCAATCAAGGGATAGACAAAGAGTAGAATATGATACCTAATACATAAAGAATGGAGGAGGAAGAAAAACGAGGAGAAAAAGAAAAGAACCTTTAGATTGTGTTTGTAATAGCATATTAAGTGAGTTAAGTGAGTTAAGTTAGACTCTTAGATAGTAAGGAAGTTAACCTTGAACCTTTGGTGACCACGAACCAAAAGCCTGCAATGGCAATAAGGATATAGCTATCGATAATCACCCTAAATGTAAATGGACTGAATGCACCAATCAAAAGTCACAGAGTCACTGAATTGATTAATAAACAAGACCCATCTATATGCTGCCTACAAGAGACTCACTTTAAACCCAAAGACATACACAGACTAAAAGTGAAGGGATGGAAAAAGATATTCCATGCAAACAACAGGGAGAAAAAAGCAGGAGTTGCAGTACTTGTATCAGACAAAATAGACTTCAAAACAAAGAAAGTCACAAGAGACAAAGAAGAACATTACATAATGATAAAGGGATCAATCCAATAAGAAGATATAACCATATTAAATATCTATGCACCCATGGGTGTGGGGGGGGCCTTGGTGAAGGGAGGAGCCTAGTAAACATAATGTTCTTCATGTAACTGTAGATTAATGATAACAACAACAACAAAAGTAGACCAAAAGAAATACAGGGAAAAAAAAGTCTATGCACCCAACACAGGAGCACCTACATATGTGAAACAAATTCAAACAGAATTAAAAGGGGAAATAGAATGCAATGCATTCAATTCTAGGAGAATTCAACATTCCACTCACTCTGAAGGATAGATCAACCAGAAAGAAAATAAGTAAGGAGACAGAGGCACTGAACAACACATTAGAATAGATGGACCTAACAGACATCTACAGAACTCTACACCCAAAAGCAGCAGAATACACATTCTTCTCAAGGGCACATGGAACATTTTCAAGAATAGATCATACACTAGGCCACAAAAAGAGCCTCAGTAAATTAAAAAAGACTGAAATTGTACCAACCAGTTTCTCAGACCACAAAGGTATGAAACTAGAAATAAATTAAGCAAAGAAAATGAAAAATCCCACAAACACATGGAGGCTTCACAACATGCTCCTAAATAACCAATGGATCAATGACCAAATAAAAACAGAGATCAAGCAATATATGGAGACAAATGACAACAATAATTGAACACCGGAAAATCTGTGGGACGCAGCAAAGGCTATACTGAGAGGAAAGTATATTGCAATACAGGCCTAACTCAGGAAAGAACAATCCCATATGAGCAGTCTAAACTCACAATTGACGAAACTAGGAAAAGAAGAACAAAGGAGGCGGAAATTCAGTAGAAGGAGGGACATAATAAAGATTAGAGTAGAAATAAATAAAATCGAGAAGAATAAAACAGGAAAAAGAATCAATGAAAGAAAAGGCTGGTTCCTCGAGAAAATAAACAAAATAGATAAACCCTTAGCCAGACTTGTCAAGAAAAAAAGAGAGTCAACTCACATAAACACAATCAGAAATGAGGAAGGAAAAATCACTAAAGACACCACAGAAATACAAAGAATTATGAGAGAATACTATTAAAAATTATATGCTAACAAACTGGATAACCTAGAAGAAATGGACAACTTCCTAGAAAAAGGAAGAATAAAGCTGGGGGAATTATGCTCCCTGACTTCAAGCTCTACTACAAAGCCACAATAATCAACACAATTTGGTACTGGCACAAGAACAGACCCATAGACCAATGGAACAGACTAGGGAGTCCAGATATAAACCCAAGCATATATGGTCAATTAATATATGATAAAGGAGCCAAGGACATACAATGGGGAAATGACAGCCTCTTCAATAGCTGGTGTTGGCAAAACTGGACAGCTAGATGCAAGAGAATGAAACTGGATTATTGGCTAACCCCATACACAAAAGTAAACTCAAAATGGATCAAAGACCTTAATGTAAGTCATGAAACCATAAAAATCTTAGAAAAAAACATAGGCAAAAATCTCTTGGATATAAACATGAGCAACTTCTTCATGAACATATTTCCCCGGGCAAGGAAAACAAAAGCAAAAATGAACAAGTGGGACTATATCAAACTAAAAAGCTTCTGTACAGCAAAGGACACCATAAGTAGAACAAAAAGACATCTGACAGTTTGGGAGAATATATTCATAAATGACATATCTGATAAAGGGTTGACATCCAGATTATATAAAGAGCTCATGCACCTCAACAAACAAAATGCAAATAAGCCAATTAAAAAATGGGCAGAGTTTATTGCAGCACTATTTAGAATAGCCAAAAAATGGAAGCAACCTATGTTTCCATTAGTGGATGATTGGATAAAGAAGATGTGGTACATATACACACTGGAATATTATTCAGCCATAAGAAGAAAACAAACCCTAACATTTGCAACAACATGGATGGAGCTAGAGAGTATTATGGAGCTAGAGAAATGCCAGGTGGAGGAAACCAAGTATCAAATGATTTCACTCATCTGTGGAACATAAGAACAAAGAAAAAACTGAAGGAACAAAACAGCAGCAGACTCACAGAACCAAAGAATGGACTAACAGTTAACAAAGGAAAAGGGACAGGGGAGGATGGGTGGGAAGGGAGGGATAAGGGGGGAAATGGGGCATTACGATGAGCACACATAATGCAGTGGGGGGAGCACAGGGTAGGCAGTATATGCAGAGAAGACAAGTAATGATTCTACAGCATCTTACTACGTTGATGGACAGTGATTGTAATGGGGTATGTGGGGGGGACTTGATAATAGGGGGAGTCTAGTAACCATAATGTTGTTAAGTAATTGTACACTAACAATATCAAAAAAATTATAAAAATGGGCAGAGGAGCTGAACAGACACTTCTCCAAAGAAGAAATTCAGATGGCCAACAGGCACATGAAAAGATGCTCCACATCACTAATCATCAGAGAAATGCAAATTAAAACCACAATGAGATATCACCTCACACCAGTCAGGATGGCCAACATCAAAAAGACAAACAATAACAAATGTTGGTGAGGATGTGGAGAAAGGAGTACCCTCCTACACTGCTGGTGGGAATGTAAACTAGTTCAACCATTGTGGAAAGCAGTATGGAGGTTCCTCAAATCACTAAAAATAGAAATACCATTTGAGGCAGGAATTCCACTCCTAGGAATTTACTCTAAGAATGCAGCAGCCCAGTTTGAAAAAGACAGATGCACCCCCATGTTTACTGCAGCACTATTTACAATAGCCAAGAAACGGAAGCAACCTAAATGTCCATCAGTAGATGAATGGATAAAAAATATGTGGTACATATACACATGGAATATTATTCAGCCATAAGAAGAAAACAAATCCTAACATTTGTAAAACATGGATGGAACTAGAGGGTATTATACTCAGTGAAATAAGACAGGTGGAGAAAGACAAGTATCAAACGATTTCACTCATCTGTGGAGTATAAGAACAAAACAAAAACTGAAGGAACAAAACAGCAGCAGACTCACAGAACACAAGAATGCACTAACAATTACCAAAAGGACAGGGACTGGGGAGGATGGGTGGGAAGGGAGGGGTAAGGGGGAAAACAGGGCATTACGATTAGCACACGTAATGTGTGGGTGGGGGCACGGGGAAGGCAGTATAACACAGAGAAGACAAGTAGTGATTCTATAGCATCTTACTACGCTGATGGACAGTGACTGTAATGGGGTATGGGGTGGGTAGTTGATAATAGGGGGAGTCTAGTAACCATAATGTTGTTCAAGTAATTGTACATTAATGATAATAAAATAAAATAATAATAATAATAATATAAAAGGTACAGATGAAACAAAACTGGCATGAGTTGATAATTGTTGAAGTTGGATGATGAATATATGGAGATCACTATATTATTATGTCTGCTTGTACAGATGTTCAAAATTTTCCACTAATAAAAAGCTAAAAAAAAATCATTCACCAAGATAGACCAATATTTGACAAGTTTACAAGGAATGAAAGCATACAGAACATGTTAATAGACCACAATGAAATTAGAACTTAGTAACAAAGAGATATCTGGAAAAATTCCCAAATACTTGGAAATTTAAAATTAAGCATACTTTTAAACAATGTATAAGCTAAGAAAGAATCAAAGCAGAAATTAGGACATATTTTGAACTGAATGAAAATGAAAACTAACATCAAAATATGTGAGATGCAGTTAAAGCAATGCTTAGAAGGAAATTTCTACCTTTGAGTATTTAAATAAGAAGTCAAATCAATGGACCTAAGGGTCCACTTAAGAAGCTAGAAAAAGGGGAGAACATTAAACTCAAAATATGTAAAAGGAAAGACTAATAAGAACAGAAAATAGTGAAATAGAAAATAGAGAAAAATATTGCAACTAAAAGCTGCTCTTTTGAAAATACAAATAAACTGATAAACTCTCACTGATCAAGAAGAGACAAAAATGACCAATATCATAAATGAAAAAGGGGACATTACTACAGATTATACAGATCATTAAAAAGATAAAGATAGGAATGTTCTGAACAATTTATGACAATAAATACAACAACTTAGGTTAGAGGTCAACAAACTAGAGTCTATGAAACAAATCTGGCCTATAACCTGTTCTTGCACATAAAGTTTTATTAGAATACAGCTGTGCTTTTTTGTTTTTGTATTGTTTATGGCTGTTTTGCCTGTAGTAATAGAGTTGAGTAGCTGCAAAAGAGACCATATGGCCTGAAAAGCCTCAAGTATTTACTATTTGGCCCCTTATAGAAAAGAACTGCAATGCTTGCTTATATAAATGGGCAAATAACCTGAATGAAACAAATGATCAAAATGGATTCAAGAAGAAATAGAAAGCCTGAATAGCCCTATATCTATTAAAGAAATTAAATATGCAGTTAAAAACTTTCCCAGAAAGAAACAGCAGGTCCAGATGGCTTCACTGGTAAATTACATCAAACATTTAAAGGAATAATACCAAATCTACAAAAATTCTTTCTGAAAATAGAAGAGGAAGAAACACATTCCAACTCATTTTATGAGACCAGTATTATTCTGACTCCAAAACCAAAGATATTACAAATTAAGAATACCACAGACTGATTTATTCATGAATAGTTACAAAAATCCTTTAAAAAATATTACCAAATTAAAAAAAATATGTTACTATAGTTAACATAGTATTTTGGTGCACGGTATACAATATAGTGATTTGACATTTATACACATTACAAAATGTTGAATCACTATGCTGTGCACCTGACACTAATATTGTCAACTATACGTTAATAAAAAATTGGGAAAATTAGTAAAGAAAAACCTCACTGACATGGACTGCAGATGCCAGCAGGAGTTCTCTCATGCCCAACTCCCCCAACCCCACCCCACCACCACCCCATAAATCTCAGGTCTCCGGTGAAGGACGTCATATTGCTTGAGCCACTTTACTCCAGGAAGAAGGAAGAGGTTCTGCCTCACCCAGCAACAGACTAGCCAACAAGAGACTGTTACAATTCAGTCAATGAGGAGCCATGACAAATAGGATTCCCAGTTTCCCCCAATGGGCTTTTGCCTAGAACACCCAGCCCCCACCTCCCTCTTTCTCTATAAAGGAGCCTCCTTTCCTCTACTCTTTAGGACTTGCCTTGGTTTTGCTGTAGCTTGAGTGTCCTGAATTACAATTCTCTGCTGATAGAGGATAAACCCATTTTTGCTGGTATAGTAACTAACAGTTTTACTTTTAAGGTGAGCAAAATTAAAAGTAAATAAAAATATTACCAAATTGAATCCAGCAATATATAAGGAGAGTAATATGTCATGACCAAGTGGAGTTTACTCCAGGAATGCAAGGTTGGTTTAACATTTACAAAATCAATACAGTTTACTATTTTTTAAAATACAATCAAATCAATAGAAGCAGAAAAAACATTTGGCAAAATTCAACATCCATTCATGATTGGAAAAAAAAAACTTGGAAAATTCGCAACAGAAGGAAAATTCCTCATCCTGATAAAGGACATCTCCAAAAAACCTACAGTTAAATCACATCTAATGGGAAAAGAATGAACACTTTCTCTCTAGGATTGGGAACAAGGTAAGGATATCTACCCTCACCACTCCTATCCAACACTGCACTAGAGGTCCTAGCCAGTGCACTAAAGCAGAAAGAAAAAGCATACAGGAAAGAAAGGAAGATTAAAACTCTTTAGATGCAGAAGGCATGCAGAAAAACAAGACATACAGAAATCCTTAGGAATCTACAATTGGGCTACTAGAATAAGTACGTATACTCAGCAAGGTTGTAGGACACAAGGACAGTATGTCAAAATTAATTGTATATTTGTGTACTGACAACAAAAAATCGGAAAATTTGAGATGTTAATAATGTACAAAATTAGTATCACAAAGGATATAACACTTTGATACCCCCTTCAAAAGGCAGAGCTTAATCCCATCCCCTTTGAGTATAGGTTAGACTTAGTCACTTCTAAAAAACAAATAAAAAAAGCAGAAATGATGATGTGTAACTTCAGAGACTCAGTCATAAAAGGTATTGCAGCCTTTTGCTAGCTCTCTCTTGGGTTGCTGGTGCTGGATGAAATTAGTTGCAATGTTTTGAGACACTTAAGCAGTCAATAGAAAGGCTCCTCTCTATGTGAGGAACAGAGGCCTCTTGCCAAAAGCCATGTGAAGGCACCACTTTGTAAGCTGATGCTCCAGCCCCAGCCTATCCCTCAGAGGATGCAGCCCTGGCTGACTGTCCTAACTACAACCATGTGAGACCTTGAACCAGAACCACCCAGCTAAGCCACTTTTGAATTCCTGATCCATAGCAACTGAGAGGTAACAAATGTTTCTTGTTTTAAGCCACTATGTTTTTAGGGTAATTTGTTATACAGCAATAGATAATTAATACTGAGACCTAAATAAATGAAGAAATATACCATGCTCTATATTGTTAAAATGTCAATTCTCCCCCAAATAGATCTGTAGCTTCAATACAATACCAATCAAAATCCCAGGAAGCCTTTCTGTAGAAATTGACCATTTTAATTCTAAAATTTATATAGAACTGCATAATATCTTGAAGAGCCAAAATGATTTGAAAAAGAGAAACTAAGTTGGAGAATTTACCCTATAAAGCTACAATAATCAAATCCTAAGGAATATTATCCTAAGATCAATGAATAGAATAGAGAATCCAGAAACAGACCCACACATAGATTATCGGTTGATTTTCAACAAAGATGTCAAGGTAATTCAATGGAGAGAGGATGGTCTTCAAAAAACGGAGCTGGGCCAAAAAACTATTAGAATTAATAAGTGAATTCAGTAAAGTCACAGAATACAAAAATCAATGTACAGAAATTTGTTGATTTCTATACATAAATAATAACAGAAAAAGAAATTAAGAAATCAATCCCATTTACAATTGTATCAAAAAGAATAAAATACCTCAGAATAAATTTAACCAAGGAGGTGAAAGACCTGTACTCCGAAAACTGTATGACAGTGATGAAAGAAATGAAAGATTACACAAATGGAAAGATATTCCATGCTCATGAATAGAAAGAATTAATATTGTTAAGATAGCCATTCTACTGCAATCTACAGATTCAATACAATCACCAGCAAAATACCAATGGTATTTTTTATAGGGCTAGAGCAAATAATCCTAAAATTTGTATGTTACCACAGAAGTCTCTGAATAGCCAAAGCAATCTTGAGATGGAAGAAGAAAGCTGGATGTATTATGCTCCCAGATTTCAAACTATACTATAAATCTTTAGTAATCAAACCAGCTTGGCAGTCTTTCTGCCATCCTGGAGCCTGTGGAGCCTGCTGGGAACAGGACTTCTAAAACCAAAATGTGTCTGGAAGGCTGTGGGCCAAGGCCAGTTCTGCTGGCTGTAGGTGGGTCCCTAGAACCAGAGAGAGCACAGAGCTCTTCTTAAAATTGAAGGGGTGCATGCTCCCAATGAAACTGAATTCTCCGTAGTTAAGGGATATGCTTATGTGCACAAAGCAAAAAACAGTACAGGGACTCCTGGTGGCAAACAAAACAAAACCAGTGGAGAAAGGTAACTTGTGCTCATGAAAACAGTGGATGGTTTGTGCCAAATTTCAAAGCAACCTTCCTGCTAAGGCACTCGACACAGGATCTGAATGCTATATCCCTGAAGGATTAAAACTCATTGAAAAGTAGAGCATGGACTTGTTCTCTTGTTAAAAAAAACAATAGTATGGCACCAGCCCAAGAACAGACCCACAGATCAATGGAACAGAGTAGAGAGCCCAGATATAAAACACACTTATACGGCCAATTAATCTACAACAAAGGAGGCAAGAATATACAAAGGAGAAAAGACAGTCTCTTCAATAAATAGTGCTGGGAAAACTGGACAGCAGCATGCAAAAGAATGAAACTGGACCCGTCTTACACCATACACAAAAATAAGCTCTCAATGGATTAAATGCCTAATATAAGACCTGGAACCATAAAATTAGAAAAGAACAGAAAGCGTAAGCTCTTTAACATCAGAATTAGTCATTTCTTTTTAGATATGTTCCTCCAGGCAAGGGAAACAAGGAAAAATAAACAAGTGGAACCACATCAAACTAAAAAGCTTCTGCAGAGCAAAGAAAACCATCAACAAAATGAAAAGATAACCTACTGTATGAGAGAATATATTTGCAAATGATATATCTTACAATGGGCTAATATCCAAAATATATAAAGAACTCATACAACTCAATACCATAAAAACAATCTGATTTAAAAATGGGGAGAGGACCTGAACAGACATTATTCCTAAGAAGACACACAGATGCCAACAGCCACATGAAAATACACTAAACATCAGGGAAACACAAACTGAAACCACAATGAGATGTCCCCTCACACCAGTCATGTTTAATATCAACAAGACAATAAATAACAAGTGCAAGAATGTGGAGAAAAGGTAACCCTTGCACATGGTTGGTGGGACTGTAAACTGGTACAGCCACTATGGAAAGCAGTACAGAGGCTTCTCAAAAAACTAAAAATAGAAATACCATACAACCCAACAATCCCACTTCTGGGAATTTACCTCAAGAAAACAAAATCACTAATTCTAAAATATATACAAACCCCAATGTAGCCAAGATATGGAAGCAACCTAAGTGTCCATCAATAGATAAATAAAGAAGATGTGGTACACTTATACAATGGAATATTGCTCAGCCATAAAAAAGAATGAAATCTTACCAATTGCAGCAACTTGGATGGACCTAGAAGGTATTACACTAAGCAAAGTAAGTCAGGGAAAGACAAATACCATATGATTTCACTATGTGAAATCTGAAAAACAAAACAAACAACAAAGAAACAGACTTATAAACACACAACAAACTGTTGGTTACCACTGGGAACAGGGATGGGTGACAGGTGAAAAAGGCGAAGGGGATAAAGAAGGACAAACTTCAAATTATAAATAAATTAGTTACAAGAATATAAGTACAGTATAGGAAATATAGCCTATTAATACTGTAATATCTTGGTATAGTGACAGAGGGTAACTACACTTCCCATGGTGAGCATTTAGTAATGTATATAATCGTTGAAACGCTATGTTGTACACCTGAAACCAATATAATGTTGTATACCAATTTAAAAAGTGGTGCTAGAACAACTGGCTATCCATATGGAAGACAATGATCCTTGACCTCTATCCATGCCATAAAAGAAAGCACAAACCATAAAAGGAAAACACTGACAAATCAGATTTCATTAAAATTAAGTGTCTGCCATTCAAGATACTGGTAAAAAAATTAAAAGCCAAGCCACAGACTGTGAGAACACATTTGCAGTACATATATCTGGCAAAGGACTTGCCAGTCCTAAATATATCCACAATACATAAAGAACTCTTTAAACTTGATAAGATAAACAACCAATTTTTTTGTTAGAGGCCAAAGATTTGAACAAATACTTCATAAAAGAAGCTATACAACCAAGTGGGATTCATCCCAGGGATGCAAGGATGGTACAACATGCGAAAATCCATCAACATCATCCACCACATTAACAAAAAGAAGGACAAAAACCACATGATCTTCTCCATAGATGCTGAAAAAGCATTCGACAAAATTCAACATTCATTCATGATAAAAACTCTCAACAAAATGGGTATAGAGGGCAAGTACCTTAACATAGTAAAGGCCATATATGATAAACCCACAGCTAACAACATACTGAACAGCAAGAGGCTGAAAGCTTTTCCTCTGAGATCGGGAACAAGACAGGAATGCCCACTCTCCCCACTGTTACTCAACATAGTACTGGAGGTCCTAGCCACGGCAATTAGACAAAACAAAGAAATACAAGGAATCCAGATTGGTAAAGAAGAAGTCAAACTGTCACTATTTGCAGATGACATGATATTGTACATAAAAAACCCTAAAGACTCCACTCCAAAACTACTAGGAATGATATCAGAATTCAGCAAAGTTGCAGGATACAAAATTAACACACAGAAATCTGTGGCTTTCCTATACACTAACAATGAACTAATAGAAAGAGAAATCAGGAAAACAATTCCATTCACAATTGCATCAAAAAGAATAAAATACGTAGGAATAAACCTAACCAAGGAAGTGAAAGACCTATACCCTGAAAACTATAAGACACCCTTAAGAGAAATTAAAGAGGACACTAGCAAATGGAAACTCATTCCATGCTCCTGGCTAGGAAGAATTAATATTGTCAAAATGGCCATCCTGCCCAAAGCAATATACAGATTCGATGCAATCCGTATCAAATTACCAACAGCATTCTTCAATGAACTGGAACAAATAGTTCAGAAATTCATATGGAAACACCAAAGACCCCGAATAACCAAAGCAATCCTGAGAAGGAAGAATAAAATGGGGGGGATCTCGCTCCCCAACTTCAAGCTCTACTACAAAGCCACAGTAATCAAGACAATTTGGTACTGGCACAGGAACAGAGCCACAGACCAGTGGAACAGAATAGAGACTCCAGACATTAACCCAAACATATGTTTAATTAATATACGATAAAGGAGCCATGGACATACAATGGGGAAATGACAGTCTCTTCAACAGATGGTGCTGGCAAAACTGGACAGCTACATGTAAGAGAATGAAACTGGATCACTGTCTAACTCTATACACCAAAGTAAATTCGAAATGGAGCAAAGACCTGAATGTAAGTCATGAAACCATAAAACTCTTAGAAAAAACATAGGCAAAAACCTGTTGGACATAAATATGAGTGACTTCTTCATGAACATATCTCCCCGGGCAAGGAAAACAAAAGCAAAAATGATCAAGTGGGACTATATCAAGCTGAAAAGCTTCTGTACAGCAAAGGACACCACCAATAGAACAAAAAGACATCCTACAGTATGGGAGAATATATTCATAAATGACAGATCCGATAAAGGGTTGACATCCAAAATATATAAAGAGCTCATGCATCTCAACAAACAAAAAGCAAATAATCCAATTAAAAAATGGGCAGAGGAGCTGAACAGTTCCCCAAAGAAGAAATTCAGATGGCCAACAGACACATGAAAAGATGCTCCACATTGCTAGTCATCAGAGAAATGCAAATTAAAACCACAGTGAGATATCACCTCATACCAGTGAGGATCGCCACCATCCAAAAGACAAATAACAAATATTGGTGAGGTTGTGGAGAAAGGGGAACCCCCTACACTGCTGGTGGGAATGTAAATTAGTTCAACCATTGTGGAAAGCAGTACAGAGGTTCCTCAAAAATCTCAAAATAGACATACCATTTGACCCAGGAATTCCACTTCTAGGAATTTACCCTAAGAATGCAGCACTCCAGTTTGAAAAAGACAGATGCACCCCTATGTTTATCGCATCACTATTTACATTAACCAAGAAATGGAAGCAACCTAAGTGTCCATCAGTAGATGAATGGATAAAGAAGATGTGGTACATATACACAATGGAATATTATTCAGCCATAAGAAGAAAACAAATCCTACCATTTGCAACCACATGGATGGAGCTACAGGGTATTATGCTCAGTGAAATAAGCCAGGCAGAGAAAGACAAGTACCAAATGATTTCACTCATATGTGGAGTATAAGAACAAAGGAAAACTGAAGGAACAAAACAGCAGCAGAATCACAGAACCCGAGAATGGACTAACAGTTACCAAAGGGAAAGGGACTGGGGAGGATGGGTGGGAAGGGAGGGATAAGGGCGGGGAGAAAAGAAAGGGGGCCTTATGATTAGCATGTGTAATATAGGGGGATGTACGGGGAGGGCTGTGCAACACAGGAAAGACACGTAGTGATTCTACAGCATCTGACTACACTGATGGACAGTGACTGTAATGGGGTGTGTGGGGGGGACTTGGTGAAGGGGGGCCTAGTAAACATAATGTTCTTCATGTAATTGTAGATTAATGATAACAAAATTTTAAAAATTTTTAAAAAGGTGCTCAATATTATTCGTTTGGAAAATGCAAATTAAAGTCACAATGAGTTACTACTGCATACCCTTGAGAATGGCTAAACTTTAGAAGGGTGACAAGATTTAGAAGGTGACTTAAAGAGAACTCAGAACAACCTGGAATATAAAATGATACAACCATTCTGGAACGTAGCTTGGCACTGTCTTATAAAGCTAAGCACATACTTCAACCTATCATTTCTATCATTTCAATGTAAAAATTAATAAAGCTTATGTCCACACAAAATCTTGTACAATGACTATTCATAACAGCTTTATTCATAATAGCCAAAACTGGAAAGAATGAAAATGTCCATTAGCAGGTACACGTACAGATTAACAGGTGGTATATCCATGTGATAGAACACAAAACCACTCATCAAGAACGAGTGAACACTGATACAGGCAACAAAATACCCTGTCTGGTGAAAGAAGTCAGACAAGAAAAGTGTTCGTTCCACAGGATTCCACTTATGTGAAATTCTAAGACAAGAAACACCAAATCCATAGAAATAGAAAGCAGATCAATAGTTGCCTGGGGGCCAGGCAGAGGGGGGACTGACCATAGAGGGGAAGGGGGAACTATGGGGGTGACCGAAATGCCCCACAACTGGATTTTGGTGGTGTTTACAAGAACAAGTATATCTACCAAAACCTACCTAACTGTATACAAAATAGGTGCATTTTATTGTAGGTATGTAAATTATACCTCAATAGAGTTTGATGTAAGAAAATACAAGTATACAACCCTGAAGTCTTACTGTGGCCTCTAAACCCTGCATGGCCTGGCCTCTGCTTACCTTGCCATCTCCCCAAACATCTGCCCACCTCTTCCGGCTGAGCACTGGCCTGCTTCCTGCACCTCAGGAGCCTCCCGCAGCAGGTCCCACAGTGGCTGGGAGCTGGGCTTGGGGACCAACTCTGGATGTGAAGTGCACTGAGCAGAAGGGACCGGTCACCTTTTACCTCTGCTTCCTCATCTGTAAATGGCATGAAAACCCCTTCTCTATAAGGGGCCCAGAGGCTGTCAGTCAGTGCTCTGCCTGAGTCCACAACCTCTGGATCTCCACTGACCTCACCATTCACACCAACTCCAATCTCTCCACCTTCCACACACACACCCCTCTCCTTCACACAGAAACTACTTCGAAGACTCATCTGCAGGCCCTGTTCTCCATGGCCCCACATCCCCTGTGCTTGTCTGCCAGCAGCAGTTTGTCCAAATCTTTATGTGTCACAGCCGCCAAAGGACAGAGCCCAGAATCTGACATCCATCATCAGACCGCACCTGCCCTCACAGAGACCAGAAGCCGCATTCCTCCACCAGGGGACCCTCTCACTGGGCATCTGAGGAGCTAGACTTGCCTCCTCCTTCTTGGCCTGCTGTGCCGGCAAGGCTTGGCCTGAGGCCACAGAGCTTGGAAGGGTGGGCAGAGGTTCACCCTCCCCCTCCATCACCACGCAGGGGTTGTCTGGTGGCAACATGACATGCGTGGAAAAGTGGTCAGGAGGCAGAGGGTGGGGACTAGTCTGTGAAGACAGGCAAATGATGTTCTGGATTCTGTGAGGAAGGATTTCAAGGAGAGTACAAGGATGAAGTTGTGCTTCAGATCAATCACTTCTAAGTAAGCTGAGAAGGAAGAAGACTGAGACGCAGCCAAGAAGCAGCCAGGAGCAACTCTGTAATCCCAAGGGGAGTAAGGAGCCACAGAGGCAAGCTATTTGATGGAAGAGATGGACGCAAAGTGCTAGGATCAGGGGTGTTTAGGAAGAAGTTTTGAGAGAGCCTGGAGGTGACAGAGGAGCCTGGGACTGCCACTCATATGTCTTGCTATGGCTGACCGGCGGACTGTAGCAGTGGTGCTGGGACAAGGTGCTCTTGGGGCAGAGATGGTGTGCTGGAGCACTGCAGGGCCACCTGAGACTACACAGTGGAGACACAGTGGGGTAATGGTGATGACCAGAGATTCAGAATCTCTGGAACACAGACCTCAACATTGAGCCCACAAATACAGAAGCCCCCTTTCTGGGTGCCTGCCAGCCCTGGCAACTTCCTGGGGAAAGCAGAGTCCAGGCACATCCCAGGCAGGTGAGGGATGAAGCCAGGATAGGCCAGTGGAGAACCAGGAGAGAGGCTCGCTCATCCAACAGAGGAAATCCATCTGGGCATCAGGAGGGAAGGAGAACCTGCTGCAGCTCCCCATCCCAGTTCTGAGCAAGAGCTTGGGGACAGGGGCAAGCAACTGGCAGCCGAGTGCCACACATCCATCACAAGGCGATGCCTTCATGCAGGCTCCTTCAGGCAGCCAGCAGCCCCACACTGGGGCTCCCCTCGGTGCCCCTGAGGTGAACTAGGTGACGTGACCAGGGGCGCCGAGGCCCCTTCACACCCCAGGAAACCTCGATCCCACCATGGATGCACCCGGGATGCAAAGATGCCCAGAAGGGCTCACTGCTATGCCAAGACAGGGACTGAGAAGAGCAGTGTTGTGCCCCCACCTCCACCCCAATGTTAGGGATCCAGGAAGAAAAGGAAGGCCTAGAGCTTTGGGAGGGTTAGCCTTTCTCTTGCTTCCCTAACCTGGAATGACTACATACAGACATTCCTCTTTACACCCATGGAAATCAATCCCACAGTAGCCTCAGCTTCTGCTCCATGACAGCAAGGGGCTCAAACCAGTCATGGACACCCTTCCCAGGCCTGGAGAGCCTCCTGCACCAGCACAGGGCCAACACTTCGAACACACTAGCTAACATCTCTCCCCCTCGTGCCAGCGTGAGGTGGGGCCAGGATCCCCACGCTAAAAGGGAGGTCACTTGAACCCCTGAAAGCTTAAGGAACTTGCCCCAGAGAGGCTACAGTTTCTCCTCTGGCCTAACTCCAAAGCCACATAAAGCTGGGGCAGTTCACTTCTCTGTGGGCCTGAACTGCCTTGGCTGAAAATGGACACAGTTCTAGCGCTGCCTACCTGAGCAGCAAGTCGCAAGAAAGGAAACTGCACGTATGGGTAAAACGTGAAAAGCCTCGATGGTGACCTTCGCAAGCTGCCACTTCTAGAAACTCTTCCTGATCCTGAGGACCCACTGCCCTGGGCCTCACCCACCAGCGCCCAAGAGGGGCCTGGACAAAATTCTGCCCTAGGGCAGCCTCTCTGTGTGCCGGCCAGATACGTTTCCTCAAGACTCTAAGGCCTCCTCTCTCGTCTCCCTCTCAGCCCGCTTTATCTTCCTTTTTTTTCTCTCCGCTCTACTTTGCCTCTTCACCCACCTCCTCCGGCCCGGCTTCCCCTCCCCCCTCCCACGAGCTCAGCCTCCTCGCCCCCAAACCCGGGCCCGATCTCTTCCCCTACAGCCCCTGGCCGGCCTTCTCTGCCCCCCAACCCCGGCCTCCTCCCTCCACAACCCCCGGCCCGGCCTGGCCTCCTTTACAACCACAGGCCGCGAAGCCCGCACCTCACCTTCCGCCTCGCGCACGCTACCGCCGCGCAGCCGATCAGATCCAGTCTGCAGGTCACTCTGCCCGGCGCTCCTCCCGGCGTCGCGGGGGCGGACCCCGCGCTCGGTCCTCGCTATGGCAACGCTACACTTCCGGCCCTTGCAAGCCAGAGCCGGAAGCCGCGGCGCCCCGTGGGAGCCGGGGGCGGGAAAGAGCTGCTCGGGGCGGGGCCGAACCACTCGGGGGGCGGGGCCAAACTCCCGGAGCCGAGGCAGTGGACCCTGAGTGACTAGTGGACCGCTGAGGACTGTCCCTTGTGAACCTCTCCGTTGCAGAGGCATCCTCAGCGCGGGTGGGGCAGTAAGGGCAAGTTCTCAAATGGATCCTGGGGGCTTGGCCTATGTTGGCGCTTTAAGGAGGGGTCTGAGTTCACCCGACGAAGCAGAGGCATCATGGGAGTAGAGAACAGCAGGCCCAAAAGTGGAAGGACTTGGTGAATTGGGCAGTTGGAAGCAGCTGAGGTAGTGGTTAGGCGGGCCTGAGGGAAAGTGTGGTTAGAGATGAGTAGTCAGGACACAAGGAACTTTGAATGCCAAACCAAGAAGATGGGCTTTATCCTGGAAGCAAGGTAGGATCAATGGAGAAGAGATGGTGACTTAAAAAGACACAGGAACGATCTCTTTGCTGACCTCGTGGGGCTAGGAGGCCACAGGCAGTAATAGCCTGGTGAGACGCAAGGTCCCCCTCCCCTAGAGCCCTGGGAAGAGAAAGGAGTTGAGGTAGCATATGAGGAGTCCAGGAGAAGTCTGAAGAGAGTCTGGGACGGCGGGGTAAACAACGTAGTGTTCACTACATCATCCATCTAAGCACCAGGCTTTCTCCTCTAGTGCACCCATCACCCACCCCTTCCCTCAGTGCATCTGTGCGAGCTAGACACCCACTGCATATTTCAACCCTTTAAGGGTATATAATGTGTGTCTTTGAGAGGGGCAATGTTAAAGAAAAGCTGAATTCTCCAAGTAAAGTGATACAAAGTACGTCCCTCTAGCCTTTGGGTCTGGGGTCCTGGTACTAGCGCCAACCACTACCACTAGTGCCCTGGGCCTGATACCCCCTTGAGGAAAACAGCCAGTTTTGGAGAGGGGAGGGACCTGGGCTCTGGGGTAGGGAACAGAGCAAGGCCTTGACTGACTTGAGGGGCAGAGCCACAGATCAGGTGGCCTGAGGGAAGATGAGGGGACAGAAGGGGGTCTGGGAGTTAGGAGGACTGGTGAAACTCAGGGCAGCTATCAGCATTTTTCTAGGACCATACCTTTGGGTCAGGCCCTGTGCTTCCTAAAGTCCTCAGAGGCTCCGGCCGGGCCTGAACAGGGAGTGCTGATCCCTCAAGCCTCCCTAGCCTAAGCCTCTACTCCCTCCCCTAAAGTGTTCTTCCTCCCCTCAGGCCAGCCCCGACCCACCTAGGGAGCATCTCCCTACTTCTAGACTAAGCCACAGAGGCCTGTGGCTACCTGGGAAGGCTTTCCCGTGCCCCCACACACAACATACCTGCACTCCATCCCTCCCAGGGTGAAGCCAGGTGGTCTTTGCAGGCTCCCGTGGGCAGGCATCAACCATGGGGTTGTATCCTCAAGGCCTGGCCCTGAGAGGTGTCCAGTAAACCCCTACAGCATATACCCACCCAGGGGAACTGTCCAAGTGTCCCAGAGGAACAAGAGGCATCCTCTGAGGGGACAGATCCCAGAGCATCCGGACCCACAGGATCCTGTGAGGAGAGGGAAGCAAGCTTACCTTCAGGAAGTCCTTTGGGACCAGGCAGGTCAGCTCACCCACTGCCAGCGAGATGCACAGTGAATAAGGGCTGGTTGTCCCCAGAAACCACTGCTGACAGGCACCAAGGAGGGGAGGAAAGTGGCCTCCAGAGCCTGGGATGCTCACTGGAGTCCTGCAGCAGCCCCTGGGAAAATCCCTTGAATCAACCGTGCCTGTCTTTGGTCCACCCAGGCCCTACTAGTTACTCAGCCTTGAACTCTAGGCAGGCCCTTCGCAGCTCATCTTGAGCAAATCACTCCCCCGTCTGTTAAATGCGAGTCTGAGACCTAGCCCAGACGGACGGGATAAAGTAACCCTGGGTCATGGGTCCCTTCCAGGGGCTCCTCCTTTCGGCTCACAGGCAGCCCTGGAGGGAGGAGAGGAGCCTAGGTGGCCGCCGGCAGCCCCCACTGGAATCTTGCCTGCCCCTCCCTTCCAGATTAACCGAATCCAGCTAATTGTGGCAGCCCTCGGCCGCTCCCCTCCCCCACCGCCGTATTCCTCCCTCTCTGGGCCTTCTCTCCCCTCCCCCTTCCATTCGAATGATAAAGGGCCCGACCAGCCTCCCCCCGCCCGGCCTCAGGCCCCGGCCCTACCTCGCCACACTGCCCACTGCCTCGCGCCCTCCACCGGGCCAAGCCCCTGCCCACGTTGCCCGTCTACCCTGCATGGGGCCCTGCAGCAACCCACGGCTGGGACTTCCCAGGGCGGGGTCGCCCTCCCAGCCCCCAAGGAGGAGGAAGAAAAGATACCTGCGGCATGACAAGCCCCCCTACACTTACTTGGCCATGATTGCCCTGGTCATCCAGGCCGCGCCCTCCCGCAGGCTGAAGCTGGCCCAGGTGAGAGGGTCCCCCGCTCCTCCTCACACCCGGTCGTCGGACCATTCCCCGGACCCATCCCCACCTACTCCCAGGTTCAGGCCCCAGCCTCCACCCCGACCCTGCCCGACTCGGTTATGCCAGTGGGACCAGGCCCGGCCTGGACGCAACGGGGAGAGAGCCGAGGTGCACGGGCGGGACCCTTGCCCGTGAGGTCTCCCCTTCTCCCTTAGGCGCAGAGGTGTCCTGGGGACGGCGGCGCCAGCCACCCCTCGGCCGGGCTGTGGGGGAGGGGTGCCGCCGCCCCCTCCGCGCCCCTGCTCATGGCCCCGGTCGGCCGCCCCGTGGTTTCAGATCATCCGTCAGGTCCAGGCCGTGTTCCCCTTCTTCAGGGACGACTACGAAGGCTGGAAGGACTCTATCCGTCATAACCTCTCCTCCAACCGGTGCTTCCGAAAGGTGGGGCAGGGCGAGGGTCTGAGCACCGGGGAGGAACTCCCGAGCATCTGGGGTTGGGCGGCCCAACCTAAGCCTGCCCTCTACCCACCCCCCCAGGTGCCCAAGGATCCTGCGAAGCCCCAGGCCAAGGGCAACTTCTGGGCGGTTGATGTGAGCCTGATCCCAGCAGAGGCGCTTCGGCTGCAGAACACAGCCCTGTGCCGACGCTGGCAGAGCAGGGGCGCGCGGGGGTCTTTCGTCAAGGACCTGGGCCCCTACGTGCTGCACGGTTGGCCTTACCGACCTCCCAGTCCCCAGCCACAGCTCAGCGAAGGCTTCAGCATTAAGTCTCTGCTGGGGGACCCAGGGGAGGGGGCGCCACGGAGCAGCCCAGGTCCATCTGCACACAGCGGAGAGGAGGTGGTGCGCACACCACCCCTGCCCTCTGAAAGGCCTCTATGGCCCCTCCATCCCCTTGCTGCACCCATGAGAGTGGAAGGGGAGACTTCCCAAGGGGGAACCAGCAGGCCCTCACCCCTCACTCCTGAGCCACGAACCTGGCCCCTTCACTTACTGCAGGGTACCCCAGACCCTGGGGGTCTGTCCGGTGGGAATCACAGGGCCTCACTTTGGGGACAGCTGCCCACCTCCTACTTGCCCATCTACACTCCCAATGTGGCAATGCCCTTGGCCCCACTCCCACCCAATTCCTGCCCTCAGTGCCCACCTGCCAACAGCCCAACCTACTGGGGGGTGACCCCTGAAACCCATGGCCCCCCAGGGCTGCCCTGGGATCTAGATGCTCTCTTCCAGGGAGTGCCACCCAACAAGAGCATCTATGATGTGTGGGTTAGTCGACCCCGGGACCTGGCTGCCTCCACCCCAGGCTGGCTGTTCTCTTGGTACAGCCTGTGAGACCCCAGAGCAAGGGCTGCTTTCCTCTCCCACCCTCTCCTGCCACCACTGGCTTCTTGAGGGGAAACCAAGGCCAAGAGGAACAAGAAGTATCTGTGGCCACAGTAGTCTTGAGACATCAGGCACCAGCCATGCTGGAGCCCACAGTTTATTGGACTACCCCATGAAAGACTGTGGTCCAGTTGGGTACCACCCTGGCCCTGGTGGTCAGTCATGCTTCTCTTCAGCCCCAGAGACAAGGCAGGGAAGAGTGGGGCTCTGCTTAAGAGTAGCCCTTCCTGTCCCCTTTCTGGTTCCACCTTTCCTGGCCCTCTGTCCATCCAGCCATCCATCCATCACCATGTCACCTCCCCTCCCTCACTGCAGGCTGGGGGAGGGAGAACCTAATGGTGACTGAAGTCCTGTCCTCCCTCAACTGTTAGAAGGTAGCACCGTTTTGGGGAAGAGGGATGGGGAGTAGGAAACCTACTTGGGTTTTGGTGGTGGTATCAAGGAAGATAGATAGTAAAGGAACCGACAACGTTTTGACTAGCAGAGTCTGATTTTTGTTGGCAGGACTGACTGGTAACTACTTGGCCAGACCAGGGTCTGCCTCCCTCCCTGGGCTCTGGGATCCCCTGCTGTGTGCTGATAACAGCAAATGGTGATAAGGTGGGAGCTGGGGGAATCATTTCCCCAGACCTAACACTCCTTGCAGGACCAGTGGTGGGGTAGGTGCAACTCTGGGGGTTGTGGAGACTTGTAGGGACTTTGCTGCCTCTGCCCGCAGAGGCGCTACCCAAGACTCCTTGGGCAGGGCTACAGGGGCAGGTCCTCCTGGGGTGCAAAGGCCAAGATGGAGCCACTGTCTGGGCCAGGACTTGGGGGGCCACCGGGGGATGGCGTGGGAGTGCAGGGGGTCCCTGTGAGTGGTGTGTCAGTGCTGAGGGAGGAGGGTGTCCCCGAGCGCGGGGCCGTGCGGCGCCGGGCTGGGCCCAGCTCCACTTGACCCACTCGTTCGGCAAACTTGAGGGAGCACACGGTCTCGCCAAGATCCTCGGGCCTGGTGGAGATCTGCAGGGGTGCAACGCTGGTGGGCAGGACCTGAGTGGGCGGTGCCTGGCATGCAAGCCTGCCTCCCGGGGCTCTGCACCACGCACCAAGCCCCATGCCAGAGCCCACCTGTAGCAGAAGAACTGCAGTGGCGCCGGGGCCCAGCGCCGGCTGCAATAGGCGTGTGAGCTGTGAATCACGGAAAGGCACGTGGGGCCGCCGGGCCCTCAATGCAGCCATCACGCCTCCTAGTGCCAGCAGCGAGCGGTTGATGGTCCGGGCTTCCCGCAGACGCTGGGCGCCTTCCTGCTCTCCTCGTGATGGGCCAGCCGCCCCTGCCTTCCAGGCTCGCTCAGATCCTGCCAGGTCCACCAAGTGAAGCGTGCCTACAGGGGTGGGCAAACCCGATGTGGAGGAAAACCCTGGACTTGAGTGTGGTGAGGCCTCCCACAGGGCCTGGCTTTGGGCCCTGGTACCTGCAGTGCCCGGTCCCCGCGGTGGGGCTGCTGCATGCAGCGTCAGGGTGACCAGAGCGTGAGAGCGGGAGCTGTGCTGGTTCATGGCTGTCGTGGCAGTGGTCCTGTTGCTCCTCCCCAGGCTCAGCATCTGGAGGGAGGGGCAAGAGGGCTGCCTTCTGCAGGGGCCATGCCACAGGTAGGAACACTGGGCAGGGCCTTGGAGGGGGCTGCAGGTACCACTGGGCAGCCTTACCTGGTACAGTGTCTCCAGATTGGGCACATCCCAGGAGGTGAGGCCTGCCACCTGGATCCCCCCATGGCCTCCTGGGCCCTGCCTCACAGCCAGACGCTCAGGAGGCCCTGGGGCCAGAAGGTCTCTGGTGAGAAAGGAGAGGATTTGGTTCAGGGTATTTAGGGGCAGGGGCAGGGGCTGGGACTGGAGGCATGGAGGAAACAGCTCTGCGGCTCTGACCTGACAGCCTCATTGTAGATCTCCACCATGCTGAGGGTCACGCAGTGCTGCCCTCCCGTCCCCATCTCCCGGAACAGTGACTGCAGTGCCCGAGGAGCTATGCCGGGGTCCTCAGGTGGGCCCTGGAGATGGGGTGGGGTGCCACATCGGGCTCACATACCAAAGCCTGGACCCATGAGCCACCCGGAGTCCACCCACTTCCCACCTCCATGCTGTAGGTCTTCCCGGTCCCTGTCTGACCGTAGGTGAAAATGCAGACACTGTAGCCTTGGAGGCAGGACAGCACAGCAGGCTCCAACTCCCTGAAGACCTAGGAGAGGGAGGAGCCTGAGCCCCAGGACCTGGGGTAAGGTGTGCACACAGCTTGATTCCCTGGGAGGATAGTCAGCAGAGCAGGAGCAGGTGGAAGGGTGGGTCTCCCAACAGAGGAGGCTCCCTGGAGAAGGTGGCATTCACAATCACTTGGCAAGCAAAGAAGGGAAGGGATGTGACAGGAGGGGGCAGGTGATGCGGAGTAGTGGAGGATGGGAGTGACAGACAGGAGCCCAGACTCTGGGCTGAGACTGGGAGCAAGTCTCATTGTCCTTTCAGGGAAGAGGTTTTCCCTCTGTGGCACGAACTATGGTGGCACCTGCTGGAAGGGTTAAGAGAGACAGTGTACTAAGGGCTAGAGCTGTGCCTGGCACACAAAGGATGAGTCCAGAAGGGGTCCGTGGGTGTGCAGGATGGATGGTGGCCCCCCAAGTTCATGGGAACTCAGGGCTGGGACTCATCCTGTTAGCAAGTGAACACCAAGAGCAGCCTTCTGGCATGGCCAGCTTTCCTGCCCAGAAGCCTTCATGGCCAGTAACTGAATGAGCTGTCAGTTCTGCTTGAAGTGAAGGCAGAATCCAGCATTGCCAGTGAGACCACTAAGATTCCGTAACTGGAAGCCCCGGGAACTGGTGAGGGGCCTGTGGTGATGCTGCTGTAGAGAAGGGGACACAGTGAGGGCAGTAGGCGACAGATATCCCTGGCTCTTGTGCTCAATGTTCTGCTGTAAAGGGCCAACTAGAAGAGCTGCCCAGAAGGCAGCACAGGGGCCCTGTGCAGGGCTGCAGCCGGGGACCACAGAGGAATAGGTGGGAAAGAGCTGTGGTGCCCCATGAAGTTGGGGAGGGAGCCCTGGCCACTACCAAGCACATTACACTGTCTAAGGCAACTCTACCCCTTTCTAATCCCCTCCCACATCTGAGCTTCCATTTCCTGAGGTTTGGAAGTTCTAGCTGCCAGGAAGCTGGGAGGTGGGGGTCTGAGGTAGAGGAAAAGGGAGAGGGAAGGAAGCAGGGTCTGCACAGGGCAGAGGGAGAGTGCTGAGACTGGAAGCTTGCCAGCTCCCCTCTACCCGCCCCCCACAACCCTCCTGGCCACAAAGCAAGGAGGGGTGCTACCCTCCCAGTTGGCCCTCTCTGGATGCTGGGCCGAGGGAGCCAGCAGCCAGTGCAGCCTAGGGGATGAAGGCCCCAGCACTGTCCCCACCATACAGCACCCCAGTGGTGCTCCGCAGCCAGCGCTGCATGAGCAGTGACCGTCACCTCAGACAGGCTCATTCTCCTTAGTTTCCTGGTAAAAAATTATTTTGAAAATGTCAACCTTCCCGTCTAAACCACAGACCTGTTTCCCCTGGGCCTGCAGTTTGGTGGGAGGATGCAGAGGGAGAACCCTGGAAGGAAAGGAGCTACCCAGCTAGGCTGCGAGTCCCGCCTCCCAGACTCTCTGGCTCCCTTCTCCTCCCTGTTGGAGTCCAGCCACTCTCCCTCCTGGAGGGCAGGCAGACAGGGAAGGGGAACCAGAGCCTCTCCTGGACTCCAGGGGACCCTGAGGGAGGGTCACAGACACAAGAGCAGAGCATCACCTCCTCCTGGCTGGCGTTTGGAGGGAAAACCCAGTCCAAGCGGAAGTGACGCTGGTGCCCTCTATAGCAGGTGGTGACGGTGCCCCCGGGGCCAGGCTCTGAGCTCAGCAGGCTGGAGCATGTCCCTGGCTTCAGCCGACACAACACACGGATATTTCCTGGGGTGAAAATCAGGTTAGTGGGCTCCCCCAGGCCCTGAGCATGGAGAGGTTCCAGTTCCTCCAGCCTGCCTACCCCAATCCACTGCTCCCTAAGCATATCATACCCTTGAGCTCCAGCAGCCGCCCTGGGCATCCAGTTGGGGGCCCCTGCTGCTCCTCAGGGGGCTGAGTCCCAGCCCTTCCAGCAGACAGTGCGCCTAGGGCCCAGGATACCTGGGGGAACAGAGATGTGAGGAAGGCAGTGGCGGAGTGAGCAGAGGAGCTGGGGGTGGGGTGGGGTGCTGAGGGCAGTAGGAGCCACCACACAGCCACCCGACTGTGGTAATCCACAACTTTCAGTGGATTCGGGTCCCTGGGGATGTCGTTCAGTACACCTAGGATGGAGCCCTGGAATTTGAGGAGGACTACAGCTAAAGACATTATCTGTCTCCTCTGGACTTCTGGGCAAGGCTTATCACCCCACTTTGCATAGGACAGAAATGAAACCTGGCAGTTGAGATCATACCCAGGGGTCACACAACCTGTTTTGGTTCCAGACCCTACAATCTTCATGAGAATAAACAACTCCCTGGGGCTGGGAAAGGAGGAAGAACAGGGGTTCCCCCAAGGCAAGAACAGTGACTGGGCTGCCTCAGAGCAGTGCTACTGAAGAGAGTGGGTGGTCCTGACCTGGCCCTGGGCCTCGCTCAGGGAACCCTGGCAGCTCTGGGTTAAGGTGCTGACCAGTCCTCGGAGGTCTCCACAACCCTGACGCAGGCTGGCCGTGCGTGCCCGAAGTCCTGACCGGGGAAGGCTGTTGTGAGGGAGAGTCCAAGACCCTGTGGCCAGCCTTCCCATGAGCTCCCCGGCCACAGCCTTACCCGCCAGTTGTCCATGCATGTCCTGCAGCTCTCTTCTGCACTTCTGCTCAGTCTCCTGCTGAAGCTGCCGGAGGGCCCCCTGAAGACCCTGGAGCTGCATCTCCTGCACCCCCAGCTGCCCCCACCAACCCCATCCCTGTCACTGAGGAAAAAGGCACTTACCAGGCCCTTCCGCAGATGCCTCCCTCCCAGTGCACCAACCTTCCTGGCCCCTGGGCCCAGTGCCCACCTGGACTTGAAGGGCTTCTGTGGTGTCCTGAGCCTCCTGAAGCTGTCCCTGGAGCACCACCAGTGCCTCTGTCTCCTCCTACAGGAGCCAGGAGGGAAGTCAGGGAGGGGTACTCCACTGGCCCCATTTCATAGGCAGTAAAGTCAAGTGGAGAAGGGCAGGCAGAGCTGGTCATAAACTCATGCCTCCCGATTACATTCAAGATTATTTTCCCAGGTCCCTTGACTTTCCTGGGGTGAGTCACTGGAAGAGCCATGGGGCGGGGTGGAGGGATTCTCCCATGGGGGTCAGTCTCTTTGATGGGGCTGACTTGTACGGACTGTTCCAGAGCCTGTCCACAGTCCTGGGCCCTGGCCCTGAAAGGTCGGAGAGAGCCCTCGGCCTCTGTTCTGGCAAGCATGGGATCCTGAGGAGGCCTGGGCAGCGCTGTTGGAGACCAGGTTGCAGGGGCCCCCAGACTGCAGGAACAGTAGCACCTAAGAAGCAGGATACCTGGGGGGCCCTGGTGAGGCGGCCAGGGCCCCAGTGCAGCAGGAGGTCCCGAGTGAGGCTCAGGCTCTGTTTCAGGGCTTCGTTCTCCAAGGTTAGATATTGAAGCCTTTTTTCTGAGTCTGTCGCCCCCTGGCAGAGAAGGAAGCCTCAGGACTTACCTGGAAGCCTGGGCCCCTCACACCCTCCACCCCCGTCCCCGGTGGCCTCACCACTCCAAGGCGCAGTCGGCCCAGCTCCTCCTCCTGCACTTCTAGCTGCTGCTTCAGCTCTTCCATCTGGGAAGGAGGGAGGGGCACAGAGTGGAGCACCTCTCCAGTGCCATCCTAGTGTCTGCGGCCTCCAGAGCTCCTCACCTGTCCAAGGATGAGCTGCTCCAGCCTCTGCCAAGCCCTCTGGTCCTCCTCCAACTGGAGGGGCTGCTGCCCCTGGGCCTCACCCATCAGGGAAAAGGAAGGGCTTTCTTCTTGGGATGGAAGTCCTAGGGTGGGACAGACCTAGTTAGCACTGACAAAGTCCAGCCTAAAAAGGGGGCACCTTGGGAGCACGGCTGGGCTTGGGGCCTGGCACTCCAGATCGCTGAGGATCTGGGGAATTTCGCTCCCTCCCCAAATACACCTTACGCACCAGTGGCAGCGGGGGTCTGCACCCTCAAGGCTGCCTGCCTCCCCCTCGGACTCCGAATCCATGCCAAGAGGGCCAAGAGCTGACCCGTCACGGTCAGCAGTGGGGGAACATCACCAGACTGTAAAGGAGATGAGAATCAGGGCAGAGGAGGCTAAGGAGGGCACATGCACGCGGAGACCAGGACTGCTGGACAAGGAACCTCAGCCTGCTCACCTTGCTCAGGTCGGGAGGACTCTCTAAGCTCTCTTCCGCCCCCAGCTGGACTGAGAGGAACTCAGCAAGACGCACGAGAGCTTCCTCCAGGGTGACCCCGGCTGGGCGGCCCTCGGCTCCCCCTCCGGGCCCATCCTCAGATTCGGGGCAGCCTGTGAGGCCAAGTAGTGGGGGGCAGGCGCACGGGTCACGTGCTGGAGGCTAGGCCACCAGAAGACACCTGCCGGGTCCCTCCCTCCTTTCGGACGGCGGGGTTCCCTCGTGGCCCCGAGGAAGCATCGCTCCTGACACAACAGCACCTACCGACCAGGCTAGTCAGCTTGGTCCACAGTTCTGCCGCGGGCTGCTCGGGGCGGCGGCGACCCCCGGGCTTGCAGCGGGTGCTCTAGGAAGGGAACAGGGGGTGCTCCTGAGGAGAAGGCAGGCAGCCTGTGAGGCTCCTTCCCCCTGGGAATGGGTCAAAAGGATTGGGGCTGAGGTCTCTGCCTCCAACACCAGAACAGAGACGGGAACCTCAAGCACAGCCCCTCTCCCCAGAGTCAGCGCCCTTGGGACGTACGCAGCGCGGGCCTGCAGGATTCGCTCAAGGGAGGGGCTCGCCGGCCCTGCTGTGCCCGCCTCCGCTCACCTGGGCGGGGTCCCCAGGGTCAGCGGCAGCCACAGCCCCGCCATCCCTGCGGAAGAGGCTGTAGAAGATGTAAATGAGCAGCGAGTAGAAGGCGTACATGGGAGCGCGGGGCGGCAAAAGGCCCCGCTACGCGCCGCCCCACGTCCCCGCGCCCGTCGCAGAGCCGGTGCGCATGCTCGGGGCGGCCGCCCCCACGGTCAGGTTCCCGCGGGCGGAAGGCACGCGCGCCAGAGGAGTGCTTGAGACTGGCGTGCCCGGCGCCGCACCTGGACACCCGCCCCGCGACTTCACCCCTACTTCACGGAGACCCCGGATGAAGGCGCCCACGGTCGCCGTACCCCACTCCTGGGAATCCCTCAGCCCTCTGCTCGGGCCTCCGCGTTTCTCACCCCTCATTGCCGTCCACCCAGGGGTGTGCAATGCCCCTCCCGTAATAGGCACCTCCCCCGGGCCCTCCCCTCACAGCCCCGCCCCAGGGTCCACCCCTTACAGCCAAACGCTACTTCTGGCCCCTTCCCTCCGCGCTTTCCTCGGAGCCACAACCCCACCCCTCACCACACATTCCTCCAAACCCCTGAAAGAACTCAGCCCGGTCCTCGGCAGAGGCCCCGCCTCCCAGCCCGCCTCCTCTCTGACGATCTCAGCTCCACTCTCAGAGCGCCTTCCAACCAGGCCCCGCCCCGGCCGCTCTAGCCTCCGCTCCTCTCGTTGTTCCGCGCCGTGGCGGGGCTGGGCGGGAGGCGGCGCGGGGCTGGACTCGGGCCTCCTGCTTGCGCTTCGTCGGGGTCGCGCAGTTCGGCCTTCTGAAGGTCCAGGCGCATCTTCCTAGGCGGCTTCCGAGGACAGCGCCTTCCCTAGCAAAGGGACCAGGCTGAGGGACCCTCCGCGCATCTCCCCCAGGCCTCGCGCCCGACTTGACTTGCAGGGCCTCAGGGCTTCACGACCACCCAGCCCAGGCCCCGCGCCGCTTTCTCCCTTCTTTTCCCGGACAAATTAAGTTTTTCTTACGCATAGTTGAGTCCAGTGGCCTGAGAGCTCCGGGAAGTTTCGGATGAGCCTATCCGAACACTTAGAAATGGAGCTCTGGAACGTGGGAATCCCAGAAAGCTACCCTTAGGGCTCCAGGTTGCTAGCTTCTGCGTTTTTTCTTCCTTTCCAAAGTTGAGGATCCCCTTTCTGTCACCACGTTCACTAAGCCCCCGAGGTACCATGGCTCCCAAACTGTGGAGTGAGTGGAGCACAGCCCTATCTCACCTGGTGCTGGGAGTGGTGTCTCTGCATGCAGCCTTGAGCACTGTCCAGGTGAGTACCCCGGGGCCGGGCAGGGGTGTATCCCACTCCCAAACCCCAAGGACCTAGCCAGTATCCTAGATCAGAGAGAGGGTGGTGGGAGATGTGTTTTGGAGTCAGGCTTCCGTGAGACCACCAGAACCATCCCTGCTTAAAGGCAGGTTCTGGGCCTCTTTTAACTACATTTCTTCCTTTCCCCTGACAGACAAGTCGAGGGGCTGCTGCTGGCTTCCTGCTACAGGCTTTGGCCGCAGCCACCATGCTGGCCCCAGGGCTGGCCACAGATGAAAACTGTCTTGCTGGAGTCTGGGTGGCCACTGTCATCGGCCTGCCTCTTCTAGCCTTCGATTTCCACTGGGTGAATGGGGACAGCTCCTCAGCCAACCTACTCCTGGGAGGAGGCATGGTGCTGGCAGTGGCTGGTGACCACCTGGGCGCTGAGGGCCGCTCTGTAGCTGGTCAGGCAGTAGTACTGGTGGTCGCAGTGACCATCCTCATTGTGGCCGTTTTCAATACCAACACTTATGGAATGTGGGGGGGTGCAATGCTGGGTGCTGCAGGCCTTCTAAGCCGGCTGGAGGAGGACAAGTTCCTGCTGCTGCCGAAGGAGGATGTCTGTTGCTGGGCCCTGGCCGCCGGCAGTTGGGCCTACCACCAAGCCCTGCACACACAGCGCCTGCAGTGGGAGTGATAGTCAGAGACAGCAAGGCAGGGCTCTGTCCTGGCTACCACCTCCCATAGGTCTGCTCCTGGGGCCTCCTTCCCTAAAGATAGACTCTGCTACCTCCCAAAGTGGGCTTGCTGCAGGGTGACTGGATGGGCACTGCCCTTCCTCTGGGTGAGTGTGGGAACTTGGCCTAGACCGGAATGAAGGGGACAGGATCCCAGGCACATTTGGGAACTGATTCTGGGCAGGCCATGGTTGCGGATCCAGAGGCTTGGCCTCCAATAAAGCTTAGGGATTCAACGGGAATGTGGAATCTGCCCATTCTTGAGAGTGATTGGGTTCTCCTGTGAGCTTCCTAAGGTTCCCAGGGCAGCAGCTGGTTTCCTTGAACAAAGAAAGAGGATGTGCTAGAACCAGCTCAGGGTCTCACCCAGCTTGGCTTCCTGCTGGTACCCTTGCCAGGAAGGCCCCTGGACTGAGAAGGGATAGTCCTGGAGCCTTGCTCTCCTGGAACATGGTGGAATTTGTATGGCCTGGCAGGTGGCCTTCTGGGGCAGTGATCTTCAGGGGGTGCTAGCTGCGGGTGGGGGCAGAAGAGGGCCATACCAGAGCTGTTCCCAGAAATTCACATCCTCACCCCAGTGCCCACCTGACCACTACCTTTTGCCCTCCCGCCTGTGCAAGGCAAGGCCTTAAGACCCTCAGTTTCCTCAATGGACATCTCTTCACCTCCCAATTCCAGGGTTAGGAAATAGGATTGGGCAGAGCAGTGGGCTAGTCAGGATCCGTGGTCCTCCCTTGGGGAGGCCCTGTGCTAGTCTTAAGGAAGCGCATGTGGTCCCACCCAACAGGGAGAGGAGGGATGGCAGGCACGGCCTCTCGGAGCTTCGCGACCCAAGCCCGAGTGTCCAGTGACAGGCACAGGTATGCCAACGCGGGAATCCATTGTTGACTCCTGTCCCCGGTGACTCGAGGCTTGCGGGCCACGCCCTATACCTACCGGAAGCAACGCGCTCACCCAGTAGCCAGAACCTCCCCGCTCTAAGGCGCGCCCCGCAACGACCCGCGGCAGGGCGCCCTGGGCCCCGCCCCTTCCTGCCCACTTTCTGCAGGGGCGGGCTTTCAGGCGCCTTCGCGCACCCATTGAATCTGACCTCTGAGACGTCTTATCCTGAGAGGCGTTCCAATTGGCCCCTCGCAGCTCACGTGACTGGAAGAAAGGGGGCGGGGGCAATGGGAGGTGGGGGGAGCACGCAGCGAAAACAAAGATGGCGGCCGTGCCGGGGTCGGTGCCCTCGGCGGCTGTGGTGCGACTTTCGGGCTGGACCAACTGAGGCGGCGGCTTGGGAGCGGGGCTGTGGGGTCGCGGCGGCAGCGAGAGGGCGGCGGGAGCGCGCGGCGGTGCCCCTAACTTCCAGCCGCGGGAGCGTGCCGGCATCTGCCCGCCAGGCCGGCCGGCTGTGATGTCCGGCGCCGAGGAGGCCGGCGGGGGCGTCCCGGCCGCGGGGCCCGCCGGCGCCGTGCCGGCCGGAGTCGGGGTCGGGGCGGCCGCGGGACCAGCGGCGGCGGCGCTGGGCGAGGCGGCGGGGCCCGGGCTCCCGGACGAGGCGGGCCTGGCCGGCGTCCGGCAGCTGCAGGAGGCGGCCGGCGATCCCGACGCGCCGCCCAAGAAGCGGCTGCGGGCGGCCGAGGCAGCCGAGGCGGCGGCGGCAGCGGCGGGCAGCGGGAAGCTGGAGGAGCGGCTCTACTCGGTGCTGTGCTGCACCGTCTGCCTGGACCTGCCCAAGGCCTCCGTGTACCAGGTAGGGCCGCCGGCCCGACCCCGACCCGGCCCGGCTCCAGCCCCGCCGCGGCCGGCCCCCCGTTCACCGCGTCTCCTCGGAGGCCAGGCCAGAGCCCCGAGCCTCGGGCCCAGCGGTAGGGACTCCGGCGCCCGTTCCGAAAGTCCTTATTCTCCTGTCAGGATTTTATTTAATGCTTACAACATCTTACTTGTTCTGACTATTTTTCTGTCTGAATTGTTATTTCCCGCTTAGATGTTTCTTCTCTTCAGCTTCCTTCGTTGCCCCGTCTGCACTCCCCGTCCCACCGTCTCCAGCTGACCGCAGAGAAAACTAGTGACAGATGCCCTTTTCCTCCGACCCCATCGCAGAACTTGCTCCCCTCATTCCTGAGCCCCGGGAACCCTGGTATTTCACTAAAGAGCTCCTTTTCTACCCTTTTGGCAGCCACCCCCCCCCCACACACACACACGCACACACATGTCCTCATGCTCCCTCTTCTAAGTAGAAGAATCCCTATGCCTTCCCCTCGTTCCTGGTCTGGATGAACTGCCCACATCAGGCTACAGTCTGGGTCTCTTCTCCAGCGCCAGTCCAAACCCATGCCTCTGGACATGCTGTTCCCCAACCTAGGCTCCCGCCTCACCCCTCACGCACACCAGACTGGCTTCCTAGGCCACCAGTGCTCCAGGAGGCCTGTCCACCCTCCTCCCATCTGAAGATCTAGCATGGTGGTTGGACTCAGTGCCCATAACCAGTTCAGGACGATTAGAGAGGGTACCTGGCCCAGATGGGTCTTACATGTGTACCGCGCAGCAAACTGGGGTCACGCTGTAGCCCTAGAGGCAGTGTGTAGTGTCCTGCTTTCTCCTTTGTTTCTCTGCCTTTCTCCACCCCAACCCTCCCTCCTCTGATCCTCCTCCCCCAAGAGCCCCTTTGAGGAATGAGACAGATTCTTTATTACCTTTCTTTGCACTTACAGGAACTGGACTTGGCTGGTGGGCTTTTTCCCCCTGCTTCTGAAACTGAGGGCCATGGGTGAGGCTGTCATTTTTGTCATAGCAGTGCGGGGTCAGCCTGGGTTGCCGTTTCCCCACACCTTGGATCTTCAAATCCTTCCTGTGCTGGAGTGAGACTGCTTGGGTGGTTCCTAGTATGCCCAGGTGACAGAGAGAGGAAAGGAAAGGAATTGGCAGGGAAGAGGGTTGAGTTCTTTGGGAAAAGGGCACTGGCTCTCAACCCACCCTCCTAGACTTTGGGAAGGTCCTGGCTAGAGGCCCGAGCTCAGGAATACTGCAGATCTTCTTGCTCAGTGCCAATTGGGGATTGCTTCTCATAACCCCCTCAGATTTCGGGGTGCCCTTCAGGACTTGTCCTTTGGCACTTTTTTTGTTGCCCACAACCAGGTAGAAGAGCTCATCTTTTCTTGGGCCTTGAACAAGAAGCCAAGCCAATGATGGGGAAGTGCCAGGGAAATTCCGGGAGTCTCCTCATCTACCCTCCTGTTAGTTGTCTGGAGCTGAACCCGACGTCATGATCAGCCACAGTGGTGCTGGATTCTGGCCACTCAGCATGAGAACTGCTGCTCTGCCTCTGGCCAGAGCTGCTGGTGACCCAGTCGCTAAGCCTGGCTGGTTCAAACTGGCCCACACTATGTTGGGCGCAGGGCTCTGTCCAGGGCAGGCCAGAGGCAGCTGAGCAGCTGTGATGGGGAGTGAGGTGAAGGCTCTGGGGCCTCCCTGGTCCTGGCCCTTCCCTCAGCCTGGTGGGCTCTGCTCAGTGGCTGCCCTGGGAACAGGCCCACTAAGCAAGGAGAACCCACTGATGCTGACCCCTGGCCTCCCGCCCTGCCTCCGTTCTTTTCAAGTGACAGCTGGGCCTTGGTAGGGAGTTGTTTCTCTCTCATGTATAGAGGCCTAGAGAAAGCTCTAGAATATGAGATCAGTGGAAGAACCCTTGGCTCTAGAAGGGTTGGCTAGAGCCCTGCCACAGGTCAGAACTCACTTTGGCTTCTAGACCTGCCATGGATGGAGAGGTGCAGGGGCATGATTGCACAGCAATGCCCATGCTGAGGCTAGGGAATGAGGGGCCTGCGGGACGAGGGAGGGCTTCTTGGTAGCTCTCTGCTGTGTTCAGTGTCCTACTTCACCCTCACAGTGATCCTGGATGGGGACATTGAGGGCAGGGATTGGAGGCCTAGCCATTGCCTGGTGGGCATCAGAACTGGGTTTGTCCCCACGAGAGTCTGGTCACAGATGGCATGGCCCCATATGCACTGCCTGGAAACAGACAGGCATAGACACCTTTGTGTCCCTGGTTGGGGCCCACCGGTGGCCGCCACCTCTTGGCCTTTTCTCAGCCCCTCTGCTTCTGCTGGCCACTTTTGGTGAGCTGTGTTGACTCACTGTCTTCTGTGGGCTAGTGGCATATGGTGTGTTCTGCTCTCTGATCCTACTGACATTTTGCCTGAATCCACCAGAACACATGACTAGGACAGGCACCAGCCACACCTTGCATCTGGGGCTGTCTCAGATGGTGCCCAGTTCTGGGGTGATGAGAGTAGGTGCCATGCTGAGGCCTGGGTGCTATGCCTGGCACTGGGGCTGTAGAGGACAACTCCATGGGCCTCTGGAGTTGGCTGGGTACATGGTGACTTGAGAGCTTGCTCTCCAGCCACTGGACCCTACCTCAGTGCTGCCAGGGAAGCCTTGGTGACGGTGAGGGCACATCTTGAGCAATCATGGACCGCACCATGGGGTTATCTGCCTGCCCCCGAGTCAGACCATGACGCCATAGGTCTGGCTACCCCACCCACCTGACACTTCACTTCACACCCTTGCTTGGGAAACTTGCTCCAGTGTCAGACCAAGGCACTGATGCACATGACTCTCTCCATGGCCTGTGTTAGGTCAGGTCAGGGCTAGAACAGGTAGAGAGATGGCTGATTCAGTGTTCTCTGTGTGGGTGCTAGGTGTGTTCTTGGTGATTGGTACCTGACAAGGTGTGCTGTCACCTTCCAGAGTCTTGAGCAGGCTCCAAGGTGGGGACAGGGCTGGGGATGCAGCAGGGACATTTGTGCATGAGTGGGTGACATGCAGCACCTGTGGATACCTGCGCTGGAAGCAGCCCTGTAGCCCCAGGGCATTGTGACACTGCCCCTCTGCCCACAGTAGCACCTATTCTGGGGAAACAGCCTTGGTGTTTCCTGGAGCTGTGATCCTTGACCTCCCTCCTGGGCTGTCCCTCAGCTGTTCACATGAAGCCCAGCATGTACTCCCTAAGACGGACCTAGCCTTGACCTTACTGCGTCAGCTGAGACCCAGAGCTGTGACTACTGTCTGGAAAGAGGGGCTGTGCAGTGTTCCCACCCTTTACCGGACTCTCAGCCAGAAGAGTTCCCTGTGACCCCCATCAGGGTAAAGTAGTAGTTAGGGGTTCTCTGTCACAGGATGGGGCCCCAACTGGCCACCTGGGCCCTGTTGGCAGCAACCCAGCTCCTCTAGCCTGTTACCCCAGTGCCCCTTCCACCTGAGTGCATGCTCTCCTGCCTTGCCCACTCCCTCCGCCTCAAGGACCCCACCAAGGCGGTGCCTGCTGTACCCATCTTCTATCCACCCTACAGGTGTTGATCACACAGTGATCCCTCCTCACCTGACTAGGACATTTGCCAAAGTCTGCCCTGCAGAAGTGGTGGTTGTGTCTTGCTGTACCTCCCCCGCCTCCTCGCCCCACCCAGGAAGGTCTCCTGTCTCTGCCAGGACTCAGCTTAGGCCCTGGCTCATGGGGACTGGTTACCTGATTGGCAGTCAAATTGGTAAAAGGTCCAGGAAGCAGGGGTGGCTGCGTCTCTGCCTGGGCCCAGGCCAGTGTGGACAGGGGCCTTGAGGAGCATCCAAGCCCTCTGTCTCAGTGGCTGTCAGCATGTCTGGTGCTGCAGGCTCTGTTCAGAATGTTTAAGGAATCCTCAATGGGGCCACCCACCCAAATGGCCTGTGACCACCTTGCCCTGCTCCTGGACTGCTGGCTTGTGCTCTGAGGTGAGAAAGGTAGCAAAAAAGAGCTTTGAAAATATTCTGCTTAGGAGTCCAAAATAAGGGCAGAGGGAGGAGAAAGTATCTGAGTAGCTGGGTAAGAAGTTACAGTTTTGTGGTTGTAGTTTGTCATCTGACTTACTTCATTCAGGCACCATTTAGGTTTTGAGCAATAGCCTGACCCTGTGGGACTGACTGGTTCCCACTCAAGTCTTGGCTTTGAGGTTGGCATGATATCAGGAGCCACTGGCCCAGAACTTCAAACCTGAAACCTGGCAGAAGGTTGGAGTCCTGACCTCACCTGAAATAGCTGTGTGCCTTGGACACTGTGTGATTCCTTCCAGGCCCTTGTTAAGCAGGCTTAAGGCTGAACGTGCAGGGTTGTGGGGTGCCCTGAGGTCCTGCTGGGCCTGGTGAGGGGAGACCTCTGACTGGGAAAGAGTGGAGTATGGGGTAACCTGAGAGTTTGAGGGGACTGTGCACTCCAGGCTTGAAAAAGGGCCTGTAAGTCTTAATGGCCAAGGCTTGCTTCTCAGATGTTTGGAGGGGGCATTTTCTAACACCTGCTTACAGCCCAAGGCCTGGAGATCAGAGCTCCTGCTTGTGAGTTTGGACAGTCCATTCAGTTCCCCCTCAGCCCAGGAGAGAGCCTGGCTCACATGGGGGCCCCAGGCATGTGCAGCCAGGGTGCAGGGGAGCTGCCTGTGACTGGGCAGAGGGAGGGGCTGTTGGGCAATGGAGGCAGGTGCAAATGCTCACTACTGGGCCACCTGCAGAAGGACTTGGGGTGGGCCACTACCTGGGTCCAGCTGGGGGCCCCAGGGATGAGGGAGGTGCTTTTGCTAAAATTTTAGGCAGGGGCCCTTTGAGGGGCCAGCCAGGCTCTGCCTTGCATTGACCACTTGGCAGGCATTTCCTGTGTCCACCATGTGCTGGGGGCTAAGGCACAGTACCCTGTATGTTGTCCCTCCCATCTCTTTAGCACACCATGAGGCCAGTCCTGTTACTGCCCTTTGTGCCTGAGGAAACCGAGGCCTAGAGAGTGAAGTGACCAGCCAAAGGTCATGCTGCCGGTGACCTGTGGGCCAAGGTCTAAGCCAGTATCTATCCCTGGAGAGGCCCTGTAATGCCATCCCAGTTGTGGGGCCCTCTCCTTACCCCTTCCTTCCACCAGGGTGTTCCTGGCAGGTGATTGGAGGGCAGCCTGGCCTGGGCACTGCAGGAGCTGTTTTTTGGGGTGCCCAGGTTCTTGGGAGCTTGGCCCAAGCATGTCAAGTGGGCCATTCTCACCTGCCCTGGCTGGTACTGTTCCTCGGAGGCTCAATATGCAGCCAGCTCTGTTTGGAGTCCTCTGGGGTCTGGATTCTGGGCAGGTCAACTGGGGCAGGTGCAGTCTAACCTGGTCATGGGGAGGCTGTTTATGCTGCCCTGCGACCAGGAGTCAGGATCTTGCTTGGGAGGCCAAGGGGACCTGAATGGTGGGGAGGGCTTTTGCATAGTGACTGCCCTGTTTGGACAGACTTCCAGGGCTGGGTGTAGGCTGGGCCTGGGCCACCCACCTGGTATCCACCCCGAGAATGTCCCTTGGGTGTTTGAGACAGAGCTGGTCACATGTGGACATCACCTCCCTGGCCAGGCCAGCAGCGCTCTGGAGCATCTTGCTGGCTCAGTGAGTTCTGACTCAAGCTGAGCTGTTGGGCAGTGAACCACTTCTCCCCAGATCTTGCAGGCTTCCCTCCAAGGCCCAGGGCAGGGTAGGGTTAGCACCACCTCCCCATGGTACTGTAACCCACCTGAGCCTGGGTTGGGTCTAGAGGCTCTGAGACCAAGAGCCGCCCTGGGAGCTTAGGTGTTCCTGCAGCCCCCGGGCTCTACGGAAAGGTCCGCCAGGAGAGGCTACAGGTCACCCCTCTGCTGTATGGCAGTGGGCTTTCCGGGAGGTGCTGGGAGGTCAGTCACACACTTAGCTGCCTTGGTGCCCTTCAGGAGATCCCAGGCTCCATCTCGAGCCTCTCACCCTCAGGCCCACACTCCCGGCTAGGTCCACCAGAGACAGAAAGGAAGTTCCACTGGTCGGGACCTAGCGGAGTGATGTGGCTACTCTGCGTAGCCCATTGGGCCTGGGGGAGACTGCAGAGCTGGGCCTGCCCAGGCAGCCTCTCACGTGGAGGCCTCTGGAAGTAGAGACGTGCACACACAGTGGCCCAGGGGTCTCCTCACTGGTGGTGCTGGGCAGCAGTGAGGGCTTTACCAAGTGTGATGCTGCTGCACAGTTTGGCCTGGCCTCAGCACCCTGAGCTTCTATCCCGCCCCGTGAACAAGCAGTCAAGCCAGCATATGCTGCTTCCCTCCCAGCTCTCTGAAAGCTGTGATCTCTCACTGGGGCCGTGGTATGATGAAGTTGGGCCTCTGACAGGCTCAGGCCCTTGAGGAGGCTGTGATTGGAGGTGTGCCCTCAGCCCCTGGTCTGTGCCTCCCATGGGGTGCAGCACCCATCTCAGCTGTGCCCCCTGCCTTCCCTCACTGCATTTCTGGCTTCTCTACTGATCCCTGGAAGGTGGAGAGGACTTGCTCTTTTCTACTCTTCTCCATCTGGGCAGGCTTCAGCTCATCCTGACACATCCTGGGACCAGGCTCACTCCCCATGCCCAGCCAGTACTGAGCTGGTGCTGGCCTGCCCCTCCCTGCCAGGTCCTGTGCCTCCAAGCCTGATCCCAGCCAGCTCCCCTTCATCTTGCACGCCGTAACTTTTGACGTGACTTAGTTGATATTTGAGTGCAGGTATTCTGGTGTGTGTGTGTGTGGACATGGATTCCATGGATGAGGCTTTTGTCCCCGATCCCCATCCCCACTGTTGGTCCTCAGCACATAGATCCCATCACTCACCAGACCTCAGGCCTGGTTCATGGGAATGAAGAGCGCACTCAGCCTCCCGCAGCTCCTCAGCCCAGGATGCCCAGACTCCTGAAGTGATGGGATGGAAGCTGGCTTTACTAAGGACCCAGAGTGTTGCAGGCATGGCCAGGCAGTGAGCCTGGGAGACTGAGCCAACCTCTGCATCCCACCCTCAAAGGGTCCTGGACCGCAGTGGAAGTCTGCGGCCCAATGCTTTCTGGACATTTCCCCTGGCTGGCAAGCCCAGGCCAGCCACTGGAGGCGACTGTGACTGTGAAAGCCCTACCCGCCCACTCACCAGGCTATGGGAGAGTGTGTCCAAATGGGAATCCAGTTAGCTGTTGGCAAGCCCTGCATGCAAAGCCATCCTAGGCCCTCCACTTGCCCCTAAGATTCCATGGGCTCTGGGACCACTGCACCTGCCGCTCCTCACCACCTCATTTGCCCCTGCCATATGGGCCAGGCTTGGGAACCTCTGTCTGACTCGAGGAGACAGAGCTTGTCTTTGCTGTCATTCCTCTAGGTTCCTGTGTAGGCCTCTCCTCCCCCAACACTTTGAGCCCCTGGAGGGCCAGATGCACAGCCCATCAAGGGCACCAAGTGAGTGCTCCAAGGGGGGTGTATAGAACCAGCGAGAGACCCAAGATAGGAGTTGAGCTGGCAGCCCACCTTCTGCAGGTACAAGAGCCTCCCCCAGTGGGAGAGGCAGGTTGCTGATGGGCAGCATCTTGACTTAAGATCTTCAGGTTCAGGAAGGGAGAGGACATGGCTCTTAGTGACCCAACTCAGCAACATGGCTGGCCTGCAGCCCCTGAGCCTGCCTCCCCCAGCCACATAATGTCAGTGCACCCTTGTCCTGGACCAGCTTGGCTTCCCCACCTTCCACAGCTCTATGCCATCAGATTTTGGGAAGACTCCAGCCTCACTGGTGGTTGGCAGCTGCCTTCTCCTTTGTGCTGGCCAAGGAAAGCTGGAATGGAGGGGCTGGACCAGGGTCAATCTGAGCCAGGCCCCCAACTCCCAGCATGAATGGCCCTTCTGAAAGCCAGGAAGAGGATGCACCCGCCTCAGCACAGGGGAGCAGTATCAACTGCCCCACTGCACAGCTGCTGGCTCAGTGCAATGCCTCAGTCAAACACCTGTAATCCTAAAGGCATCGTGAGATCAGGCCCTGTAGAGGACTCTTGGGATAGTCCCTGGCCCCTGGGACAGGAAAAGGCCAGGCTCTAAGCCCCAGTGTGGCCTAAGCAGTCACTGCCAGTGGGCCTCCTTCAGTGAAGATCTGTAACCTCTGCACCACCGAGGGCCACTTTCAAGATGCCCACCTCTTCACAGGAACCCAGTTGGCTCTTTGCAGTGCTCTGGGAAAAAGGCCCATCTCCTGAGCAGTGACCCTCAAACACTAGCACGCCTGTGCCTCTTCGCTGGCACCCTCCCCTCCTACAGCTGGAGCCCCTCGAGACGGCCAGCCTGGCCTGAACCGGAGCCAGCAGGGCAGGCAGGCACCTGCGTGTGTGCAAGTCCCGCAGATCTGTGAGCTTCATCTCCCTTTCCTTCTTCGCAGTGTACTAACGGTCACTTGATGTGCGCTGGCTGTTTTATCCACCTACTAGCAGATGCCCGGCTGAAGGAGGAGCAAGCCACGTGCCCCAACTGTCGTTGCGAGATCAGTAAGAGCCTCTGCTGCCGCAACCTGGCTGTGGAGAAAGCTGTGAGTGAGCTGCCGTCGGAGTGTGGCTTCTGCCTGCGTCAGTTTCCCCGCTCCCTCCTGGAGAGGCACCAGAAAGAGGAGTGCCAGGACAGGTAACTGCCTGGGCTGCCTGCCTGCTGGATGCTTGGCGGCCCCTATGAGGCCCAGGGTGGGGCTGGAAGCCACCCTTGTTCGGGTGAGGCCCCAGTATGCAGGACTGTCTATCTGGTACACGTGGCCTGAGCTCCATTTCTGCTCGCACAGCCCAGCAATGATCTTGCAGGGCTTGGCTAGCATGAAGCTGCTCAGGGCCCAGACCCTGGAGTCAGAGTGGGTCGGAGGCCCCACGAGAGGTGGGGGACTTGGATCTGTACCCAGTGGAATCTGAACATCACCCTAGCTCTCCAGGGTTCTCTGTAGCTGAGTGGTGGCCTCTTAAGACGCTGTTCTTGGCATCTGGGGCCCAGGAAAGCATGGCCAGCCCAGGTCCTCTGGGGGTTCGATGTGAAGCTGCGTTGGCATCCCAGCCCAACCCCAGCTGGTGGTCACAGCTGCCTGCCTGTGGGGCCTGGCCACCATGCCTCATCTGGAGTGAAGCTATGCAGAGTTCAGGACTATGGTCTCTAGCCCCTGTTGCCAAGCAGGAGAGACCCTATAGCAGTGGATGTAGGCATCACGTGCATTTGCAGCAGCTTTTCTCTCCATCTCACACACCTACCTCGGGGCCGGCACACAGCAAGTATGTTCTTCAGAGAGTAGTTCCTGTATGAACAGGGCTGGGCACAGCCCTCTTCCCTGGAGTGCGGTCCATGACTGGGGTGCTTGCCTCTGCCCCAGGGTGACCCAGTGCAAGTACAAGCGTATCGGCTGCCCGTGGCATGGCCCCTTCCACGAGCTGACAGTGCATGAGTCCGCGTGTGCTCACCCGACCAAGACAGGAAACGAGCTGATGGAGATCCTGGACGAGATGGACCAGAGCCACCGCAAGGAGATGCAGCTCTACAACAGCATCTTCAGCCTACTCAGCTTTGAGAAGATCGGCTACACAGGTGAGGCGCCCTGCCTCCCACTGCATGCCACATAGGCTGGGGGGCCCATGGCTGGGAGCCTGGGGAACAACAGGTACAGGCTGCGCCGGATGGCTGGGCTCTGGACAAACTCCTGGCAAATGGGAGGATGCCTTGGGGGAGAAGATGGGGAGGGGGCTGAGCAGCAGGGGGTGCCGGGGCTGGACCCTGGGGGCACTTGCATGGCTCTCACAGAGGCCCCTCCCACTTGTCCTCCCCACCCTGGCCCATTCTAGCAAGGTGTTGTCCTGTGTGGGGACAGTTGGGGACTAACCAGAAGGTGGGTGTGTCTTGGGGAGCCTGGGAGCTGGGGGCCTATCCTGCAGAGGCAGGGGCAGGAGTACTTGCCGTGTTGGGTTCTGCCTGCAGGTGGCCACTGCACTGGCCACAGGCCTCCTAGGCCAGCAAGAAGATGCTCAGAGCCAGGGCTCCAGAATGAGCTGAGGGTCTCCAGCTCAAAATGCAGAGCTGGGAGTGGATGCCCAGGGATGGGCAAGCTGGACCACACCCAGGCCTGCTGCATCTTGTGGGCTCTCCTGGCCACTGCCACTGCCTTTGGACATGTTCGGGAGCAGGCGCCAGGCCAGAGCCTGGTCCAGACACAGAACAGCAAGAAGCACCTGTTGATGCTGGGGCCTCAGGGAGACTCCAGCCCTCTACTACCCAGCCCACGCCAGGAGGCCAGCTTAGAGTGCCAAGGGCGGTCATGGGCAGCCAGTCACACCAAGCTGCCTGGACTGGGCCTGGCTAGGTGTGGGCCTGCTCAGGCCCAAGAGGCTGAGGGCCCCAGGGCCTCAGCAGCAGAAGGCCATGGCCCCTGATTAGTGTCAGCTTCAGCCATGCTGGTGGGTGCTGTGGCACAAATAGCCTAGGCCAGGCCTCAAGGGTCCCGGCAGGCCAAAGCATTGTGACTGGTGGCTGGGCAGGAAGCCCCGTCCGTGCAGGAAGGACTGGCCTCCTCTTTGGAGGGACTTGCTGGCCATGGACCCCAGGCTGTGCTGAGAGGACTGTGTGACTGGCAGAGCCACCCACTGACTGGTGGGCCCTGCAGAGACAGCCGTCAGAGCCCAGCACTGGGCCACACGCCGCCGCTCCGCCTGGAGGTCCCGTGCAGGCTCGAGTGCCACGTGCTAGCCCGGCGCTCACCGGCTTTCCAGCAGCTCTGTATCGGAACCAATAAAGTACACTTGTTTCTCAGATCTGCATCGTCTGTGTCTGCTTACCCACGCCCCTGGGGTGGGGCCTCTCCCTCTGCCTGGGCGGGGCCCTGGGGGCGGGGCGGGAGGCCAGCAGGGGCGGGGCCAGCGCCCACCTCGCAGCCTCGACTCCCTGCAGCTAATGCGTGTTACTTCTGTTTGTAGTTGTTTCCCCAAAGCTTGTGTGCGCCTCCATTTGCCATAATTGCGTTTGATTTGCCTTGTGACAAGTAGAGCACGCAGTGTCCTCCCGGTAAGTTGCCTTCCTCCCGGCTGAGCCCGTGTCCTCGGCCGCAGGGAAGGCGCCACCCCCCGGCCCTGCCCACACTGACTGCTGGCTCTTCCCGGCCTGTCTCCACAGAGGTCCAGTTCCGGCCGTACCGCACGGACGACTTCATCACGCGCTTGTACTACGAGACGCCGCGGTTCACAGTGCTGAACCAGACGTGGGTCCTGAAGGCACGCGTCAACGACTCAGAGCGCAACCCCAACCTGTCGTGCAAGCGCACCCTCTCCTTCCAGCTTCTCCTCAAGAGCAAGGTCACGGCACCCCTCGAATGCTCCTTTCTGCTGCTCAAGGGCCCTTATGATGACGTGAAGATCAGCCCCGTCATCTACCACTTCGTCTTCACCAACGAGAGCAACGAGACGGACTATGTGCCGCTGCCCATCGTTGACTCCGTGGAGTGCAACAAGCTGCTGGCCGCCAAGAACATCAACCTGCGGCTCTTCCTGTTCCAGATACAGAAGTAGGGGGCACTGCCGTGCTGCCCATGCCTGCCCAGCAGTGGCCTCACAGTGCTCCCTGACCGTTTTAGCAAAGGAGGAGGAGGAACGAAAGCAAACACTGGCGAAGTCTGCATGTGTGTGCAGAGGCAGGAGCACTTGCCACTTCGCGCTCGTCCGCCTCCCCTGTCCTGGGCCCCAGAGGCTGGGTCACCTGCAGAGGAGATGGCAGCCCCTCGGGGACGCAGCAGGTCGAAGCACAGCAGCCGTGCCCCAGCCTGCACTGGGCAGTGAGGCACACTGCTGGCTCTGGGCTGTGCAAGGCCCCTGGGCCGGGGCTCAGGGGAGCTTGCTGACCTAAGACAGCATATGTAATTACAATTAAAAAGGCACCCTTGTTTCCTACTTTCTGTTTTGTTCGAGGGGAAGGCATGGTTGTGACTGGACAGCATGGGGGCTTTGGTTTGGCCTAGGGGTCAGAGCCCACTGGTCCCTGTTACTGCACCCCATGCACCCCTCCCCCCCAAGAGAGACTTGGAGACGCTGTCCCTTCTGTCGTAGGCCTGGGCAGGAGAGCGGGCAGTTGGGGGTCTGGCTGCAGCCCCATTGCACTCCCTCAGCCACTCCAGGAAGGCAGGACTTGGCCACCAGGCTCAGCAGGTGTTTCGGAATGCAGGGTGAAATTCTGTCTCTTCCCAGGGAAAAAAACTCTTCACAGGCTCTTCTATAAGTTATGCAAATTTAGCAAGAGAATCAATTGACTTTAATCATCTTAAGAGGTGCAGTGTCCCCAGCCTGTGAGGAAAGCTCTGGGACCCACTGGTGGAGACTGTGCCTGGCTGGCTGAGGGATTGGGTGGGCTGGCTGCCCCATGCTGCCCTCAGGGAATGGCTGCTGGTCTGCATCCAGGGCCTGCCTAGGTCAGCCCTTGGTTAGTGTAGTTTTTCATCTGCAGAGATGGGCTCTGCCCAGGCCCTGAGGCTGCAGTGAGCAGGCCCTGGGGGCCTTGAGCTGCTGGGAAAGGGAGAGCTCAGTCCCCTTCCTTTGCTAAGGACACAGCTCTTCTGTGATAGCTTTCCATTGCTTTAATGCCAAAGAACTGTTCCCTGCACTCATGCCCCAACTGCACTGCCCCGTGCACAGGCCGGGTCATGTGGTGTCCAGGCCCTGCAGCCGGGCACTGTGAGTGTAGAGCTGCAGTCCTGGCCGGTCTTTGGGGGCTCCTCTCTCTCCTGGCCCTCAAGTTGGGGCTGAGAAAGATAGATGAGCTGTAGGGTAGAGTGCAAGCTTCACCCCGTACCTGGTGGCTGAGGTGGCCATCTGAGCCAGTTCTCCCCCAGGACATCTCCCAACTTGCTCTGAGAAGGCTGGCTTCCTGTTCCCAGCCTAGGGCATGGGGCTCACAGACCACCACATCCTGCAAGGCTGACTGCCTGGCCCCGATGTGCTGCACCTAGTTTTCCTGCTGTCCATGGAAGACCCCCCAGTCCCCAGCACATCCTTGGGGCACATCCTTGTGTGAGTCTCACTGCCTGCAGGGGCTGCCCCCTGCTTGCTGGGCACAGAGGACAACATCATCCATGTAGTCATGTTGGGTCTCCTGTGTGCTGGGGATGGCACTGCACTGCGTTTCAGCATCTCTTGAGAACAGACCCCTCTCTAGAGTTTTTGGATTTCAAAGTGAGCATGGGAGGGGAGCTGAGGCGGGGGTGGTCTTGCCAGGTCCACCTGTGTTTGGGTGTCTGTGTGAGAGACTGTATCAGCAGAGAGGCGAACCGCTGGCAGCTCTCCTGGGGTGGAGCAGGGTGGGAGGCCTCAGGGGAAGGTATGTGGCTGCCAGAGGCCACAATGAGGAAACTACTGTTGACTGAGCGCCTTCAGACATGCCTCCTCAGTCTGGGGGCTGGCCACCCTGTGTATGGGGAATGGGGTACAGGAGGGGCTGGGCTCTGCTGTACTAGGGCCAGCCATGTGGAAGGGCCCAAGAAGACAGCTGATATATCCCAGTGTCACCACCCCCAGCACTGCCCCTGCCCCGTGACAGTCACCTCCACAGCTGAGCCTTACAGCCTGGTAGAGCAGGCACCCAGGGAGAGTATGGTGCCTCTTGGCCACTGCTGCAAACTAACACTACAGAACTTGCAGTATGTCACTGGTGTCACTGATTTACTGGGGGATGTGCCATTCATGTTGTTAGAAGACACCAATAGTCTGTCTGTAGGCCTCTGTGCCATCTTGGTGTCCTGGCCAGGAAGAGTGAGAGTGCCACCCCAGCAGACATGGGGAAGCCTGGGGCACACCCCTGCCATCTCCACCATGGGCACTGCATCCCTCAGCTTGCCCAAAGTGAAACTGACAAACACAATAAAAGTAATTTTTTAAAGAACAAAGAGAGAGGTGTTTTTACCACTGTCGGAAATTACTTACATGTCACTTTTGTGGTCTGCATTCTCTTTGGATGTTTTCTGTATGTAACTATAGTTTTTTAAAAATTCCAAACCATGTTTTGTCTGTGTTTACTTATGTGAAGACAGTTCCATGGAAGGGTTTCCCTGAGCTCTGCTAGCCTGGCCAGGCATCAACTACTGCCCCTTCTGGTTCTCCAGCCCCTGCTCTGCACTGCTTCATATACACATCCCAGTCTGATGAGTGGGGAAACAGGCATAGAGAAGCTGGCTCCACTCTGAAGGGAAACTGTTCTGGGCTGTCCTGCAAATGCCGCTACTGGAGGGGTGCCTGGTCATGGTCTTCCCAGCAGCTCCGAGGAGGTGCCGCCTGTTCAGCTGAGCCAATCTCTATGTCCATGGCTCCCTCATCCCACCTGTGCCACCTTGGCTTCAGGGCCTCCTTGTCCTGCCCCTGGCCCACCTGGGGGCCCAGCAGAGCACTACACCCTTGAGGAGAAGAGGAGGGTCCTTGGGGCCCAACTTCCTGCCTCCTGCCACTTCTCAAGCTTGGCCTTGCCCTAACCTGTGGCCAGAAAGTCGTAGTTGGGCCCAGGGACCCATCTGCCCTCCACATCACTCCCACACAGGCCTAGAGGTCCATCTGCTGGCTGAGGGGTTTACCCCACTGGCTCGGTTTCGATTTCCATAGAAAATAAATGTGTCCTGGATTAAAGATGGCAGTGTGGGAAGTGAGACAGACCTCCTCCTAAAACCACATAGAATACAAAATTATAATTAATACAACTAATCCTGAGAGAACAACAGGAAAGAAGGCTGTGCCAGACTGCATACACCTGGGGGAAAGAACAGACCTCTGGGAACAGGGTAGTCTGCAGGCAGTGACCCGGCAAAGCTGTGGCCCAGCAGGACCCAAGCCCTTCCCCCACCCCAGCTCACCAGCGGGAGGAAGAGAAACAGAGCAGGGAGGTAGTGGAGGCCTGGGGCTGCTGAACACCCAGCCGTGGAGATCTGCTCTTGAAGCACGAACCTACGTTGCATGGTGCTCTGGAGATTGGTGGGATTGGAGAGGTAAGATGCAGAATACCTGGAGAGACTGAAATTCCAGCTGCTTCTGGAAAACAGGAATCCACATTCAGCTGCTCTGGGACAAAAGAAAGATGGGCAGTCGGAGAGACTTCCTAACAGCAAGAGGGCTGCTAAAGGGGCAAGGATGGCACAGAGCTTACTGCTCAGGAGAAAGGACAAGTGGACAAAATTGTACAGGTGCATTCTTCCCAGCAGGTTGGGAACTTTCAGGAGCTTCAGGAGCTTCATCCCCCTGGCTGGTTACACAGCTACAAAGCCTCCCAACATGATATGCAACCTGCTGAGCCTTCCTCCATGCCAGCCTGCACTGACTTGCAAACTGACAGCCACTGCCCTGGTGTCAGGCCAGCCAGAGAGAAGCCCAGACTATGGCAGCTAAAAATGCACAGCATAGAGGCTTACACCTGTGTGTTTGGCCCACTGGCTCTGGCAGTTGAGGCAGGCACAGCAGCTGGGAAGCAGGAAGCAGCTCTTTCCTTCCCCCAGGCACCAGTGTCACTCCCCTGAAACCCCCAACATCGCTTCAAGGGCTGAGCAGCTCCAGAGAGTAGAATTTCTGGACACTAGAGGGCGCCACATACAAATATGAAACGTCAAAGGAACCTGGTTCAAACCAAAATCCCACAAACACCAGAAAAAGGGTCAAATGAAACCGAACGCATCAACCATCCTGAAAGAGATTTCAAAATAAAAATCATACACATGCTCATGGAGGTAAAGAAAAATACTCAAGAACTCAGGGAGTAATTCTGGATGGAGATCCAATCATTACAAAATACAGTATCAGATGGACAGTGACTGTAATGGGGTATGTGGGGGGGAACTTGATAATAGGGGAAATGTGGTAACCACAATGTTGCTCATGTGAAACCTGAGCATAAGATTGTATATCAATGATACCTTAATAAAAAATAAAAAATAGAAAAAAAAATACAGTATCAGAAATGAAACATACAAAGGAGGGATTAAAAAGAAGATATAGTGGAGGAGATGCTAAATGGGATAGAAATTAGAGAAGAGGAATACGAAGAAACTGAGGCACAGAGAGAAAAAAGGAACTCTAGGAATGAAATAATATTGAGAGAACTGTGCGACCAATCCAAACAGAACAATATTTGCATTATAGGGATACCAGAAGAAGGAGAGAGAAAAAGGGACAGAAAGTGTCATTGAGGAGGTAATTGCTGAAAACTTCTCCAATCTGGGGAAGGAGATAGTCTCTCAGTTCGTGGAGGTCTACAGATTTCCCAACACAAGGGACCCAAGGAAGACAACATCAAGACATACAATAATTACGATGTCACAGATCAAGGATAAGGACAATTAAAAGCATCCAGAGAGAGAAAAAAAGATCACATACAAAGAAAAACCCATCCGGCTATCATCAGACTTCTCATCAGAAACCTTACATGCCAGAAGGGAGTGACATGAGATATTTGATGCAATGTAGTAGAAGGGCCTCAAAACAAAAATACTCTATCCAGAAAGATTATCATTTAAATTTGAAGGAGGCATTAAATAATTTTCAGATAAGCAAAAGCTGAGAGAATTTACCTCCCACAAACCATCTCTACAGTGTATTTTGGAGGGACTGCTATAGATGGAAGTGTTCCTAAGGCTAAATACGCTGTCACCAGAGGAAATAAAACCACAGTAAAGAGAGTAGAACAAGTAATTGCTGAGCAGATGCAAAATTAAATTAACTATCCTCAGTCAGTCAAGGGTAGACAAAGAGTACAGAATATGACACATAGTATATAAAGAATGGAGAAGAGAGAAAACAAAAGCTTTTAGATTGTGTTCGTAATAGCATACTAAATGAGTTAAGTTAGACTGTTAGATAGTAAGGAAGTTACCCTTGAACTTTTGGTAACCATGAATCTAAAGCCTGCAGTGGCAATAAGTACATATTTATCAATAACTACCCTAAATGTAAATGATCTCAATGCACCAATCAAAAAACACAGAGTCACTGAATGGGTAAAAAAAACAAGACCCATCTATATGCTGCCTACAAGAGACTCACTTCAAACCCAAAGACATACACAGACTGAAAATAAAGGGATGGAAAAAGATAATTCATGCAACTAATAGAGAGAAAAAAGCAGGTGTTGCAGTACTTGTATCAGACAAAATAGACTTCAAAACAAAGAAAGTCACAAGAGACAAAGAAGGACACTACATAATGATAAAGGGCTCAGTCCAACAAGAGGATATAACCATTCTAAATATATATGCACCCATCACAGGATCACCCTACATATGTGAAACAAATACTAATAGAATTGAAGGGGGAAATATAATGCAATACATTCACTTTAGGAGACTTCAACACTGCAGGCACTCCAAAGGACAGATCAACCAGCCAGAAAATAAGCAAGGAGACAGGCACTGAAAAACACAACAAATGCTGGTGGGAATGTAAGCTAGTTCAACCATTGTGGAAAGCAATATGGAGGTTCCTCAAAAAACTAGAAGTATAAATACCATTTGACCCGGCAATTCCACTCTTAGGAATTTACCCAAAGAATAATTTCTCAGATTCAAAAAGACATATGCACTGCTATATTTATTGCAGCACTATTTACAATAGCTAAGATATGGAAGCAACCTAGGTGTCCATCAGTAGATGAATGGATAAAGAAGAGGTGATACATATATGTAAGGCTGGAGGCACCGGAGGGAGGGGTGAGCACATCGGACACTGATGACGTGCCAAAGTCCCCGGCTGCTGCCCCCTCCCAACCCGAAAAATGTGCCTTAGGCTAGCCAATCCTCACGCCTCTGTAAATCTAAGCTCTGCCTCCCCCTACCCTCTTTAAAAACTCACTGCCTGCCCTGCTGAGCACGACTTCTCCAGCCTGTCATGGTGCAGACTGGTGATCCTCGCCCGGGATTGCACTAAAATAAGCTGCCTGGCCCTTTGTTGCCTCTCATCGCCTGCTTATTTCGGTTAAAATTTATCTTACATTTGGTGCCAAAAAACCCAGGAAGGAGCATGAGCGCAGGGCCCCAACCAGCCATCAGAAGCCCTGCCCCCTCCTTCCCTGACCCGGGACCTCAGCCTGCTCTCTGCTGTGTAAACTATTTTCCGGTGAGTCCCTCAGTTTCCCCCAGTCTGTTTCCCTTCCTAACTCCGTTTCACCTGGTCCGTCTGAAATCGTAGCTACGTCCAGATTTGGGCATCCAGCCCATCCGCTGTGGGCATCCAGGATACCCGCCCCTGGCCCTGCGGTGGGGGAGAAGTCCGTCACCCAGGCTCCCAGGCCGTCTCCCCTGACTTGGCACACTTGGGACGCTGGGTGCTCCTCTCAGCGGGATTAGTTGTGGGGTGGTGCAGACATGGGGAACCAGCCCCCGAAAGCAGAGGCTCAGACCCCGCTGCGGTGTCTCATTTCTAATTTGGCTGCTCTGTATTTGTCCCGGGAAGTTTGCAAACGGAAGCTGGTCTTCCTTTGCTCTGAGGCCGGGCCTCAGTACCCTTTGGACAATCAATCTCGCTGGCCCCCTGAGGGAACTTTCGATTTTGGCCTCCTCACCGACTTGACTAATTATTGCCACCGAAGCGGAGAGTGGGGTGAAATCCCATATGTGCAGGCTTTTTGGCCTTTGCACTCCCGCCCAGACCTTTACGTTAAGTGTTCACTGACCCAGGTTCTCCCGGCCCGACCTCCAGTTAAGGATTGTCAGCCTCTTACTCCGCCCAGTCCTCCTTACTTTCAGATCCACCCGAGGACCTCGGTCTCCCGCCTCCCTCAGCTCGCTACCCCCACCCCCTCCGCCACCATCTTTAAGTTCTTTGTCCTCCCCGTGTGGCTGCCATCTTCAAGTCCTGCATTCCCAACCAAGCCATCGTCCTGCTCCTCTCCTCTTCCGGTGGCTGCACCACCCCCTCCCCTCTCCTTCCGCCTTCACCGCCCTCTTCCCCCGACGCCCTCCGGCTCCGGAAGCCACAGACAAGACTCCTCCCAGCACAGACCTGCCTCCTTTCTCTCCCGACCCTACACCCCTCCCCACACCCGCCGTTTTGTAAGAGGTCTGGCGTGGTTGTTGGGAGTGGGTGAGGCGGGTGTAGCAAGTGAACACCTTAGTGGTTGTGTATTGCAGTGTGTGTGCCGTGCCTGCCTGCAGCCTGAAAAGTTTTGGAGTGACCTAGAATCTTAAAGTTTTGCTAAATTAAGTAGACATATTTTGTGCTTAGAGATTATCCTGTAAAGCACATGGTGTCAACAATTATAAAGTGTGTTCATGAATTTGTTAATCTAAAGAATGCTAGTGCAATGGTTTACAATAGCCCACTTCTCAGTGTTGACTGAAAATTAACGTTCCTAATGGTTTTGAGGTCTAATTAAAGCTACTTAAAGAAGAAAACATCTCTACTTGCTAAAAAGATGTGTTTTAATAAGAGAAAGCATAAAGAATGGAAATTCGTTTTGTTGAGGGTAAAAGAAGGTAATTGTTCTAAAGTACAGCTGTTTATTTAAGAGGGAGAACACTGAATGTAAAAAGAAAGTTGTAGAAAAGTTGTGGAAGAATTTAATATGGCCATGCTACATAAAATTAAAGCAAATAAGTCTCAGTATCAAGTACACAGCAAAATTAGAATTTTGTTTTCAGTTAAAAAGACAAAGTTTTCTTAACTGTTAGTCTGCTCTCAGTGCTGAAAGATTGCAAAGAGTTCTCTAATTGTTTTATCAAAACAGTTTCTCATGCTTAAAGTCTCAATGAGTTGTCTGAATATTTAAGATAATGAGATCTTAATATGAAAAAACTAAAAGCTAAGCTTTGCTAATAACTGTGTAACCTTCTGTATTTGCCTTTAAAATCTTTTATTGTCATTCTAGTTAAAAAGATAAGTATTGTTTCATAGTAACTTATGATTCTATTTAGACAAATGCCTTAAAAAAAAACTTTAAGAGCTTCCCAAAATCAAATTCAAAAAGGTGCTCTTACCTCTAGTTAACTCTGATATTTTCCAGAGGGCCCCTGGAACATGTCAGAATAATATTTTCTCATTAGAGAAAGTATTTAGCCAATTTAGCTTTTTTTTTCTCATTAGAGAAAGTATTTAGCCGGTTTGGCTTATTTATCTGATATAAAATTACCTGCTTAATTACCAAGAAAGCACCGTCAAAGAGAATAATGCTAAACTTTGTTACTGAATGTTTTGTGTTAAAGAAATATCCAAATTTCCTTATGTCAACTGTCTTACAGTAAGCTCTCATCAGATCTTTGACCATTGTCATTTGTAGGTCTTTTGTCATTTATAGTCACTGTTTTATTACTCCTAAACTAGTAAAGAACTAGATTTCACCAGAACAAGTATTAGTTACATAAGACGTAAATTAAAAAGGCAAAAGAGAGATCCCAACCTCCACTCCATGACCTTGTAACCATGGCCTTTAAAGTCTTTAATATTCGTGATGAAGAACATGACAGGGGGACAGTGTCCCGAACCCAAGCCTTCGCAGCAGCCCTGCAGCCAGCAGGACAGGGGTCTCATCACACCAAAGATCAGTCCGGAGCTCGTGAGCCTCTGAGACCCTGCTTCCAGTGTGGCCAAGAAGGCCACTGGGCAAAGAAATGCCCCAACCCGACCAACAAGCTGACTAAATCCTGCCCAGTTTGTGGTAAGAGAGGTCATTGGAAAGTAGAGTGCCCAGTTGGGGAAAGTCATCCCCCCGCGACAGAGTCTCGTGGGAGGCAGGCCCCCCTGAGGGACTCCCCTCCAGACCTGCTGGGCCTACTCAAAGACTGAAGATGCCTAAACGTGAACACCCCTATCACCCTTGCCAAGCCCAGGGCCACGCTGGGGGTAGCAGGTAAGTCCATCTCCTTTTTAGTGGACACGGAGGCTACCTACTCTGTTTTACCTTCCTTTCATGGGCGTTTACATCCTTCCCAGGTCTCGGTCAAGGGTGTCATGGGAACCCCCTCTAAGCCTCTAGAGACAGGTCCAGTAGCCTACACGTTTCAGAGCCATCTTTTTACCCACTCATTTCTAGTCATCCCGTCCTGTCCCTTCCCTTTGTTAGGGAAAGATCTCCTCTCCAAGCTTGGTGCCTCTATCTCCCTGCCTCTTAGTCATCCCCAACCGAGCTCACTCATCATCTTAGCCAATATAAGTTGTAGCCCTGAGCCCTCCACAGACCCTCCTGTACCGTCAATCAGCGTTAACCCGATAGTCTGAGACACCTCTACTCCTGTAGTGTCAAGCCATCATGCTCCGGTCCTCATCTGCCTCAAAGACCCATCCTCCTCTCTTTCTAGACCCCAATTTCCTATTTCCCAAGCCTATCGCAAGACCATCCTACCTATCATCAACCATCTTCTTTCTCAAAGGCTTCTGGTACCAACTAATTCTCCGTGTAACACTCCAAACTTTCCAGTCAAGAAGCCATCAGGAGCCTACCAGCTTGTTCAAGACCTGCAGATAATCAACGAAGCTGTAGTCCCTCTTCACCCGGTGTCCCTAACCCTTATACTCTTATCTCAAGTTCCCCCGGCCACCTCTCCTACCTACCTTACTTCTCACTCCTAAGAAAGATACCCCCTTGTTCCGCCCAATGCTCATCTTTCCATTCTTTCATCCAGGCTGCCTGCTACGAACAAGCCCCATCTGTCTCTCATCGTCCAGACTACAGTACTAGATGGGGCAAAGCCTGAGTGATCATGCTAGATATATCTGTCCTGAGATTCGAAGACAACATATCTGCTAGAACCTCCAGCCACCAATAGAGAGGTCGGACAGTAGAAGTGCACAAGACCATGTGGGTACATCAGTACTCGCCCATTCCCTCCAAGCTGCCTCTGGCCTCCCACCAGCCTCAACGCTACCCGCGCTGCCCCTCCTCAGCCGGAAGTAGCCAGATTGAGTCAGCGCCCATTATAACCAAAAGGCTGGAATGTAAGGTTGGAGGCACCGGAGGGAGGGGTGAGCACATCGGACACTGATGACGTGCCAAAGTCCCCGGCTGCTGCCCCCTCCCAACCCGAAAAATGTGCTTTAGGCTAGCCAATCCTCACGCCGCTGTAAATCTAAGCTCTGCCTCCCCCTACCTTCTTTAAAAACTTGCTGCCTGCCCTGCTGAGTGCGGCTTCTCCAGCCTGTCCCAGTGCGGACTGGTGAACCTCGCCCGGGATTGTGCTCAAATAAACTGCCCTGGCCCTTTGTTGCCTCTCGTCGCCTGCTTATTTTGGCTAAAATTTATCTTACAATATACACAATGGAATACTATTCAGCCACAAGAAAGAAACAAATTGTACAATTTGCAACGACATGGACGGAGTCGGAGGGTATTATGCTCAGTGAAATAAGCCAGGCAGAGAAAGACAAGTGCCAAATGATTTCCCTCATTTGTGGAGTATAACAACTAAGCAAAACTGAAGGAACAAAAACAGCAACAGACTCACAGACTCCAAGAAGGGACTAGTGGTTACCAAAGGGGAAGGATGGGGGAGGGCGGGTGTGGAGGGAGGGAGAAGGGGATTGTGGGGTATCATGATCGGTGCACATGGTGTGTGTGGGGTCACAGGGAAGACAGTGTAGCTCAGAGAAGACAAATAGTGAATCTGGGGCATCTTACTACATTGATGGGCAGTGATTGCAATGGGGTGTGGGGGGACATGATAACATGGGTGAATGTAGTAACCACATTGGTTTTTCATGTGAAACCTTCATAATAGTGTAGATCAATAATACTTTAATAAAAAAGTGAAAAAAACTGAAAATAAACGTGTCCTCTCCCGCTCCTTCCAGGTCTCCTCTGAGGCGCTAGGGGCCCAGAGCTGGGGTGCTTAATGAGACTGAGAGCTCCAAGGTGACTGGTGTTTGTTTCTCAAGGTGGTGGGGGGCAGGGCAAGCATTTAGAGGTCTGGGGCCTGGATTCACCAAGTCCACACACCCAGGCGTCCACCAGACTATCCTGCAGGTGAGAAATCTGGGTTACAGTGCTCCAAGCCCCATCCTACTCCTTTCTTTTCAGCACAAAATGGTTTTGCAGTTTTAAAGGCACATACAGTGAGTTTTCCAGAAGTACAATTGGCAAGCACAAGGAGGGAGCAGCACTTTGCTCATTTCCCCCGACAGCACTGGGGGTTGAGTCCCCGTATGTGGGGACCGCGTGGCCGCATCCGAGCGGTTCCGCAGGTCTGCGGGAGGGCGCGAGGTCTCCTTGATCCCCCGACTGCTCGGGTGTGTGCGCGCAGACACCGTCATCGCCTCTTATGTGAGGGCGGTGTGTCCCTCTGGTAGAGCCGCACGTGCAGGATGGTTGTGTGCGACGCGTCAGTGACAGGACGCGGCGGGAGCCCCAGAGGCCCCACCCAGGGGAGGCTGCGGGGCCCGGGCAGAGGTTCGACTCCACGTGGCCGGACTCCGCGAGGCCGCATGAGTCCAGGTACGCGCCCGCCCGTCACACTACAGTTCCCACGATACCCCGGGCGACTGGACTACACTTCCCCGGATGCTCCGCGGCCCGTGCAGCCCGGGGGCGGGGCCGGGGGGCGGAGCGCGGGGGCGCCTGAGAGCGCGGGAAGTCCGGATCCCCGCGCGCCGCGGCCCAGCATAATCCTGGAGCGCGAACTTCGCCGTGAGTCCCTACGGCGCGCGTGGGGGCTGGAAGCGGGTCTGGCTCGTCCCGGCGGAGAGCTCAGCTTCCCGGTCCCAACCCTCTCTCTGCAGAGCTGGCCAAGGCTAAGGCCAAGGCCCAGAGGAGCGGGCACCTGCGGGAGGAGGCCGCCTCCTGCCACCAGCTCGGGGAGCTCCTGGCCAGCCATGGTACGTGCTCCGCCCCCGACTCAGGGTGGGGTCCCGGGGAGTGGGTGGGGGTAAGGGGACCTTGTTGAGCGCCCCCCCTGGCGGCCGCTGTCCGCTCGCCCTGGCGGCCGTAGCCGGCTGGACGGTCGCCCGGGCTGAAGCCTGCGGCGCCCGCTCGCCCAGGCCAGTACGCGGAGGCCCTGCGGGAGCATCAGCAGGAACTGCAGCTCCTGGAAAGCGCCGGCGACGCCCTAGGCCGCGCAGTGGCCCACCGCAAGATCGGAGAGCGGCTGGCGGAGTTGCAGGACTACCCCGCTGCCCTGCAGGTGGGTGGAGATCCGGCCTGGGCCCACCCTTGCTGCACCCAGCCCTCCTGGACCCACGCCTCGTGGGGCTCCCTTTCTGAGGAGGGATGCTCAGTCTCCATTGTTCGGGCTTCTGGCTAGAGGAGATGTGGGGGTGCAAGGCCTGGCTTTGGCCTGCCCTAGGGGTTTAGGGGAGCTCTCCTGGGCAAGGGTGGGGGCCCCCTGAAGTTGGAGGAACATGTGGGGTTTGCTTGAAGTGGGGATTGCTTCACTGGGGCCATTTCTCTGCACCCAGCACCAGCACTGCTACCTGGAGCTGGCCTGTTCCCTGTCCAACCACATCGAGGTGCAGAGGGCCTGGGCCACCATCGGCCGCACCCACCTGGACATCCATGATCACCAGCAGTCACAGGAGGCGTTGCTGCAGGCACAGACCGCCTTTGAGAAGAGCTTGGCTATCGTGGATGAGAAGCTGCAGGGTGAGTGCCCTCAGGGGCCTGATCCCCTACGGCTGCCTCCTGACCTGCCTGTGTGGTGGGTCCCACCTGCCCGGGTGCCCCCACTTTGTGAAGCTGACATACGTCCTTAGAAGTCCCCCCCGAAAGGGACCTGTGGCCCATGCCCTCTGCAGCCATGTCTTGTAATTGCTCTTCACTCCTGTATGCTTTGTAGCAGGGTCCCTGGCACCCACAGTGAGAGGTGGGAGGGGGGATAGGGAAGCTGGACAGCCTGAAGCTGGAGATCTCAGGTGGGGATGCGGCACCGAGCATCTGCTGGGGCATTTTCTAGGGACATTGGCCAAGCGAGAGCTGAGTGAGATGAGGGCACGGCTCTACCTAAACCTGGGCCTTACTTTTGAGAGTCTGCAGCAGGCGGACCTGTGCAATGACTACTTCAGGAAGAGCATCTTTCTTGCTGAGTAAGGCCTAGCTCCGCCCCAGGAGGCACTCGCTCGGGGTGGGCAGCTCCCAAGGGCATTTCGAGAGGGTGCCCCCTGCCCCTGTCATTTCCCATTATCAGAGGTGCTCTGTGCCACTGGCTGGGGGAGACACAGGCTGGCTTGTGGGGCTGGGACCCGGAGTGGCATTAGCAGCTGCCCACCGGCACGTCGGGTGCATGTTTGTGCTGTCCTAGAGCAGGAGTGCTGCGGGTACACCGAGTGCCTGTCACCTCCTGCAGGCAGAACCACCTCTATGAAGACCTGTTCCGTGCCCGTTACAACCTGGGTGCCATCCACTGGCGCCAAGGGCGGCACTCCCAGGCCATGCGCTGTCTGGAGGGGGCCCGGGAGTGCGCACGTGTCCTGAGGAGGGGCTGCATGGAGAGCGAGTGCTGCGTGCTCATCTCGCAGGTGTGCCCTCAGCTACCTGGGCTCGCCCTGGGGGCGCAGGCCTTGGGGTCTGCAAGCCTCACCTGCCCTTGTCCCCAGGTCCTCCAAGACCTGGGGGATTTCTTGGCTGCCAAAAGAGTCCTGAAGAAGGCCTACAGGCTGGGCTCCCAGAAGCCTTTGCAGAAGGTGGCAGTATGCCAGACCCTCAAGTATGGTGAGCCTGAAAAGGGACCTGAGGAGCTGTCCCTCCCTCACGGGATGGAGTGGTCAGTGCATGGGGCCTGGGAAGACTGACAAGTAGCAGCCAGCCATGGTCCCCTCTTGCTGTGAGGCAGGCACTGCTTTGTTATGAGTTTGTCTGATCTTTGCCACAGCCCCACAGGGTACCACCCCCTTACTGGCAGGTGAGCCGAGGCCCAGGGAGGGTGGCTGGCCCTCCTGAGGACACTTGGCTCACAGGTGGTAGAGCCGGGTCAGAGTGCTGCCCTGTGCCACCCTTGCACAGTTCTCTTTCTGGCAGTGCTGGCAGTGGTCCGGCTGCAGCAGCAGCTGGAGGAGTCTGAAGGCGGTGACCCCCAGGGCGCCATGGGCATCTGTGAACAGCTAGGGGACTTGTTCTCCAAGGCAGGCGACTTCCCCAAGGCAGCTGAGGCCTACCAGAAGCAGGTGCATGTCCAGCTGGCATGGGAGGAGAGAGGTGGTGCCACTCTGGACTGGCCTCACGGCTGCTGCCTCCCCAGCTGCATTTTGCAGAGCTGCTCAGCAGGCCAGGACCTGAGCTGGCTGTCATCCATGTATCCCTGGCTGCCACCTCCGGAGACATGAAGGACCACCACCGGGCTGTGCACCACTATAAACAGGAGCTACGGCTGCGTGGCGGTGATGCCCTGGAGGTGAGCAGCAGGGACAGCTGGACTCCCCAGCATGCAGAGCTCTGTGCTTCCTGCACTGGGCCTGCCCCTCTGTGCTGTGTGAGCAGCAGGAGTGAGCTTCCGAGAGGCTGCGGTCCGCTCAGTGCAGCAGGCAGCAGCCGCTGAGTTCCTCTCTCCTCCTGCTCCAGGAGGCCAAGACTTGGTTGAATATCGCACTGTCCCGTGAGGAGGCTGGCGATGCCTACGAGCTGTTGGCGCCATGCTTCCAGAAGGCTCTCAGCTGTGCCCAGCAGGCTCAGCGGCAGCAGCTGCAGGTGCAGGAGCCCACCCCCCACCCCCACCCGCTCTGGGATCCCCAAGCACACCTCCCTGCAGCCTGCCTGCCCTCCCTGCTCCCCAAGGCCATTCCCGCTCAGGACTGCTGGTGCCCAGGCCTTCCCTGAGTCAGCATCCCTGCTTCTCAGAGGTGGGTCCTGCAGCACCTCCATGCCGTCCAGCTGAGGCTGCAGCCCCAGGAGGCCCCTGGCACGGAAGCCAGACTTCAGGAGCTGAGTGTGGCTGAGGCAGAAGAGGAGGAGGACGAGGAGGGCGAGGAGGGTGCGGAGGGCGCCCCAGAGGCCAGTGAGGTGGAGCTCTCGGAGAGCGGTGAGGCCTGATGCTGCCTTGGCTGGCCCTGGAGTTTTCTCCCTGAAGCCTTCCCTGTGCTGGCCCAGGGCTCAGGCTGGGACCCGGGCCCTCGTGGCCTTGGGGCAGGAAGAGGCAGCCCTGCACAGGAAGGGTCACCAGTGACGGTGAGGCAGACAGAGGAGAGTTGCATACAGGGAACACGAGGCGGTCCTGTAACCCTTCCTGCAGGGGCTGGTGACAGAAGCTGGCGATGTCTGCTATGGGGGTGGCATGGGGCCTGACCTGGGGAAATAGCACCCTAAAGCGGAGCAGCGGGCAGGCAGGGTGGGAGTGGAGGTGGGCATGTTGGCCTCCATGAACAGGCACTCAGCATCTCCTCCAGCCAGGGCAGGTTTTCCCGAGGCAGGCATGGCCAGCCTCATGGAAGGTGGAGTGGGAGAGGTTGGGTGGGTTTGTACTGCTGCCATCTTGGTAGCAGGGCCAGGGAGGCGGGTGGGCCTAAGGAGTTGACAGGTTCTGGCTGAGTGGTCTCCCTGAGGCCAGAAGGAACAGGTTCAATTTTGAACTTGGAGGGCCTCTAGAACCTCTAGGTGAGTGGCCAGGGGTCGTGGGAAGGCCCAGCTGTGCCCTAAAGCAGCGTCAGCCAGCCTGAGTATGGCTGGTGTGTGGGTGCAGGGAGCCACAGGGTAGGGGAGGCAGGAATGTCAGGCGATGCCGTCCAACATACAGTCACAGTAAGAGGAGCCCATGAGGAAGGAGATTCTAGAAAAGGCCAGTGGTGTAGGAGGGAGCAGAGGGGTTGGACATGGAGCAGGCAGGAGGTTGGGTGGGCGCGCATGTGTGCAGTCTGGGTGTAGGATGAGAGGTCAGTGCTCGATGGGTGACAGGTGGTCAGAAAGGTCAGCACTGCATCCCCGTGGGCAGAGACTCTGGGTGGGAGTGGATTAGGAGCCAGCACTGGGCCCTCCCCTTCTGAGCTGTTATGTCAGGGGAGCCTGGGGGCCAGGCAGGGAGCCTGGCTCAGCTGGAACGGTGGGCTTGCCTCTGTTGCAGAGGAAGAGGCTGATGGCCAGTCCCAGCAGCTGGAGGAGGAGGAGCTGCAGGGCTGCTTGGGTCAGCAGAGAGTAAGTAAGGTGAGGACGGTGGGGTGGGTGTGTGTCTCCCTCTCGTGCCCCCCAGTGTTGCCTGGTCCCCTCACACCTCTGCTCCCTGTCTTGGTGACTGCCCACAGTGGAACCGGCGCAATGACGTGGGGGAGACCCTGCTGCACCGGGCCTGCATCGAGGGCCATCTGGGTCGCGTCCAGGATCTCGTGAGGCAGGTGGGCCTGCTGCCCTGTTCCTGCCAGCCTGCAGGCTATAGCAGGGGCTCCCTGATGGGTACACTGTCTGCCCCAGGGAGACATGGCAGGGCATGGGGGCTGGAGGGCACACCTGTGGCTGCTGGCCTCACACAAGTCCCTGCAGGGGCCTTCTGGGAACGCTTCGCCCAGTGGTTGGACTTAGGCCAGGGTCAGGGGACAAACCCTCGGGGCCTGTTCTGGGGTCTGGGACTGAGGCCCTGGCGCTCCTCAAGCCTCAGAGCCTCGGGGCAAGGCCAGGCTCCTTCCATCCTTGGCTACAGGGCCACCCGCTGAGCCCCCGGGACTACTGTGGCTGGACTCCCCTGCACGAGGCCTGCAACTATGGGCATCTGGGTGAGCGAGGGCAGGGGGGCTGCTGGCACACACTGGGGAAAGGTCTAACGACAACTCTGGGGGCTGACGAACATTCCTTGCCTGCAGACATTGTTCGCTTCCTGCTGGACAGGGGGGCTGTGGTGGACGATCCGGGCGGCCAGGGCTGTGAGGGCATCACCCCCCTGCATGATGCCCTCAACTGTGGCCACTTCGAGGTCGCTGAGCTGCTCCTCGAGCGGGGGGCATCTGTCAGCCTCCGAACCGCGAAGGTGAGTGAGGACGTGTGCCCAGCGGGTGCGGGCTGCTGTGGCGGGTGCTCCTGCAGGCCCTGCTCAGCTGGGTGCCATGCAGGGCCACAGCCCGCTGGAGACACTGCAGCAGTGGGTGAAGCTGTACCGCAAGGATCTGGACAGCGAGACCTGTGAGAAGGCCAGCACCATGGCGGAGCTGCTTCGGGCAGCCTCCTCTGGCCAAGGCAAGCAGGGGCCTCCTCTGCCTCTGGGGATGTCACTGGCCTAGGGGCGCCCAGGCCCTGGTTCTAAGGCCGCCTCGGTGAGGCTGCTGGGGGTACCGGGCCCTGCCTCACAGTGGACCCTTTTTCCCCACAGCTCCCCACAGCTCCCTGGCTCTCCGGGACCTCCCAAGTGGCCATCTGTTTGACGCTGAGACCTCTCCTCCTTTGAGCCCCTGCCCAGGAACCCCCGAGGTGTCCCAGGCCCCTGCCAGGGTCTCCCCGGGGCAGGTAGTGCCAGCTGTGGCCAGGCCACGGAAGGGCAGGCACAAACTGCCCAGCAGCGGTTCGGAGGGCGGGGACAGCATGGACACCCCACAGCCAACCCAGAAGAGGTCCCGGCATTCTGCCCCACAAGCCAAGTCCTGGGCATTTGGCTCTACCAGCGACAGAGAGGCAGCTGCAGGGAGTGCAGACTGTACAACCTTCCAGGCAGCCATCCACAGTGTGGGCAGTGCCCAGAGCTGCCGCCTGGAGCCTGGTCCCCCTCAGGACCCAGGCGAGGGCCCCACTGCCCAGGCGGCACTCATTTCTGAGCAGAGCCTGGCTGATGACTGGCTGGAGGATGACTCACCCGTGGCGCACCGCCACCCGCCCCGCCCCCAAGGCAGGGGCCACAGCACCAGGCACAGGGCCTTGGGGTCAAGCAGCAGCAGCGCTGTCGGGCCTCAGGCCCGGGCCAGGCAGAGCCAGCTGCCCCGTCTCAAGAGTTGGAGTGGTTTGGCCAGGGCAGGTGGAGACTGCAGCTCAGCCACAGAGCCCCCACGGAGCCCTGACATCCCCAGGCCCTTGGGGCCCAGCAGGGAGAGCCCTTCGGCAGGCCAGTCCTTGGTGGGTGTGTGCTCCTGGAGCAGAGCCGGCTCCCTGGCTGAGGGTGCGGGGGGCAGTGAGGGTGGGAGGCTATTCTTCCTGACACAGCCTGTCCCTCCCACCAGGGCCCGGCCCTGCCCCCTCCCATCCGGGTGCGAGTGAGGGTAGAGGATAATCTTTTCCTAGTCCCTGTCCCACACAGGTAAGTTTCCACTTGCCTTCCTGGCCCCAGCTCCCTCCTGTGAGGACCCCCTTGTTTGCACTTCAGGTGGTCCGTGTGAGAAGGGCTCACTTGGGTTTTATGTCTCATTCCTGCTGGCCAGAGGGCCTGGTAGCTGGGGCAAGGCTGCAGGCCAAGGCAAGGGTGCCCCGCACATGGACAGGCAGGACTCCCAGAGTGGTGTGGTCAGGTCAGGCCCTGCGGCCCCGAGAAACGACTCAGGAGCAGGAGATGTGCTGGGCGGCATGGGGGCTCGGTGTGTCCTGTGCAGAGGGAGGGGAAGAGGAGGAGCCAGATGAGGCAGCTATGGAGCCACAGCAAGGGCGGTGGGACCCTGGAGGCCTTCCCTTGGCGTGCGTAGGGACTGGCCAGCCCTGGGCTCAGTGTGCCCTCTGTCCCCACAGCAAGGAGGCCCACTCTGTGGCGTGGTTGGCCAACCAGGCTGCCCGGCGCTACCACCAGGCCTGTGGGCTGATGCCAAAGCTCACCCTGCGAAAGGAGGGGGCCCTTTTGGCTCCACAGGACCCCATCCCCGATGTGCTGCAGAGCAACGAGGAGGTGAGCAGCCAGAGCTGGGGCCCTGGGCGCGGTGTGCTTCCTGGGGATGCTCACCAGTGCTGCCTTCCAGGTGCTGGCTGAGGTGACCTCGTGGGACCTGCCCCCGCTGACTGACCGCTACCGCAGGGCCTGCCAGAGCCTGGAACAAGGTGAGGGTCCAGAGAGCCCATAGTGGCCTGGGCAGGGGAGCCGGGTGCGCATGTCCCCTGCCCATGCCACTCCCAGGTCTCCAGGCCTCTCCCAGGACCCTGGGTATCAGCCAAGGCCCAGTCCTGCCATACTTCCCTGGGGTTTTCCTCCCAGGGCAGTGGGTGAAGATGGTCCCACGTGCAGGGGGGCACAGCATAGAGCCAGCAGAGCCTCAGACGCTGGGCCCCGGGTAGGCAGTCTGTGTGGCTGGGCTCTGCCAGGGAAGCTGGCCGTGGACTGTGAGATGGGTGGCTGGTGGGAGTTAGGGCCCTGCTGGGGAGGGCCTGATGCAGCAGAGATGGGTCAGCACTACCCACGAGCCATGCACAGGGACTCACGTGGCCCTGGGTCTCCAGGCTGTGGGAGTGAGCTCCACAGCACTCTAGTGAGTGAGGAGGGGTGGCCCACTTTGCCCCTGGGATCACAGGGGAGAACAGGGAGGCTCCGGCCCTGGTGACGCCATATCCCTCCTTTAGCGGAGCACCAGCAGGTGCTGCAGGCCATGGAGCGCCAGGGCTTGGGCCCCTCGTTCAGCGCCTGCTCCCTGGCCCTGTGCCAGGCCCAGCTCAGCCCCCTGCTGCGGGCCCTCAAGCTGCATGCAGCGCTGCGGGAGCTGCGCCTTGCAGGGAACCGGCTGGGAGATGGATGTGTTACTGAGCTGCTGGCTGCCCTGGGCACCATGCCCAGCCTGGTCCTCCTTGACCTCTCCTCCAATCACCTGGGCCCTGAAGGCCTACAGCACCTTGCAGCAGGCCTCCTGGGTCAGGCCGCCCTGCAGGTAGAGACACGAGGAAGCAGCAGGGCAATGTCACAGCCTTCGAATTCAGTCTGCCACTGGGTGGGGAGGTGCAGGGCAGAGCTCTGGGATGGGAAGGGGACGAGATCCTGGGGGGGCCCGTTGTCTTCCACAGAACTTGGAAGACCTGGACTTAAGCATGAACCCCCTCGGGGATGGCTGTGGCCAGGCCCTGGCCTCCATCCTGCGGGCCTGCCCTGTGCTCAGCACTCTGCACCTCCAGGCCTGTGGCTTCGGCCGCAGCTTCTTCCTGAGCCACCAAGTGACCCTGGGCAGCGCCTTCCAAGGTGAGCTGATGGGCATGTCTGTTCCCTGGCCCCAGGGTTCCAGTTGCCCTCAGAGTATGTGTCCAGGGGCTCAGCCTCGAGCAGGAGGGGCCCTGGGTGTCAGGCCTGGCTTCTGGATGACGCAGGTGATGTGTGGGAGCTGGACCTGCCTGGGCTCAGAGGTGTCCCCACAGGATACACCCCCGCCCAGCCACACTGTAGGCCAGAGACCTACCCCACTGTTTTCACTGGGTCTGAGTTCCATATGCCCGAGACAATTCTGTCATAAGCCCGCCAGGGCTGCAGAGAGCCTGTGGTGTCAATAAGGGAACTGGGGGATCCTTTAGGGGGACTTTCTGCAGAGGTGGTGGGCTAGGAAATGGGCCCAGGACTCTTAAGAGCAGCGGCAGGGGAGGGGTCTGGGGTTGGGACAGCAGAGCGCTCCCTAGCCCCCGCCACCAGGCAGGGCCATCCCAGCCCAGGGCCTGCCTCAGATGGGAGCAGGCAGAGGACCCAGAGAAACTGGGAGACCTAGGCAAGACCTACCTTGTCTTCCATGTGCACAAAATCTCAGGGATGATAGTTTTCCAGACAGCTTCCCCAGAGGAATCATGAGGGTTTGGGGCCTAGGACTCTAGCAGGGCTTGGGTGATGGCCGTGTGGGGCTAACAGAAGTTTTGGCCACTGGTGGCAGAAGCCAAGTGCCTGAAGACACTGTCCCTGTCTTACAACATCCTGGGTGCCACCACCTTAACCCGGGTCCTGCAGAGCCTGCCCACCCACAACCTCCTACACCTGGAACTCAGCTCTGTGGCAGCCAGCAAGAGTGACTCAGGCCTTGTGGAGCCTGTGGTCAGATACCTGACCAAGGTACGTGGGTACCATCCAAGCCAGAGGTCCTACTGCTGAAGCCTAGGGTGCACGCAGAGGTGGGGAAGAGGGCCGTTGTAGAGCAAGCTTTCTATAGATCAGCCCGCCGCTGTGGACTGAATCCTGGCCAGCATGAAAAGCACCTGGGACCCAGGATGCACCCCCCTTGTGTCCAGGCCTCCAGTGCCCTCTTGTGGCTCTTCCAGGCAGAGCCGGGGCCTTGCTGTGTGCTGAGTGTGGCTTCTGCCTGGAAGAGGCATTTGCTTCTTCAGATTGTGGGGACACTGCTCCTTTCTGGCCCCTTGGGGGTCAGGCAGTCTATGCCCCTTATTCCCAAGGGACAAGGCTGTCTGGCCTGGGTGTGGTGACACCTGTTAGAAGCAGAGAGAGCAGGTGCTTCACTCGTCCAGCCCCACTTAGGCCTCTGCTGTCTCTAGGAAGGCTGTGCTTTGGTGCACCTGAGCCTGTCTGCAAACCACCTGGGTGACGAGGCGGCAAGGGGCTTGAGCAGGTAACGCCCGTGCCTCCACTGTCAGCAGGGCTCTCATCCCCAGGCCCGGGAGGCTGGGGACGCTGGCTCAGGCAAGGAGGGGCCCTGGGGGTGGTGCCCGCTCCTTCCCCAAGTGAGACCCAAAATGGGGCTCCCTTCAGCTTCGTCCCTGCCTTCCAAGTTAGCAGTCCTCCATATTTTCCTCCCCATGCTCCCTGGCTCTTGCGAGCTTTTCCCTCCAGTGTGTCCCTTCCTGTCACCCTTTGTGAAGCCCACACAAGGGCCACTGCTCTCATGACTCTCCATACTCAGCTGGCTCCTGAGGGGCACCCAAGCCAGGCAGGCATACCCAGGCCCAGCCACTGTGGTCCTGGCCCCTGGCAATACCTAGGCAGAGCTGTGGGTTTGTCTGGTGCAGCTTTCCCTGGGCTGAGGGTCTTCCCTCCCTGGAAACTGACCCCCTGCTCTTCTCCCCTCGTCTCAGATGTCTCTCTTTCTGCTCCTCTCTTGTCTCACTGGATCTGTCTGCCAACCCCGAGATCAGCAGGGCCGGCCTGGAGGAGCTGCTGTCTGCCCTCCAGGCGCGGCCTCTAGGCCTCCGCTTCCTTGGCTTGTCAGGTGAGCGCCAGGTGTCATGGCCACAAGTGTCATACCAGGGCTGGTGATACAGCTCTCTCCTTAGGGACCTGAGTCCCAGGTGCCTCTAAAGGGGTGTTGCTGCCACAAGCCAGACAGCAAGGGTGGGTTGAACCCCCAGCTCCTAAAATGATGAGGCAGGAGCATGGAGTCTCTGCCTCTGGTCTGTTCCGCCTGTCCCTTGAAGGGAGACCACGGCAGGTGATCCTCTTCCACAGAGACTTAGTCATTGCCACACGCAAGAGGGAGCTCAAGGTCAGGATGGCAAACACTGCCACTAGGGATCTTCCCACTTCCTGGCAGGGGCTGCTCTGACCCTGCCTTCCCTGCCAGTGGCTTGACTTAACTTGTTCTTCTGGCTCCACCTAGGCACAGTACCCTACCAAAGCTGACTGTCCTCTGGGAGGTGGCATTTGGTGACTGACCACCTAGCTGGGGTCTCAGGCAGGAGAGCATCAGGCTTTGCCTCCCTGAGGATAAGGGCTGGGCGTTGGCAGGCACATGGGAGTCCCCAGGTTCTTGCTGCTCCTCGTCCCCTGCCCCACGGGCTAGGCTGGCTCCTCTGGGAAGACCTCCTGAAAGCAGACTAATGGGCTTCCTGGCATCTGCACCTTCACAGGCTCCCTCGGATCCTGAGCCTACTGGGCACTCTCTGAGGAGCAAGCCTTTGACACCCTAGTGTCCTGAGATTCACAGGCAGCTCGATTGTGTCCATTTTATGGATGGAGAGACCCAGATACCATCATAAACACCGTTCAGGAGCAGCATTTATTTTACTCAGCGTCCCTCCTGCCCCACCACCACCTGGGAACGTTGCTCACCATCCCAGGCTGCCCCTCGGGGAGAATATGTTCCTTCCTAGAGCGTCATTAGGCCTCTCCTGGCCTTCTGTTGTGCACCTTGCTGCAGCCCTTGGGGCCTCAGAGAAAGCGTGTTGTCCTGAGGGTCACATTGGTGAAGAGAAAAAAACACAGGCTTGAGAGCCCCACGGGACCTCCTGAACAGCACTGGCTCCTCAGGGCTCCCCTGGCTCCGCTTGCTGAGAGCGGCTTCCTGAAGCCTGCTCTTGCCTCCCCTCTGCAGGCTGTGCTGTCCGGAGCCCCCTGGGCTTGGATCTATGGAGCAAGATCACCACGCAGCTGCAGGAGCTGCAACTGTGCAACAGGCACCTCTCTGCAGAGGACCGCGACACCCTGCGCCAGATGCTGGGCAGCCAGCCAGTCCTGGGTGCGTGCACACTGGAGCGAGGTCCCAAGCTCTTCTTCAGGCGCCTGTGAGGCCGGCCCGCCCCTGCCCACTGCCCCCTGCCCTCTGCCCCCTGCCCTCTGCCTGCTGCCCAAGCCCCTAATAAACGAAGCCGCTGCTGCCGCCAGACGCCAAAGGTTTGCTTTGCTGTAGGTAAACAGAGCCCGCTGGAATTGCAGGCAGATCTGGCCACTTAGAGGTGGCCGGTTTGAGAGTGAAGCCTTTTCGTTCTTGGGTCCTCTACCCACCCGCGAGCTGTACCCACGGCTTTGCGTCCGCTCCCAGGCCGCGGCCGCGTTTGAATTACACTCCCTGGTGAGCGGGCGGGGAGGGTGCGCGCAGGCGCAGACGTCACGCGGGGAGGCCGCGCGCAGGCGCAGATATCACGCGGGGCCGCCATCTCCGGGACCGACCGATCCCGCCCAGGTACTCCGGGGCTAGGGGGCGGGCAGGAACTGGCCTAGGCCCGCGGGTGTCGCCACGCTGCAGGGGGCACCTCGTGCCCGGGCCCCTCACTCACCCTGGGGTTCCGGAGCCGCCTTCCCGGCCCCGACGCCTCCGAGCGCGGCGGGAGCCCCAGGTGGCGTGGACCCGCTGCTCGCCCGGGCCGGCAGTGGCCTGACAGCGGCGTCCTCTAGAAACCGGCTTTCCGGCTTGATGCCGCCTTGTGAGGCTTAGCTGTGTCTCCGCCGGCAGCCAGGGTGCGTTCGTTTTCGTGGCTAAATGGGATTCCACTGTAGGAACGACTCCTTCCTCGTTTCCGCGCACTGGGGCTGGGCACGCCTCCGCCTCCCAGATGCTCCGGGAGGGCGACGAGGTCTCCGTGCCCCCGCCCTAGGGCTCCTGTAATTCCTCCGTCTTAAATGCAGCCCCTCCCTTGCGGAGATCTGCTCTCTAACTTGCCCTTTCGCAGCTCTTACCCGCCTTCCCCTCCGCCAGCTGCACACGCTGGGCTGCTCCAGGCCGTAGCTGGGCTGCTTTTCTTTTGTCTCCGCCCCTGAAGCCCTTGTTTACACCATCCCTCCCTGCGGTGGGTGTCACTGCCCAGGGCTGCCGGCCTGAGCCTCTTCTGACCGCCAGCCGCCTCCGCGCCCCTCCTTGCACACCTAGGGAGCCTCTCACACCACCACATGGGAACCAGAGTGCACGCCTGCCCTCCAAGCCTGCCCCCCGTTGTTCTGCTCCATCTCACGTCATGGTTCTTTGGCTGGTAAACAGGGCTGTCATTTTGATTCCTTGTTCATCTTCACTCCACTTAAAATCTTTTATTGGTCTGGTGGTTTCCACCTCCAAAGTGTGTCTTGAGCTGGCCCCAGCCATTGCATCTGCTTCCTGACTGGGCAGGACCCTCCCAGGGGTTTCCTGCTTCCTCAGCCCTCTATCCAGCTGGGAGCCCCAAGAGTCTTCAACCCTCTGACAGCTCTTGCTGCATTAGTACATTAGTATCTTTTAATGTTGTATATTGTATCCAGCCCACCTCTCCATCTTCATTCCCAAGGATGCCCCTCACTCGAAGCCCGTTAACTATATCCCAGGCTTGTCTGCTCCTCGAAATTTGTTCCTATATTCAGGCCTCATGTTATGTGTGCTATTCCTTTTACCCAAACGTTCCTCCCCAGGTGGAACATGTGACAACTGCCACCCCCTCTTCCTCCTGAGCGCCTGGCTCAGAGCAGCCCTGACAAACCGCCCGTTGCCGCGGGTCTGCTCTCCTCAGGTGCTTGTCTGCACCTGCTTCCTCCTGACATCTTCCAGGGCAGGACCGGTGTCCCCCTGCATTGCCCGCAGTGCCTTGTGTCCTTAATGCTGTTTCTCACCTGTCTCTGTGGAGGGTGAGGGCGCTCTCCACGACCTCAGCACTCAGGAGTGTCGAAGGGCACCTCTGGGCCGACCCCGGCTCTGCTCCCCAGGTCTCTGCTGCGACCAGAGCCCACAGGATGTTTCACGGGATCCCAGTCACTCCGGGCACGGGAGGTGAGTGCTGCCCAAGCTGGGCAGGGACCCAGAGGGCCCAGGCTCTCAGCCTCTCTGCAGAGGCTGATGGGAGTGGTGGCTGGACATTGGGGGCCGGGGGTCTGTAAGCGTCTGCTCCATAGGCCAGGGTCTGGTGTAGTTTACCATGGGACCCCAGAGACCTGCCCCAGGAGGGGCCAGCTGGGCACAGACAGCTTTAATGTGACCAGAACTTCAGGGGTCCTGGGCATCCCAGAGTCACCAAACCAAGGAAGGGTGATGAAGCACATAATGAATGTTTGCGCCGTCACTGAGCCGTAAGGAAGGTGCAGACGCCCCGCTGCAACGAGGCAGCCAAGGAACAGCAGTGACATGGACCAGGCCTGGCACAGAGCTCCGAGGCCCAAGCCATGCCCTCTGCTCAGAGCCCCTAACAAACTGATGGGGGGAGTCAAGATTGGAATCCCCATCCTCCAGTTTCCTCGGGGCTCTTTGGGATTTAACACAGGGGGAAGCCTCTGGAAGGGTGTTGGAATGAGGCTGTGCTCAGGATAGATGGCCAGGCCCACTTAGGGCCATCCTTGCGGCCAGCCTGCCAACTCTCTGCCTGCTCTGTTGCAGCCCCTGGGAACAAGCCGGAGCTGTATGAGGTGAGTGACAGACACTCCCTGGCCAGCACTGGCTAGCAGTAAATACCGGTGTGAGTGTCTCCAGGGCCTGGTAGCCACCTGCTGCTTTTAGCTGACACACTGCGCCCCTCTCCAACAGGAAGTGAAGCTGTACAAGAATGCACGGGAACGGGAGAAGTAAGTCCAACCAGCAGGCTGCCCACCCCCAACACACATACCTGTGCCCACCCAACCCACCTCCCCTGAGCAGCCTCCTCCAACCCCCAGACCCACCCCCACTGAGGTCAGGAGTATGTAGGGTCAAGTTGGCGAAATGGTTCCCCAGAAGCCTCCACCTGGAGTGGGATAGGAGGCAGCCAGGTGAGGAGCTTTGCCTTAGCCACACCAGCAGGACTGGCGCCCTGGGCCCTGGGGCCTCTGCTTTCCTGCCTTTGGCAGCCGTGTCCTGATGGACGTGTTTTCCAGGTATGACAACATGGCAGAGCTGTTTGCAGTCGTGAAGACGATGCAGGCCCTGGAGAAGGCATACATCAAGGACTGTGTCACACCCAATGAGTGAGCTTGCTGTCCCTGTGCCCAAACTCCAAGACACCTGTCCTTGGAAGCTTGTTTCTTCCCTCCAGGACCTGGGTGCTTAGTAGGAAGCAAGAGCAGGTCTGAGGCCCAAGCTGGGTGGCCCATGTGGACCTCTACCTCCCACATCAGGCTGTGAGGGTGCCCACCTGGCGCAAGGAGGGCACCCCTGGGTACTAGTGGCCTCGGTGCTGGCTCAACCAGGAAGTCCCAGCAGCGGTACTGAAATGTGCTGGGGTACATGCATGTCCACCAACCTGGACCTGGGTTATTGCCTTCAGAAGGCAAGCAGGAAGGTTGGGTCTGTCTGTGAGACGCTGCTGACCAGGCCTGGCTGGCCCCCAGGAGGTACATGGGGCCTTTGTTCAGTGCAGCAGGCCTGCCGCATAGGACCATGAACTGCCGGTGTGTAGGCAACAGCTAATGTGTTCCAGGAGAGGGCAGGTGGGGTCAGGCAGGCCTCAGCCCAATATTGGACTTGGGGCCAGTCTGCATGGCCCAGGCCTGGCCACATGTGGTGGACATATTTTGGCCACCACCCCCCCACACACACACCCAACTCATTCTCGTCCAGAGTTCTTTTCTCACATACACCTGAAGGGAAACTTCGGCCCCTGACGGTCCATCTTTGCCCTGTTGTCCAGCCCTCTGTGAGTGCTGCCTGGTCTGGATGGGCCGAGGGAGGAGAGGGCATCAGCCTGGCCCTCTCCCTAGGTACACTGCAGCCTGCTCCCGCCTCCTGGTCCAGTACAAAGCCGCCTTCCGGCAGGTTCAGGGCTCAGAGATCAGCTCCATTGATGAATTCTGCCGCAAGTTCCGTGTGAGAGAGCTGGCCCCTGCACTCTGAGGGGGCGGGATGTGGGAGGTGTGGGTGCCGCTGCAGTGGGCCTGTCCGGCACAGGGCTACCCTGTAAGGCCCGGCCCCTGCACCGTCCTGTCCTCAGCTGGACTGCCCACTGGCCATGGAGAGGATCAAGGAGGACCGGCCCATCACCATCAAGGATGACAAGGGCAACCTCAACCGCTGCATCGCCGACGTCGTCTCAGTGCGTCCCCATGGCCCCGGGGTCCTGGGGGCATCAGGAGAGCTAATGCCAGCCACTGGCCACACGCGCGGAGCCCTGGGATCCCCAGGGCTGCGCAGCACTCAGACTCGGGGTGGGGAACCCCTGTAGCTGGGAACAAGAGGGGTGAGCAGACCTTTCCCCCTTAGCTGCATCCAGGAAGCCCCCCAAGCTCCTCTCCAGCCTGAGACCCACATAGGCTATGCCTAGGAGGCCCAGTCAAAGCAGGGCCATGAACAACAGCAGCTCCCCACACCCAGGGGCCAAGCTGCAGGGAGAGGGCTTCAGGAATGGGTGTGAGGTCTGAGTGACCACTGGACAGCAAAGTTGTGGAGTGGGGAGGCTGAGGAGGAGGAGCGAGTCCCTGAGGCCAGAGGGGTCCTGGGCAGGGCTGACCTGAGCTCGGCCTCCCAGAGGAATCAGGCCTGTGGGCGACAAGGCGGCTCCCACCCTCGGCCCCCTGGGTCCAGGTCGCCTCATGCACACATTCGCCCCCAGCTCTTCATCACAGTGATGGACAAGCTGCGCTTGGAGATCCGTGCCATGGATGAGGTGCGTCTCCCAGGCAGGGCGGGAGGCTGAGCACAGGTGCCGGGAGGGCATGGGGGGGTGCAGGGGCAGGGGTCCCAGATCCCTCTCTGTGTCACTTCTGCAGATCCAGCCTGACCTGCGAGAGCTGATGGAGACCATGCACCGTATGAGCCACCTGCCCCCTGACTTTGAGGGCCGCCAAACGGTCAGCCAGTGGTGAGTGTGTCCCCGAAGGCCCGCAGCCCTGGCCCTCCCGGCCCCGGCTGCCGCTCCTCCCCTCGCGCCCAGCCCTGTGTCCCACAGGCTGCAGACGCTGAGCGGCATGTCTGCATCCGACGAGCTGGACGACTCCCAGGTGCGCCAGATGCTCTTTGACCTGGAGTCGGCCTACAATGCCTTCAACCGGTTCCTGCACGCCTGAGTCCCGTGGTCCCTGCCCAGGCTGGGCTGGGAGAGGAGCCTCCCACAGCAGCCCTCCTGCTTCCTCGGATGCTGGCCCCTGCATGGTCTGCATGTGTCTGGCTGTCCATAGCAGCCTGTCTGTGTGTCTGTCTATGGTGTCGTGACCCTGGAGTCCCCTCCCTCCCCACAATAAAGATGCTTTCTGACCTCCCTGCTCCTGTATTCTCCCCAACACCAGCCCTGCATGTCTGGATGCCCTCTGGGCCTAAGTGCCAGTTTGCCTCTGGGGGCACTGCCCGTGTGAGCCTCCACCTGGGCCAGGTGTGGCTCAATCCTCACTGCAGAGGAGGCTCACACCTCCCCAACCTTTCATGGGAGTCCTGGGCAGCTTGGGTGCCCAGCTGGCTGGGTGCAGGTGCCTCTGCTGCCCAGGCTCGGAGGTTTGACTGCAGCTCACCTGCATCTCGCTGCCCTGGAGGACACTGCAGGCCAGCACAGGGCTTCAGACCTTCGCATCAGGGCCCTGTCCTTGTACAGTGGCTCCCTGGAGCCCCAGTAGATAGATAACTCGAGGGTGGACGGCAGGTCGTACTCCTGCCCAATGCCAAGGATGCCCCTTGACAGGGACCAAGGTGTAGCAGATGAACTCTACAGGGACGTCCTGGGCCAGCCTTACCCAAGGCCTGGTGATAGCAACAGGCTGCAGGGGGGACGTGCTATGCAAATGCTGGCAGTGGTTCATTAACCAGTATTTATGAGGCAGACTGCTGTTGGCACTGAAGATGGTGCTCTGTGGCCGTCACACGCACATCCTCATGGGCAGGCAGCAAACCCCAAGACCAGGGCTGCAGATCCCAATGTATTTCATATTTTAGCAATTGTGGCATTGGGATAAGAGACACTGCCGGAGTTTATTGCAGTTTTTCTTAGTGGTGCTTCTCAATATCTATGGTGTCTAGAGGCAATGAAGTAAGGGGGTGCAGCATTTCAGATGGCAATGATGAGATTGGAGGCCACGAGGAGGGGAGGTACCTTTCACGTGGGTAGCCAAGGTCACCGTCTCTGCTGACACTGAACAGAAGGACCAGGAGGAGTAAATGAGCTCTGCTGAGGGGCGCAGGATCTCCTCAAGGAGTCCTGGACACCAGTGCAGGGCTTGGAACAGAGGCATTCCCCCACCGTGTGTTCTACGAGGGAAAGACAGATACAGGGCACCTGGTGTGGGGGGCCAGGGCCAGCCAGGGGCTAAGCAGGGACCTTCAGGTCCAGGGTGTGGATCCTGCCGAGCGTTGTGCTGTGTGCTTGCTGCCGGGCTGGATGCAAGGAGTAAGGACTCCAGGACTACGCCCAGGCGTGGCCCCTGAACAGCTCGACAGGCCTGGAAACGCCTGTTGAAATGTGGATGCCTGCAGGAGAGCGGTGCTAAGCGTGGGTGTGGCCAGAGCTTGCTGCCCAGGACAGTGGACTTGTCTCTCAGTCCCAGGACTGTCCAGGAGAGGGCGGGACACCAGAGGCTGGAGTTCTAGAGGGGCGTGTGCAGGAGGAAGGCTCGGTGACTCCAGGTCACCTGGGTAAGCTGGGTGCCAGGAATTCCACCTGAGGTCCCAGGACTGGCGCTGCCACACTTGACGGCTGGAGGCAGACCAGGAAAGGAGCCGAAGGAGGGGCTCCAGGCAGCGGAGGAGCAGTGGGGCTGGGCAGACCGGGACGAGGAGAGGCGCAGCCGGGTCTGGTCTGAGGGGCTCCCGGGGCCCCGAGGAGCTGGTGGGAGGTGCGGCTGCAGGGAGGCTAGGGAGAGGCTGCTGTTGCGAGAGCCCACAAGTCCTGCCGCTGAGGGCAGTGAAATGGAAGAGAACCAGGGTGGGTTGTTTTAGCCTGTTTTTATTTTTTTTATTGCAATAAAATGTATACAACCTAAAACTTGCCATTTGAAACATTTTGAAGTTCAGTGGTATCAAGTGCGTATACAATGTGCATCCACGCATCCATTTCCAGGCCTTTACCATCTCCTCAAACTGAACCTGTGCCCCCATCATACCCGACTCCCCACCCCTCCCCCAGCCCCTGGCACCCCATCCACTTTCTGTCTCTACGGATCTGACTCCTCTGGGGACCTCGCATGAGTGGGATCAGACGTATTTGCCCTTTAGTGTCCAGTTTATTTCACATAGCCTCCTGCCCTCAGGGTTGGTCCATGTGGTAGCACATCACAGAATTCCCTTCCTTTTTAAGCCTGAAGAATGTCCCGTCATATGGATGGACCACATTTTATCCAATTGAGACAGGAACCCTGGGCTTTGACAGAGTAGGGTGAGGACCTCCGGAAGAAGCAAGGCAAGATATTTACAGTCAAAGAAAAGAATATAACAATGTAAAGTCCCTATCGAAACTCTGTGTTCAGCATTATGCAAAGTCAAGGTCACACTAATTCTCTAGGGTAAAGATAGTAGACTAGGAATATAGACATCTTCAGTGAGATCAGCTAAAGGTCAAAAGGCCAGGAGCAACTTGGCCTGGAATGTTTGAGTGTCCTGCAGATAAAGAAGGGTATCTCAGCATAACCCGTGACTTCACTGTAAACAGCCCTAGCAAACAGACAGCAACCCAGCCCACCTTGAGGGCAGGGCAGGTGGCACAAGTCCACACCCTAAGCTCTCAATTCCCCGAAATCCTCAACTGCCTATAAATCCCCTAGACAACACATCACCCCGGGCTCTCTTGTCCCCTCCTGTCCTGAGCCAGGAGCTTTGTCCTCTCACTTTATTTCTAATTAAAGCCTCTGCCTGGCTCTCCTACCTTGACTGTTTGCTAAGTTCATTCTTCAACTCCACAAACGGGAACTCTGGCATCACAGTCAACCAACTGATGGACACTTGGGCTGTTTCTGCCTTTTGGCTACTGTGAATAATGCTGTTGTGCACATGGGCCTTTAAGACATAAGCGATTACAGTGCTCCTGTGGGATGACGGAATGGAGCAGGTAGGGCCCGGGGGTGCTGGAGAGGGAGGGGCCCTAGGCGAGGAGTAGGCAGATGTGGGAGGGCGCTGATGCTCTCTGGCTGCTCTGGGCTAGTAAGGGGGTTGTCAGCTGGGAGAGCTAGGGGACAAGCACTAGAGGCATGTGGGCCTCCGCTGAGGTACAAGGGACTGTCCAGGGGAGTGCCAGCCACACTGCAGGCCTTCAAGGGCTCAAGCAGGTCTGGGGGCCTGGAAGGGCTGGGCTGGATGGCTGGGCTGAGGCCCTTGAGCGGAGGGTGGCCTGAGGGAGCAGGGGCCCCAGGCTCCAGCTCTAGCTAGCCCAGTGATCCTGGTGCAATTGTTGGGGGGTTAGTTTGTTCCCCCCGGTCCTTGTCCTGCTGCAACAAAGATTTGAAGGGCAGAGACACAGCAGTGAAGTGGAGCCAAAGTTTTATTTGAATCCGCTCCAAGGGAGGAACCAGCCAGAGTCAAGGCAGACAAAGGCAGGTTTGCTCGAATAAAGCAGACGGGAAGGAGGGGCTCACTGAGGGGAACCTGCAGGGGCAAAGCAGAGCTCGCAGGAGCCGCTCTCACTCACCTGAGGTGGGACCGAGAGAGAAAGGCGTGGGCTTGAAGTCTGGAAAACAGAATGAAATGGCAAAGTGACAGGGACACCACTGGGAGAGCCAGAGACAAAACGCAGCAAGTTGAGCAGCAAAAAGTCTTTTAAAAATACAGCTCCAAGAAAGGGGAGTGAGGGGCAGCCCCGGAGAGGAGGCACCCTGGGGGGCTGGGGATTCCGTCTGTCGAGGCTTTCAGGGATGGGATAAAGGGAAAGGGTTGGGGCACAGGCTGGTCAGGCCATCTCCTGATGTCTGTCTCCAGTGAGAGACGGCATGCCGTCATCTGTCGTCGGTCCTCTAGGTAGATTCTTCAGGATGAACTTCCTGTTCTTCTCCAAGGCAGCGGCTGCCCCCGAGCCCCGGGAGCCCATCAGTCAGGACCGCTTGCCCTGCCTCAAGGTAGGCTGCTGGCTGATTGCCAAAGAATATGCCAGGAATCTAACTTCCCAAGTCTCTTTTAAAATGGAATCTTAGCCTTAAGATAAGTCCCTCCTGTTCTTATTATGCTATTTATATTTCAGCATTTTTAGGAAAATTGATCATGATGCTTGTCCCGTGTCCCTGCCCCATCTCACCTGCATCAGCTGGAGCGGGTCTCAAGGTCAGCCCCCACTCAGAGCGAGCGAATGAGTTCACCTTACAAAGGGCGTTCACTCCGAGTCCCTTCTTGCTCTCTGGCTTTATCTGATTGACTCCGTGTTCTTGGTGGACCCCACCCTCTTTTCCTCCCACTCATATCTGTCTTTCTGCCCAACATAGTGGGGACAGAAAAAGGCCAGTTTGGGCCTATAGTCTTTGGAACTGTGTGAGAAGTGCCTGAAATCTCTCCAGTTTCCCTCCGCATTGACCCAGGGACCAGGAATCTCCTGAACCCCCAGCGGGTGCCTCCTGCCGCCGCCCCTCCCCAGGACTCTCAGGACACCGTGGTGCCGTCCAGCATGTGTGTGGGCGGAGCAGGGGAGGAGCTTGACCTCAGGCCCAGGACACCGTCCTCAGCCAGATGCCCTGTCCCGGCTGGCTGCCACGGGCTCGGGGACAGAGGCCTCCGGACTAGACTCCCAGGAACTTTGGAGATATTCCTCCCTCATCCCAGCTACACCCAACAGGGCCCAACGTCAGCGGCCACTGAGCCAGATTTGTGGGGAACACCCACCCAGACCCTCTACAAGGCAAGACTGCCCTAAGACCTGCAGCTCCGGGGCCTGCCTCTTCCTCCAGATTGCCAACCAGGCAGAGACAAGGTTAAGGTTCAAAGTCCAGAGAGGGAACTGGAGGGGCGGGCTGGTGCAAGGCTGGGGGTGCGAGGCTTGGAGCCACAGCCCTCCCCCACTGCCTTGGGCCTAGAGCTCAGGGTCCTGCCCCAAGGATCTTGCTTACAGAGCTCAAGACCCCCTTGCTAGGTAGGTGGGCAGGCAGAGGGCACAGGCTTCCATTTGTCCTTGGGGCTTTGGCCATTTCCTGGGGAATTTTCCCTGGAGGGTTCGGAGAGGAAGGACATGATTCCACTTGGATTCCAATGTGCCTCCAATTCAGAGACCACAGTCCAGGACCCAGGAGGAGAGGGCTCTGTATCTCCACCTCCAACTGGGACCTTCAAGGGTGTGTGTGTGTGTGTGTGTGTGTGTGTGTGTGTGTGTGTGTGTGTGTGTGTGTGTGGAGGGGGGGCAGGGGTGTGTGTGGAGGTGGAAAGTCAGGGATGGGGCCCTTGTGGGACTGTGAGGACTTCTGTGCACCCTGCCCCAGGCTCCCTTGATTGAGGACAGCCCCTAGAGAGAGGGCTGCAGGGGCAACACCCCAGCCCTTGGGGAAGCAGATGGGGTGGCCCTACCCCACAGTTCTGGGGGCAGCAGGCAGGCTGGTGGATACCCAGGCTGCTCCATCCAGGGGAAGGGGCCCAGCCCTCGCCCCCCACAGGCAGCTGCTCCTTGTGGGGAGGATCTGCTGCTGGAATGGTTAACCTGCGATGTCTCTGCAGCCAATCACAGAGCCCTGCAGGAAATACCTGGGAGAGATCCCTGTGCTGGCCCGCCAGGCGGGCCCCAGCCCAGCCCCAGTCCGGTCCCAGGTGGCCGGCGGCCTGCAGTCTCCTCTTGTGCGCACAGGCTCCCCGGGCCACCGAGCTCGTGGGGGTCTCAGCATGGCAATCCTGGGCCCACGTGAGCTAGGGCTGCTGCTGACCATGCTGGTGGTGACTGGGATGGGGGCCCAGCCTGCCCAGCTGCTGACTTTGCTGTCCTCAGGCCAGGGCGCTCTGGACCGTGAGGTGCTGCGTGGCCTGTTAAATACACTGGTGGCCCGTGTGCACTGTGCCGGCGGGCCGTGTGGAAAGGTAATGGCCCCACCCGGGTCCCTCAGCCCCAGCCGCTCCACCCCGAGGCCGGCAGCAAAGGGCCCTGGGCAAACTCCAGGAGGCGGGCCAAGGCCGGGTGGCCGAGCACCTTGGCCCTTCCCGCAGGCTGGTAGGCAGGCCCAGGCCCACCGTCCTCTACGCCGTGTCCTCCCTGGGCTCGAGGGGACACATAGCTCCAGGATCCCAGGGCTGCCTCCCTCTTCAGCCCCCACCCAGGCTATCAAACTGTCAGAGGTCCCAGGAAGAAACGATCCTGGGATGGGGGACGCACTGCCCAGGACCCCTGTGCGTGTGCATGTCTGTGATGGAGAGGGGGCATGGCGAGTGGGTGTGTGAGAGCAGCTGGCAGGGGGGCAGCTCGGGGGGTGGGGGGGAAAGCAACGATCGGCGCGGGGGGCCCTACAGGGAAGTGAGTAGCTCCCCCACTGTGGGCACCCGGTCTCTGTACTTGTCTCTGCTCACAGTGCCTGTCTGTGGATGAGGCCCTGGCCCTGGGCAGGCCTGATAGGCCAGGAACACCCCTGGGGTCAGTCCTAGAGCCCAGGCACATTGCCCGCCTCAGTGCTGCTGCCGCCGTCTACCTCAGCGACCCTGAAGGCACATGTGCAGACATCCGGGCTGGGCGCTGGGCCTCCCGTGCCGACCACCTCCTGGCCCTGCTGGAAGGCCCTGAGGCCCTAATCCCAGGCCTGAGCAGGCTGCTGCAGAGAATTCTGGCCCGGGCTGCTGGCCCACCCACTGCAAAGAAGGTGAGGGCTGGGGGCAGTGGGGGATGTGAGGATAGGGGAGACCAGTTAGGGGGTTAGGTGGGATGCAGAACAGAACATCCCATAGAGCCTCCCCAGGACACCCCCAGGCCCCTGGGAACACACCTGGGAGGCTGGACTAGGCTGGGGAACCACAGATGGAAGCTCAACATCGAATGGGGTGGGGACTGGGGGTACCAGGAAGGCCCCTCAGCAGGGATGGGGCTGGAAATACTCCTGGGCCGGAGGGAGGAGCCCAGGAAGGGAAGGGCTATGACCCCAGGGAGAGGCCCTCGTGGGGGAGGGGGCAGCCCAGGTCTTAGGCAAGCTGGAAAAGGTGGGGGCTCTGAGGAGGCTGGTCTGTGGTCCTGTTGGGGCAGATCCTTGGGTCAGTGGCATCTAGGGGGCACTAAGGGCAATGGCAGTGGTGGAGGGCAAGAAGGCCATGTTGCAGGTGAGGCTGAGGCCCAGCTCCTCCCCCAGGCCTGTGTGGACCTGCCTCAGCTGCTGGAGGAGGCAGCGAGGGCAGGGGCTCCCGGAAGAGCTGGCCCTGTGCTGGCCGCCCTGCTGGACCATGTGAGGAGCGGGTCGTGCTTCCGCGCCCTGCCGAGCCCCCAGTACTTTGTGGACTTTGTGTTCCAGCAGCACAGCAGTGAGACTCCTAACATCACGCTGGCTGGTGAGGCCTGGGCTAGGCCACAGGGTGGGCAGTGCCCTGGTGAGGGCAGGGCTGGGCCCACAGACACCTGTGATTCTGTTCTCCCTGCCAGAGTTGGAGGTCTTGATGCAGCGCCTGGGGGTGGGTGGTGAGACCCATGGTGAACACAGTGACCACAGTGATGCGGGAAAGGGGGCCGACCACCAGGGCCCTGTGTTCCTCGCCACCCCTAACAGCAGCTCCAGCGTGTGGGACACAGTGAGCAGCCCATGCACCCTAGTCCTGGGAAGAGGTGGGGTCCCACAAGTCTGCTCAGGTTTCTGACCCCCACCCATCCTGTCACCACCCAGGTATGCCTGAGTGCCAGGGACGTGATGGCTATATATGGGCTGTCTGAGCAGGCTGGGGTGACCCAGGAGGCCTGGGCCCGCCTGAGCCCTTCCCTGCTCCAGCAGCAACTGAGTGGGGCCTGCAGCCCTCGGCCCAGGTCCCCCACCCAGGACCAGCTCAGCCAAGCAGAGAGTGAGTGCCCGCCTCCCTGGAGTGCTGGCCTGGATGTACCCAGGGGCTCTGGGGTCATGGAGGTGGGGCCACACAAGGAGGAGGGGGTGACCACTGGGTTGGGGGAGGGGTGAGCTGGGCTACGACCGGCATCAGAGTAGAAGGGTCACAGGGAAATGGGGGGCCTGGAAGGAAAGAGGATGTGGCTTCGAGGGTTGTTGTGACCAGAGGCCTGGCCCTGGGAAGCAGGAGCTGGGGCTGAAACTGAGAGGGAGGCTCTCACCCGGCACCCCACCCCGACAGAGTACCTGTATGGCTCGCTGGCCACACTGCTCATCTGTCTCTCTGCCATTTTTGGCCTCCTGCTTCTGACCTGCGCCAGCTGCAGTGCTGTCACCCACTACGTCCTCCAGGCCTTCCTGAGCTTGGCCGTGGGCGCACTCACGGGTGATGCCCTCCTGCACTTGACACCCAAGGTCAGGCCCCAGCCCCCACTCTCCCTTCCCCACCAGGAACTCCCCCACCTGGTCCTTCCTCCAGGCCTGTGCTCCGGGGGCCCTTCCCCACCCCTTACCATCTCTGACCTTGAGGAGGCCCTAAGGCACCTGGTCCCGTGCCCTCTGCCCCCACAGGTGCTGGGTCTGCACATCCACAGCAGGGAGAGCACTGGCTCACAGCCCACATGGCGCCTCATGGCCATGCTTGGAGGCCTTTACACCTTCTTCCTGTTTGAGACCCTCGTCAACCTCCTGCTGCCCCCGGACCCCGAGGTCAGGCATCTGGGAGCTGGACGCAGTGGGTGGTTGGGGTGGAGGCCCAGTGGGCCTGAGTCGTTATCCTTGCAGGACCCAAAGGACGGGCCTTGCAGCCGTGGCGGCCACAGTCACAGCAGCCACAGCCACGGCGTGTCCCTGCAGTTAGCTCCCAGCGAGCTCCTGACGCCCAAGCAGCCCCACGAGGGCTCGCGCGCAGACCTGGTGAGCCGGCCCCACCCCGACGTCCCCACCCCAGGCGAAGCCCCCCTCCCAGGACCCCTTCCTGTGCCTGCACTCCCAGTCCCCTCCAGGACTTCTGCCCCTTCTTCCACGTGAACCCCCCTCCAGGTAGCGGAGGAGAGTCCAGAGCTGCTGACCCCGGAGCCCCGGAGACGGAGCCCAGGTGAGGACTGAGGGGGCCCAGGGAAGGGTCTGGGTCGGGCCGGGCTCGAGGCGCGGGCGCAGGCCTATGCCGATCGTCGCCCGCCTTGTCCGCAGAGCTGAGGCTGCTGCCCTACACGATCACGCTGGGCGACGCCGTGCACAACTTCGCCGACGGACTAGCTGTGGGCGCCGCCTTCACGGCCTCCTGGAAAACCGGGCTGGCCACCTCTCTGGCAGTGTTCTGCCACGAGGTGCCGCACGAGCTGGGTGAGCCGCGAGGGACGTGGTCCGGCTGGAGGGCGGGGCCTCCGGGGGCGTGGTCGGCCTGGGGGCGGGGCTGGGTGAAGGTCTCTGGGGCGTTGTCGGCCTGGGAGCGGGGCTGCGGGGAAGAAGGTCTCGGGCGTGGTGGTCCCCTCAGGGGCGTGGCCTCCGGGGAGTGGTCGGTCTGGGGGCGGGGCTCCCGGGAGCAAGGCTCGCTGGGCGGGGCTCCGGGGGCGGAGTTTGTGCGGCAGGCCGTCTGGGGAGGGGAGGGGAGGGGCGGGTCCTCTGGAGGGCGGGGTCCTTGCGGCCTGAACGCGCCCCGCCCGCCGCAGGGGACTTCGCGGCCCTGCTGCACGCCGGGCTGTCGGTGCGCCGGGCGCTGCAGCTGAACTTGGCCTCGGCGCTCACCGCCTTCGCCGGCCTCTACGTGGCGCTCGCAGTCGGCGTCGGCGAGGACAGCGAGGCCTGGATCCTGGCGGTAGCCACTGGCCTTTTCCTCTACGTGGCGCTCTGTGACTTGGTCAGGCCCGAGGCCGGGCGGGGGCTACCCAGACGGGAAGCTGAGCAGGGGCGCTGAGCTGGCCGCTGACCCAGCGCCCACCTCCTCCTCAGCTCCCGGCTATGCTGAACGTGAGGGATCGGAGGCCTTGGCTCCTCTTCCTGCTGCACAACGCAGGCCTGCTGGGCGGCTGGACCGTCCTGCTGCTGCTGGCGCTGTATGAGGACAGCATTGCCCTTTGACAGCCTCCGGGGCTTCTCGGACCCTTGACTTTGGCTCCTGGCTCAGCTTCCTCGATCTTTGGACCCACCAGCCACACCTGAGCCTGCAGCCCGGAGCCGAGAGAGCACCAGGCCTTCGAGAGTCTCTCTCCTCCATGCCCCACCCCGCTTCAATAAAGACATTTTTGTCTTTGGAGGCCTGCTTGCCTCGCTGGGAGGGAAGGTCTCCCGACAATAAAGGCCAATGACTGGGAAAGTAGCTCTCTCCCCAGGTCTGGATAGTTGTGCTCAGGGACCTCCGTGCAGCCGGGTCCTAGTCCCCTCCTCTAAAGTGGAGACCCTGCCTGGGGAGCAGAGTCAGAATTTGGCCAGGTTCTGTGGGCAGCGGATGGACCTGGCCTCCAATAAGGATCAAACTTGTTTACTTATAGCAGAAAAAACAAAACAACCAGCAATACTTACACAGATGAGGGCTTATTTCTCTCTCATGAAAAACAGGCTTGGAGTTAGGGCTGTCTAACTCCATGTCCATGTCGCTAACTCTGAAGTGTGTGGCCCTATCTGGCCGATGGGTTTCCGCCCCGGACAAGTTCAGTATGGATTCAATGAGACTGAAAAAATGACAGTAGAACGTTCTTGGGGTTAAAGTGATACCAGGGGTCTTGTTCAAGGAGTCAAAGAATGAACTTTGCAAACACTCAAGGTAGGAGAGCCAGCGGCTTTTCTTTAGAGATAAAGTGAGAGGACAGAGCTCCTGGCTCACACCAGGAGGGGACAAGAGAGCCTGGGATGGTGCGTTGTCTAGGGGATTGATAGGCAGTTAAGAATTTTCAGGAATGGGGGTAAAGGGCTAGGGGTGCTGACTTGCTGAGTGGTCCCAGAATGCTCATTTTTGATGAGTAACAGAAGAAATTTGCTCCTCTGTTTCCTTCTCAGGATAGCAGCTTCCCACTGGGAGCATACCAATGAAGACTCCCTGCCCTGCCCCAAAGGTGGGCTGGGCTGTTGCCTGTTTGCTAAAGGGTGTGTAAGAATCTTACTTCTTGACTTCTTGGGGTGTTTATAGTTGGGCTTGCATACCAAATTAATCTTTTACCCAGGTTGCAGATTACTTGATTAGGATTAGAGAAGGAAAAACAGCATACAGGTACAGTTAAAAATAAGCTGGTCAACACACATCAACAGAATCAGAAACGAGAAAGGAAAAATCACAACGGACCCCACAGAAATACAAAGAATTATTAGAGAATAGTATGAAAACCTATATGCTAACAAGCTGGAAAACCTAGGAGAAATGGACAACTTCCTAGAAAAATACAACCTTCCAAGACTGACCCAGAAAGAAACAGACAATCTAAACAGACCAATTACCAGCAACGAAATTGAAACGGTAATCAAAAAACTACCCAAGAACAAAACCCCCGGGCCAGATGGATTTACCTCGGAATTTTATCAGACATACAGAGAAGACATAATACCCATTCTCCTTAAAGTTTTCCAAAAATTAGAAGAAGAGAAAATACTCCCAAACTCATGCTATGAAGCCAACATCACCCCAATACCAAAAACAGGCAAAGACCCCACCAAAAAATAAAACTACAGACCAATATCCCTGATGAACATAGATGCAAAAATACTCAACAAAATATTAGCAAACCGAATTCAAAAATACATCAAAAGGATCATACACCATGACCAAGTGGGATTCATCCCAGGGATGCAAGGATGGTACAACATTCGAAAGTCCATCAACATCATCCACCACATAAACAAAAAGAGGGACAAAAACCACATGATCATCTCCATAGATGCTGAAAAAGCATTTGACAAAGTTCAACATCCATTCATGATAAAAACTCTCAGCAAAATGGGAATAGAGGGCAAGTAACTCAACCTAATAAAGGCCATATATGATAAACCCACAGCCAACATCATAATGAACAGCAAGAAGCTGAAAGCTTTTCCCCTGATATCGGGAACAAGACAGGGATGCCCACTCTCCCCACTGTTATTCAACATAGTACTGGAGGTCCTAGCCACGGCAATTAGACAAAACAAAGAAATACAAGGAATCCAGATTGGTAAAGAAGAAGTCGAACTATTTGCAGATGACATGATATTGTACATTAACAACCCTAAAGACTCCACTCCAAAACTACTAGAACTAATATTGGAATTCAGCAAAGTTGCAGGATACAAAATTAACACACAGAAATCTGTGGCTTTCCTATACACTAACAATGAACTAATAGAAAGAGAAATCAGGGAAACAATTCCATTCACAATTGCATCCAAAAGAATAAAATACCTAGGAATAAACCTAACCAAGGAAGTGAAAGACCTATATCCTGAAAACTACAAGACACTCTTAAGAGAAATTAAAGAGGTCACTAACAAATGGAAACTCATCCCATGCTCTTGGCTAGGAAGAATTAATATTGTCAAAATGGCCATCCTGCCCAAAGTAATATACAGATTCGATGCAATCCCTATCAAATTACCAACAGCATTCTTCAATGAACTGGAACAAATAGTTTAAAAATTCATATGGAAACACCAAAGACCCCAAATAGCCAAAGCAATCCTGAGAAGGAAGAATAAAGTTAGGGGGGGATCTCGCTCCCCAACTTTGAGCTCTACTACAAAGCCACAGTAATCAAGACAATTTGGTACTGGCACAAGAACAGAGCCATAGACCAGTGGAACAGAATATAGACTCCAAACATTAACCCAAACATATATGGCCAATTAATATTCAATAAAGGAGCCATGGACATACAATGGGGAAATGACAGCCTCTTCAACAGATGGTGCTGGCAAAACTGGACAGTTACATGTAGGAGAATGAAACTGGATCACTGTCTAACCCCATACACAAAAGTAAATTCAAAATGGATCAAAGACCTGAATGTAAGTCATGAAACCATAAAACTCTTAGAAAAAAACATAGGCAAAAATCTCATGGACATAAACATGAGTGACTTCTTCATGAACATATCTCTCTGGGCAAGGGAAACAAAAGCAAAAATGATCAAGTGGGACTATATCAAGCTGAAAAGCTTCTGTACAGCAAAGGACACCATCAATAGAACCAAAAGGTATCCTACAGTATGGGAGAATATATTCATAAGAGACAGATCCGATAACAGGTTGACATCCAAAATATATAAAGAGCTCACACACCTCAACAAACAAAAAGCAAATAATCCAATTAAAAAATGGGCAGAGGAGCTGAATAGACAGTTCTCTAAAGAAGAAATTCAGATGGCCAACAGGCACATGAAAAGATGCTCCACATTGCTTGTCATCAGAGAAATGCAAATTAAAACCACAATGAGGTATCACCTCACACCAGTAAGGATTGCCATCATCAAAAAGACAAACAACAACAAATGTTGGCGAGGTTGTGAAGAAAGGGGAACCCTCCTACACTGCTGGTGGGAATGTAAATTAGTTCAACCACTGTGGAAAGCAGTATGGAGGTTCCTCAAAATGCTCAAAATAGAAATACCATTTTGACCCAGGAATTCCACTTCTAGGAATTTACCCTAAGAATGCAGCAGCCCAGTTTGAAAAAGACAGATGCACCCCTATGTTTATCGCTGCCTTATTTACAATAGCCAAGATATGGAAGCAACCTAAGTGTCCATCAGTAGATGAATGGATAAAGAAGATGTGGTACATATACACAATGGAATATTACTCAGCCATAAGAAAAAAACAGATCCTACCATTTGCAACAACATGGTTGGAGCTAGAGGGTATTATGCTCAGTGAAATAAGCCAGGCAGAGAAAGACAAGTACCAAATGATTTCACTCATATGTGGAGTAAAAGAAGAAAGAAAAACTGAAGGAACAAAACAGCAGCAGAATCACAGAAACCAAGAATGGACTAACAGTTACCAAAGGGAAAGGGACTGGGGAGGAAGGGTGGGAAGGGAGGGATAAGGGCGGGGAAGAAGAAAGGGGGCATTAAGATTAGCATCTATAATATGGTGGGGGGAAGGGGAGGGCTGGGCAACACAGAGAAGACAAGTAGTGATTTTATAGCATCTTACTATGCTGATGGACAGTGACTGTGAAGGGGTATGTGGGGGGGGACTTGGTGAAAGGGGGAGCCTAGTAAACATAATGTTCTTCATGTAAATGTAGATTAATGATACCAAAAATAAAAATAAAAAAATAAGCTGGGCCTTTTAGCAGCCTAAGGTCAATTTCACAATGTCATGAACTAATTGATACAATGAAGTCACGGGTTATGCTGAGGTACTTTTCTTTATCTGGGGAACATTTAAATATTCCAGGCCAAGTTGCTCCTGGCCTTTTGAGTTTTAACTGAATTCACTGAAGAATGTTTATATTCCTAGTCTTTACCTGGTATCATCTTTACCCTAGAGAATTAGTGTGATTCTGACTTTGTGTAATGCTTAACACAGAGTTTCCATAGGGACTTCTTTGCACATTGTTACATTGTTCTGACTGTAATTATCTTGCTTTGCTTTTTTCTGGAGGCTCTCACCCTACTCTGCCTAAACCCACAGTCCCTGTCTCAAAAGGGTGCATGCCCAACTTTATTCCCACCGCGGCAGGTCAATCACTAGAATCCTGTCCACTCAGAGTGAGTCTGCAGGCAGCAAGCTGGTCTCTCTGCCTCTGGGCCTCTCTGCCCCTGCAGCCGTCTCAGTCTCTGTCCTCCACGCTGATACCACTCCAGCCTCTGCTCTCCTGCAGCTGTGCAGTTGTATAGCCATGCAGCCTGGAGCAGGAGCCAGTAAGAATGTATTGCCCACACGTGTGTAGTGAGTAAGCCGACCAAGGCCAGGTGAGAATTCTGGCTGTAGGTAACTTCACTTTTTCCACACCTGGATACAATGTTACTTAATTGACAAATGTGACTGGAAGTAGGAAGACCATGTTAAAGAATAAACTAGGTCTGTGATGGTAGACAGAAAAAATATTTTACAGTAGTGTGGATAAAATGAGAGAGTTCCTGCGGCCAGGATTCTCACCTGGCCCTGGTTGACTGGCTCGCTGCACACCTGTGGGCAATGCATGGCTGTTAACTCTATATAAAGAGCTTGGCCCAGTGCTCTGGGAGCCACACGGTGGTACGGCTGCAAGGCTGTAGGAGAGCGGAGCAGAGGCTGGAGTGGTGGCAGTGTCAAGGACAGAGGCCTAGAGGACGGCTGTGCAGGCAGAGTCCCAGAGGCAGAGACCAGCTTGCTGCATACAGACTCGCTCTGAGCCAATGGGATTCTAGAGACTGACCTGCCACCTGGAAATAAAGTTGGGTATAACCCTTTCACCCCAAGAACGTTTTGCTGTCAATTTCTTTGGTCACATTGAATCCATAGCAAACTTGCCCGGGGCTGAAACCCATTGGCAAGTGGCATGGCACTTGGTCCATTCCCCTAACTCCAGGGTCCTCCAAGTGGGCAACTGGGTCTACCTGGGAAGGGAGCAGTGAGAGATGCTGCCCGCCCTGGGAGCTCACGTCCAAGAGGGGCTGGCAGACACGTGGCCCCAGTACCCGCGGGGACCGCGTGTCCTCAGTGCGCGCGTTTCGGTGCTGGGGGTCGCTCTGCGGAGGAACGCTGAGCAAACACAGGGCCCATCATCTCTCGGGGAAACTCTTGCGACCCCGGACCAGCCGCGCCTCCTACACACAGCGGTACTCGCCGGGAGCATAATTTGGCGCGTTTATGTCTGGGCGCCTCCTTCCTGCGGCCCCACGCTGCGCCTCCCTCTCAGGGCTTCCGGGGCAAGACCCTCCGCGGCGCCCCAGCCCCGCCACCCGGGCCACCAGGGGACGCTGTGGCTCCAGCAGCCGCTCCGGCGCGGCGGCGCTGCGCAGGCGCAGAGGCCCGGAACCTCAGCGCTCAGTTTCCGGGCCCGGCCGGGCCGTGTTCATCGCCGTGCGCGTCCCCCGCGGGCCGGCTCCAACTGCCAGGTGGGCGGCGGTCGTGCGCGGGCTCCCAGCTCACCCGGTTGTCTTCCGGCCCCGCGCAGCCCGGGCTTGGCGCCATGTACGCCGTGTACAAACAGGCGCACCCGCCCACCGGCCTCGAGTTCTCCATGTACTGCAACTTCTTCAGTAACAGCGAGCGCAACCTCGTGGTGGCAGGGACCTCGCAGCTCTACGTGTACCGGCTCAACCGCGACGCCGAGGTAGGCCCGGGCCGCGCCGGGGTCCAGCCGCCCCCTCCGGTCTCACACTGCGGGCTGGAGTGGGCGCCCAGTTACAGACCGAGAGGCAAAGGCAGACGAGCCCGGTGGGCCCTCCGGAGCCCGCCCTCCTCACTGCCCTGGTCTCCTCCTCCTGCTGGGCATGGCGGCCTGCCCGAGGCATCTCTCTTGCCTTTTTTTTTTCAGCGAATGATATAAACACTGTGTGCTAGGTAGTAGGGGTACAGTGCTGAACAAACCTACAAGTAACTGGGGGCATGAGATTATCCACTAAATAATACACACTTGGGGGCACACTTGTGGCTGCAACAAGTGCAGCTGAGGAGACGGAGGGAATGAGGGAGGAGTGTGTCTCCAGCTGGCTGGTCAGGAGGTCCCTCCTGAAGCGGAGTGGGATTTTGTCGGGGAAGAACATTCCGGCAAAAGGAACAAGGCCGAGTTTAGTTTGGGGGCCGCTAGCAAGAGTTTTAAGAAAGTGTGATGAACCCATCAGTAGAGGAAATAGGGGTGCTTTGGCGGTTGGAAGGGTGGCAGTTGGTCCAGGAAGTCCTCTTGCCAGAGGTGGCTTATCTGTTCTGGAAGGGGGATTAAGACTTAGGCAGGCACAGGTTGGAGAGTGGAGGTTGTTCCAGGTAGAAGCAGCATCCTGAGCACAGGCCAGAAGCAATTGAGGGTGGGGAGGGCATGCAGCAATGGACTGGGGTACATTGGAAGTGGGGTGGGGAGAAAAGCAGGCTGTGTTTGGATTGTCCACAGAGCAGGAAGGGTCACAGAGGGATTTTGCACAGGGGCTGATGCAATGAGGAGATGGGGTCAGAGGACCAGCCATAGGAGGCCAGCTTTGCTGGGCACCTACCTCAGGATGGTGTGTGTGTTTGTATGGCATATGGGTGCTAACACGTGTGGTAAAGTGCAGAATGGGAATGTATGGGACGGTATAGTGAGCTTTGTGACTGGTTATGTGTCATTAAAAATACTAGTTTAAGGGCAGATTTGGCTTTGGTCAAAATTTCAGTCAAAATTGGGAAAGGTATCTTGCAAATAAAATCTTTACTGTTTACTAAATCTGAGACTGGTTTTTCAGTCCCAGCTTACTATAACGTTCCCACTTCCTTGAGGCAGTCAACTTTTAGAGACAATTTGGAAGTTTTTACGTTTTTCCTTTTTAACAAATGGGCTCACAGCTTCCTGGAACTCCTCATTTGTCTTCAGTAGACATTTATTAAGTGTTCTTTATAGGCATCTTGACAGATGTTGCTGAGCACTATAGCTAGACTTACTCTAATGGTGCTCATGTTCTGGTGGGTGACAGGCCACACACAGCCAATAAAATCATGTGCTACAGGTGAAAGTCACAGAGAGTGAAAGAGCAGGACGGGGGCGCCGGGAACTAGATGCAGGGTCCCGGCCTCCTGGGGAAGGTGAGTTCTCATTAGGTGAGGAGGTCTGCCAAAGAGGTTCCAGGCAGTAGGGACTGGTTTTCAAGGGCCAGCCAAGAGGCCTCAAGGGAGAGAGGAGTGAGGAGGTGAGAACAGAGGGTCAGGTAAGGGGTGGGGTGGGGTTTGGGGGTGGTAATCAGCTTGTTGACTTTTTGGGCCATTGTAGGAATTGAGCCCTGACTCTGGCAATGGGTAGGGTTTTGGCAGAAGAGTGAGCTGACCTGACCTGTATTTTACAAGGGTCACTCTGGCTGCTGTGTTGGAAAGAGACTGTGGAGGCTGCTGGGAGGCAGGCAGGCTGTGACAGATGGGATGTGGGTGTGAAAAGCAGAGGCGGCTAGGGCAATACCAGGGGTTTGCCAGGGCCTGTGTTCTGGCCTAATGCCTGGAGGTGCTGCTTTCTGACATGGAGAAGGCTGTTGGGATGGGGAAAAGGGATCAGGAGCACATTTGGGACATGGTATTAGTACTTGTTAAAACTTACAAGCTTAAAGCAGCAGACAAGTGTCAGTGTCTGAGAGTCAGGAAGCTGGGAGTGGCTCCACTGGGTGGCTCCCGCTCAGGGCTCTCATGATGCGTGGTTAGGTGTTGGCCAGGGCTGTCTTCCTCTGAAGGCCCCATTGGGGTTGGTGTTTCTGCTGTAACTCACTCTCATGGCTGCTGGAAGTTGGCCTCCATTCCTCACCACGTCGGCCTCTCTGCAGGGCAGCCTCCCCCATCATAAGGGCTGAGAGAGACCACCAAGACAGAAGCCGTGGTGTCTTTTTGAACCTATTCCAGAAGTGACACACTGTGCTTGTGCTGTGCTCTGTGCAGCAGGAAGGGACTGTGCGGGTGTGAGCTCTGGGTGGCAGGAGTTGTGGGGGCCATCTTGGACACTGGCCGCTGCAGGGGTGTGGAGGTGCCGATTCTGCAGCTGGTGGTGATGTTGAGGGGTTGGAGGCAGGAGTCTGGAGTTGAGCAGTGGGGTCTAGGCTGGAGCTAAATTTGAGGTCTTCAGCCTGTGGGTGGTGTTCAGATGTTGAAGCTGGTTGGGGTCACCCACACGATGGCCACCAGGACCTTAGGAGGTCGGGGGGAAAAGAGGAGCAACCATTGAAGGGTTGGAGGGTGGCAGCCGGAGCAGCCTGAAGAAGGCCAGAGAGGGTTCCAGCAGCCACGGGAAGGCAGTGGTGCACTGAGGGCGGGTCCTGAGGCTGGTGCCACGCTGCCGAGCCCCAGGAGAGGCCTGAGGTCCGGAGGCCCTTGGTGACTTTTGGCAACAGTCAGGTGGTGGGCAGGGATGAGGCCCACCAGCTTCAGAGCCCAGTGCAGGAGAATTAGTGGCAGTGAACGTAGACAGCTCTCTGAGGAAGATTTGTGCCAAACAGGAGTGAGTTTGGATGGCTTGGGTAAGGTGATAGGCTAGGCTTCCCATGGTACCATTACTGTTCTTTCTTTCCTTTTTCCTGTAAATGACAGGGAAAGAGAATTTCTTCAGAGTGAGAGAGTGCCAAACAGGGAGCCAGTAGGAAGGGCTTGCCCCACCAGCTGCTCTAGGCAGAGATCTAAGCAGGCTTTTTACATCTGAAAAGAGTTGCCAAAAATCCCAACAGATGCTCAATAGGTCAGATGCAAAGCCTGTCAGGTATTTGCTCTCTGGTCCTTCTAGGAACGTCCGCCAGCTCCCGTGCTGGAGAGTAGAGCATGTGGTGCTGCAGTGGGGGTGATGGGGGGCTGGAGTTGGGGTCCTGGAGTGCGTCCGAGTGTTGGGAGCAGACAACAGCCTGTGCCATGGTCGCGTGCATCTGTGGGCCCGTGGGCAGTTGGGATGGCGCAGTTGAGCCCACAAGGATGCCTGGCCTTGGCTCTGTGAGGTTTGAGCCCCAACCAAGTGACTTGAAGGACCAGAGGCAAGCTGGGCATGTCTCTCTGCCTCTGCCCCTTTCTCCCCACGTGGCTGGCATGGTTTTCCTGGCAGCTTAGTGGCCTTGAGGTAGTTGGGCTTCTTACTCCAGCTCAGGAGACTAAAGTGGAAGGTGCCAGTTGTCACAAGGGCCAGACCCTGGGGGCATCGTGCCCCTTCCATCACAGCCTGCCCTTCGGGGCAGCCCCCAGCCCAGATTCAATATAAGGGTGGTGGGCCCCCTCTTGAGGTCGTCTTGAATCTCCTGAAGGAGTCCAGTGCAAGGGCAGGCAGGTGCAGTAGCGAATGGCTCACTCCTGGGGTGGGAGGGAAGGCAGAGGGCGCAGAAGCAGACAGCCGGCCCGGCTGTGGGCAGTGTAGCTGGTTCCTAGTTCTCTGGGGGAGGCAGGAAGCAAGGGTGGCTGAGTAAGAGGTATGACGTCCACTCTGCAAAAAAGCTGAGGGGCTATGGAGCGCACCCCCCAGGGCAGGGAAAGGCCGCCCCTGTACCCTTTGGGAGGAAAGCATATAGACCTTATGGACGCGAGTAGAAGCCCCAAGGAGACAGAAAGTGTGCTGCAGCCATGGGTGGGGTCTCCGTGCTGAGGTGTCAGCCCCTCCAGATCGGCCTGTGAACCCACCATCCTTCCGCTCAGAGGTTTCTCGTTAGATTTAATCTGATTCTCAGATTTATACCAAAGAGCCAAAGTCAGGAACGAATGAGCTGATTTTGAAGATGAACAAGATGGGGCTTCTGTCCTGCAGGATTGTCAAGAGTTTTGTGTGTGTGTGTGTGTATTTTCAAGCTGCCTTGTTAGGTACATGCAGGACAAATTTAGAAAAACATTTTACTTTTGAACTGAACTTTTTTTTTTTTTTTTATTGAAGGGTAGTTGACAACAGTATTGCATTACATTAGTTTCAGGTGTACAACACAGTGATTCAACATTTATATACATGATAATTCTAGGTACCAGGTATCACCATACCAAGTTGTTACAATATTTTGACTATATTCCTTATGCTATACATTACATCCCGGTTACTTATTTATTTTACAATTGGAAGTGTGTTAAAAAAATATATATATATATATATATTTTGTGAGGGCTTCTCTCATATTTATTGATCAAATAGTTGTTAACCACAATAAGTTTCTGTATAGGGGGGTCAATACTCAATGCACAATCATTAATCCACCCCAAGCCTAATTTTCGTCAGTCTCCAATCTTCTGATGCATAACGAACAAATTCTTACATGGAGTACAAATTCTTACATAGTGAATAAGTTACATGGTGAACAGTGCAAGGGCAGTCATTACAGAAGCTTTCGGTTTTTGAACTGAACTTTTTGTCATGAAATGTCCCTTTTATTTCATACTTTCTGGCCGAAGGTCTGCTTTGTCCAACAGTACCATGGTTTCCCCAGCTTTCTTTTTTTTTTTTTTTTTTTGTTAAGTCCTTGCATTGAATGTCCTTTTAAATTTTGTGTCCTTATATTTAAAATGTCTCAGTAGCAAATAGCCGGGTGTTATTATCGTGAAGGTTTTGTCTGATGGGGTGTCTGCCACCCCTGCTGTGGCTGCCTAGGTACCGGGTTGGAACCCTGGCTTGCTGTGTCTTTCTGCTCCTTCATGCTGCCTTTTCCCTTCTCTGTTTTGTTTTGGATTAAGCAGGTATTTTTTTATTAATTTTATCCTCTCTATTGATCTTCAGTTACCCATTCTATATTATTTTCCAGTTAGTAACAGTAGTGATCACACAGGCCTCCTTGATTCACTACAGCTGACTCTCTACCCCCACGAACCCCAAACTCTGGAGCCCTGTTTACCGCCTTCCCCCTGTTTTACTTCCACATATGTTACAAGGCCTCCTGAAGTATGTTGTGGTGGTTTTAGCATTTCACTTTTACGTAGTTTCAGACTCACCCAAAAGTTTCAAGAGTAGCCCAGAGCTCCTGCCTTTACCCTGAGTCCCAGGAGAACCTTCTGTGGTGGCTGCATTCTTCCTTCACCTTTTTCCCGAACCTGGAGACACACTTAGCTCCTGGAGGTCAGCATGCTGTGCACAGAACCCCAGAACAGGGCTCTGAATCCGAAGTGGCCCTGATCTGAGGCCAGACCGGCCAGATCAGGTCCGTTTGTCTGAATGATGTCCTTTGTAGCAAAAGTGGCACGTCAATGTTTGGTGGTATCACTGGGTGCTGGCTTGGATGGCTTGGGCGAGGTGATAGGCTAGGCTTCCCATCGTAACATTACTGTTCTTTCTTTGGTAACAAATAAGCAGCTTGTGGGACTTACTTTGAAACTGGGTGTAAATACTGTCTGATCCCTCAAACTCCCATCTTCTAGTGTCAGCATCCATCGATCATTTGTGTTAGAATAAATTTTGATCCTAGCCTTTCTTCTACATTTAGTAATGGGCTTTCGACTGTAAGGAAACTCCTTTTCCCTTATTCATCTGTACGTCACAGGCTTGTGGATTCTGACCTTTCCTGTTACGTGGCTCTTCAGTAGCTCCTGCAGAGTATCTCTCAGCGGTAATTTTGCCCTACTTTCATTTGTCTGAGAAATGTCTTTATTTCAACTTCGTTTTCAAGGGATATTTTCACTGGCCTTAGGATTCTAGACTGACTTTTTCCTTTCAGCACCCTGAAGGCGTTATTCCGCTGTCTCCAGCTTGAATGGTTCTGTTGAAAGTCAGCTTTTATGAAGATGGCGCCTCTTTTTCCCTCTGGCTGCTATTAAAATTTTTGTCTTTGGTTTTCTGTCTTCAGGTTGTGATGTGCTTGGTTGTGGTTTTCCTTATATTTATCCTGCTCTGGGATTTACTGACCTTGAATTTGTCGATTGAGGCTTTTCATCAGTTTTGTTACTCATTCTACCCCTTCCCTCCCTCCTGCCTTCCCGGATTCCAGCGTCATGTTAGATCATGTGACTACATCCACATGTCTTAAAATCTTTTAAGATTTTCACACTCTGTGTCTTGCATGTATACAGAGTTCAGTTGGTCTGTGTATTTGACCTTGTACCGGGCAAGGAAAAACAGGTGTCCTGGGCTGGTCCTGATCACAGAGGGCAACTCATGAATGATCCAGAATTTTATAAAGTGCTTTTATTTTTTTTTAAGTATTTTTTATTAAGATATCATTGATACACACTCTTATGAAGGTTTCACAAGAAAAACAATGTGGTTACTACATTCACCCTTATTATCGAGTCCCCCCCCATGCCCCACTGCAGTCACTGTCCATCAGTGTAGTGAGATGCCACAGAGTCACTACTTGTCTTTCTCTGCCTGGCTTATTTCACTGAGCATAATACCCTCTAGCTCCATCCATGTTGTTGCAAATGGTAGGATATGTTTTCTTATGGCTGAATAATATTCCATTGTGTATATGTACCACCTCTTCTTTATCCATTCATCTACTGATGGACACTTAGGTTGCTTCCATTTCTTGGCTATTGTAAATAGTGCTCGATAAACATAGGGGTGCATCTGTCTTTTTCAAACTGGGCTACTGCATTCTTAGGGTAAATTCCTAGGAGTGGAATTCTTGGGTCAAATGGTATTTCTATTTTTAGTTTTTTTTTTTTTGTGGTCTGTTTACTTAACTACTGATCACTTTACGGCTACCATCTTATTATTTGTATATTGACCTCACATATTTTACGTTCCTTTGTCTGTTTTCTTGTCATACTTTGGATTAATAAAAATAAAAAAATTTTTTTTTGGTATCATTAATCTACAATTATATGAAGGACATTATGTTTACTAGGCTCCCCCTTTCACCAAGTACCCCCCACATCCCCGTTCACAGTCACTGTCCATCAACATAGTAAGATGCTGTAAAATCACTACTTGTCTTCTCTGTGTTGCACAGCCCTCCCCGTGTCCCCCACACACTATACATGCTAATCGTAATGCTCCCTTTCTTTTTTTCCCCACCCTTATCCCTCCCTTCCCACCTGTCCTCCCCAGTCCCTTTCCCTTTGGTGACTATTAGTCCATTCTTGGGTTCTGTGCTGCTGCTGCTGTTTTGTTCCTTCAGTTTTCTTTTGTTCTTATACTCCACTGGTACTATATGAGTGAAATCATTTGGTACTTGTCTTTCTCTGCCTGGCTTATTTCACTGAGCATAATACCCTCTAGCTCCATCCATGTTGTTGCAAATGGTAGGATTTGTTTTTTTCTTATGGCTGAGTAATATTCCATTGTGTATATGTACCACATCTTCTTTATCCATTCATCTACTGATGGACACTTAGGTTGCTTCCATATCTTGGCTATTGTAAATAGGGCAGCGATAAACATAGGGGTGCATCTGTCTTTTTCAAACTGGGCTGCTGCATTTTTAGGGTAAATTCCTAGAAGTGGAATTCCTGGGTCAAAATGGTATTTCTATTTTGAGCATTTTGAGGAACCTCCATACTGCTTTCCACAATGGTTGAACTAACTTACATTCCCACCAGCAGTGTAGGAGGGTTCCCCTTTCTTCACAACCTCGCCAACATTTGTTGTTGTTTGTCTTTTTGATGATGGCCATCCTAACTGGTGTGAGGTGATACCTCATTGTGGTTTTAATTTGCATTTCTCTGATGACAAGCAATGTGGAGCATCTTTTCATGTGCCTGTTGGCCATCTGAATTTCTTCTTTAGAGAACTGTCTTTTCAGCTCCTCTGCCCATTTTTTAATTGGCTTATTTGCTTTTTGTTTGTTGAGGTGCATGAGCTCTTTATATAATTTGGATGTCAACCCCTTAGCAGATATGTCATTTATGAATATATTCTCCCATACTGTAGGATGTCTTTTTGTTCTACTGATGATATCCTTTGCTGTACAAAAGCTTTTTAGTTTGATATAGCCTCACTTGCTCATTTTTGCTTTTGTTTCCCTTGCCTGGGGAGATATGTTCATGAAGAATTTGCTCATGTTTATGTACAGTAGATTTTTGCCTATATTTTTTTCTAAGTGTTTTATGGTTTCATGACTTACATTCAGGTGTTTGATCCATTGATTATTTAGGAGCATGTTATTAAGCCTCCATGTGTTTGTGGGCTTTTTCATTTTCTTTGTGTAATTTATTTCTAGTTTCATAGCTTTGTGATCTGAGAAGCTGGTTGGTACAATTTCAGTCTTTTTGGATTTATTGAGGTTCTTTTTTGTGGCCTAGAGTATGGTCTATTCTTGAAAATGTTCCAGGTGCACTTGAGAAGAATGTGTATCCTGCTGTTTTTGGGTGTAGAGTTCTGTAGATGTCCATTAGGTCCATCTGTTCTAATACATTGTTCAGTGCCTCTGTCTCTTTACTTATTTTCTGTCTGGTTGATCTGTCTTTTGGAATGAGTGATGTGTTGAAGTCTCCTAAAATGAATGCATGGCATTCTGTTTCCCCCTTTAATTCTGTTAGTATTTGTTTTACATATGTAGGTGCTCCTGTGTTGGGTGCATAGATATTTATAATAGTTATATCCTCTTGTTGGACTGACCCCTTTATCATTATGTAATGTCCTTCTTTGTCTCTTGTGACTTTCTTTGTTTTGAAGTCTATTATGTCTGATACAAGTACTGCAACTTCTGCTTTTTTCTCCCTATTAGTTGCATGAAGTATCTTTTTCCATCCCTTCACTTTCAGTCTGTGTATGTCTTTGGGTTTGAAGTGAGTCTTTTGTAGGGAGCATATAGATTAATCTTGTTTTTTTATCCATTCAGTGACTCTGTGTCTTTTAATTGGCGCATTCAGACCATTTACATTTAGGGTGAATATCAATAGGTATGTATTTATTGCCATTGCAGGCTTTAGACTCGTGGTTACCAAAGGTTCAAGTGTAATTCCTTTACTATCTAACAGTCTAATTTAACTCACTTTGTACACTATTACAAACACAACTTAAAGATTTTGTTTTCCTCCTTTTTCTTCCTCCTCCATTCTTTGTATGTTATGAATCATATTCTGTACTCTTTGTCTATCCTCAGGTGACATCTATTTACCCTTAGGAATACTTCCATCTATAGGAGTCCCTCCAGAATGCACTGTAGAGGTGGTTTGTTTGGGGTAAATTCTCTCAGCTTTTGCTTATCTGAAAGTTGTTTAATTCCTCCTTCCAATTTAAATGATAACCTTGCCGGGTAGAGTATTCTTGGTTCCAGGCCCTTCTGCTTCATGGCATTAAATGTATCATGTCACTCCCTTCTGGCCTGTAAGGTTTCTGTTGCAAAGTCTGAAATAGCCTGATGGGTTTTCCTTTGTATCTTTTTTCTCTCTGTAGCTGCTTTTAAAAGTCTGTGCTTATCCTTGCTCTTTGCCATTTTAATTACTATGTGTCTTGGTGTTGTCTTCCTTGGGTCCCTTGTGTTGGAAGATCTGTGCCCCTCCATGGCTTGAGAGACTAGCTCCTTCCCCAGATTGGGGAAGTTTTCAGCAATTACCTCCTCAATGACACTTTCTGTCCCTTTTTCTCTCTCTTCTTCTGGTACTCCTATAATGCAAATATTGTTCTGTTTGGATTGGTCACACAGTTCTCTCAATATTCTTTCATTCCTAGAGATCCTTTTTTCTCTCTTTGCCTCAGCTTCTTTGTATTCCTCTTCTCTAATTTCTGTTCCATTTACCTTCTCTTCTACTACATCTAATCTGCTTTTAAATCCCTCCATTGTATGTCTCATTTCAGATACGGAATTTCTTAATGATTGAATCTCCATCTTAAATTAGTTTCTGAGTTCTTGAATATTTTTCTGTACCTCCATGAGCATGTTTATTTTTATTTTGAACTCTCTTTCAGGAAAATTGGCGAGTTCAGTTTCATTTGACCCCTTTTTTGGGGTTTGTGAAATTTGGTGTGAACCGTGTTGTTTGGACGTTTCATATCTCTGTGTGGTGCCCTCTAGTGCCCAGAGGCTCCAGTCTCTGGAGCTGCTCGGCCCCTGGAGGGAGGTTGGGGGTCGTCGGGGAGCGGCGCTGGTGCCTGGGGGAGGAGAGAGCTGTCTCCTGGCTCCCGTCTGCGGTGCCCGTTTCCGGGGTCGGAGCCCGTGGGCCGAGCACCCAGGTGGGAGCCTCTGTGCTCCGCGCCTCCAGCTCTTGTGGGCGGGGCCTCCCTCTGGCTGGCCTGACGCCAGCACCGTGACTGCAGGTGTGCGAGCCGGTGCCGGCAGGTAGGAGGGAGGCTCTGCAGGCCGCGGGTCGCGGCGGGGGGCCTCGGAGCTGAGCAGCGAGCCCGGGGGATGCAGCGCCTGAAGCTCCCAACCAGCGGGGCAGCGGCGCCCAGACGTCCGCATCCAGCCCTCCCCCGCCCCGCTCCGCCCCGCTTCTCTTCCTCCCGCCGGGGGGCGGGGGCGGGGCGGGGGCGGGTCCCGCCGGTTCGAGGCTTTGGTCCGTTACCTGCTCCGTGAGGTCGGCCCTGTTCCTGAGGTCTGCGCGCAGCCTGGCGCAGCCTTCTTTCCGGTTGCTGTTTTAGGGCTCGTTGTATCATTTAATTACATTTTCTAACTGTTTTTGGTTTTGGGAGGAATTCTCCATCTCACCTCTCACGCCGCCATCTTGAATCCTCAAGTGCTTTTTTATATCCATTGAGAGAATATGTGCTTCTTCTTAATTTTGATGGCATGACAAATTTAGTGATGGTGTTCATGTGGCAGACTAATTGTTCATTCCTGGGATAACCCCATTTGGTTGTGTATAGTTTCCAGCCCATAGGTCGCTGGACTCGTTTGCAGATGGTTTGATGTGTTTGGGGTAACTTCCTGCCCACATGTCTGCTCTGTTGGGAATGGAGATGCCTATGCTGTTTGAGTTGCCATCAGCCCAAACAGTGGGGTTTTTGGTTTCATTTGGCTTTGCTTAGTGTTTTTGAGGTTTGTCATTTTTTCTGATACATTTGGTGGAATTTGCTGATGAAGTCCTCTGGGTCTGGAGTTTTGTTGCTGTGAAATAGGGAATAGGTGTATAAAATGCCTTTTCTGTGTCTGTGGGATTAATTACATGGCCTTTGTCCACCGCTCTTCCCAGTATACTTTCCCCATGACACAAACGTATTATCAAAAATGAGCTTCTTTATTACTTAAACTTTGCTTTGCAAAGGGATGGCATATAAATACATTTGTTAGTTTGGTTAGTTTGCTTTAAATAACTACTTAGTGGCAAAAAAACAGCTTCTTATCATCATGGGAAGGTAATGAAACTTGTAGCCCTTTTTTTTCTGTCAAAGAAAAATGAGTGACTGCTCTTGGCCAGGTGGCAACCACCAGCCCTCTGTGTGGTGCAGAAGATAGGCCTGCAGTTTATATAATGCAGTCCAGACACCCCCACTGCTGTAGGGAATGTACCAACGGGGCATGGGGCAGGGCAAGGGCTGCAGCCCTCCACATCAGCGTGCTCAGCTTGGGCTCAGGAGGGTACACACCCTGGGCATCAGCAGAGCCAAGGGCTCCTCTTTCACAGTCCCCTCCTGGTCACTTGTAGTCGGCAGCTGGTGGCAGCCCTAGGCTCAGGCTGGAAATGCATCTTGTAAGGAGTTGCCCATGTCATGGCTGGGCCCCAGGGTGAGTCGGGGCACAGCCATGTGGATTTGGGGGTGCATGGGGAGCTTCTGTCCAGCCTCTAGCCCTGAGTGCCCCCAATGTTGGGGTGGGATGCTGGGGAGGCTGTGAGGAGGCTTCTTGAGAAGGAGTCCTGTGGCCAGTTTGGGGACCCAGGGGAAGTCTGTGCACATCGGGTTGGGGGTGCATAGTTGTCTCCAGAAGTGCCTGGTAGCACGGTCCCCACTGCGGTGAGGGTTCAGGCAGAGCTCCTTGTAGCAGGGCCAGCTCTGGGTGGTGGTCTCCCACTGTCCCTCCATAAGGTGGGGTCCAGGTGTCCAGTGGCAGCAGTGTAGCCCTTCACCACCCTCCCTCCCTCTTCCCTCTTCCAGGCGCCAACCAAGAATGACAGGAGCGCAGGTGAGCACACGGATGGCTGCCCTCGCCGTGGGTGTGGGGGTGTGGGCGGCTGGGGCCCGGGGTCCAGACCTGTACCCACTGGCCTCTCTCCAGAGGGGAAAGCCCACCGGGAGCACCGGGAAAAGCTGGAGCTGGTGGCTTCCTTCTCCTTCTTTGGCAACGTCATGTCCATGGCCAGTGTGCAGCTGGCAGGTGCCAAGCGGGATGCCCTGCTTCTGAGCTTCAAGGATGCCAAGGTGGGCAGCGGGCTTGCAGGTGGGGGTGGGTGCAGAAGGCCAGGTGGGTGGTCCTGGCGCACAGCGGTGTGTTTGGGGGGCAGTGCTGGCAGGGCTGGTGGTGGGCAGGACGCAGTTCTGACTCGCCACCCCCAGCTGTCAGTGGTGGAGTATGACCCGGGCACCCACGACCTGAAGACCCTGTCTCTGCACTACTTCGAGGAGCCTGAGCTGCGGGTAGGGCCATGCCCCACTCCCTCTGCCCAGCCCATTGCCCTCTTCCCTTGGGATCTCCTGTCCCTGGGCCTGCCTGATGCCCCCCCTGTCCCCAGGACGGGTTCGTGCAGAACGTGCACACACCGAGGGTGCGGGTGGACCCTGACGGGCGCTGTGCAGCCATGCTCATCTACGGCTCGCGGCTGGTGGTCCTGCCCTTCCGCAGAGAGAGCCTGGCCGAGGAGCACGAGGGGCTTGTAGGCGAGGGGTGAGTGCTGGGGCAGGAGGGGCTGCCTGAACCCGAGTCCCTGCCAATGCCACCTCCATTTGCTGAAGCCCACTGCCCCCAGGCAGAGGTCCAGCTTCCTGCCCAGCTACATCATTGACGTGCGGGCCCTGGATGAGAAGCTCCTCAACATTGTGGACCTGCAGTTCCTACACGGCTACTATGAGCCCACCCTGCTCATCCTGTTTGAGCCCAACCAGACCTGGCCTGGGTGAGGTCCCGCTGAGAGGACTGCTCCGGAACAGGGGGTCTGGGGTGGTCACCAGCCCCTGGGGCGCCGCGGCTCCCCCTAGTCTAACCGCCACTGTGGTCCAGGCGGGTGGCTGTGCGGCAGGACACGTGCTCCATCGTAGCCATTTCACTGAACATCACACAGAAGGTCCATCCCGTCATCTGGTCCCTCACCAGCCTGCCCTTCGACTGCACCCAGGCCCTGGCTGTGCCCAAGCCCATAGGTGAGGGCTGTGTGGGTTGGGGTGGTAGTGTGGAGGCGCTGAGCCTGGCCCACCAGCGTGTCTGCTTCCAGGTGGGGTGGTGATCTTTGCTGTCAATTCACTGCTGTACCTGAACCAGAGCGTGCCCCCGTACGGCGTGGCTCTCAACGGCCTCACCGCCGGGACTACCGCCTTCCCCCTGCGTGAGTGGGAGGTGGCGGTGGGGAAGGGGGGAGTGGGAGGGAGGTTGCGGCAGGGCGGAGGGCGGGGGCTCCCGAGTCTGTCTGACTGTCCCCCTCATAGGCACCCAGGAGGGTGTGCGGATCACCCTTGACTGCGCCCAGGCAGCCTTTATCTCGTACGACAAGATGGTCATCTCCCTCAAGGGCGGTGAGATGTGAGTCTCCCCACCCTTCTGTGAGCCCTGTCCCCCTCAGTATGTTCTCCCAAAACCCTGTGGTGCTGTCCCCAGCTCAGTGTCCCCCTTGCCGGCAGTTATGTGCTGACCCTTGTCACCGACGGCATGCGCAGTGTCCGGGCCTTCCACTTCGATAAGGCTGCCGCCAGCGTCCTCACCACCAGTGTGAGTCGGGACTTGGGTCGGGTGGGGCCTGGCCTTGGCCCTGGGCCTGCCCCTCACTCACTGCCCACCTGCCCTCAGATGGTCACCATGGAGCTCGGGTATCTGTTCCTCGGCTCTCGCCTGGGCAACTCCCTCCTCCTCAAGTACACGGAGAAGCTGCAGGAGCCACCAGCCAGTGCCGTCCGGGAAGCTGCAGACAAGGTGGGTGCTGCGGCCCGTCGGGACACTGCCCCCTTGTGCAGGGGTGGTTCAGGGCCGCTCACTGTCCCCTCCTGTTCACAGGAGGAACCCCCCTCCAAGAAGAAGCGGGTGGAGGCCACAGTGGGCTGGTCAGGTGAGGGCCAGCGACCAGGACTGGATGGGGAGGGCCAGGCCGGCCTGTGAGGTTGGGCTGGCCACCAGAGTGGGCTCAGACAGGTTCTCCACGTGCTGCAGGGGGCAAGTCAGTGCCGCAGGATGAGGTGGATGAGATCGAGGTGTATGGCAGTGAGGCCCAGTCAGGCACACAGCTGGCCACTTACTCCTTTGAGGTGAGGCTGGGCACGGGGGGGCCCCCACTTTACAGCCCACCTGACCAGTGCTCTGTCTGCAGGTATGTGACAGCATCCTCAACATCGGACCCTGTGCTAATGCAGCCATGGGCGAGCCTGCCTTCCTCTCTGAAGAGGTGCTCTGGGGGGCAGGGTGGGGTGGGGTGGGGTGGCGAGGCGCAGAGGTGGGACCCTGTTTTCACCCTCAGCCCTGTGCAGTTTCAGAACAGCCCAGAGCCAGACCTAGAGATTGTGGTGTGCTCTGGCTACGGGAAGAATGGGGCCCTGTCAGTGCTGCAGGTGCGTGGGGGCTGCTGGGGGTGGCACTTCCTGGTGGGACCCGGGTAGGCTGACACCACCATCATCATTCCAGAAGAGCATCCGGCCCCAAGTGGTGACGACCTTTGAACTTCCTGGGTGCTATGACATGTGGACAGTTATTGCCCCTGTGCGTAAGGAGCAGGTAGGTGTGCCCTGGACTGGTGAGGCCGCGGGGACTGGCTGCTCTCTGCCTGGACTTTGCATGTGGGTCGCCTGGAGGCAGTGGGCCCAGGACAGGCCTCTGTGGTGCTGGTTCAGCAGGGACATTTACAAGCTTGTCTGGGCTGTGGGGTCTGTCCAGGGGGAGGGGCTCCCCCTCGCTCTCCAAGCACCTCTGGCTGGGTGGTGGGATTCCTAATCTTCTGTCTCCATAGGAAGAGACCCCCAAGGGGGAGGGGGCAGAGCAGGAGCCCAGCGCCGCTGAAGGAGATGATGATGGACGAAGACACGGGTTCCTTATTCTGAGCCGGGAGGACTCTACCATGGTGAGAGGCGGCTTGGCCGCCAGGGTGGGGTTCCCCCTGTAAGCGGTGCGCCTCATCCTCTGCCACCCACAGATCCTGCAGACAGGGCAGGAGATCATGGAGCTGGACACCAGCGGCTTCGCCACACAGGGCCCCACTGTCTTTGCTGGCAACATCGGGGACAGTCGCTACATCGTGCAAGTGTCACCGCTGGGCATCCGCCTGTTGGAAGGAGGTGGGCAGGGCTGCCGAGCTAAGTGGGGTCCTGTTGGAGGAGAGGGGAGCAGGGGATGCGTGCTGACCCTACAGTGCTGATCATCCTGGGTCTGCAGTGAACCAGCTGCACTTCATCCCTGTGGACTTGGGCTCCCCCATCGTGCAGTGCGCGGTGGCGGACCCCTACGTGGTCATAATGAGTGCTGAGGGCCAGGTCACCATGTTCCTGCTCAAGAGTGACTCGTACGGGGGACGCCACCACCGCCTGGCGCTACACAAGCCCGCGCTGCACCACGTAAGCACGCCCCTCTTCCCTCCCCTGGGTGCCGAGCCCCGCCCCTCCCCGAGCCCCGCCCCTCCTCGAGCCCCGCCCCTCCTCTCCCCGCAGCAGTCCAAGGTGATCACGCTCTGCGTGTACCGTGACCTTAGCGGCATGTTCACCACGGAGAGCCGCCTGGGCGGCGCCCGGGACGAGCTGGGGGGCCGCGGTGGCTCCGAGGCGGAGGGCCAGGGCTCGGAGACCAGGTGCGTGGGGCCGGTGCGCGGATGGGCGAGGGTCGCTGCGGCAGGCCGCCCGTGACGCGTTTGCCGTCCCAGCCCTACGGTGGATGATGAGGAGGAGATGCTGTACGGGGACTCGGGCTCCCTGTTCAGTCCCAGCAAGGAGGAGGCCCGCAGGAGCAGCCAGCCCCCCGCGGACAGGGACCCCACGCCCTTCCGGGCGGAGCCCACGCACTGGTGCCTGCTGGTGCGGGAGAACGGCGCCATGGAGGTGGGTGGCGCCCCCGCACCCCCCCCCAGCCCCGGTCCGCGCCCCGCAGCTCACCTCCCCCCCCCCCCCAGGTCTACCAGCTCCCCGACTGGCGGCTGGTGTTCCTGGTGAAGAACTTCCCCGTGGGGCAGCGCGTCCTGGTGGACAGCTCCTTCGGGCAGCCCACCACGCAGGGCGAGGCCCGGAAGGAGGAGGCCACGCGCCAGGGCGAGCTGCCCCTCGTCAAGGAGGTGCTGCTGGTGGCGCTGGGGAGCCGCCAGAGCCGGCCCTACCTTCTGGTGAGCCCCGGCCCTCCCCCGGCGGGGGCCCTGCACTGCTGCCCCTTTCGTCTGACCACCCACTGCCACCAGGTGCACGTGGACCAGGAGCTGCTCATCTATGAGGCCTTCCCCCACGACTCGCAGCTTGGCCAGGGAAACCTCAAAGTCCGCTTCAAGAAGGTAACGGTGGCCGGCCGAGCTGGGTGTGGGGCCGGTGCAGAGCAGGGTGGGGGCAGGCCCCGGCCCTCACAGCAGCACCCCCAGGTTCCCCACAACATCAACTTCCGGGAGAAGAAGCCAAAGCTGTCCAAGAAGAAGGCAGAAGGCGGCAGCACCGAGGAGGGGGCTGGAGCCCGGAGCCGTGTGGCGCGGTTCCGCTACTTTGAGGACATTTATGGCTATTCAGGGGTAGGCTAGTGGCTTCCCAGGGGCCTGGGGTGGGGGCCGGGGCCGGGCCCCAGTGGCCTCCTCACAGGGCTTGCCCTTAGGTGTTCATCTGCGGCCCCTCACCCCACTGGCTCCTGGTGACTGGTCGGGGCGCCCTTAGGCTGCATCCCATGGGCATCGATGGCCCCATTGACTCCTTTGCCCCGTTCCACAATGTCAACTGTCCCCGTGGCTTCCTGTACTTCAACAGACAGGTAGGGAGGCTTTGAAGCTGGTACTGCCCACCCACGGTCTAGCCCGATGCCCTCCAGCACTCGTCAAGGCTGCCGAGGGCAGGAGGAGGTGTGGGGGCCCCAGAAATGAGGCCCTCTACATCTGGGGCTCCACCTGGATGGCCAGGGGGTGTTCAGAGGGTGGTGGGGCTCAAGGCTGGGAGGTGAAACTGGGAGCTTAACTGCTGGGAAGATTGGGAGGATGGGGCAGTCAGCAGTGGGGACTGCAGTCCCTGAGCATGTGCCCCTGGGCAGCCGGGGTGATGGCCACTCTGCTGGCTTGGACCCCAGCTCTGCCCCTTAGGGCTGTGTGACTGGGCAGAGTGCTTACCCTCTCAGCCTTTGTCTGTATCCCTGTCCCCAAAATGCCAGCAGTGGCCCCTGGGCCACTCTGAAGACTTGTGATCCTAACATGGCTGCACTTCTGAGGCATGGGAGCCGAGGGCTGGGGTGGAGCACACAGCCGGCTGGCAGGGCCTCACCGTCGGTGCAGACCCTGGTATGGCCAGCGTGTGCAGCCCATTGCCTGCCGCCTCCAGTGCCCTCTGGATTAGGCCCCTACTTGCCCTGGCTCGACCGTGGTACCAGCGCCCCAGCCCTAGGAGCCCAGGATCAGGGGTGGGAAGCCTGTGAAGCACGGGGCAGCACCTGTGGCCCTCCCAGGGCCCTGCTGGACCAGCAGCCCTTGCATGCCCCTGCTGCAGCGGTACTGAGAGCTGACCCCAGGGAGCCCTCAGAGGCCTGGGTTCGCCTGCCTCCTGCAGCGGGTGCCATGCCTCACTGGCTCCTGCATCTGCCCCCAGGGTGAGCTGAGGATCAGTGTCCTGCCTGCCTACTTGTCCTATGATGCCCCGTGGCCCGTCAGGAAGATCCCGCTGCGCTGCACAGCCCACTATGTGGCTTACCACGTGGAGTCCAAGGTCTGCTGCCCCCTACCCCTCCATCTCAAGACCAGGGACCCTCTCTGGCCCCATGCCTTGCATGTGACACCCCTCCCCACCCCCCAGGTGTATGCTGTGGCCACCAGCACCAACACACCGTGCACCCGCATCCCTCGCATGACGGGCGAGGAGAAGGAGTTTGAGACCATTGAGAGAGGTGAGCCACCCCAAGCTGGGCCCATTCTTGGGGCACCCCTGCCCTGACCATTGCCCCTTTGTCCCTGCAGATGACCGGTACGTCCATCCCCAGCAGGAGGCCTTCTCCATCCAGCTCATCTCCCCAGTCAGCTGGGAGGCTGTCCCCAACGCGAGGTGAGGCCGGGGCTGTGGGGTGGGGGGCGGGGGCCGGCAGCCAGCCCAGCTCGCACCCTGACTGGCCTCACACAGGATCGAGCTGGAGGAGTGGGAGCACGTGACGTGCATGAAGACGGTGTCACTGCGCAGCGAGGAGACCGTGTCTGGCCTCAAGGGCTACGTGGCTGCAGGGACCTGCCTCATGCAGGGAGAGGAGGTCACGTGCCGCGGGCGGGTAAGGGGCTTGTGAGGGGGCGGGCAGCGCCCAGCAGCCCAGTGCCATCCCCAAGCATCACCCACTCTCCCTGGCAGATCCTGATCATGGATGTGATTGAGGTGGTGCCAGAGCCTGGCCAGCCCCTGACCAAGAACAAGTTCAAGGTCCTGTATGAGAAGGAGCAGAAGGGGCCAGTGACTGCCCTGTGCCATTGCAACGGCCACCTGGTGTCAGCCATTGGCCAGAAGATCTTCCTGTGGAGCCTGCGGGCCAGTGAGCTGACGGGCATGGCCTTCATCGACACTCAGCTCTACATCCACCAGATGATCAGCGTTAAGAACTTCATCCTGGCTGCAGATGTCATGAAGAGCATCTCGCTGCTGCGCTACCAGGAGGACAGCAAGACGCTGAGCCTCGTGTCCCGGGACGCCAAGCCCCTGGAGGTGTACAGTGTGGACTTCATGGTGGACAATGCCCAGCTGGGCTTCCTGGGTGAGCGTAGGCCCTGGGGCAGGGTTCCTGGAGCCTCAGAGTGGGTGCTGACTCTAGGCTCTGCTCCCCCAGTGTCTGACCGTGACCGCAACCTCATGGTGTACATGTACCTGCCAGAAGGTGAGTGTTACCCGTGCCCCCCTCACTGGTCGGGAGGCTGAGCGGGCAGTGACCGCAGTTCTTCCTGCCCAGCCAAGGAGAGCTTCGGAGGCATGCGCCTGTTGCGCCGAGCTGACTTCCACGTGGGTGCCCATGTGAACACCTTCTGGAGGACCCCATGCCGGGGAGCTGCCGAGGGGCCCAGCAAGAAGTCAGTTGTGTGGGAGAACAAGCATATCACGTGGTTTGGTGAGTGCAGAGCTGGATGTGGGTGGGCATGTGGCATGGCCAGCCTGGTGCTCACAGTGCCCCTCCCCAGCCACCCTGGACGGCGGCATTGGGCTCCTGCTGCCCATGCAGGAGAAGACCTACCGGCGGCTGCTGATGCTGCAGAACGCGCTAACCACCATGCTGCCCCACCATGCCGGCCTCAACCCCCGCGCCTTCCGGTGAGCACACCTCTGCTTGCTTCCCTGCCCACCCCTGGGTCTGCCCTGACCTTGAACTACGCACACGTGCTTCCCCCAGGATGCTGCATGTGGACCGGCGCATCCTGCAGAACGCGGTCCGGAACGTCCTGGACGGGGAGCTGCTCAACCGCTACTTGTACCTGAGCACCATGGAGCGCAGCGAGCTGGCCAAGAAGATCGGCACCACGCCAGACATCGTGAGTGCCGCTGGCCTGCCCTGTCCCCACCCCACTGCCCTCCCCAACCACTCCCACTCACCAGCCCCCTCCCCGCGCAGATCCTGGATGACCTCTTGGAGACTGACCGAGTCACTGCCCACTTCTAGACCTGTGGAAGCTGTCGCTGCTCCCCCCAGCCCCCTTTTGTACAAAACACGAGAAAAAAGATGTTTGATTTAAGAAGAGCTTGTGGTCATTGCAGGCCTCCCGGCCTGACTGTGCGCGTCTCCCCACCACCAGGCCGCAGCTGCTCCAGCGCCGAGGTCTTGGGGTGTCCACACCTCCAGGCGGGTGCGCTCCATGGCCCTCCTGCCCAGGGGCTCCCTAGGTCTCCAGGTACTGGTACAGGCCCTCGGCCTCGGGCAGGAGGCCCAGGGGCACCAAGATGCGAACCAGAAAGGTGGTGAGCCGCATGGCCAGGGTCTCCAGCCTGGGGTGGGGGCCGAGGGGCTGCAGGTTAGTGGGGCAAGGACCCGCGGTCACATGCCCACCAGCCCTGCTCCCACCCACTCACCTCAGGGCAACTTCAAACTTGAACATCTCCCAGGTGGCCCGGACATGGCGCAGGAGGCTGGTGCCGTAGATGCTCTGGTACGCTGCACTGGCCAGGCGGCTCCAGGCCCTGACCGCACTGCCCAGAGACACCATCACCTGTCCTGGCCCTGCCACGACCCCAGCCCCACCCCCAACCCCGCCAGCACCCACCTCTTGGCCATGAGGAAGTAGCGGTCAACGGGGGTGCCAAGGGCGGTGTTGATGGCGCGCACGGTGTTGATGTTGCGCAGCACCAGCAGCATGGGCCGTGGCAGCGCCTTGAGCACGGCCATGATGTCCTCGAAGTGGCCACGCGCCATGTCCTGCATGTAGGCAGCCTCCTCACGGCTCAGCAGGTGCGAGCGCCACAGCTGCCCCAGGCGCACTGGCCGCTGCATGAGCACCTCAGAGAACAGGAGGTAGTCTGGGGGGGCCTGAGCCAGGGCCACGTGCCCCGTATGTCCCGCACCTGCACCTGCCGGCCTCACCTTGCACCCCAAGTGCGGCTGCATGCGCCTTCATCGCCGTGTCATCCCTCAGTATGATGGCCCGCCACAGCTGGCACAGGGCCGACCGGTCTCTGTGGGGTCCGGCAGTGAGCCCAGCACATGGAGCCAGCAGGGCCAGCACCCTCCAACCCCCTGCTTACTTTTCATCCAGGAACTGGTAGAGCCCGTGGTCCAGCAGCACCAGCTGTGCCCTCCCATCTGGGCCTTTCCGCACCAGAACTGGGGACATGGTGTCAGTTCGCGGTGTGTCAGCACTGCTGCGCAGGCCTGGTCCCCTACCCCCCTCCCCTGGGCCTTTCCTACCATTGCCTGGGTGGGGGTCAGAGTGGATGAAGCCAGTGTAAAATATCTGCTCTGCAAAAGCCTGGATCAGCTTCTCTGCTACCTGGGGGAGGAGCCCACAGCATCATTACCCCGGGCACTCAGCACCCATGCCCCACACCCATGCCCCACTCACATCCTGCACTGCCAGCCCCATGGTCTGGATGGCCTCCATATCGTTGACCTTGCAGCCTTCACAGAATTCGGCTGTCAGCACACGCTGGGAGAGAATAAGAATGCTGAGCTCCGCAGGCCCGTGCACCCCTACCCATGAGACGTCCCAGCCCACCTTGCTGGACACGCCCCAGTGCACGCGGGGGACCACGATGTAACGGAAGTGCCGCAGCTCCCGCGCACAGCGCTCGGCATTCCGGCCCTCATTCTCGAAGTCCAGCTCCTGGGCCAGGGTCCCCTTCAGGTCCTGGGGGCCAGAGGAGCAGCTGGGGTCCAGGCCGGGGTCCAGCCCACCCTGGCACCTGCAGAACGCCCCAGCTGTGGGCTGCGGGTACCTGGAGGACCCAGCTGAAGCCAAAGCTGGGGTGCATGAGCTCCACGAGCTGAAGCAGGAGTTCCAGAGTGTGGATATCCCCGTGGAAGCGATCTCGCAGGTCGATGTACTGCACCTGCGTTGGGGCCGTTCAGGGGGCTGGGCCGCCCACAGACCCCCCGCAGCGCAGGGAGGCCTACCTACCTTCACAGCCACGGTGGTGCCGTCATGCAGTTTGGCTCGGTGCACCTGGGCCAGGCTCGCAGCGGCTATGGGCTGGTAGTCAAACTCCTGGAAGAGCTCCTGCGGCGGGGCCTGGAAGTCTTCAAGGAACAGCTCGTCCACCTGGCAGGAGAGGGTTCTTGGAGGGGCAGGGCCCACAACCAAGGCCCAGCTCCCAGCCTCGCTGCTCCAGAGCTCACCTCCTGGAAGCCGCGCTTGAGGGCCCTGTCTTCCAGCACACGCAGCGTCCTGACATACTCAGGGGGCAGCAAGTGGTTGAAGGAGCAGAGCCCCTGGCCCAGCTTCACGTAGAGGCCCCCGTTGCTGATGGCCCCGGCCACCAGGGCATCA